>NC_083415.1:13589814-14214814 GCF_020745735.1 Hemiscyllium ocellatum | reverse complement strand
TTGTCAGCAAACTTGTAGATGGCATTCATTTGGAATTTGGCAGTTGTGAATATAGGCAGAGTACATCGGGGCCTGAGAACACATCCTTGAGGGGCTCCGGTGTTGCGAGTTATCATGGAGGAGGTGCAGTTTTCTATCTTCACTGATTGCAGTCTGTCGGTCAGGAACCTGAGGTTCCAGTTGCAGAGGGCAGAGTTGAGACCCAGGTCTTGGATTTTTGAGATCAATTTCAAGGGGATTATGGTGTTGAAGTGGAATTGTAGTCATTGAGTAGGAGTCTGGCATAGGTATCCTTGTTGTCCAGATGTTTCAGAGTTGAGTGAGGTCTAGGGAAATGGTGTCTGCTGTGGACTTGTTACATCGATAGGCAAATTGCAGGGTATTGAGTCAGGCTGGAAGATTGGAGTTGATGTGGGCCATGACCAATCTCTTGAAGCACTTCATGATCATGGAGGTCAGAGCCACTGGGCAGAAGTCACTGAGGCACACTGCATGTGCCCAAATTTAAGTTCCGTTGTTCACTGACATGTTTATTCCGTTAATAATTCATATTTTGTTCAAAATAACTTGTAATAATTTTCTTCTATGCAATGACTCTACTGAGATGGTGTGTATGTATTTTATTATTATCTCAGAATCTCTTTGAAATCCGATTTCAGTTTCACTCCCTTTAAATGCAACCCATCAGAATGTTAATATAATACTTTTTTTCTGTGACCAGGCTTAGTGGTTTTGAAATGTCAAAACCCAATATGTAGGGTTTTTTACAGTAGTTCTCCTGTTTTCAAGCATGCTTAGAAAATGGCCGAGGTGGGTTAAGAATGATGTCTTTTTAAAATTTTGGTTAATGACTGTGCTGTGAGTTGAAAGTCTGCAAACAAACTCAGTTAACTGAAAAACCAAAGAAGGTCAAAATCCATCTTTTTTGCTTAAGGGAGAATGGGATAATTCATCCACACCATCTCTGACAATTTAGAAATATAACATTTATAATACATTGGCCTTGTAAAATCCTAAGAGCTGTGCACTTAACCTACTAGCAGGATTACGAAATTATGAGTAGCATGGATAAGATAAATAGACAAAGTCTTTTCCCTGCATGGGAGAGTCCAGAATGAGAGGGCATAGGTTTAGGGTGAGAGGGGAAAGATATAATAGAGACCTAAGGGGCAACTTCTACACGCAGAGGGTGGTATATGTATGGAATGAGCTGCCAGAAATAATTGGAGGATAGTACAATTGCAACATTTAAAAGGCATCTGGATGGGTATATGAATAGGAAGGGTTTGGAGGAGTATGGGCCAGGTGCTGGCAGGTGGAACTAGATTGGGTTAGTATATCTGATCGGCATGGACGGGTTGGACCGAAGTGTCTGTTTCCGTGCTGTACATTTCTGTGCCTCTTTGACTCTGATTAGTTAATTCTCTGCTGATATTAATGGAGCAGAATAAAAATTGTTGTATATAAATTCATCATCACCCTTCTTAATTTGGACAAAGATGAATGTGGCATTTGTTCAGAATAGAGGCAAAATGTAGAACCACTTTTAGATTTATTTTTTATGCATCAAACTCTTTGATATCATCTTTCTCAGATTTCAGAATTTCAGACAGGTTTTTATTCAAAGAAAATTACATTACCAATGTTTCAAAATTCCAAGCTCTCCAAATTTTCTAAAGGACCAATTCACACCAGTAAACATGTAACAAGAGCAAACCTTAGTTTCTGGAGTTAAAATTATCCATATGTTAAAACTACACAGAACAACCTCGATCATCCGAATGAGATGGGCGGGGAGTATTTTGTTCGGATAACTGAGAGTTTGGATTGGCACCTTGAGATCTTGTTTGGATAATCCAAAATTCGAATAATTGATGTTTGGATCAATGAGGTTGTTCTGTACTTGAAAGTTCACAATGGCCAGAGAATCAATTCCAAATTTGACAATGAATCTTAAAAATTCTAAAGTTAACAATTTAACTCAAATTCTTTCTTGAAACTAAATATAAAACAATAATAGTACAACTTTTTGAGAAAAACATAAAATAAATTACATCATTGGGGCTTGACTAAATTTTCAATTTTGCTTTTATATGACCATATTTAAAACCAAGAGGTAAATTCTCATAAAAAAAACCGTTGATGTTCTGTGGTCCAGACGAAAGCCATATAACAAACTTTAATAACTGCTGACAGTCTCTTAATGAGACAGGACACTATAAGACCATTAATCTTAAATCAATTTGCATTTCACCACAACTCTCTACTTTTACCTGGGAGAGTCATACTGACATGTTAAATTTCAACACTAATTACACCACCTAGATTCACAACTCTACATATTTTTAAACAGATAAGCATATAACATAATTGCGTGTACAATCTCATCTCCATGCATCCCTGAAGCATGAACTCCCATAAGTTGTAATCACAAACTGCAGAACATTTCTCAAGATCTGAAAAGTAGGGTAGTGGTGGTGTTGCGGGGTGGGGGGAGGTGCATAAAGAAATTAAAACTTAAAGCACTTTACAAAATCAACCATGCCTCAGAGACTTAAAGTTTAGTTCAGTGACTTGCAGATACTCAAGGATGTCAAATTGAAACAGAAAAGTTTTGTTTTACCAAATTCAAGCCTTTTCTTTTTGCTGTGACTCACTTTTTAATATCTTGGTCACTGATGAAGGTCAGCCAATGAGGAGGATGTGTGCTTTCCTCCTTATACTTGTCTGTGATATTTCCTTCATTTTAAGAATTAGAAGCATTAGTTGTGTGTCCTTATGAGGCAAAGTGAAGGGATATTGTGCCCTTTGTTCCCATTTCTCCTACAAAGTAGAGTTTGGTTTTCTCTGCTACAGCAATTACCAATCTTATTTCAGCCTCCTTTCATGCACTTGGCACCTACTGTCCTTCACTTAAATATTTCTGATCCAGCACAGATTTGCAATCCTCCTTCCTCTCTTCTCACCTGATACAGTTTCAATGGGCACTTCGGTAAGTGCTCACTCCCACCACTCTTGAGTGAAAATCATGTCTCAAGTTCGTGAACTCTGTTTGAAAATGCAGTGAGTTGAAGAAAAGCCTTGCCTAAATTCTCCTCAATTTCCTGCCATAGCCTATATTGTTCTAGCCCTGTGACTATTTTAAAGACAGCAGGTGATAAATTCTGGAAAAGCAAAGGGGTAAAAGGAGATCATGGATGTGTTGGAATATGGAATTGAGAATACAACATAATCTTCTTAAATTGGTGAGTAGGACTAATGGACCTAACCCAGGTTCGAACTTGCATGTTCATGTATATTCCTGTAAAGTCAAAGGGGTTACATGATGTAATTTAAATCAACTTGTTCCCAGTGATTGAATGTTTAAGAACCAAAGACTTGAAGCGATCAGCAAAATATCCACAATCATATCACCATGAACCCTAATAACAAAGAGTGGTTAGTATTTGGAGAGCACTGTGTGACAGAATGATAGACAATTGCAAACTGACTATAAGATACAGGAGCCGATTAAGCCATTTGGACCATCAAGTCTACTCTGGTATTTGATCATTGCTGATATGTTTCTCAACCTCATTCTCTTGCCTTCTCCCTGTAGCCCTTGACCCTTTTGCAAAAAACATGTCATGACTTGGCCTCCACAGACCTATGTGGCATGAGTTCCACAGATTTACCACCCTCTGGCTGAACAAATTTCTCCTTATCTCAGTTCTAAAGGGTCGTCCCTGGGGCTGTGCCTTTAGGTCCTCTTCTCTCTTATTAGTGGAAATACATTGACTCCATCCAAGCCTCTCAATATTCTGTAAGTTTCAATCAGATTCCCCTCCATCCTTTTAAACTCGGTGAGTACAGAACCAGAGTCCTCAACAACTCCTCATTTGACAATCCCTGGGATCATTATTATAAACCTCGTCTATACCCCCTCCAACACTTGCCCATCCTTCCTTAGATATTGGGCCCAAAACTGCTCACAATAACCCAAATGTGGTTTGACCAGATCTTTATTGAACTTCAGCAGTGTATCCCTGCTTTTTGTATTCTTGTCCTCTTGAATAGCTGCCAATTCAACCTACATGTGAACTTTTGAGAAAATTGATAAACACAAAGTCCGTTTGTGTTTTAGATTTCTGAAGCTTGTCATTTTGAAAATAATCTATCCCTCTATTATACTAACTACAGTGCATAACCTCACACTTCCCCACATTATATTGCTTCTGCCATTTCTTTGCTGACTCTGCTGGCCTATGCAAGTTCTTCTGCAGCTTCCCTGCTTCATCAACACCACCTGTCTCTTGTGCAAGCTTAGTGACAATGCCCTCAGTTTTTTGTCCAGATCGCTCATACATAATGTGAATAGTTGTGGTCCCAACACAGACCCGTACAGAACTCCCAATAGACAATTCGTGCAGGAGTAGGCCATTCTGCCCTTTGAGCCTGCACTGCTATTCAATATGATCATGGCTGATCATCCTCAATCAGTATCCTGTTCCTGCATTATCTCTATAACCCTTGATTTCACTATCCTTGAGAGCTCTATCCAACTCTTTCTTAAATGAATTCAGAGATTGGGCTTCCACTGCCCTCTGGGGCAGAGCATTCCACACAGCCACCACTCTCTGGGTGAAGACGTTTTTCCTCATCTCTGTCCTAAATGGTCTACCCAGTATTTTTAAGCTGTGTCCTCTGGTTCGGCACTCACCCATCAGCGGAAACATGTTTCCTGCCTCCAGAGTGTCCAATCCTTTAATAATCTTATATGTCTCAATCAGATCCCCTCTCGGTCTTCTAAACACAAGTGTATATAAGCCCAGTCACTCCAGTCTTTCAGGGTAAGGTAGTCCTGCCATTCCAGGAATTGACCTTGTGAACCTACGCTGCATTCCCTCAATAGCCAGAATATCTTTCCTCAAATTTGGAGACCAGAACTGCACACAGTACTCCAGTTGTAGTCTCACCAGGGCCCTGTACAGCTGCAGAAGAACCTCTTTGCTTCTATACTCAATCCCTCTTGTTATGAAGGCCAGGATGCTATTAGCCTTCTTCACTACCTGCTGTACCTGCATGTTTACCTTCATTGACTGGTGAACAAGAACACCCAGATCTCTTTGTACTGCCCCTTTATCTAAATTGATTCCATTTAGGTAGTAATCTGCCTTCTTGTTCTTGCCACCAAAGTGATAACCATACATTTATCCACACTAAACTGCATCTGCCATGCGTCTGACCACTCACCTAACCTGTCCAGGTCACCCTGTAATCTCCTAACATCCTCATCACATTTCACCCTGCCACCCAGCTTAGTATCATCAGCAAATTTGCTAATGTTATTACTAATACCATCTTCTATATCATTAACTTATATTGTAAAAAGCTGTGGTTCCAGCACTGATCCCTGCGGTACCCCACTGGTCACTGCCTGCCATTCCGAAATGGAGCCATTTATCACTACTCTTTGTTTCCTATCAGCCAACCAACTTTCAATCCAAGTTAGTACTTTGCCCCCAATACCATGCGCCCTAATTTTGCTCAGTAACCTCCTATGTGGGACGTTATCAAAAGCTTTCTGGAAGTCCAGGTACATTACATCTACTAGATCTCCCTCGTCTATCTTCAGAGTTACATTCTCAAAAAATTCCAGAAGACTAATCAAGCATGATTTCCCCTTCATAAATCCATGCTGACTCTGACCTATCCTGTTACTACTATCCAGATGTGTCTTGATTTCATCCTTTATAATAGACTCCAGCATCTTTCCCACCACTGAGGTCAGACTAACTGGTCTATAATTTCCTGTTTTCTCTCTCCCACCTTTCTTAAAAAGTGGTACAACATTAGCCACCCTCCAATCCGCAGGAACTGATCCTGAATCTATCGAACTCTGGAAAATAATCACCAACGCATCCATGATTTCTTGAACCACCTCTTTCAGTACCCTGGGATGTAGACCATCAGGCCCTAGGGACTTATCAACCTTCAGACCTAACATGCTCTCCAACATCAATTCCTGGCAAATATAAATTCCCTTAAGTGCAGGTCCTTCAGCCACTGTTACCTCAGGGGGATTGCTTGTGTCTTCCCCAGTGAACACAGATCTGAAGTAACAATTCAATTCTTCTGTCATTTCTTTGTTCCCCGTAATATAGTCCCCTGTTTCTGTCTTCAAGGGCCCAATTTTAGTCTTAACCATTTTTTTGCCTTTCACATACCTAAAAAAAGCTTTTACTTTCCTCCTTTATATTTTTGGCCAGTTTACCTTCGTACCTCATTTTTTCTCTGCATATTTCCTTCTTAGTAATCCTCTGTTGTTCTTAAAAAGCTTCCCAGTCCTCCGTTTTCCCACTTATCTTTGCTATGTTATACTTTTTCTCTTTTAACTTTATATGTTTCCTAACTTCCCTTGTCAGCCACGGCATCCCATGCCTCCTCCTGGGATCTTTCTTCCTTTTTGGAATGAACTGAT
This sequence comes from Hemiscyllium ocellatum, assembly GCF_020745735.1. Taxonomy (NCBI): domain Eukaryota; kingdom Metazoa; phylum Chordata; class Chondrichthyes; order Orectolobiformes; family Hemiscylliidae; genus Hemiscyllium; species Hemiscyllium ocellatum. The sequence goes on along the minus strand of NC_083415.1, from coordinate 14,208,354 downwards.
CCTGCATCTTATGCATAATACACAGAAATATCCGCCATTGTTCCTCCACTGTCATCCCTGCTAAGGTATTGCACCATTGAACTTTGACCAGCTCCTCCCTCATAGCTCCATAGTTCCCTTTATTCAACAGAAATATTGTCACTTCCGATTGTACCCCCTCCCTCTCAAATTGCCGATTTAAGCTTATTGTATTATGGTCATTACTTCCCAATGGCTCCTTCACTTCGAGGTCCCTGATCAATTCTGGTTCGTTGCACAATACCAGATCCAGAATTGCCTTCTCCCTGGTAGGCTCCAGCACCAGCTGTTTGAAGAATCCATCATTGTGGAGGCACTCCACAAAGTCTCTTTCTTGAGGTCCAATACCACCCTGATTTTCCCAGTCTACCTGCATGTTGAAATCCCCCATAACAACTGTAGTAACATCTTTGCGACAGGCCAATTTCAGCTCCTGATTCAACTTACATCCGACATCCAGACTACTGTTTGGGGGCCTGTAGATAACTCCCAAGAGGGTCTTCTTACCCTTAGAATTTCTCAGCTGTATCCACACTGACTCTACACCCCTTGATTCTTGGTCCCCCCACGCAAGGGGCTGCATATCATCCCTTACCAACATGGCCACCCCACCTCCTCTGCCCGTCAGTCTGTCCTTATGAAAGCACGTGTAGCCTTGTCACTGTAGTGATTATAGCAAGGTCAGCCAGATGGAACTTAGAGAATATAAGTTCCTTGATTGAGGCTGTTAATCTGGTCAAATCAGCGAACTCTGGCTGAGAGCTAAGAATAGATGTGTTTGTCCTTCGAGGAGGGCACTGCTTGTCACTGGCCACTCAGTTGATCCCTTTCTTCCTGGTGGTGGAATATCAATAAAGATTTATATACCTGTTGTTCTCCATTGTGTCCTACACCCGCATGCACACAACATGGGTATTGGGGAAAATAAGCACTACCACAGTTAGGCAGTACTGCGGGAGAAAAGATAAAAAGGAAAAAAGAACAGGAGTGTCAGATGTTCTGTTCTGAGGAAGCTGCCCCAGTGCTACGTGTAAATAAAGGGTGATTTTTAAAAAAAGGATTCACTTTGAGAGTCAGCTTTGAGTGAGCTGTATAAATATGAATGATTTTCCACATGTAAATAAAGGATGACTTGATGATGAGATATTGGCTCCTATGCAGTTATTTCAATGGCAATGAGAGAAAAGCACTCTGAAGAAGCAATGATCTTTGAGTTGGGGGAAGCATTTTTAGCATCATGCTATTTGCGAAGCTCAATTTGTTCGATTGCACCATCGAAGACCAATACAGTACTTGGAAAGAATCAGTTTTTTTGTGCAAATGACTTTGGGGCAAATAAAAAGTGATGAGTAATTCTCCTGACAGCTTGTGAATCTGCAGTTTTTTTTCAGTTATTAGAAGCCTAACTTTCCCTCAGGCTCCAGCCACTAAAACCTTTCAAGGATTGATGGATTTATTCCTTTGACTCTTTCCTGACCCATGGATGAAGTCCATCAGAACCAGGTGGTTTATCAAACCATGATTCCATCAGTTTTCTCAGGATCACTTCCCTAGTGATGAGAGATTCAATAAGTTACTTGTTTCCTTCAAACTTAGATTTACAAATATGGTTGGTACATTTTCGGTTCTTCGACAATGAAGGTAGGAACCTACCTTACAAACAATGGAGATGAATAACCTGTCTCATTAGCAGGATAGAGATGGTAAAACTTTATAATATCAAATGGAAAAAGCATTGAGGTTTAGAAGGCATAGAATGTAGCATGTGTTGGAGATGTCAGTGTTTATCACCAGAAAAAGCCTTAGTAGCACCAACCCTAATTGAGCTGATTTGAATTCTAAAGGGTATAGCTGCTAGAACATGTCTGCAGCAGGTAGTGAAGGAGCTCACAGAAGGAAACATCCTCTTGACCTCATCCTCAACAATGTACCTGTTGCTGATGCATCTCAGATACTGTTGAAAACAAAATCTCATTTTCAAATTGTGTCACGTGGCCCTAATCTTCATGCTAAATCCGACAAATTTCATACAGAACTAACAACTCAAAACTGGGCATTCATGTGATGCTGTGGGCCACTACCACCAACAGAACTGTGTTCAATCACAATCAGGAACCTTATGCCTGGCAAATGTTCTATTTACCATCAAACCAGTTAATCAAACCTAGTTCAATGAAGACTACATGATGGTATGCCAGAAGCTGCATCAGGCATTATTGAAAATGAGACATCAAGCTGGTGATGCACCAACACAGGATAACTTTTATACTAAGCAGTGGAAGCAGCATGCATCCCAACTGAGTCCATAAGCATAATTCCTTCTTTCTAGTTTCTTGTCATTTTTATCTCAGGACTGCTGCAGTAGTCTAGTGAAGCACAATGCAAGCTAGAAGAACAACATCTCATTCTGGACCAAGAATCAAATTCAATAACTTCAGACCATGAACTCTGTCTTCGGTTTTGTATTCCCTGCCGTTGCACCCCTCCACAGCCACAGTGTCTGATTTTCTTGAACTCGCTTTCAAGACAGCTGACCTGTATTCTGCCATTGAAACTTACTATTAATGTTTAAACTTCATCCATCTCACTTCTCTACAACAATAATCCTCTCTTTAGTCTTTTGTTCTGCGACATCTGTGATTTCTGATCTCCTTAACCCTCTAATCTTTCCTCACCTTCAGTTCTGCTCCACTTTCTCCTCCCCATATTTTCCTACAGTACAAAATACATCACTTTTCCAGTCCTCACTTCAGTTCCAAGGAAGAAGACATACTGAACTCAAAACATTAACAGCTGTAGCCAGACCTGCTGGGTTTCTCCAAGCCTTTCTATTCTTCCATTATGCAATGGACAAATTTAAATGATCTTTCAACCAATGAATCAGCTCTAACATCTTGCCACAGACAAATGTGAATAATGGTAGACAGTTCAATACTTGCCTGGTTCAAGAATCTCCATGAAAAAAAAATCTTCAATGGTAAAGCTCAGCAGATTCAGGGTAAAGGATCACAGTGAAGCATTTGCAAACACTTTCTAAGGTTCCAGAAGTGCGGACTGAATGACCCAATTGGCCTTGCCTTGAGCTAGCGAGTATCAGCCAAACTGATTCACTCCAGTTCAGGTACAAGCAGACATGAGGCTCATGAGAAGATTGGACATCACTCTCATATAAATCATTACCCCCTCCCTGCTCCAGTCTCAACTACAACTAACTATCAGACCTGCTTGTGGGATGGCGAGTATTTTTTTTAATAAGTTTGTAAAACGCGCTGAGAGTTATTTTAATTATTGGTAAATAATTGTGTGAGAAGTCCTTTGCAACTTTTTTCTGAAACTTTGATATTTTAATTTGAACACGTTTACATCTGCAAACAAATAAAGTGTAACTATAATTCTAAGTATCTTCCTTTTGTGTGGTTTGGCGTGGCGATGCATGATTTCCGCCTTTGACATTGTGAATTATCAACCCTAAAATGTTTATGTGGAGATCATTCAGCGTTTAAGAGTGCATCAGCGGCAATTTCCAGGCAAGCAATGGATATCGAAAGATGGCGCTATCACCATGATTTTCGCGGTGTTTCTTTAGTCCAAGGCTTAACAGCGGAGCACTGTTTATTGTACAGCAATTTGTGGAGAGTCAGACCTCAGCCGATGTCTTTTCGCCTCAAGTTGCTGTTTTTATTTTGTTCCCCCACACACTAACACTGGCGGGCGCCGTGCCCTCTATAATTTCTCCAGCTACTCCTGTGCTATATGCAACCTCACTGCTTTCGGAAGTCTTTACCGAGCAATATCTTAAAGATAAGATTGAATTTAAACATTAGATTAGATTACCTACAGTGTGGAAACAGGCCCTTCGGCCCAACAAGTCCACACCGACCCGCCGAAGCGCAACCCACCAATACCCCTACATTTACCCCTTACCTAACACTTCAGGCAATTTAGCATGGCCAATTCACCTGACCCGCACATCTTTGGACTGTGGGAGGAAACCGGAGCACCCGGAGGAAACCCACGCAGACACGGGGAGAATGTGCAAACTCCACACAGTCAGTCGCCTGAGTCGGGAACAGAATGTCACCAGAATTTTTATTTAATAGGTAGTAAGTCGGCACTGCAAGATCAAAATGACCGTGAAGTGTTGGTCCATCCTCAGGTCAGAGATCATTGAAACGGCTCTCTGAACATTCCTATCCGGAAACGCCTTTCTTATTTCCTTTCCTTGTTGATTTTATTATCACTAAGTGTCCCCGCGGTTTGAGGGAAGCGCACAGGTTGTGGTGTCACGCATATTTCAAGGCGCATGTTTCCGGAGATGAGGGTTGATCAGATCTGGGTGGAAATGGGCCTGGGAGGATCTTAACTTTTGGAAGAAGGGAATTGCTTGTTTCTCGGGCCGCGGGGTCCCGGGGTAGGGTTGCGGGTCTTTAGACTTCGCCTTGTGCTGCTCTCCGTTGACTGCCCGGGTGCCTTGGCGCTGTCATTCGCCAGGGGGGAGATGATTGGCTCAAAGTCACTCTTCGCCCAGGTTGACCAGGGGTTGGGATTCAAGGGGTTGTCGTCTGACCTTTTCGCGGAGGTGGGTGTGAGAACGACGTGTTTGGAGCGAGCACTGGGCTGTGTTGGTTTGGGAGGGGGTCCGCTGGTGTTGTTGGAGCTGTGAATGGGTACAGTGTTGACTGGTTGGAAGACCTTGTTGACCGCACTGGGAGCGAACTGCTTGTTGATGGTGGCGCCGGGGGCGAACGTCCTGCTGATGGTCGGGCTGCCGGTGGATGCCTCGCTGATGGTCAAGCTGAGAGTAGGTGTCGACGGCTTGCTGCTGCGGAAAAGTGGTGCTTTGCCCGATTTGCGCTTTTTGGACGACGCCTGATCCCGGCCATTGTTTCTATCCAAGGTTGACTTGTTGATGTTGCACTGCACCCTGGAGTCACAGTACATCGGGCTGGTTGGTCTGGCCCCAGAGAGGGTGGAATTACCTGCAGAGTCAGACACACCGGCACAGAATCTTTTCGACTCCGGAGCTCGGAAAGTGGCACTGTCTTTGAAGGAGTTGCCCCCCGAGATAGGGAAAGCGCGCTTCTTGGCGTTCTGTATCTTGGCTCCCTCTCCAAGATCGTTCACGGGTTTCTGGGTGCTGGCATCCACGGGGACCGAGCGGTAATGCCCTTCAATTTGCATCCTCTTACCGTCTACAATGGTGGCCACCAGAGTTTTGGAATCCACGGTCGGAGGGATGGCAAATTCTTCCGAGAAACCCTGGAAACTGAATCCCTTGCCTTTGTTCTGCACGTGTTGACCAGACACCGACAGGATCCCTTCCCGGATTTTCACGGTCAGTTCTTCGGGAGAGAGATCACCCACGTCGAGAGAAATGGAAAACTTATTCGGCCCTACCCCATCTTGGTCTTTCTGCTGCTTGTCGGTTGCTTGTATATTCTCGTCCTTTTCCGAATCCTCGTCTGTTTCGTTCGTGTCATGGTCAGCTCGGAGCGCGGATGCCGATGGATCCGGTGATGAGATATTTTGCATAATTTACAGGTTCATAACTTTTTTGCAAATGGTACAGCATCAACCGATAAATCAATGTGCTTACGCCACAGATACGCATGTCTCGTTGCATCTTTGTGATGAAAAAGGCCACCTGTAAAGTTTACTTATTTTACCATTTTTAATTTTGAAGAAAACAATACCTGATCACCCTAATGTGCCAACGAGTTTGCCGTAATCCATGTTGTTGACTGGCAGTCGAAATCAAACTTGGAATTTTGATACTCAGATTCCCGCTCACTAAAGACAGGTCGCATTGATCTGCAATATTTCTTGTGAGACACTTTAAGCCTATGATGTGTTTTTGGAGAGAGAGAGAGAGAGCATTTCAAGTAATGGGTACTAAATGACAGGAATCAGGTATGGAGATCGTATTCACAGTTCCAAATTCCTCAGAGTGTGTTGGGGCAGTTGACAATGTGTTTGACTAAGTTATTTAGAGAATGGTGGATATAGTGACTTGCGCCAGAGTGGGTGGCGCAGTAGTCAGCACCCCGACCTCACAGCGCCAGGAACCAGGGTTCGGTTCCACCCTCCATTGACTGCGTGTGTGGAGTTTGCATAATCTTCTTTGATGTGCAGCTTAGGTGGATGTGGGAAATGCAGGGAGAGGATAGAATGGGTCTGCTGATGGCAGATTGGTGTGGATTCAATGATCCGCTTCCGTAGCGTGGGGATTGGATCGTGGTTTTCAGTGCATACAGTTTCTTCATTGTTTAAATTTGAAGATTGAATTGCTGCTGGAACTTTCCTGTTGATCAGTTAGGGAACTGTCTGATAAAAAAAGATGGATGAAAGTGCAATTCTGTCCTGGGAAGTTCCCATGTGGGAACTCCAGGATGTTTCTATTAGTGAGGACAGTCATATAAAATAATCAATTCAAATTTGACTTTGAAAAATCTTTCAGAAATCATTATCTGCATTGGAATTAATGATCACTTTTAGCAAGTGGGGGCTAGTTTAGCAGGAATCTACTAAAAGAACGTAATTTGAAGAAATTTCATAGTACAAAACTCAAGTATTGCTGTAAAAGAGATGTGATGGCTCATAATTATCCTTCAATTTGCATTCCCTAGCCATTCTCAATGGCACAGATCAGAGTGTCTGAAATCATTGTACACGGAGTGGCATATTCTTCTAAAAAGCCCTTTAAGCTTTTCATTTTGCACTCATCAGGTCAGATGTAAGAATTCAAAATGTCAAAGGGAGCTACAATTTATAATCCAGAAGAAAGTATTGGTTGTTTGGCAGGGCAAAGCTGATTGGTCAAGACAATGTAGGAAACACGTTTTCCTAAGGCCTTCATGTCCTTGTTTTATTCAAAAATGGTGCAATGTTTGGACATATTGCTTTTCCTACACAGGACAGATTCTTGGGTGTGAATTTATTAAGCGTCTGGCATGAATTTCAGTGCTGCTGACCTTCAAAATACATATGTGCCAATGTAGCAAACAGCCCATCCCCTCAGCTACTCATAATTGCTAAAGTACTGTCTATACTCAACGGGTCCTTAGCTGATGTTAGATGTGATTCTATGAGTGGACGATACCTGCAAATCTGATTGTGTGAGGAATGACTGTAACAATCAATTTAAGATTATCAGTCATGCCTGTGATGTGGCTCACTCACATTTAGTAGAAGCTATATATATTCATAGACAGAGACCGAAGGAAGATGTGCCTTTGTTTTGAATTAAACAGAAGTGTTGAGGCAATAATTCTCTGGTAGATTCTTCATGGCAAAGTCTCAACCAATTAGAATGAAAAATCAATCAAGTACTTTTTCCTCATGTATAATTAGTTGTTCCTTTTCTATTTGGTAGTCTTACTTGTTGGCGAGTTTTGAGAAGATTTGCAGCTCAGGTTGAGGTTTTGGATGTAGGTTTGGTCACTGAGCTGAAAGGTTCATTTCCAGACGTTTCGTTACCTTACTAGGTAACATCTTCAATGGACCTCATGCGAATCAATGCTGAAAACTCCTGCTTTCTATTTATATGTTTGGGTTGGTGATGTCATTTCCTGTAGTGATGTTTTCCTGTGGTGAAGTCACTTCCTGTTCCTTTTCTCAGGGTGTGGTAGATAGGGTCAAACCTCCTGAGAAAAGGAACAGGAAGTGACTTTATCATAGGAAATAACATCACCAACCCAAAGAAACCCAAACATATAAATGTAAAGCAGTAATTTTCAGCATTGCTTCACATGAGGTCCACTGAAGATGTCACCTAGTAAGGTAACGAAACATCTGGAAATGGACCTTTCAGATCAGCAATCAAACCTACATCCAAATTCTTATTTGTCCTGGTGAAAAGACAAAAGCTTGAATAGTCTGTTTGTTTTAGCACTTTGAGAAGAAAGGATTGCTGAGCATTTTGCAATTGATTTCATCCACATAAGTTTTAAAGTGCACCCGAAAAGATGCTTTATAAAAGGTGCACGAGCAAACATTGAAGCCATTGATATAAGCAGAACAATGGCAGCATAGATATTAGGTCATTTGAGCACAGACAGCAATGGTGTACAGTTAAGTTTTGGCTTGGACGAAGTTATATGGTTCTGGATTAGAGTGGTGCTGGAAAAGCACAGCAGTTCAAGCAGCATTTGAGGAGCAGGAAAATCAACATTTCGGGTAAAAGCCCTTCATCAGGAATACAGGCAGAGTGTCTGCAGGGTGGAGAGATAAATGAGAGGAGGGTGGGAGTGGGGAGAAAGTAGCACAGAGTACAATAGGTGAGTGGGGGTGGGGTGGATAGGTGGAAAGGAAGATAGGCAGGCAGGAAAAGTCATGGGGACGGTGCTAAGCTGGAAGGCTGGAACTGGGGTGAGGTGGGGAAACTGGAAAAGTCCACATTGATGCCCTGGGGTTGAAGTATTCCAAGGTGGAAAATAAAGCATTCTTCCTCCAGGCGTCTGGTGGTGAAGGAGTGGTGGTGAAGGAGGCCCAGGACCTCCATGTCCTTGGCAGAGTGGGAAGGGGAGTTGAAATGTTGGGCCACAGGGTGCTGTGGTTGATTGGTGCGGATCTCCCAGAGATGTTCCCTATAGTGTTCTGCTAGGAGGCGTCCAGTCTCCCCAGTGTAGAGGAGACCGCATTGGGAACAACGGATACAATAAATGATACTGGTGGATGTGCAGCTAAAACTATGATGGATGTGGAAGGCTCCTTTGGGGCCTTGGATGGAGGTGAGGGAGGAGGTGTGGGCACAGGTTTTGCAATTCCTGCGGTGGCAGGGGAAGGTGCCAGGATGGGAGGGTGGATTGTTGGGGGTCGTGGACCTGACCAGGTAGTCACGGAGGGAACGGTCTTTGCGGAAGGTGGAAAGGGGTGGGGAGGGAAATATATCCCTAATGGTGGGGTCTTTTTGGAGGTGGCGGAAATGTCATCGGATGATTTGGTTTATGCGAAGGTTGGTAGGGTGGAAGGTGAGCACCAGGGGGGTTCTGTCATTGTTACGGTTGGAGGGGTGGGGTCTGAGGGTGAGATGTGGACGAGATGCGTTGGAGGGCATCTTTAACCACGTGGGAAGGGAAATTGTGGTCTCTAAAAAAGGAGGCCATCTGGTGTGTTCTGTGGTGGAACTGGTCCTCCTGGGAGCAGATACAGCAGAGGCGGAGGAATTGGGAATACGGGATGGCATTTACAAAGTTATATGGTGACATTCACTAGAGGGCGCTATGAGACTATTGTTTCCCTTCAATAGAGGAAAACATAGTTCTGGAGAAGAGTGATATTACATTTGAAATATTCGCTTTGTTTCTCTCACTACAGATTTTGCCAAACCTTCTGGATTTCTCAAGCACTATATATTATTACTCCTTGCTTTTCCTGGTCAAACTTAATAACCTAGATTTGGGTGTACAGACACAATTTCAGAAATTGCATTTGTCACAAAACTGGGAACTCTGAGGATGACATTGGTAGACTTCAACAGGACATAAGCAAGGTGGTGGAATGGCTGGAGACATGGTAGATAAGGTTTAATGTTGAAGGAGGGAGGAGAAGTTGAGAATATAAAGTAAAGGGTGAATTCCCAGAGTGGGTGCAGGAACATAGACAACTGAGAATATTTTAGCATAAATCATAGAAGGTGCTTGTGTTATAGAGGCCCACGGCTAAAGTTGACAAGATGGCCACCTGGGGCTTTTTTAGCTGACACAAATGGCCGAAAGAGGTTGGACATTCACAGCCAGCCTCGTGGTCTCCATACAGAGTTATTGACAAAGTTATTGAAAGGTCCGATAGGGGTCATGAAAGGGTCATGGTGAGAAGAACTTTAGGGAACTTACTCAGGTTTCTGTAAACAGGCAGCTAGCTCTAAGCACACAAGTATTCTTGATCAGAAAGCATCCTTGAAAAACCCAGATTAGAGTATGAACCTACAATAATCATGACTCTTTTGGTAACTGTGAACATATCGATATGAGTACATGTAGTTTAAGTGTAAAGCGTGTTTTGGCAGTGCAATTTGGCTAAGCATTGCTGAAAAATTAGCGAGCAGTATTTTAGAGAATGCTTACCTCTGTCTGAAATAGCACAATTCCAGCAGGGATTGTTTTGCATGCTTTGTCCTGCACATGTGCTGATATCAGCTGTCGTCAGAGCTTGTGAGAGCTGCAGTACTATACACTGAGCAGCTTCAGCTCAAACATTTAACTAATGAACTTCATTGCTCTCACTCTGAGACAAGAATATTCTTGTATAATTCCTGTATAAGTCCTGGATAATTCCTGCAGCCATCCACTTCTGCAACCAAAACAGCACCTGAAGGTGGTGTTGATGATAATGCTCTGTCTCTGTATTAACGACATTTTTTTCAATGTAATGTGTAACATTTACATTTATTCCATGAATAAATATGATTTAAACCTTCTTTCAGGCTGTGCTCTTCTTTGTGTTAGGCTTTTGGATGATTTTTGAGTGATTGTGAGTGATAGTTTTTGATGGCCTTCCCCTAATCCCATTTTTCCCATAGGCTCCGCTATTTCTATTAAGTGATTTTTGATTAAGCGATGTTTCACTGGAATACAACAATGACATTATTGGAAAACTACCTGTATTGTGAAATGCAGTACATATGTACCCATGCAGAGATTTTGTTGAATTTTTATGAGCAGCCGACTGTAGACAGGAAAAAAAGAGGCCTCCTCAATGGGAGGGAAGATGGAATAACACACAATGTAAACAGATGACCTCCAAAAGAGTAAAATGTGTTGCAAAATATGGACAGATAAACAATTACAGCTTAAGTGCAAATGCTTACATCCAAAGATCAAGGGAAGAGTGACAAGGACAGATTACCAAATACAGAATGAAGATGTGTTTATGGCCCTTAGTTATTTCTGAAATCTAAACAAGTTTCATCTGATGACTTAGTAAAGTTGTAAAGTGGTTAAATTTCACCCTCTTCAGTGGAATTCGAATAGCTGCTTTCTAATAAGAAAATAAAATTAGTAATTGAAAGTATTTAGAGTAGAAACAGTGAAAAATTATTCAAGAAGTAAACTCTAGTTTAAAACTCATTTACAATATGAGAATAACAAGGGTTGTAATTGCAACTACAAGTCGAAGAACTGTTTGTTTGATCCCTCAAGCTGAAGTGAGAGAGGGGTTGTTCCCAGTTTGTCAGCTGTGTCACTGAATTGTTGCCACTTTAAACCAGAGTTGATTTTAAGGACTTTATAACAATTAATATCCTTCTTAGTCTTCCGTACTAAGGTCAGTCTAGAATTTGGAAGTGTTCTTAGTATTAAGCAAGTATTTAGATTATTGGCAAATAATGCAGTGCAACTGGCAAATGTCTGTAATATCCCAAAGAGAGGATGATGGAAACATCTGGTGAACATGAGCTTTTGGGACGACCTACAGCTATTCATAGAGTTGTCCATCATTGATGACCTAAGGCTGTTCATAGAATTGTTCATCATTGATCATGAATTTACTGGTTTAGATATCCAAATTAGGGAAATGTGGCTAACAATGACATAAATGTTGCATGTAATTATTGAAAGATGAAACGTATAAAAATATTGCATTCAGCTTGGGAAAGTGAGAATGTCATTGATCTCTCCTCTGATTTGATCTGCAATTAAGGGTGACTGGATCCCATGTGAAGCTCTGAATAAGGGTCATTTGTACTGCTAAACACAGAATTTAAGACTCCTGTTTGATATTTTTTCCTGACAGCAATTGTGTTATTTGATCCATTATCAACTATGTGGACTCTTTTCAGGTGAGCATGTTTAATGTTATCACCCTTTTAGGTCCCCAGTGGATCCTGCCTGTAAGTTGCAGTACAAAAAGAATTAAGAGGTAGAAGGAAGTTTCAATATGTTTGGTAGACAATCAATAGACCTAATCAGCAGTGGGGAGTGTTGAGTCCCACAGCAGAATACTCAGGTGGAAAAGCACACTTAGGAAGGGGCATAAGGTTGTGGCAGTCAGAAAGGGTCCAAAAGAGATCATGTTTAAACACGGAGGAAGAATAATATGGGGCTCAGAGGGGTCATTGGTACAAAGTGTTCTGGATTGCAACTAGAAGCTGATCACTAAGCTAATCAGGAAAGGGTATGACCCAGACTCTCCGATACCAGAGCAGCAGACTTCGTGAAAGGAACAAGAGAGAGATAAATATGAGATGGTGGTTGAATTTCTGTCAGACCTCGTCAGAAATATGGCCAATGAGACATGGGCCAGTGAGGGTGGCGACTGTCAGATGTGAGAATATAAAGCCTAAAGACTCAATGGTAAACACAGTAGCGGTAGCATCTAGTGCCCCGATTTATACAGAGTGCGCCATTGATGATATTGACTGGAACAGGTTAGACTACAAAGCATACGTGTACGGACATAGGCACAATAATGGATGGGATAACCTAACACCTGATGAATTGGAAAGACCTGTGCCTATGGCTCTGTTGTGGGCTGCAGTTAAACATTGGAGAGAGACGGGAGAATCCACAGGAGAGGAAGGATATAATCTTGGAGCCTTTCACCCCAGCAGAGAGGCAAGTTTTATTGAATGATTTGACCAAATGGTTAAAACTAATTCGAACCCCACAAAGCCATCTCATTTGCAAAGAAGGTGATTAAAGAGAAGAGAGAAAAAGAATGCAAGGCCATAATATTAGTATTTTGAGCACAAAGTTAAAACTGAGATTGGAAAAAAAAATCGAAGGAAGTGTTGACAAAGTCAAAGGGGAGAGAAACCAGGTGTTTGTGTCATGATGTCTACATTAAACATTAACTCTGTCATCTAGTCTGCATGCAGTTTTGTTTGTTTTATTTTAAAAATCCTGTCTTGTGTAATTTGTCTGTTTTTGTTCCCTGGAGCTCAAAATCTGGGTATATTTTGAGTTTAGTTTGTATTTTAGGAATGTATAATGATTTGAAAGTGTGGCGTGCGCCTATATCGGTTTGGAACATGTATAGTGAAGGTGATGCCACTTTAGGAATGAGCAGTGGTTTGTGTAAAAGAAAAACCTATGAAACGTTGATTTATAATTCTTTATTAAAGCCTGGTAAGAATTTACTCTTTGGAATTGGTTACAGTTGATTGAAGTTAATGGAAAAAAAAAGTCTAAAGACAAAACTTAATTCCTCCTTTCTCAAAATAATGAACTATACCTGTGTTGTGTTTAGTTTGAGGAGAGAGTCCTGGGTAAATGGTGAATGTCAGAATCTTTATGATTGAACTGTGTTGTTTGAAATTCCATTTCCTGGCCAGAATGAACTTCCAAATATTATTTTGACCATGGGTGAATCTTGAATTCCAGATGATAAGATTTGCTAATTTTGAATGTCCATTGGTGTGAAATGGTGCTTTAAGAAATAGGGAAATTGGAATTTTGCAAAAGTAATTTCCTTTAAGCAAAATAATCTCATGGTGTGTTTTAACATTTGAAAAAAAAACTGAGTTTGAAAGAAATGCAAAATTTAGTAAAGAATGTAGATTCTCCCTTTGTTCAGAAATGGACTATGACACATGACTCTTATTTTTGTATAAAAGAAAGGGACTGTTGAAGTAATCACATTCAAGGGTCTTCACCCCACCCCTTTTCATTAGCAGTAAACTATCACTAACTAACCCATTCTGCTTGAGGTGGAATGGATGTGTACTTTTTTTTTATATAACTGAAGATACAGAAGGGTTTTGCTAGCAGTTTCGAATTTCTGAACTTGACTGCAAACTTCCAACATTGCAACATAGTGATGGACAAGCTACCCTCAATCTATCAGGCCATTCATTAACATTGCACCTCAAGTACTGGAGAACTCCAATGAAAACATCAAATATATTCAGTAGCGGGCATTCAAAACCTCTTAACCTAGGCATTTTTCAGCATATCATAATGAATTATATTATGATACATATGGTCTAGCATTCTAAAACATTTGAAGGGGAACAGTTACCTGAAATTTAAAGGAATTTTGGAAATTATTACAATGGATGAGCACAGTCTCATTGATTTTATTGCATGCAAGGAAAAATGTTAGTATTTTTTGAGGAGTAAATGAAATATTACATTTGGACAGGTTTACATTAATAAATCAAATATCTAGAGTCAGTTATTAAGTAATCTTTTTAAGAAATGAAATTATCTCAGAGAAAGAACAAGCAAAATATGTTTTTGCCTGATTCAAACAGAAATGTTTGAATTCTGTTTTAGGATACGACGAGACTAAGTTTCATTGAACTGCAAATCTCTCCAGGGCCCTGGGATTAGATAGGATGGTAATAGCTGAATTGCGAAATTGAGTGAGAGGAAGTGATAGAGGGTGAAAAGTGGTGGATTTATAGAAAAAAAAATGAATAATGGGTTTTTAGCAGCAGTTGGGGTTAAGTTTAGCAGTGAGTTGTGTCTAAAAAATGACATCTGTGCTGGATTTAATTATTGTAACGCGAAAGGTATAAAAAATGCTGTATTCAGCCGGGGAAAGTTACAGTGTCATTGAATTCTCCTCTGATCTGAGCAGTTATTAAGAGGGTGACTGGGCCCTATGTGAAAACCAGACTCAAAACGGTCTTTGGTCTCTCCCAAGCATGTGGTAAAGGAGCTCTGAATAATGGTTGCTTGTACTGCTGAACACAGAATGCAAGATGCCTCTTTGATATGCCACTGTCCAACAGCACAATAGGTTGAAAAAGTGGATAAAAGTGTTCTACTAGATCATGAAGTTGGAGGCTGGTGCAATTGCAGCATTTAAGAGGCATTTGGATGGGTATATGAATAGGAAGGGTTTGGAGGGACATGGGCCGGGTGCTGGCAGGTGGGACTCGATTGGGTTGAGATATCTGGTAGGCATGGATGTGTTGGACTGAAGGGTCTGTTTCCATGCTGTACATCTCTATGACTGTATGACTATGTGGAGTTCAAAAGCAAGGAGACAACATTTCAGAAATCACCATCCAAGGATATGCCCTGAACCACCAGCCAGAACCAGTCAGTCGTATATAGTAAGGAGATTTCTTTCCTGGGAGTCCTCAACATTGAGTCAAACATCATGAACTGTTGTGGCATCAGGTCAACCATGGGCAAGGAAATCTCCTACAGAGTACAACTTAACACCCCATCTGCCAGGTTGTGAATCATTATTCCTGCATGTTGAACAACATGATCAAGTACTAAAGGTGGTGAATGCGCATTTACTCAGTAGGGACTTCAAGGTTCTTCACCAAGAGTGGCTCAGTAGCACCACCAGTATCTGAGCTGTCCAAAACCAAAAGGTCATCACTGCTAGACTGTGTTTGTGGAAGGTTGAGTAGAAACCAACCTACTTGAAGAAAAAACCTATTTGCCCTCATTGTCCTTTACAGATAAATCTGTTTGAGACCATATTGGTAGGAGTGACATCAGTAGGAGTGACCAGCATACAGTTCCTGTGGAGAAAATGAGATAGGTGATATGATGCCATAGCAGTAATCTCACTACATTAGTAATCTACCGTGGCCAGTGAATGAGCTGAGGATATCAGTTTTAATCTCACCATGGCACTGGTGGAATTTTAATTCAGGTAATAAATCTGCAGCAGTGATGGTGACCATGAAACTATGATTACTGACTGAGGTAAAACCCATCTGGTTCATTATGTCTGCAGGGGAAGGAGACCCACCATCCTTACCCAACTTGGCATGCATGTGACTCTGATTCTGCTGCAAGCTGGTTGACACCACTGCCCTCTGAAGGGGCCTAGCATGCCATTAACTTCAAAGGCAATGAGGAAAGGGCACTAAAAGCTGGCTTTGTCAGGGTCATGCACATCGCATGAGAGAAAAAAAATGTCTTCACACTAATAACGCCTTACAATGAGTTGTGTGACACCACCACTTTGCTATCTGAGAAAAATGTATAGATCTTGTAATTCAAAACTGTGTATAAATGAGGTGATGTGAGACCTCAGCCCCACAGTTAAGTTGTATTCAAAAAAAAATCTATAACTTAATGGTCTAGCATATGCCCAATTCTACCATTAGGATCAAGCCTGGGAGGCAACCTTAGTTCAATGAAGATAGCATGTCAGGAGCAGCACTAACTATACCTAAAAATGTGATGTCAAGCCAGTGAATAAATAACACAAGACTATTGCATATAAAACAGCAGAATCAGCATGGAGCAGACAGAACAAAGTGGTCCTCCAATGAAAGGATCATATCTTAGCTCCACAGTTTTGTAATATTCAGTCACAGATGGTAATGGCAATTGCAGGGAGACGCAGAAATGAGGAGGCTTCACACATCTTCATGGATGTGTGACACTGGTATACCAGTGCAAAAGATAAGGTTGAAGCATTTGCATTTATCCTGACCCAGAAATGTCAATGGATGATTCACCTTGGATCACTCCTGGGGTTTTCAGGATCACCTATAGCAGCTTGTCATTTCAATTCACTCCACATGGTATCAAGAAACTGCCGAAATTACTGCAAAGGCTATGGAGGTTGAAAGCATTCCAGCAATAGTACTGAAGACTTGAGCTCCAGAACATGCCCAATACCAACCAAACTGTTCTAGTACAGCTATAACATTGACATCTACTCAGCAAAGTGTAATATTGTCCATGTATGTCCTGCATACAAAAAGCAGGACCAATCTAAGCTGGCCAATTGCTGCCTAGTCAATCTACTCTCAATCATTAGCTAAATGATAGTGGGTGTCATCATTAGTTGTGTCCAGTAGCACTGATACTGAAGCACTCCATTTGCAGCAAGACATAGACAAATTCCAAGCTTGGTTCAATACATGACCACACAATTGCTAGCCAATGACCATCTCCAACAAAAGAGAATTTAAGTATCACCACTTGACATTCAATATGTCACTACCATGCTGAATTCCCCTTTGTACTTAACATAGTGCTATATTAAGGCGAATTGTGAACTTTCACTTTACTCATTTGAGTACATGTGACAATAAAGCTAATTCAAATCAAAATCAAGCTGGTGTGTGATTTGGAAGAAAACTTGGATGTTCCCATGCATCTGCTTCCCTTGTACGAACATATGAATTCAAGCAGAAGTAACCTAATAAGCCCTTTGACTCTGCTCTGCCTTTCAACAAGATAAAGGCTGATCTGTCTGTGTTTCAAACTCCACATTCCCATTTTTAACTGAAAACCTTTGAACCCCTTGCCTAGCACCAATCTATCCACCTCTATCTTGAAAATACCTAATGTACGTTCCAGCACTATCTTCTGAGGCAGAGTTCCAAAGTCACACAATACTCTGAGAGAAGAATGCTTTAATCACTCCTAAAATGGGGGCCTCTTAACGATTTGGAGGTGCCAGTGTTGGACTTGAGTGGACAAAGTTAAAAATCACACAGCACCTCTTGGACTATAACCTGGTGTTGTGAGATTTTTCACTCTAATTTTAACATAGTTCTGGACTCACCCCCAAGACTAAGAACCCTGTCCACGTTCAAATATTTAAATGGCATCTGAGTTGGTTTATAATAGGAAAGATTTAGAAAGTTTTGGGCCAAATGCTGGCAAATGATACTCAGTCAGATTGGGATGTCTGGTCAGCATGGACAAGTTGGACCAAACAGTCTTTCCAAGCTGTATGACTGAGTGGACCAACCAGAAATTAAAATATATAAAACACAAAAAAAAAGACAATTGCAAATCATATTCAAAATCATTGCAAGGAGCAAAAGATAGAGGTTGGGAGTAATGTGGGGTTGAATTTGTACTGGTGATGACTATTCCAGCAATATCCCTGAGAGCAGAGAACCAGTGCAAACCCATTTTGACAACATGGAATCATGGAGTCGTACAATATAGAAGCAGATACTTCAGTCCAACCAGTCCATGCTGAACATAATCCCAAACTAAATTAGTCCCATCTGTCTGCTCCTGGCCAATATCCTTACAAACCTTTCCTATTCATTGTTAAAAATCACACAACACTAGGTTATAGTCCAACAGGTTTAATTGGAAGCACTCTAGTTTTCGAAGCATCACTCCTTCATCAGGTCCTTCACCTGATGAAGGAGCGATGCTCCGAAAGTTGGTGTGCTTCCAATTAAACCTGTTTGACTATAACCTGGTATTGTGTGATTTTAACTTTGTACACCCCAGTCCAACACTGGCATCTCCAAATTATTTCCTATTCATTTACTTAACTAAGTGTCTTTTAAATGATGTAACTGCCCTCATTCACCACTTTCTCACTCTCTGTCTAAAAATAATTGCCCCCTTATCTTTTTTAAATCTGTCTCCTCTCATCTTAAAAATATGCACTCTCATCTTGAAATTCCCCAGCTTACGGAAAAGACACCTATCATCACCCCTGTCTATACCTCTCATGATTTTATAAACCTCCATAACGTCACCTTTCAACCTCCTATGCCTCTTTGCATAAGAGGTTATCTAGTCTTTCTTTATAAGTCTTTCTTATTATAAGCCTATCTAGTCTTTCTTTGTAAGTCAAATCTTCCATACCCAGCAACATCCTGGTAAATCTCTTCTGAACACTCTCTTGCTTAAGAATATCCTCCCTAGAAAAGGGTGATGAGAAAGTATTCCAAGAGAAACCTCACCAATATCCTGTACAAGTGTCAAAAACAATGGCATTGGAAAAGCACAGCAGGTCAGGCAACATCTGAGGAGCAGGAGAGACAATGTTTTGGGCATAAACCTTTCATCAGGAATGTGGGGGGGGGGGGGCGGGGGGAGTGGTGCCTAGGGGGCTGACAGATAAATAGGTGGGGTGGGGCTGGGGGGGAAGGTAGCTTGGAAGGCAAAAGGTAAATTCAGTTGGGGGTGATGGTTATAGGTCAGATCTGAGGGTGGAGTGGAGAGGCAGGAAGGAAGATGGACAGGTGGGACAGTTCAAGAGAGCGGTGCTGAGTCGGAGGCTTGGATCTGGAATAAAGTGGGGGGTGGGGAAATGAGGAAACTGGTGAAATTGACATTGATGCCAAATGGTTGGAGGGTCTCAAGGCAGACGATGAGGTGTTCTTCATCCAGCCATCAGGTGGCTTGGATTTGGCAGTGGAGGAGGCCCAGGATTTGCATGTCCTTGGCAGAGTGGGAGGGGGAGTTGAAGTGGTCGGCCACAGGGTGGTGTGGTTGCTTTCCCTGGCCACCTAAGAGATGTAAAGCCTGCACCCACACCTCCCCCCTCACCTCCATCCAAGGCCCCAAAGGATCCTTTCACATCCAGTAGAGATTTTCCTGCACCTCCAAACACCTCATCTACCATGTCCATTGATCTCAATGTGGTCACCTCTACATTGGGTAGACAGGACGCCAATTCGCAAAGCATTTCAGGAAACATCTCTGGGGCACATGCACTAAACAACCCCACCGTCCTGTGGCTGACCACTTCAACTATCCTTCCCACTCCACCAAGGACATGCATGTCCTGGGCCTCCTCCAACAAGCCATCCAATGCCTGGAGGAAGAACACATCATCCTCCACCTTGTGACCCTCCAAACGCATGGCATCAATGTCAATTTTGCCAGTTTCCTCAAATCCCATCCCCCACCATATCCCCCCATCGCCGCACTGCTCTCTTGAACTGTTCTACCTGTCCATCTTCCTTCCCACCAACAGCTCTACCCTCCATTCCAAACTATGACCATCACACCTTCATCAACCTATCGCCTTCCTAGCTACCTTACCACTAGCACACCCCCCCTCTTGTTTATCTCTCAGCCCCCTTGCCCGTCCCATATTCTGGTGAAGGGCTTATGCCCGAAACATCAACTCTCTTGCTCCTGCTGTGCCTTTCCACTGCCATTCTTTTTGACTGATCTCTGGTGTCTGCTGTTCCCATTTCCTCCAATATCCTGTACAACCTCAACATGACTTCACATCTCTTACACTCAAAAGATAAAATGAGCATTGAAGGCCAAGTGGGCAAAATGCTTTTTTAAGCACTCTATATGTGACACAAACTTCAAAGAATTATGTACCTGAACCCCTTGGTGCCTCTGTTCTACAACACTACACAAGGTCATACCATTAACTGTATACGTCCTTCTCCTGTTTGTTGTACCAAAATGCAATACCATGCATTTATCTTCTCAGTGGCAATTAATTCCACACAACCCCATTCAGAACAGCCGCCAAGATCTGCCAAACGGAAGGCTAGTAGTTCTCCAGCAGTCAGGAACAGTGGCTGGGATTGCAGCATATTTCAAAGGAGGTATAATCTCATAACAAGGTAAGTGAGCGGGAGGACGGGTGGTTCAGAAAGTGCTGAGAAATGGTGCCAGCATCTGTGGAGAGAGGGAAACAATGTTTCTCTACTGCGTCTAATATGATTTCTCCAATTTCTGAGGGGGCAGGTGTGGAAGATGGGTCTGAGACCAATCACGCAGGCCTGAGAAAAAGGGAGAACGTATGGTGAGGGTAACAAATATTAGTACTGCTAGAGCGACCCTAGTGGATCAAAGAGTACATGAAAACATGTCTCCACACCACATTCAGTGCCCGACAGTAAGGAGCCAGAGTTTACCATGGCCTTGAGCAGCAGATGGAGCCCTACCACTGGTAAAATTCCAACCAAAGCAGGAAAAGGCCACAAAGTAATTTAATTTGATTCTCGGTGAGATGGCCATCCATCACCTCGCCTGCCACTGGCAGGATGGCATGATTGTGAGAGTGCAGTACCCCCGCTCTCCTGTACCATGTTGTGTCACCCCTGCTTGTCCTCTCCGCACATCATCAGATCAGATAAGATCCAGCCCATGGCCCTAGTAAACCGAGAATATTTTTGTCTGTAAAGTGGACGTTTAGAATAACTTATTGAGTTTTAAAATGCTGAATGTGAATGGTGTAATAAGTAGTGAATAATTGTGTTATATTAAAGGAAACTGGCATATTATATATTAAGTAATTACTGATAGTGAGTGAAGTCTTCTAGATGAGATTGTGAAAGTCTTCTAACAAAGATTGAGAAAATAGCAGTATTTGAGGCATCATGACACAATAGTAGGAACTGAAATATATTTCACTATAAACAAAGACTGTTTCAAGATGTAAACTTTGGCAATGTGTATATAAATAAGAATATATCTGAAATTTGAATTATATATACCTATTGATATTCAATATTTAAACTCGGTGAGTTCAATATGTGGAAGGGTTCAGAAAACATTTACAAGTATGTTGCCAGGTTTGGAGGGTTTGAGCTACAGGGAGAAGCTGAATAAACTGGGGCTATTTTCCCAGGAGCATCGGAGGCTGAGGGGTGACCTTATAGAGATTTATAAAATCATGAGAGGCATGGATAGGGTAAATAGACAAGGTATTTTTTTCCCAGGATGGCGAATCCAAAACTGGAGGGTATAGGTTTAAGGTGAGAGGGAAAAGATTTAAAAGGGACTTAACAGGCACTTCTTCACCCAGAGGGTGGTGCCTGTGTGGAAAGAGCTGCAGGAGGAAGTGGTGGAAGCTGGTACAATTACAACATTCAAAAGGCATCTGGATGGGTATAGAGGGACAGGAGCTAAATGCTGGCAAATGAAACTAGATTTATTTCGGATATCTGGTAGACATGGACGAGTTGGGCCGAAGGGTCCGTTGCCATGATGTACAACTTTATGACTCTGACTCTAAAGAGTTACTTTACAGGCAAATAACTATAAATAATAAGTTAACGATTGTAATCAGCAATTGTATATAATTTTGCAATAACCCAAGCAATATTTACGGCTCTTGAATTTTATTGAACCGTGGCACATCGGCGACTTCCAAATCAGCGTCTTTTTGTAATTTTCGAAAACGGTTGCCAACATGTCCCATTTGCATGTCAGTTCCTGAGGGAACGGTTCGGGTAGATGTGTTTTGTCACGCTGGGTTGGGTGTGCGAACTGAAGTGGGATTTTTTCAGGATGGACTTGAGGCCGTTGGACTTTGAGGCGGGTGGTTTGATGGGGGTTAATGGCCTCACGGGGCTGAGTGGAGGGGTGGGGGGTGTTCTGACCACTTCGCCTGCTTGGCGCGTTTCATCCTCCGTCCGCAAGACGTCAGCCTCAATCCTCATGGTGTTGTTGTCCAGGACAGTGAAAGTCAGGCAGTCGTGTTCCACTCCTGGAGGGAGATCGAACTCTTTGGAAAAGCGATGGAAGTTGAATTTGACTGCCCCGTTTGCATCCTGGAACTTCTCGATATTCTCTCCAGATACAGTCATCTTCCTATCCTTGATTTTCACCAACACCTTCTCTGGAGAAATGCTGCCAAGGTTTATAGTGACTGGAAATTGTTTACTTGCATCAGCATCCATGCTGTTGCATTGATGGTCGGAATTTGGAGCCGGCGAATCCATTGGTAAGTCACATTGATAGCTGTTTTTGTAACAATTTCAAAATGACTGCACACTCAAATGTAAACCCTTAACGCCACGGATTGTGATCCCGCGTTTCATTTACCTCTTATGATGAAAATGACAACATAAAGTTTGCAACGTAGCAATCTCTGACTGCACCAACATTGGTGGGTGGCTGGGGCAAGTGGTTCACACAGGAAAAAAAAAATCATTAAACCAAAAAGACACAATCAAAAGCATAAACTGAGTTAAATCCCTTTGACCAGTCTCTATTTCTGTGTAGCAAACCGAGCTTCCTCACTGATATGCCAAACCAGTCACTTTTTGCGCCTCATGGTATTTTTCCACCCGAATTCATTTCTGGACTACACACAGTGTACATTCGGGGGCTGAGAAATGTCCTCCCCAGAGTAAATAAACATGATTTAATCTTCTGATTGTAATAAAATGTAAGTCTTGAATGGTCCGTGAGCTGTCTGCAAACATGTTATAGGGTGTAGAAGCCGACACCTGGACAGGAGAAAACTAACAGGCAAAGGAAGTGTATGCTATATGATGAGTTTAGGGTTTATGAAGCTTTTTCAAAAATATAGACAGGATGGACATCATTGCAGAAATAAAGGCACAAGGGTATCCACCAGGGGAGACAAAGCAATCCCTATGGAATGGTGCCCAGTAAAGGAGAGAAGGGTGTATTTGGTGGAAGTATCATGCTGCAAGTGGAAAAAAAAGATCAGTGAATGATTCTTTGGGTGCAGGAGCTGTCAGGGAGGAACATGAGGACAAATAGAACTTATCAATGTTCTGGAAATGAGGAGAAGGGGTGAGATGGGAAATAGTTTGGACACGGCTGAGAGACCTTATAGTGTGAATCCTCAGCTGACTAAAAAAGTACATTTTTTGGAATCATCCTGTGAAAGGTGAAATCATCAGAACAGATGCAACAGAATCTGGGAGAATAGAATAGAATCCTTACAAAAAGCAAGGTGTGAGGCAGTGTAGTCAATGTAATATGGGATTGGTGGGTTCTTAATGGATATCAATGGACAGCCTAAGGTGTTGTTTAATATATTTTAATATAACTTATTTTAGAGTTTGGATTTGCAGTGGGACTTTGGTCAATGTATCTGAATGTGTTCAATGTTTAATTTGTAATTATTTCTGTAGCCATCATGATTTATTAAAAAAAACAGTATGAATGAGCAAGTTCTTGTTGTGTGACAGGGTTGTGTTTTAGTTGGCAAAGTTGGGAAACAAGCAAACAAAGTTAGCAATTGTACATTGGCCTTCCAGTTTAGAAGATCAGGCTTTTTTTGTTTTCTTTTGATTAGGTGAAAGCCTATAGCTTTGAAAAAAAAGCTTTCGGGTTTCAATTTAGCAGTCTTGCAGAAAGCTTGATTGGAGATGTACGTAGTTGCTCCTGGTGAAAGGAGATGATTTACATCTGCTAAGAAACAGGTTACCTCAGTGTAAGCGTTTATTTTTGAAGTTTCAGATCAAAAGAATTTGAGTTAAACCTGAAAATTTTATTTAAAATGGAGAAGGTTGATGCTTATTTGTAGAAAGCTGCTACCTGATTCTCAAGCTTGGAAATTGAACCAACAATTAGGTCAACCCCAATAGATGTGAAGGGAAAGAGATACAAGCACTGCATCTGAGTATTTTTTGGAATTAATGGTTTGTATTTTGATGTCTTTATGGTTGTGTTATATGTAAATAATTTGGTTCATTCTATTTTATCTTCATTTCTTCTGTGTAATAAATTATTAAATCTGATTCTGCAGCATTGCATACTGTGTTTCAGTGCTGAAAATGTGTTGCTGGAAAAGCGCAGCAGGTCAGGCAGCATCCAAGGAACAGGAGATTCGACGTTTTGGGCATAAGCCTTCTTCAGGAAGGGCTTATGCCCGAAACGTCGAATCTCCTGCTCCTTGGATGCTGCCTGACCTGCTGCGCTTTTCCAGCAACACATTTTCAGCTCTGATCTCCAGCATCTGCAGACCTCATAGAAAACATAGAAAACATAGAAAAATACAGCGCAGTACAGGCCCTTCGGCCCTCAATGTTGCGCCGACCGAATCCTACCTAACCTACACTAGCCCAATCACTTCCAAATGCCTATCCAATGCCCATTTAAATGACCATAAAGTGGGAGAGTTCACCACTGCTACTGGCAGGGCATTCCATGAACTCACAACCTGCTGTGTAAAGAATCTACCCCTAACATCTGTCCTATACCTTCCACCCCTTAATTTAAAGCTGTGTCCCCTTGTAACAGCTGACTCCATTAGCGGTAAAAGGTTCTCAGTGTCTACCCTATCTAAACCCCTAATCATCTTGTACACCTCTATCATATCTCCCCTAAACCTTCTTTTCTCCAATGAGAACAGCCCCAAGTGCCTCAGTCTTTCCTCATACGATCTTCCTACCATGCCAGGCAACATCCTGGTAAACCTCCTCTGCACTCGTTCCAATGCCTCCACATCCTTCCTATAGTATGGCGACCAAAACTGCACACAATACTCCAGATGAGGCCGCACCAGAGTCTTATACAACTGCAACATGACTTCAGGACTCCGGAACTCAATTCCTCTGCCAATAAAGCCCAGTACACCATATGCCTTCCTCACAGCACTATTTACCTGGGTGGCAACTTTCAGAGATCTGTGTACATGGACACCAAGATCCCTCTGCTCATCCACACTACCAAGTAGCCTACCATTAGCCCAGTAATCCATCTTCTTGTTACTCCTACCAAAGTGAATGACTTCACACTTAGCTACATTGAATTCCATTTGCCACCTTTCTGCCCAGCTCTGCAACTTGTCTATATCCCGCTGTAACCTGTCACATCCTTCCTCACTATCCACAACTCCACCGACTTTTGTGTCATCCGCAAACTTACTCACCCAGCTTTCAAGCCCCTCCTCTAGATCATTTATAAAGATAACAAAAAGCAATGGTCCCAAAACAGATCCTTGAGGTACACCGCTAGTAACTGCACTCCAAGATGAACCTTTACCATCAACCACTACCCTCTGTCTCCTTCCAGCCAGCCAATTCCTAATCCAAACCTCTAATGCACCCTCAATGCCATACCTCCGTAGTTTTTGCATTAGCCTACCATGGGGTACCTTATTGAACGCCTTACTAAAATCCATATACACAACATCTACTGCTTTACCCTCGTCCACCTCCTTAGTCACCTGCTCAAAGAACTCAATAAGGTTTGTGAGGCACGACCTGCCCTTCACAAAACCATGCTGACTATCCTTGATCACATTATTCCTATCCAGATGTTCATAAATCTTATCCCTTACAATTCTCTCTAAGACTTTGCCCACCACAGAAGTCAGACTCACTGGCCTATAGTTACTCGAGCTATCCCTACTCCCCTTCTTGAACAAGGGGACCACATTCGCCATCCTCCAGTCTTCTGGTACTATTCCCGTTGACAATGACAACATAAAAATCCAGGCCAATGGCTCTGCTATCTCCTCCCTCGCTTCCCAGAGGATCCTAGGATAAATGCCATCAGGCCCAGGAGACTTATCTATTTTCATCCTTTCCAGTATTCCCAAAACCTCTTCCCTACATACTTCAATGCCATCCATTCTAATCACTTGTGACTCAATATTCACACCAGCAACAGTGTCCTGTTCCTGAGTGAATACTGACAAAAAGTATTGATTTAGTGTCTCTCCAATCTCCTCCGCCTCCACGCACAACTTCCCACTACTATCCTTGACTGGACCGATACCTACCCTAGTCATCCTTTTATTCCTGACATACCTATAGAAAGCCTTTGGATTTTCCCTAATCCTACCAGCTAAGGACTTTTCATGTCCCCTTCTCGCTGCTCTTAGCTCTCTCTTTAGATCCTTCCTGGCTACCTTATAACTCTCAATCGCCCCAACTGAACCTTCACGCCTCATCTTTACATATGCCGCCTTCTTCCCTTTCACAAGGGATTCCAATTCCTTATTAAACCACGGCTCCCTCACAAGACCCTTAACTCCATGCCTGACTGGTACATACTTATCAAGGACACTCAGTAGCTGTTCCTTGAACAATCTCCACATATCATTAGTATTCTTCTCTTGAAGCTTGTTTTTCCAATTCACACATCCTAAGTCATGCCTCACCGCATCATAATTTCCCTGCCCCCAGCTATAACTCTTGCCCTGCAGTGCACACTTATCCCTCACCATCACTAAAGTAAAAGTCACCGAGTTGTGGTCACTGTCCCCGAAGTGCTCACCTACCTCCAAGTCTAACACCTGGCCTGGTTCATTACCTAGAACCAAATCCAGTATAGCCTCACCTCTTGTTGGCCTGTCTACATATTGTGTCAGGAAACCCTCCTGCACACATTGGGCAAACACCAACCCATCTAACGAACTCGAGCTATAGCTTTCCCAGTCAATATCTGGGAAGTTAAAGTCCCCCATAACAACCACCCTACTACTTTCACTCTTCTCCTGAATCATCCTCGCAATACTTTCCTCTACTTCTCTCGGACTATTAGGAGGCCTGTAGAAAACACCTAACAGGGTGACCTCCCCTTTCCTATTTCTAACCTCAGCCCAAACTACCTCAGATGGCAAGTCTTCCTCCATCGTCCTTTCCACCGCTGTAATACTATCCTTGACAAGTAATGCCACACCTCCCCCCCTTTTACCCCCATGTCTGACCCTACTAAAACATTTAAACCCTGGAACCTGCAACAGCCATTCTTGCCCCTGTTCTACCCACGTCTCTGTAATGGCCACGACATCGAAGTCCCAGGTACTAACCCACGCTGCAAGTTCACCTACCTTATTTCTTATACTTCTGGCATTGAAGTATACACACTTCAAGCCACTCTTCTGTTTACAGGCACCCTCCTTCGAGATTGCTGTCTTGTTCATAACCTCCCTACACTCAAGGTCCTGTACCCTAAAGCTACAGTCCAGGTTCCCATGCCCCGGCGGAGTTAGTTTAAACCCTCCCAAAGAGCACTAGCAAACCTCCCCCCAAGGATACTGGTGCCCCTCAGGTTCAGGTGTAGACCATCCTTTTTATAGAGGTCCCACCTTCCCCAGAAAGAACCCCAGTTGTCCAGAAACCGGAATCCCTCCCTCCTGCACCATCCCTGTAGCCACGCGTTTAACTGCTCTCTCTCCCTATTCCTCGACTCTCTATCACGTGGCACGGGTAACAAACCAGAGACAACAACTCTGTTTGTTCTAACTCTGAGCTTCCAACCTAGCTCCCTGAAAGCCTGCCTGACATCCTCACCCCTCTTCCTACCTATATCGTTGGTGCCAATGTGGACCACGATCTGGGGCTGCTCCCCCTCCCCCTTAAGGACCCGGAAAACCCGATCAGAGACATCATGTACCCTTGCACCTGGGAGGCAACATACCAATCGTGAGTCTCTGTCGCCCCCACAAAACCGCCTATCTGTACCCCTCACTATTGAGTCCCCAAGAACTATCGCTCTACCTTTCTCCACCCTTCCCTTCTGAGCAACGGGGCCAGACTCCGTGCCAGAGGCCTGAACCTCGTTGCTTGCCCCTGGTAAGTCATCCCCCCCACAAGTATCCAAAACGGTATACTTGTTCTTGAGGGGAATGACCGCAGGGGGTCCCTGCACTGGCTGCTTCCTCCCACTCCCCCTCACTGTCACCCACCTGTCTATAACTTTCGGAGTAACTACTTCCCTAAAGCTCCGATCTATGACCTCCTCTGCCTCCCGAATGATCTGCAGTTCATCCAACTCCAGCTCCAGTTCCCTAACACGGGCTTGAAGGAGCTGGAGATGGGTGCACTTCTTGCAAGTGTAATCAGCAGGGACGCTAATGGCTTCCCTCACCTCATACATGTTGCAAGAGGAACATTGCACTGTCTGCACTGCCATCCCTCTAAAAAGTAAGCTTTCTTTTTTAAAAAAAAAACTAAATCTAAAGAAACAAACAAGCAAAATGCAGCACTTACCTGCTAGTCAAAACTGGTCTTATTATTAGGTTAGAAGAGGAGGATGGGTGGGAGGCACTACTCGTGTAGTGCCTCGGGTTACTCGCCTGCGCGTTTAAATAAGGAAAAAACCCTACCCAGGTAACCTAGCGTGACACTAGCTTCCGGGTCTGCTAAGTGCTTTTTTTTTAAAGCAAAAACTTTAAATTTTTAGCTGTTAAAAAACGACACTAACTGGAACTTACCAAACAGCCGTCGCGTGGTCCACCGAGAGACTGTGTTTCAGTGAAAGGACAGCTCAAAGAAAAACAAAAAAAGAATGCTTTTTAAATCCAGATTCCTGGCTGACCTATCCAGCAATAATATCAGCTGGGATCACAACACTGTAATCAGAAATGAAAACCAAGACATTAAGCAAGGGAATGGTAAGAGATGGACCAGGTGAAGGAGAGTGAAGAAAGGACATTTAAAGCAAAATTGATTGTTTTTTACCTGTCCCAAATGAGACCTAGAAGCAGCAGTGACGCAGTCTAGTGTTCCTTAATTATCAAATAAGAAGATTCACACTGAGCTCAAAACTATAACTCTGTTCCTCTATCCATATTTGCTGCCAGACCTGCTGGATTTCTCTAGCATTTTCTACTTTTCTCATGATAATAGGCTGTGACAAGCAGGGTACCACAAGAATCAGTACTTGTACCCCAGCCATTCACAACATACTTCAGTGAATTGGAAGTGAGGAACAAATGCAATATTTCCAAATTTGCATTTACTTAAAGCTAAGTGGAATGTAAAACAGCTTCAGGAGGACAGGCTTAGTGAACGGGTAAGAACTTAGCAGATGGACCAGTACATGGAACAATATGAGGTTATCCACTTAGAGTCACAGAGCCATAGAGATGTACAGCACAGAAAAAGACCCTTCGGTCTAACTCATCCATGCTGACTAGATATCCCAACCCAATCTAGTCCCACCTGCCAGCACCCGGCCCATATTCCTCCAAACCCTTCCTATTCATATACCCACCCAAATGCCTTTTAAATGTTGCCGTTGTACTCGCCTCCACCACTTCCACTGGCAGCTCATTCCATACACTTACCATCCTCTCCATGAAAAAGTTGCCCCTTAGGTTTCTTTCATATCTTTCCCCTTTCACCCTAACCCATGCCTTCTGGACTCCCCCACCTCAGGGAAAAGACTTTGTTTATTTACCCTATCCATACACCTCATGATTTTATAAACTTTATATGTTCTCTCCTCAGCCTCCAATGCTCCAGGAAAAACAGCCCCAGCCTATTCAACCTCTCCCTATAGCTCAAATCCTCCACCCTGGCAACATCCTTGTAAATCGGAACCTTTCAAGTTCCACAACATCCTTCCAATAGGAAGGAAACCAGAATTGCATGCGATATTCCAAAAGTGGGCTAAACAATGTCCTGTACAATCGCAACATGACCTCCCAACTCCAGTACTCAATACTCTGACTAATAAAGGAAAGCATACCAAGCACCCTCTTCACTATCTGCCTACCTGCAACTCCACTTTTAAGGAGCTATGAACTCCAAGGTCTCTTTGTTCAGCAACACTCCCTAGGACCTTACCATTAAGTGTATAAATCCTGCGAAGATTTGCTTTTCCAAAATGCAGAACCTCGCATTTATCTAAATTAAACTCCATTTGTAATTTCTCAGCCCATTGGCCCATCTGATCAAGATCCCATTGTAATCTGAGGTAACCTTCTTCGCTGTCCACTACATCTCCAATTTTGGTGTCATCTGCAAACTTACTAACTATACCTCTTATGCTCACATCCAAATCATTTATATAAATTATAAAAAGTAGTGGACCCAGCACCGATCCTTGTGGCACTCCACTGGTCACAGGCCTCCAGACTGAAAAACAACCCTCCACAGCCACCCTCTGTCTTCTACCTTTGAGCCAGTTCTGTATCCAAATGACTAGTTCTCCTTGTATTCAATGAGATCTAACCTTGCTAATCAGTCACCCATGGGGAACCTTGTCGAACGCCTTACTGAAGTCCATACAGATCACGTCCACAGCTCTGCCCTCATCAATCCTCTTTGTTACTTCTTCAAAAAACTCTATCGAGCTTGTGAGACATGATTTCCCATACACAAAGCCACGTTGACTATCCCTAATCAGTCCTTGCCTTTCCAAATACATGCAAATCCTGTCTCTCCGGATTCCGTCCAGCAACTTGCCCATCACCGACGTCAGGCTCACTGGTCTATAGTTCCCTGGCTTGTCCTTACCACCTTTCTTAAATAGTGGCACCACATTAGCCAACCTCCAGTCTTCCGGCACCTCACCTGTGACTATCGATGATACAAATACAGATGGGCCAATGGGATGAGAAATTACAAATGAAGTTTAATTTAGATAAATGCAAGGTTCTGCATTTTGGAAAAGCAAATCTTCGCAGGACTTATACACTTAATGGTAAGGTCCTAGGGAGTGCTGCTGAACAAAGGCCTAGCAATCACTTCCCAGGCTTCCCACAGAGTTCTAGGATCGATTTGAGGTCCTGGGGATTTATCCACTTTTATGTGTTTCAAGACATCTGGCACTTCCTCCTCTGTAATATGGACATTTTTCAAGGTGTCACCGTCTATTTCCCTACATTTTATATCTTCCCCTGTCCTTTTCCACAGTAAAAACTGATGCGAAATACTCGTTTAGTATCTCCCCCACCTCCTGCGGCTCCAGAAAGACCACCTTGCTGATCTTTGAGGGGCCCTGTTCTCTCCCTAGTTACCCTTTTGTATTTGTAAAAACCCTTTGGATTCTCTTTAACTCTATTTGTCAAAGCTCTCTCATGTCCCCTTTGTGCCCTCCTGATTTCCCTCTTAAGTATACTCCTACTTCCTTTCTACATTTCTAAGGATTCATTCAATCTATCTTGTCTATACCTGACAAATGCTTCCCTCTTTTCTTTAACAAGACCCTCAATTTCTTTCATCATCCAGCATTCCCTACACCTAACTACCTTTCCTTTCATCCTGACAGGAATACACTGTCTCTGGACTCTCGTTATCTCATTTCTGAAAGCTTCCTATTTTCCAGCCATCCCTTTACCTGCGAACATCTACTCCCAATCAGCATTTGAAAGTTCTTGCCTAATACTGTCAAAATTAGCTTTCCTCCAGTTTAGAAGTTCAACTTTTAGATCTAGTCTATCCTTTTCCATCACTATTTAAATCTAATAGAATTATGGTTGCTAGCCCCAAAGTGCTCCTCCACTGACACCTCAGTTACCTGCCCTGCCTTATTTCCCAAGAGTAGATCAACTTTTGCACCTTTTCTAGTAGTTACATCCACATATTGAATAAGAAAATTTCCTTGTACACACTTAACAAATTTCTCTTCGTCACAACCCTTAATATTATGGCAGTCCCAGTCTCTGTTTGGAAAGTTAAAATCCCCTACCTCAACCACCCTACTATTCTTACAGATAGCAGATCTTCTCACAAATTTGTTTCTCAATTTCCCTTTATTAGTGGGTCTATAATACAATAAAGTTTCCTCCCTGTCATATTTCTCAGTTCCACCCAAATAACTTCCCTGGATGTATTTCCGGAAATATCCTCCCTCAAACACCACTCCCCCTCCTCTCTTGCCTCCCTTTCTATTCTTCTTCTAGCATTTATATCCTGGAACATTAAGCTGCCAGTCCTGTCCATCCCTGAGCCATCTTTCTGTAATTGCTATATCCCAGTCCCATGTTCCTCACCACACACTGATTTCATCTGCCTTCCCTGTTAGGCCCTTTGCTTTGAAATAAATGCAGTTTAATTTATCAGTCCTGCCGTGTTCTCTGATTTGTCCCTGCCTGCCTTGACTGTTTGACTCACTTCTTTTCTCAACTGTACCAGTCTCAGATTGATCTCTTTCCTCACTATCTCCATAGGACCTCCCCAACTTACTAGTTTAAATCCTCTCGAGCAGCTCTAGCAAATCTCCCTGCCAGTATACAAGTCCCCTTTCAATTTAGGTGCAAACCGTCCTTCTTGTACAGGTCACTTCTACCTCAAAAGAGATTCCAAAGGTCCAAAGATGTGAATACTTCTCCCATACACCAGCTCCTCAGCCATGCGTTCAGCTGCTCTATCTTCCTATTCCTACCCTCACTAGCTTGCAGCACTGGGAGTAATCCAGATATTCCTACTCTCAAGGAGCTCCTTTTTAAATTCCTGCCTAACTCTGTAATCTCCCTTCAGGATCTAAACCTTTTCCCTTCCTATGTCGTTGGTTCCAATGTGGACAATGACCTCTCTCCCCTTTGAGAACATTCTGCATCCTCTCTGAGACATCCTTGATCCTGGCACTAGCGAGGCAACACACCATTCTGATTTGTTTGCTGCTGACCACAGAAATATATCTGTGCCTTTGATTGGAGAGTCCCCAACACACTTGATCTCTTTGAACCCGACATACTCCTCGTTGCATTAGAGCCAGTCTCAATACCAGAAACTTAGCTGTTCATGCTCCGTTCTGCTGAGAATCCATCACCCCCTACATTTTCCAAAACAGCATCCCTCCTTGAAATGGGTATAGCCACAGAAGACTCCTGCACTAGCTACCTATCTCTCTTTCCTTTCCTGGAGTAAATCCATCTATGTGACTGTATCTGCAACTTTTCTCCTTTCCTATAACTGCCATCCATCACATCCCCTTGCTCTTGTCAATTCATCATTGAATGGATTGGTTGGAGACAGAGTCCGTGACAGTCTGATAGGATTCGCAACCAACAACATTTCTTGCAGATACAATCCCCAGTAACATGTAAACTTTCCCTAAACTCAAAAGAGCATATCACTCTACGAAAGGCCATTTTTGCTTCCTTCAATGTACAGACCCAGAAAATAGCACTGTCTTATTCCTCTACTCCAGGCTAACTTAATACTTATACCTTACATTTTTAAGTTTAATCAAGAGACATATTTCAATAGAACATACAATCAAGAAAGAACCAACTATACTTACTACTGCAGACTTACTGTAAGGCCACACTTAAAATATTCACTTATCTGTCCCTGTGCTGTGACATCTCCCAAACAGGTTCCTCCAAGATTAGTTGTGAATTTCACTGTTTGTTAATTTTTCCAAATGCCCTCCAATCACCAGCGGTACATGAATTCAAACAGCAAAGGCAGTAACTGCACAGGTTCACTGCTGTGTCAATTAGCAGTATGGGGTTCTTTCCCACCGACCAAAACTGACCTACCATATGCTGCTTTTGTCTGTTCCTCTCACTTTTAAAACTGCTGTTGATTTGATGTTTTCTTTTCTCTAAAGTTCAAAAAATAATGCAACAGCATCTAAAACAGTGATTGCTGGAATTCAAGAAAATCACCTCCAACACCTTAAAAAAAAGAGCAGCCTGTTACAGACAGACATTTCCCATCCTCCATCCTGGATTACCCAGAATCGTTCAGTAATAAGTGCCGATTATTTCTTAAATGGTAAGAGATTGGGAAGTGTAGCTGTACAAAAGAACCTAAGCCTCCTTGTTGATAAGTCACTGAAGGCTAATGTGCAGGAGCACAAGCCATTACAAAGCTGGCTGGAATGTTAACCTGCATTGCAAGAGAACTAAAGTACAGGAGTATAAAAATCTTTCTTCGATTGTATTGGAGATTGGTTAGACAACACCTGCCATCCTGTGTGCAGTTTCAGTCACCTTATCTCAGGAAAGATCTTGTTGGCATAGAAGGAGTACATTGAATCTTTATCAAATTTCTTACCACAATGGGAAGTTTGACTTATGAAACGGGATTGGTCAAACTGAGTTGAAATTTTCTATATTTTCAAAAAAAAAGAGGTAATCTCATTGAAATACTGCAAAATACTTTAAGTGATAGACAGGGTAGATTCAAGTAAGATGTTTCCCCTTGCTAGGTGTTTAAAACCAGGTGCATAATCTAAACATAAAGGGGAAGCCACTTCATCTGAGATGAGGAGAAATTATCTTACTCAGCAGGTTGTGAGGCTTGGGAATTCTCGATCACAGACTGCTATAAAGATTCACTCCTTGAGTATGTTTAAGCTCAAGATCTTTGATTACAATGGCAAAGAGGATGATGGGGACAGGATGAGTAAAAGGCATCAATCATATTTGATGAATCATGATTATATGGAATGGTGGGCAGGTCTGGTGGGCTGAATAGCTTACCTCTGTTCCTGTGCACCAAAGAAGGCATTGTGGGAGCTGAGATATCCAAAAACCAACAGGCATTTCTGGGACTAATGCAAGTACTCAATGCAAACATTTTGGCTTGATAAAGATTGGAACTTTTAATTTGCAATTACTACCTTTGTTCTAACTTCAAATTACTAACTTTGCTCAAAGTTCCCAGAAACCACAGCCAAGCATTTTATTAAAAAAAACTTTGATCAGTTTCACACTGGAAGGTGTAAATAACACAATTTCTGTTTCCTGCCTCCATGAGAAAAAAAAAGCCCTTAATCATGACAATGTTTAAAGACTATTGCATTGTCATAAGTTTTCCAAGAATTGATTGTTTTGCTATTCTCATTTTTGGGCTGTGGCAGTCATGGTGTCATACAGCATGGAAACAGACTCTTCAGTCCAACCAGTCCATGCTGACCATAATCCCAAACTAACCTCCTCTCATCTAACTGTGCT
The DNA here is from genome assembly GCF_020745735.1 of Hemiscyllium ocellatum. NCBI lineage: Eukaryota > Metazoa > Chordata > Chondrichthyes > Orectolobiformes > Hemiscylliidae > Hemiscyllium > Hemiscyllium ocellatum. The sequence continues at coordinate 14,173,389 of NC_083415.1, read as the reverse complement.
TATTCCATATCCCTTCAAACAGTATTCATGCACTTATTCAAGTATCTTTTAAATGTTGTAACTATACCCATATCCACCACTTCCTCTTGAATTTCCTTCCACACCTGAACCACTTTCTGTGTAAAAAACAGTACTCCTCATGTTGTTACGACTTGTCAGTGAACACTTCTGCTAATTAAACCAAACACCCAGAAAAGCTCACCTTGCCTCAAAATCTGTTAAAGTATGAATGACAGAGAACTCCAAAAATCTACTATTTAAAGAAAAAAAAATCAATTTATGCTTTAACTCTAAAAGTGAACATTAAACAACAACCTTTTACAACTCTAAGCCTCCTTTCTCCTAACTGCTTGTTATCTAGCTCCATCTCTATAGCAATATACTACTCCAATAACCACCCACAGTAAAATTATATCTGTTAATTTCAAAACCAGACAGTGGCAGTCATCTCCAGTGTCTGTAGATCTCCCTGGGTTGTTTTTTGGTCTTTTGCTACAGAGGTTTCATACAAAAAAGGTACCATTGATAGATTGTATTTTGCTGGCAATTGATCATTCTCTGGATAACTCTCAAAATGCCTGCTTCTTTATACCCAAACATCAGATCGTCTCATTGGTTCAATGTGGTCAAAACCAATAAATTCAAATTTGATTGGGTTTTAGCATAACATAACCTGATTGGTTAATTTCGAACAGTTGTGAAAATACAGCAACTAAAACTCAGATGTTTGTTCCACAGCCAAATGTTACATTTTTCAATTTTCCAGTAGACTCTGAGACTGCTAGTCAGTCACATGACAGATGCCTGCAAGCTCTCAGTGTAAAACTGCTTTCATTCTCTCTTAAAGGTACCATACACACCTTTAACTTCATTACATTGTTGATTTTAAATCTTTCTCCACTTACCTTAAAAATATGCTGTCTAGTCTTGAAATCCCCCACCCTAGAGAGAAGACATCTGCCATTGACCCTATCTATACTCCTCATTATTTAAGAAACTTCTATAAAGTCACATCTCAACCTCTTATGCCCGAGTGAAAAAGTCCCAGCTGTCCAGCCTTTCTTTCTAACTCAAACCTTCTATACCAGCAACATCCTGATAAATCTCTTCTGAACCATCTTCAGCTTAGTATTCATCCTATAACAAGTTGACAAGAACTGTACTTAGTACTCTAGAAGAGGCCTCACCAATATACTGTACAAACTCAATATTATATCCCAACTTCTGTACTCAAAGGGTTGAGCAATGAAGGCAAGCATGCTAAACACCTTCGTAACCACCCTATCTATACATGACACAAACTTCAAAGAATGATGTACCTGAACTCCTTGGTCTTTGTGTTCTACAACATTACCCAAGGTCCGATTTTTAATTGTACAAGTCCTGTCCTAATGTGTTTTACTTAAATGCAATGCCTCGCATTTATCCAAATTAAACTACATCTGCCTCTCTTCCTCTTATTAAACCAATTGATCAAGTTCTCTTTGTAATCTTAAAAATTCTTCTTCACTGTCCCTACACCACCCATTTTAGTATCATATGCAAGATAACTAACTATGCCTTCTATATTCTCATCTAAATCATTTATATAAATGACAAACAAAAGTGGACCCAACATCGATCGCTGTGAAACACCACTGGTCATAGACCTCCAGTGTGAAAAACAACCCTCCACCATCATTCTCTGTTTCCTGCCATTAAGCCAATTTGGTATCCAATTGACAAGATTACCCTGCATCCCATGTGATCTAACTTTATTAATTAGTTTATCAAAGTCTTTACTAAAGTCCAAGTAAACGATGTTTACCACTCTGCCCTCATCAATCGTTTTGGTTACTTTTTCAAAATACTCATTCAAGTTTGTGCGACATGATTTCCCTCACACAGAACCATGTTGACTGTCCCTAATCATTCCTTGCCTCTCCAAATGCATATGTCTTTTAGAATCACTCCAACAATTCACCCATAACTGCAGTCAGACTCGCATGTTTGTAATTTCCAAGCTTCGCCTTAAATCCCTTTTTAAACTAAGGCACATCGTTAGCCACTCTCCAGTCATCTGGCACCTCACCTGTAGTTGCAGATGGTGCAAATATTTCTGCCAGAGGCCCTGAAATTTCCCTCAGAACCTCCCACAATATCCTGGGATTCTCTAGATCACTGGACATTTATCCACTTTTACATTTGCCAAGACCTCCAGCATTTCTTCCTCTGTGATATGAACTGTTTTCAAAACATCAATGTTTATTTCCCTGAGTTCTCTAACCTCCATTTCTTTCTCCACAGTAAAAACTAATATGAAATATTCATTTTCTTTGTCTCCCATTTCCTGAGGTTCAACACAAAGATGAGCTATTTGAACGTTAGGGGGCCCTACTCTCACTCTAGCTGCTCTCTTACTCTTAACGTGCTTGTAGAATCTCTTTGGAATATCCTTAACGTTATTGGCTGAGGCTATCTCATATCCTCACTTTGCCTTCTTGATCTCCCCCTTAAGAATGTCCCTACATTCTTTATACGGTTTAACAGATTCATTTGAACTCAGATGTCTATCACATACAAATCTTCTTTTTATTCTGGGTTGGAACATCAATATCTTTATTCATCCTTTGTTCTCTAAACCTACCAGCCTTACCTTTCAATCTAGCAGGAACATAATAACTCTGAGCTCTCGTTGTCACACTTTTGAAAGCCTTTCACTTATGACACATCTGTTTACCTGTGAATAGTCTACTTTAATCAATTTTTGAAAATTCTTGTCTCATACTATTAACATTTCCCTTCTTCCAATTAAAAGATTTAAATCCATGGAAGGCTTATCCTAATTTTAAAGCAAATGGAATAATGATCACTAGACCCGAAGTGTTCTCCGACTAGTCACTTACCCTGTCTAATTAACTAAGAGATTTTCAAGTTTGGCTCATTCTCTAGTAGGAACATTTAAATATTGATAAAGAAAATTCTCTTTAACACATTTAACAAATTCTTCACAATCCAAGCCTTTAACACTCTGGTAGTCCCAGTCAATGGTTGGCAAATGAAAATCACCTACTATTACAACCTTGATAGTCTGATTTATATTCTCTACATATTTGTTCCTCAGTTTCCCTCTGACTATTGGGGCACGATAGTACAATCCCATCAAGATGACCATTCCTTTCTCATTTCTAATTTCAACTCATATATTTTCACTCGGCAATTTTTTAGAAATATCTTCTCTATTACAGAGTAGTGGTTTACTACATCAAAAGCACCAATAACTCTCCTCTTTTGCCTCTGTTTGTATCCTTCCTATAGCATCTCAAACCTGGAACATTGAGCTGCCAGTCATTTGCATCCATCAGCCAAGTGTCTGTAATAGCTATGACGTCCCAATCCCATGCTCCCAAACATGCCCTGAATTTAGCATCCTTACCTATAAGACCCCTTGCACTGAAATAAATTCAGTTTAATTCTTCAGAGTTATTTTGTTCTCTGACTTAGAATCATAGACACATAGAGATGTACAGCATGGAAACAGACCCTTCAGTCCAACTCGTCCATGTCGACCAGATATCCCAGTCCAATCGGGTCCCACCTGCCAGCATTCGGCCCATATCCCTTCATATTCATATACCCTTAAAATGCCTTAAAAATCTTGCAATTGTATTACCCTCCACCACTTCCACTGGCAGCTCATTCCATGCTGTACCACCCTCTGCATGAAAAAGTTGCCCCTTAGGTCTCCTTTATATCTTTCCCCTCTCACCCTAAACCTATGCCCTCTAGTTCTGGACTCCCCCACCCTGGGAAAAAAAACTTTGTCTATTTATCCTATCATCCATTTCACTCATGATTTGATAAACCTCTATAAGGTCACCCTCAACCTCCAACACTCCAGGGAAAATAGCCCCAGCCTGTTCAACCTCTCTCTATAGCTCAAATCCTCCAACCCTGGCATCATCCTTGTAAATCTTTTCTGAATGCTTTCAAATTTCACAACATCCTTCCAATAGGAAGGAGACCAGAATTGCATGCAATATTCCAACAATGGCCTAGCCAATGTCCTGTACATCCGCAACATGTCCTCCCAACTCCTGTACTCAATACTCTGACCAATAAAGGAAAGCATACCAAACATCTTCTTCACTATCCTATCTACCTGTGACTCTACTTTCAAGGGACTATGAACCTGCACTCCAAGGTCTCTTTATTCAGCAACACTCCCTAGGACCTTGCCATTAGGGGTATAAGTCCTGCTAAGATTTGCTTTCCCAAAATGCAGGTCCTCGCATTTATCTAAATTAAATTCCATCTACCATTTCTCAGTCCATTGGCCAATCTGATCAAGATCCTGCTGTAATTTGAGGTAGCCTTCTTTGCTGTCCAGTACACCTCCAATTTTGATGTCATCTGCAAACATACTAACTACGCCTCTTATGCTCTTGTTCAACATGTCAGAAAATGCTTGCAGTAGGTGTTTCAGTCAGCTTACTGCAGATTTGCAATGGCAGTGCATATCATACCTGTAACAATATCATTATATTTTCAACTAATTTATTTCCAAAGAGCATTATCAAAATGTACTACTCTTTCCATTTCATTTGTAAGCGAAATAAATTGTAATGTTGCCTATCTTCAACGTCATTTTCTCTAAGTTTTGTTCTGGCTTCATGCTTTCCAATCTTCTTAATAGAAGAGAACTTTCAAAATCAGTGATTTAAGTCTTTACAACTCTTCTTTATGAATAACAATTTACATTCCTCTTGATAACAAAATCAATACTCCTGGCCAACTACCATGATCAACCTAAAGAGCGGTTGAAAATGCAAACTGAATACTGACCCTTGATGAGAAGGTAGGCATGCAGGATATAACTAACTGTAAGGCAATCTTTTGAAAGTGAAGTAGAAGATTGTCATCAGACCTAATGGTTGACAGCACTGATCCTTTTCAACCTGAGAATCCCAGATTTCTAGCATGACCTGTCCAGTCCACCATTCTCTTAAACGATCCTACTCCTAGTACATGAAAATAATGTACAGGTGCAGTTCTGTCTTCAGATGCCAAATTTCTTCCTTGACTGTTCGGACAGGCCCTGGAAATCCAAGGAGTTAAAGGGGTTCAGACCTGAAGTCTTCCTCATTTTGCAACATTTTAACATTAACTTTAATTTTCAGTGTGCCTTAGCTTCGATTCTTTAAATGTCTAAACAATAGATTATGTTCCAAGATTCAACTGAGGTTTTATCGACCTGTTTGAAGGGCTGAGGAATAACAACTTTTCTCAGGGAAGTTATTTATCATTTCATGAAAGAAGTTCAGGAAGCAGATGCCAAGCCCCAACACTGGCTATGAAAAGAAGAAGCTGCTTAACCTTTCAGGTTTCAAGATAGATATCTAATCTGACAGTTTTGTGATCAGCCCTACAATCAAAATGTTAATCTGTTTTTACTACTTACACATTTATACTGGCCGACTGTCTCTATTTCTATTTTATTTCAAAAACTCATTGGTAATTTGTTCTTTTTATTTGTGTTATGTAACGGTAGACAGTGTGTTATAAACTGCAGATCCCATTTTTAGTAAATGTCTTTGCTGTTTTTCACACAGTTTAAGGACAGAAAATTGCCTTGTGATATCATTTTGCCATTATGAAGTCACAGCATTTGAGACACACACATTCACTAAAGTTTCCACACTACTATGGATGAAATGTAAAGGGTATGATGTTGGCAGCCTCTTATCTTGTGTTGTTCATTGGTAAGAAAACCTTCCTAACAACTGACTGTGTTTTCTTTTGTCACCAGGGTGTTAGAAATATAGGCAGAGTTGTCATTTATTACCCATCCCAAGTTACCCTGAAAAGATAGGTCGGGCTATTTTGTTGATGAGTTCTAGTTATGTGTGTTGCTGGCATTTCCCCAGTGTTGCACATTTGCAACAACAGGGTCTGTCAGGCTAATATTGGTGAATCAATTATAATGATCCAATTGTTTCTTTGGCAGTAGCCAGCAAGGTTCAAAACTGCTAAGTAGCATTTTTACTGCTGATTCAGAAAGTTGAATCCCATTCCAGTGACTTGAGAACATAATCCAGGCTAACACTTTGGTGAGAGTGTGCCATGGTCAGAGTACCTGTATTGAGATGGATGTTAAATGGAAGCACCATCTGCCCTCTTAGGTGTACATAGAAGTACCCATGACTTTATTCTGGAGATTATAACAACTTGGTGTGAAAACAATCATCATTCCAACTCTAGTTCTTTTGTCAATCAATTTCATATTCATGCCCAAAGTCATCTTTTCCTCCCAAACAACATGTCTCACTCACATTACTAATACATTTGAAAGTTTTTGTTAATATTTGACTATGGATAGAGCAAAGGTTAGGCTTAAAATATATCAAAAATCTAATATCCAGGCAATTTAAATATTACAACAAATCTGTTCAAGCAAACAGAAATTCTCTGGTCATTACAGATTCCTTTTTAATGAGTCCTTAGTTTGCAGACATGCTGGCTCATTTTCTAAAATACAATGGTTCCTATACTTCAAAACAACATTGTTGGCTTTAAAGTACTTTAGGATATCTTGAGGTTAGCAATTTACAAATCATGGGGGTTGCTCCCCAACATAAATTTCTATGTGACTGACACACCAATAGTGCAATATGCACCACTCTTTCTTTTCCCAGTAATTGTTTCTCATCTCTCGTTCATATGTGTGTAACAACCATGTTTACAGAAGTTATCAATGCAAAGTAAGATTAAGTTTTCTTCATTTTGCTTTGTGTGAAGATCCTTTTTATGAGAAATACTGACATCTCTGTTGAATTAATGTGTACAGTAACAAATGAAGATTATTTTAAAATTTAACAAGTTCGGCAAGTAGCTAAAGGAAAGAGGAACAAAGTACTTTGAGAGCAGGGTAGGGAATTGATATTAAAATGAGCACATTTATGAGGTATGGATATCAACATGGACTAACTGAGCCAAATTGCCCATTTTGTGATTTCCATGCAATTGCAAAAACAATGTCAAACTTAATCAGATGCATCAACAAACGTTATTATCCCTTTACAGAGGTACATAAGATATAATGCTGGAAAAAGCAAGAGTAAAACACCAAATATCTTGCAGTCCAAGACCATGTTATCTTCCACCATGTTTAACATTTCTTCTTCAATTACATTAGTTCTCACAAATTACTTTTTACTTTCCCTTTAAATCATGTTCCATCTCTTTCAAAGTCCTTGTGATAAAGTTCCTCTGGAATTCTGTCTATTTCTGGAAATTCTGGTGTGCAATACTGAACAAAATTCTTCAGAGGTAACTTCTTATTGCCTTCAAGATTTTCCTCTGACTCCAAAAAAATCTGGGACCATAACAATCAAAAATAACTATAAACAGTGCCAGAGGAGTTCATCTTTTCCCAGCAGTCAGCTGGTATCTTTTATCAATCATGGTCAGCCCTCAAAACACAGTATCTCAGGGATAAAAGTCCTATTGTGATTGATTATGAATAGCAGGCTGATCTAAACATGCCAGATGACCAAGAATTGGAATGCAGGTTATTTATGAAACATTTTAAAACCTTATTTAAGTTTAATTCAAATTTTTCTTTTTAAAAAAATGTAAGTTAATTCAATATTGCAAACCAGACATCAAACCACTTTGAGTAGTTTTTAATCTGCCCCAGATAATATAAAAGGAAGAAAATGTTTTAAATAAGGGTTCAGGAAAGATTTACAAGGATGTTGCCAGAGTTGCAGGGTTTGAACTATAGGGAAAGACCAAATAGATGGGACAATTTTCCCTGGAGAATTGGAGGCTGAGGGATGACATTATGTAGGTTTATAAAATCATGAAGGGCATGGATAGGGTCAATAGGCAAGGTCTTTTCCCTGGAGTGGGAGTTCAAAATTAGAGGGCATAGGTTTAAGGTGAGAGGAGAAAAATGTAAAAAGAACCTAAGAACAACTTTTTCATGTAGAGGGTGATGCATGTATGGAATGAACTGCCAGAGGAAGTGGTGGAAGCTGGTACAAGTACGACATTTAAAAGGCATTTGGATGGATATATAAATAGAAAGGGTTTAGAAGGATATGGGCCAAATGCTGGCAAATGGGACTAGATTAATTTAGGATATCTGGTCAGCATGAACGAGTTGGACTGAAGGGTCTGCATGCTGTAATCTCTATGATTCTATGACTCTAAATAACATGTCTGATATTCCTAATCAGGAATATACAAAAACATAAGATAATGATAACTTCAAATATGCAAATATCAATGAGAATAGTAACTAAATAAAGCAAGAGTGAGGAAGGGATTTTTAAGAACTTTGGGAGAATTTCCTTGATGTGTATGTTTACAATTCAATAAGAAGGAAAGTATTCCCTGATCTAGCCCTGAGAATAAGATAGGTCAACAGTGTAAATACTGATCTAAGATTAAAAATAGCTAATTGGAGAAGCACCACTTTCAAAGGGATTAGAACAGATCTCCGAGGTAAATTGACGTCAAAGATGCAACAATTAGTGTATTTTCTTCAAAGGAGAGATTGATTGGCTGGCCACAGACTAGATATATTCATATGAAATGGGGGGTGGAGTAATCAGCGCCGGAACTGCCTAGATGATGCAAGTAATAAGAAGTAAGATGAAGCAGATAAAGGACATGATGACAAATGCACAATTAATAACAAGTACAAGAACTAAGCCTAATATCAGAAGTTCAAAGGAAAATGAAAAAAGAAATAAGGAAGGCATAGAAAAAGAAACTTGGTAGCAAACATAAAAGGTAATCCAAAAGTCTTCTTCAGGCAAATAAATAATGTAGGTGAAATAAACAGAGGGTTGAGGCCAATTAAGAACTGAAATCTGAATCTATACATGGATGCGGAGGGTTTGGCCAAAATATAAACTGAATATTTTATATCTGTCTTTATAAAGTGATGCTGCCCAAACCATAGTGGAAAGGCAAGTTAGATGGATCAAAACTTGAGGAAAAAAAGGATCTACATTGAAAGTTGATGTATCACCGGGATCATCTGGGTACATCTGAGGATGCTGAGGGCACTAAGGGTGGAAAGTATGAAAATATAGAAAGTGCAGAAGAATTTTTTCAATATTCAATGCAAGGGATGTTCCAGTGGACTGGAGAATCCTTACATTATCCCATTATTACAAACATTATCCCCTTGTTCAAATAAAAAATTGTCAAGATAAACCCAACAATTATAGGCCAATTGATTTATCTTATCAGGTAGGAAGTGTTAGAAAATAATCTGGAACAAAACTTAATGTTAGTTGGATAAATTGTACATTAATTAATGAAAACCAGCAAGAGTTTGTTATTGGCAAATTGTATATAATGAACTTGATTAAGTTGTTGATGAGGATTGATGTTACATATAATTTCCAAAAGAGGGCTCTGTTGGTGTTGTGATATTGTCCCTACCTCTAGGTCAAAAGACATGAGTTCAAATCCCATCTACTCCAGAGATATGGAGAAACATTTCTGAATAGGTTGATTCAGAAAATGTAACTTCCAAAACACATTTGATAATACATGACAGATTTAGTGGCAAAATCAAATCCAATTGAAGAGAAGAGGGCAGCCTGGATACAAACTTGGCTTAGTGACTGAAAACAGACAGTAATGCTGACTATTTGTTTTTGAGGTGGGTCTAAGGGCATTCCCAGGGTATTGGAGACAAAAATAGAAATTGCTGGAGAAGCTCAGCAGGTCTGGCAACATCCGTGGAGGAAAATCAGAGTTAATGTTTTGGGTCAAATGACCTTTCCTCAGAACTGATGGTAGCTAGGAAATGTCTGTTTATATGCAGAGCTTTGGATAGCAGGGAGGAGCGGGGATAAGGAGTAAGCTATATGTGGAGATAGAGATAGTAGTGCAGTTAGACAGACAAAGGAGTGGATAACAATCTGGCCAGGAGGGAGAATAACTGTTTGTAGGACTATTAGTAGCTAACAATGGGTGGTGTGTTCTAGCAGACTATGCGATACCATAGTCTGTGGGGTTGGGATAAGGACATGGGAGAGCTCAGGCCCTAAAGTTATTGAACTCAGACTTGAGTCCAGAAGAGTCCCCACCTCGAAATGAGGTGCTGTTCTTCCAACTTGTGCTGAGCTTCACTGGAGCACTGCACCAAGCCTGAGACAGAGATGTTGGCCAGGGAACATGGTGGTGTGTTGGTGACAGGCAACTGGAAGTGCAAGGTTCTTGCAAAAAGAATGCAAGTGTTCCATGAAGCAGTCACCCATTCTCCACTTTGTTTCCCCAATGTAGAGGATAGTTGACTAGATTGTATATGAAGTGCACTGCTTCACCTTGAAGGTGTGTTTGGGCCCTTGGATACTGAGGGTATCTGTTTCTCTTGGTATAAATTAATCATTTAGACTTCAGTGTGCAGGGCGCAATTTTGAAATTGTTAGATGACAATAAATGGAAGAATTATGTCTGTGAGGAGGATAATGATAAACCTAAAGATTAGTGGAATTACTGGACTTGAAATTCAATGCAGGAAAGTGTTTGGGTTTAAGAATGAGCATAGGCAATATAAAACAAAGGGGAACAATTTGAAAACCAGTGTTGAAATTGGTGGAACTAGAAGTATATTTGCACAGTTCATTGGAAGTGGCAGGTTGAGAAGCAGGTTAAAAAGATACATAGGATACGAGGCCATTATAAGTTATGGATTACAAAAGCAAAAACTTATGCTAATGCTTTATAAAACTCATTAAGTTTACTTACAACATAAGATCACAAGATACAGGTGCAGGAGTAGATGATTCAGCCTCTCAAGCCTGCCCCACCATTCAACAAATTTATGGCTGATCTGCTCGCAACCTCAAACCTTCTTTCATGCCAGGTCACTGCAGCTGTCAACTCCCTGATATTTCAAAAATGTATTCATCTGCTAGTTAGTTATTTCCAATGCTCCAGACTCCACGGCTCACTGGGATAAAGAATTCCAGACACTCACTGCCCTCTCAGAGAAGAATTTCCTTTGTATCTCAATTTTAAAGCAATGTCCCCTTATTTTGCAACAATGTCTCTCAGTTCAAGATTCGCCCATCAGTGGAAATATCTTCTCAATATTGCTCTGACAAGCCCCTCAGAATCTTGGATATAAAGAGCACACTTCATGCTTCTAATGGGGGCCTAACCTTTTTCACCATTCGTGATAAGTCAACCAAACCATTTCATCGCAGGGATCAGTCTAACGAATCTCTTGAATAACCTCCATTGCCAGTTTATTTTTTATTAAGTACTGGAACGAAGTGGGACACAGTATTCCAGATGCAACCTCACAAGTGTCTTGTACAGTTGTAAAATACATGTTACTTACACTCTAATCTCCCCTGGAATGAAAGGACAAAATTACATTAGTCTTCTTAATTAATTGCTATACCTGCATGCTAATATTTTCTGTTTTGTGTATAAGAACATCCAGATCCCTGTACACTGCACTGCTTTGGAGAGTCTCTACATTTAGATAATAGTCTGACTTTTGATCCTTCCCAACATAGTGCAGGACCTCATACCTCCCTGTGTTAAACTCCACCTGACATGTTTTTGCCCACTCACTCATTTGCAGTTTTCTTATGTCCTTGTTACAACATGCCCTCCCACCTATTTTTGTATCAACTAATTTGATACATTATATTCTGTTCCTCCACCATCCAAATCATTAATATAGATTGTGTATACTTCAGGTATTAGGACTGATCCTTGTGACATTCGCGTAGTTACATCTCTCCAACCTTGAAATGACCCATTAAACCTATCTGTTGACCAATCCTCAACCCATGCTAATACACTAGCCCGATACCAATAACTTTTGTGGCATCTTCGAGAAATTCAAAGCCACTACTGCTATCAGTCCCCCGTTATTAACTTTGCTTATTTCATCCCCAAAGATGTCTTGCAAATTTCTCAAAACATGATTTCTCTTTCACAAAATAACAATAGATTTTGTTAAACTTTTTTTCCTTATTTTTGGACTCTTATCAATTGTCTAGTGACAGTTGATAAGTTAACTGATTTATAGTTTCTTGCTTTCTGTGTTTCTACCTTCTCGAACAGGGATAACACATTAACAGTTTTCCAATCTACTGGATCCCTCACAAAATCTAATGATATCTGGAATATTTTGACAACACTTGCGTTATCTTTGCAGCGATTTCATTTAAAACACTTGGATGAAGGACATCAGGTATTAGTGACTTATCTGTCTTCAGTCTCATTTGGTGGTCAACATTTTGTCCCTTCTGAAAGAGACTGCTACAAGATGTTCCCTCCCATTAGCACCCTGCTTATCAGTTATCTTTGGGATATTTATAGTGTTCTCAATCATGAAGACTGATACAAAATATTTGTTCAAATTGTCTGCTATTTCCCTCTTCCCTGTTACCTATTTGCTAATTGCATCCTCCAAGGCATTTGTGAGGTTGCATCTGGAATACTGTGTCCTGCTTGGTTCCAGTACTTAATAAAAAATAAACTGGCAATGGAGATTATTCATGAGATTTGTTACACTGACTCCTGAGATGAAATGGTTGACTTATAAAAAATGGCGAAAAAGATTAGGCCTCTATTCACTTGATTCTCTTTCTTTCATATACCTTGAGAAGCTCTTGTTTGTTTCATTATTGCTTGCAATCTACTTTCATTATCCATTTGTTCCCTTTTTACTAGTTTTCTTAGTCATCTGCTGCTGGTTCCTTAAAAAAAAATACAGTCCTCTGGAATACCATGAGGATGATAATGGATCTGCATCTGGAATACTATGTACAGTTCTGGTCAACACACCATAGGAAGGATGTGATTCTGTGAGAGAGGGTGTAGAAGAGATAGAGCAATTCGATACGTAGGGGTTGTTTTCCTTGGAGCAAGAAGGCTGATGGAGGGTCTGATTAAATTGTACGAAGTTCTGAGGATCATAGAAAGGATAGATCAGGAGAAATTGAAGAGTCAAAAAAAGGGACACAATTTTAATGTAAGGAACAGGAGGTTCAGAGAGGATTTGAAGAAACAATCTTTCACTCAGAAGGTTGTGGGTATCTGGAAATCACTGCCTTAAAGGTGGTAGCGGGAGGAAATCTTAAGACACTTAAGAACTATTTAGAGGAACACTTGAAATTCCATAGCGTACAAGGCTATGGTCTAACTGCTGGAAAATGGGATTAAAATAGATGAATGGATAATGGAAACAATGGGCCAAAGGGCCTCTTTCTGTGCTGTAAAAATTCCATGATTTCATGATGCTGATTTCTGCTGTCTTGTATGTCTTAGTTTTTGATTAGATATGCTCTTTGATCACCTTTGTTAACTATGGGTGATTCATCTTTTTAATTGAGTTCTTCTTTTAAACTGGAATAAATCTTTGCTGAGAATTATGAAATATCTACTCAAATATTTTCTCTGCTTATCCAATAATTTTCCCTTCAGTCTATTTTCACAGTTCTCTTTAGACAACTCGCTGCAATTATCCTTACTTAAGTTGAGGACACTGGATTGAGACCCAAGTTGTTCTCCCTCAAACTGAATTTGAAAATCTACAAAGTTGTGATCAGTTCCTGCAAGAGGATCCTGAACAATGAAAGCTGTCATTAATCTTGTCTCATTACATATTACTGGATCCAATATAACCCAGTATCTTGCTAGATTCTGCAACAGACTGCTGTCGGAAGCAATCCCAATTGCTACCTGAAAATTTATCTTCAATGTCACTCTTGACCATCTGATTTGTCCAGTCATAAAGCAGATTAAAATCACTCATCACAATTGTCATGTCCTCCTTACATGCTTCAGTTTCTAAATTAATATTTTTGCCACAGAGGAAGGCAACGCTTTATGGTCTCTACAGAACTCCTACCCATGACTTTTTTCCCTTGCAATTCCTTATTTACAACCAAACTGATTCCACATTATGATCAATTGCACCTATATTAGTACTTACCACTGCATAACAACTATCATGTTATATTTATGTATTTCTATTCATGCTGTCAATTTATTTCTCTCATAAGGTCATGTTGCAGCTGTACAGGAGATTGGTTAGGCTACTGTTGGAATATTGCATGCAATTCTGGTCTCCTTCCTATTGGAAAGATGTTTGTGAAACTTGACAGGGTTCAAAAAAGACTTACAAGGATGTTGCCAGGATTGGAGGTTTTGAGCTATAGAGAGCTTGAATAGGCTGGGGCTGTTTTCCCTGGAGTGGCAGAGGCTGAGGGATGTCCTTATAAAGGTTTATGAAATCATGAGTGGCATGGATAGGATAAATAGACAAAGTCTTTTCCCTGGGGTGGGGGAGTCCAGAACTAGACAGCATAGGTTTAGGGTGAGAGGGGAAAGATATAAAAGAGACCGAAGGGGCAACTTTTTTCTCTCAGAAGGTGGTATGTGTATGGCATGAGCTGTCAGAGGAAGTGGTGGAGGCTAGTACAATTGCAACATTTATAAGGCACCTGGATGTGTATATGAGTATGAAGGGTTTGGAGGGATATGGGCCAGGTGCTGGCAGGTGAGACTAGATTGGGTTGGGATATCTGGTCAGTATGGACAAATTGGATCGAAGGATCTGTTTCCGTGCTGTACATCTCAGTGACTCGATACTTCATTGCTCTCCTAAAGAGGTAGCAAGGACAATGGAGACACCTGAAATTTAAATAAGTGCATATATGACCTAAAAATGATGCCTCCTCAGTTTAGTTTTTCTCAGTAAGGTTGATCTTATTGAATTTGGGCTGAGTCCAGTTGAAGGCAGACACTAAAATGTTTTACTGGCACTACAATGGCTTCATGCTATTGTTGCTGGATAATAATGTTCCACCATGGCAGATGGCACATTTGAAATCAATAAGAATCTGGGATCAAGAGTCTATTGATAACTATGAAGCCATTGTAAATTGTTGGAAAAACCCATCTGTCCATTAATGCCCTTTAGGGAAGGACTCTGCCATCCTTACCTGACCTGGCCTACATGTCACTCCAGACTCTCAGCAATGTGATTGACTCTTATTTGCCCTCAGGGTATTAAATGCTGGCCTAACCAGTAACACCTTCTTGTCCACTGCTAGCCTGATTTTGACAATTGCAGAAGCTGGAACCACTCACCAATACCCAATTAGACTGGCAACCTGATCACTGGCACAATCTTTAAAAAAACTGTTACACTAACAGACTAACACTGTCAGTCTGGAGCTGCTGCCTTGCACATGACATTTACCACAGACATATCAGAAAAGAGAAATTTGGCACCTTTGTTTGTAGACAGGCAGGTCATGGGCTTTGTACATGGGCTGGTGTAGAAGAGACCCTTCCATTTTTCATAGAATCATCACAAGAGGCCACAATGCCATGCTGCCTGGTTTAGGTTGCCACCCAAGTCAATGCAGTTGCAGCCATCTAGAGGAATACCCAGCATTGTAGGAAGAGGGTTAATGACCTCCTTGGATCCACCAGGATAATTACCATCATCTCCTCTCTGCTACCTCATGCTAACTCTATCTCTACTACTGCACCCACATCTCACCAAGGCTCACACTCTGACATTCTCATTGTTGCATGCACCATCTTGCTCTCACCCTTCCCAACCTTGTATGACATCTGTGATATGTACTCACTCGCTTGGGCCAACTCACTACTTTCTGACGCCATCATCAAGATCTTCAACTGTGCCAGCCATTTTCATTTCCCTTTATACCTCCTTTTCTCCAAGAAAAACAATTCAAAAAAGAGCAGAGAGAGCTAAGAGGGTATTCTTCATTTGATTCTCATCACCTACAAGGAGAAAAACCTGACCCTGACAGCCCCAAATGGCTGACTGACCATATCTAAGTGCCTGGAATGGTATTGGAGGCTTGAGAGTATCTTCCTTCACTTGACTGAGCTTTCTGGTTTTGTGTCTGCACTGAATGGTAAAGCAAGACAAAAGTGCCATGGACATTATAGCTCTGGCTGAGGAGGCAAATTGCAAAAAGGCAAGGCAGCACAAGGCAAAGTAGGGATGTTGTGTGCACCTAGGAAGGCTCAAAGTGAATGTGCTCTAATATGGCAAGTGAACAATGCTGGTCCAATCTGTCAGCAGAGTGTCTGTCTGAGTGTGTAAAGTGTCCTTACAGCAACATTGCAATAATAGTTGCTGGTATGCCCAAAATCCTGAAGTGTAGAAATGTGCTGTACATGGATTGGAGATGTGCCATGTTGCATCAGAGTGGTTGGCAAGTGTCTGATGCCAAATGTTTCGAACGTACAGTTAATTAAACTGACAAGAAGCAATAATCCCCAATGATAGTATCTCACCACTGCCTAGAAAGTGGTTGGGGAGGTGATAGCCTTGTGGTATTATCATAGGTTTATTAATCCAGAGACCCTGTTGATGTTCTGGGGACCTTAGTTCAAATCCTACCTCAGATGAAGAATCTAAAGATGGCTATAAAATTGTTTGCTGATTGCCAGGAAAAAAGTATCTTGCTTGCCAATGTCCTTTTGAGAAGGAAATCTGCCATCCTTGCCTCGTCTGGCCTGCATATGACTCCAGACCCACAGCAATGATGCTTGACTGGCTTCTGGGCAATTAAGCATGCACAATAAATTCTGGGCAAATCAGCAGGGCTCAAGTTCAATGAATAAATGAAAAAATCCTCAATTGAGTCAACACTATTATCCATTCAAGATGATATTCCACAGAAAGATCTTTCAAACCAGTAAAACGTGTTGTTGTACTCCTCTAAGATTTGTTCCGTGGTCAATCCTTTGATGTTTTGCGACAACTTGCAAATCCCTTGTCATGTTGAAAGTTTTCAGCCCAAGCTTTAGCCCTGGTCCAGCTGAAAGGAGTGGCTTTGGTTTGCTTCATGCCTTTGTCACAGCCATAGGAAATGAAGAAAAATACCAGCAAAGAAACTCTGCTTTCTGCCATGCCTTTCATGTTTAAATTCTGTTTCTGTGAAAAATGGACAATCTTGCTGGACTCAGAAAATGGCTCAGGTTAAACATATGATTGTCTTACTGACATTACTGGTAAAGTTGATGCACAAAACTTGGAAACAAGCCATCCATCCCAGCTAGTTCTTAACAAAGGGAAACATCAAAACCCATTATATAAAAATGGGTACTAATAGGTTTAGTTATGTACTAGAAACTCTAACACATGAAAGGTAGCTGAGTGAGCTTCCAATTAGCCCAGAGTGACTTAAATTGGACCTTGTTTGATTGCTTACGTACACGATTCTTGGATTCTATGTCAGTTGCTGTTTGACCTTCAGAGGGAGAATAGTACTTCAGGCTCAGTTGACAGCCTCTATCTCAGTCTCCAAATTGCTGCCTGGAAAGAAGCTTATACTTTGGCTGCAAGGAGAATAATTATTTCTCCAAGTTCACCAAAGAAATGATTATTGAACACTTACCTTAGGGATGCACAATAAATTCTGAATCTGCCAGCAATGCTCACAATTCAATTCTGAGTTGACCCAACTGTCATCTCACGTGAGATGATTTTTCATGACTTGGGATTTGCCCAAACTTGTCATTTGTAATGTATCTCCTCACCTGTTCTGCTTTCCCTAATTTCCTAAATGCTTGTGTGTATGGTTAAAGTAATTTCATCCCACCCTCTCTATTTTGAGTATTTCATTCATAACACCTATCTTTGATTTCATCTTAAAGGTTTTTGCTATTATTTATTTCAAACATTGGATTCCAAAAACCAGAGTGTCTCTCTCACACTGTATGTTGATTTGATGTTCTGCCTCTGCAGCCATCCTTTCAACAATCATAAAGCATTTATCATCTATTGATCTTACTGAACCAATCTGTTTTATTGTATAAATGATTTGTCAGAACCTTTACTGATACCTCTCCAGAGGCCATCGGAATATGTGTGTTGTGCTACGTTCTAACAATATATTTATGTGTAAATTTATTTGGCTTCTTGTGGTGATACCACCACTTTCTCCATACTAGACTGGCTTATTTTCTTTTATGTGATGTCCTTTGCAATGTTTGCATCCTGCTCATTATCTATGATTGTTCTGTCCTTTCAGCTGTGAATGTCTATCAATGTATCTCTAGCAGAGTTTGATCCCTAACAGCCATTGATTTCAATTCTGATAGGGCTCCTTGATGCCACACTCAATCAAACACAGCCTTCATGTCAAGGACTGTCACTCTCACCTCACCTCTGGAATTCAGCTCTTTTGTCCATGTCTGAACCAAAGCTGTAATAAGGTCAGGAACTGAGTGGTCTTGGCAGAAACCAAACTAGGTGTCACTGAGCAGGTTATTGCTGAGCAGGTACTGCTTGATAGCAGCACTCTCGGTTCATCGGTGAATTATTCTGGATTACATACTCAAGTCTCTGGAATGGTACAGACCCTGACCATTTTGACTGAGAGGTGACAGTGGCATTTACTCCAATACTGGAGACTGTAGCTTCTGCACTAATGTACTGTTTAGCAGACTCAAACATAGCAATAGATGTTTCTACAGCAGACAGTTGACTGATGAACAGTTAGAAAATGGCAGAACTTGGACAATGAAGGGTAAAAGAATTGTCATTAAAGACTGGATATGGATCATGCACCTGTTGGCAATATGGCAATAGAATAGAAAAGGAGTATCCTCGGTATTCAGTATTTAGTAAGGATAGACAAAAAGAAAAGGCAATGAAGTTGAATTGCTGGTTAAAGAAGAAATTAACAAATAATGAGGCAAGATATTATCTCCAATGATGGGGAATCCATCTGATGAGAGTTCAGGAATACCAAAAACATTCTTAGGGGTTGTACATAGACACCCCAAACAGTAGGGAATGACATTTGTCTGGAAATTAGAGACACATGCAATAAAGGAACATCTGAAATTCTGGGTGAATACACTCTGCAACTTGATTGGGCAGCTCAAATTAGTAATAATACTGCAGAGGAAGAATGCCTGGATGGTATATGAGATGGCTTTCTGGACAAACAGATTGAGCAATCAACTCAAGGCAGGCCAACCTAGATTTGATATTGTGTAATGAGAAAGGAATAATTGGCAATCTAGTTGTGTGATTTTGTAATTGATTTTGGAGACTGAGATCCTTAATCTATATAGAGGAAAATATGATGGCATGAGGCTGTAGTTTGTGATAATAGATTGTGGTATGTTATTTAGAAGGATGACAGTGGAAAGACAATGCCAAACATGCTTTAATTAGGTAGTCTTTTAGAAAGCCACAGGATACTTCAAGTTATGTTATCAACAGCAGACACTGATCAATGGACTCTTTTTTGGCTTGGACTCTGAAATTAAATATGTACATTCAGTTGAGATCAAAAGTGTACTTTTAATGCTTTCAAAATTCCTGTTTTTTTCTGACTTTGAGAAATTTAGCAAGCAGTACACTTTGAGAAAGTCTCTGTCCAACTGCAAGAGTACATCTACTCTCAGCTGCTTTGATCTGTTAAGTAGATCTATTGCAATTTTGTAATTTTGTTACTATGCATGGAAAAGTTCCTCGTCCAGCTTTATATAACCTTTCATTTCAATAATGGGAGAAGAATTATGTCTCACCCAGTGTTTAAGCTGTGATCTGAGTCTTTGTTTCTTTCAGTTCCTTTTGACTACTTGTAGCAGCTTTCATAGCTCCGAACATTCCTGTAGCTCTCTGTCAGCAGCTGTGTTTCTCTATCGTCTTTCAATTCTCAATGTCAGCCCCATTTCTGACAGCATGTTAGAAGCTTTCAAGACTAGTCATGAATGACCTATGACTTTATTAAAATTGGCTGAAGATAGAAGCCCCCAGTCAATGCTTGATTATCAAGGTGATATGGCTACAGCAAACCAAGAAACACATTGGTATAGTATTGTGTTTCTATCATAAACCGGTCTGTGCAATCTTCAGGAAGGAATAGAAAGTTTTCCATTCTGATTCTTTGACATTACTTTTTATCTTCCTTCATTAAATCTTGTGAAAGCCATCCTGACAACTGGGATGTCAGAAAAATAAAATTAGAACATTTTATTCTGAAGCGAAAACCTTCTGCACATTTTAAACAAAAGCAATAACTGACTTCCAAAAGTTCGTGTGATAAGGAACCCGAACACTCAGCCAAACATTGACAAGTTAAGTTGATAGACATAAGAATGAGCTTCTGCCTCAAAAGGTGGACAAAACATCCATTATGATCTTTGCTCCAAAAAGCAAATTGTTAACTTAAACATTGACTTGTAAGACTCTAACCTCTAATATCCAGAAAAATGTTTTAGTTCTTTAATTTGTAGTCATGTGCAGATTTCCTAGATGAATTTTCACAACCTAATACTTGAAAATACCTGCAATAATTTTGAATACAGCATACTGTATACTAGGCATAAAGTATACTAATTGAGTGACTCAAAAATCTGCAGTGAATATTTGAGTCAATCACTACTCCAAGTAAATGATAAATGTAGCCTCAGAATGACACACAACAAAATGAAGCTGTGTCGTAGTGGTTGATGTTTTCACTGACAAGTTGGTTGATACAGTGCCATAATGCAACTCTAGGTAGCCTTGTTTCCAAATTCCAAGTGGGATATTTACCCAAAGGTCTCTGTCCCAGTAATTTTCAGTCCATGAGCTTTAAATCAGTCCGTTCACAAAAAATTGATTGTATCTTATTTTCTGATATGTAGCAACATAATTCAATAAAGCTTTTAAGTTGCTCATATTGTATTACAGTGACACACATTATGGAGTCATAGAGTCACAGAGATATACAGCGTGGAAACAGACCCTTTGGCCCAACTCATCCATGCCGACCAGATATCCTGAATAAATTGAGTCCCATTTGTCAGCATTTGGCCATATCCCTCTAAATCCTTCCTATTCATATATCCATCCAGATGCATGTTAAGTATTGTAATTGTACCAGCTTCCATCACTTCTTCTGGCAGCTCATTCCTTACATGCAACACCATCTGTATGAAAAAGCTGTCCCTTAGATCCTTTTGACATCTTTCCCCTCTCACCTTAAACCTATGCCCTCTAATTTTGGACTCCTTCATCCCAGGAAAAAGACCTCATCTATTTACCCTATCCATGCCCCTCATGATTTTATAAACCTCTTCAAGGTCACCCCTCAGCCACCGGTGCTCCAGGGAAAATAGTCCCAATCTATTCAGCCTCTCCCTTTAGTTCGCACCCTCCAACCCTGACAACATCTGTGTAAATCTTTTCTGAACCCTCTCAAGTTTCACAACATCCTTCCTATAATAGGGAGACCAGAATTGCATGCAGCATTCCAGTAGTGACCTAACCAATGTCTTGAACAACCACAACATGACCTCCCACTCTGATGCTCAATGCTTTGACTAATAAAGACAAGCATACCAAACTTCTTCTTCAATATTCCACTGACCTGTGACTCCAATTTCAAGAAACTGTGAAGTTGCACTCCAAGGTCTTTTTATTCAGCAACACTCCCCAGTACCTTACCATTAAACTTTTAATTTCTGTCCTGATTTGCCTTTCCAAAATGCAGCAGCTCACATTTATCTAAATTAAACTCGATCTGCCACTCCTCGGCTCATTAGCCCATCTGATCAAGTTTCCATTGTACTCTGAGGTAACCTTCTTTGCTGTTCACTATACTTCCAATTTTGGTGTCATTTGCAAACTTACTAACCACACCTCCTATGCTCACATCCAAATCATTTATGTAAATGACAAAAAGCAATGGACTCAGCGCTGATCCTTGTGGCACACTACTGGTCACAGGACTCCAGTCTGAAAAGCAACCCTTCACTTCGACCCTCTGCCTCCTACCTTCGAGCCAGTTCTGTATTCAAATAGCTAGATTTTCCTGTATTCCATAAGATCTAACCTTACTAACCAACCTACCATAAGGAACCTTGTCGAATGCCTTACTGAAGTCCATATACATTAAGTCCACTACTCTGCACTCATCAGTCCTCTTCGTTGCTTCTTTAAAAAAAACAATCAAATTAGTGAGGTAAGATTTCATTGATTGTTTTGCTTGTTTTAATATTCATCACCACTTCCATTTATACTTTTAGATAATGTGGAAAACCATGCTTACAAATCTGTTCTGTATATGAGATTTTTTTTCTACACTTTTATTTTCAGAAAAGTAATCTGAAACTTCCATGCAGTTGATCAGACATGGATGAAAATATTTTGTTGAATGGATTTGAACTGGACGTTAAAAAGAATAAGAGAAGACACAAGGAAGACATATTGGAAAAGTTTTCTCTGTGTTTCATCCTTGGGCACATCCCTGTGAATAAGGTAAATTCAAAAGTCAATAGTAGAAGAGTGACTATCTTCGGAGATCAGTCAGTGATAACAAAGGATGAGATAGGAATGACCAGAAATGTTTTTCATGGGTTTTACAGCAAGTTTAACCTACCACCAGACGTGGATCCAGACTCTCTCCGTCTCAGTATTTCAGGCCAAAATAGTGTTACGATCAGTGGTACTCGGTACAAGCTAACAATTAATAAAGCTGAACTTTCTCCTAAGCCTTCAACATTCAAACTGGAAGACAATGATGTCACAAACATACAAAATTCCACACTGCTCAAAGACAACTTTGAAGAAAAGCCATTTATAACTGAAGATCAAAAAACCTTGGTTCAACCACTGATGGAGCCTATGACAGAAGAAAATCCACCACTGGCACAACAGATTCTGACTGAGGACAGACAGCCAGTTAACCCTCAGAAAGTAGAAGAAAGCGTATCAGCAAGTCATGACATTGACAGTTCTTTATCACGGCCTCGTATTCAGCCATGGAGCATACAGTCAAACTCAGCCTTAGGTAGGATTATAGCTTTCGAGGAAGAAGAAAATGAAGACAGCGATGACACAAGCACAAAAATTTCAATACTATTCCAAAATGATATCATTCAAAATCCACATCTGTCACCTTCAATGGAAGACCAGACAACCTCAGCACATCCATTGATTGAACCAGTAACAGAAAAAAATCTGCCAGAAATGCCACTAATCTCAGTTAGCAAAACCCAGCCAAATGTCCCCACACAACAAAACAACTCTTTAGAACCAACACCTGCTATCAATGACACACCATCAATTCCGGGCTTGAACCTGGACACAGATGCCAAGGAACACGTTTCTCTCGCAAACACAAATGCAAGCAAACAATGTTTTCTCAAATTTATCCACAAAGGTCAAGTGTATTCCATCGCAATTCACAATGAGAACCAGCAACCTCAATGAAACATTCAGAAAGCCCCCAATTATTTTCAAAGCCTCAACACCAGACAGTGCACAGTCAGACCACCGAACAGGACATATTTGAAATTTTCAAATTCTACAAGAAAAGATGTTGCTCAAGATAAACAGATTCCATCCACAAATTTCCACCAAGGCACTCTCATGTATTCAGATTTCTCTCTTTTTGAAATGTGTATTATTTCCTGCAAAACCAATTAAGACAAGCAAAGCACCAAAACATCTGATTTGAAGGAAGAGGAGGCTGTCCTGGGAACCTGTTAACAACGTAAGTGAGGTGTCGTGCAAACCTCATTCACAAAATAGTGAAGGTTTTACAGAAGGCTACACAGGAGGTAAGCAACATATGCCAGAATCATACATCCAATTCAAACCAATTGCATTAGCTAATCCTTGTCTAAATTTAATAGAATAATCAAGGAATCTAAATGTTAACAAAATCAACATACAAGCAAGATTTCTTGGATAGTCACCCAATGTCTATTAGAATGGTCCAACCTATTATAACAAAGATAGGTAAAATTCTGTATAAATTTCCATATAAACCCCATCACAGAACTGACTAGATTATCACAAAATACAATTCCAAATAACAAGATGGCAGTGAATTCCATACTGAAAGTAACTAGGATATGTGAGACATACACAAAAAAATGACCTATATGTTCCTTGTAGACAAATTCCTCAGGGTATCCCAAAACTGCCAATTGATTAAATTAGCAACTGTCAAAATGAACTTAATTTCTATGAACTCTTTGTGGTATCTAATTCCAAAGATAGACATGGTAAAGGTGCAAGTCTTACCAGACCATAGGACTGCTCTATTGAGTTCAACCTGGAGTTACCACACCTCAGACAAGGGCATTATTTGAGAAGGAAATTGTCACTGGTTTGGGAATTAAACCTCCTCTGTTAGCATTACTATGTATTGCAAGCTGGCTGTCCAGCTAAATGAGCAAATTTTCAGCTTCCTTTCTTACCAAATGTGACATAGAAAAATCTCAGTATGGAAGTCAGAGCAGATGGCTAGTGATTTTAGCTCCATGTTACTCAGCATTTCAGCACACGATTCACAGAGACCAGCTGCTTGCACCCCTCATCAACAGACACTGGCATCTGACATTTGCCAAGTCCTTACAACCACCATTGCATCATTTCAATTCACTTCCAGGTGATTGAAGGAACAGATCTTGCATTGCATCTGTAACTCAAAGGAACACATCTTGCATTGTATCTGTAACTCAAAGACTACAGCAGGGATACAATGTGTACCTTGATAGGTAACTAGAGAACTACAGTGCATCTCAGGGCTTCTTGCTTACACTCTTAGCACTCACTCAGTGCCTACCTTCATGCTTACAGCATCCATCTTTTCCTTCCATCACCTCGTGATGCCAGTGTCTGTTGATGAGGGGTGCAAGCAGCTGGTCTCCGTGCATCGTGTGCTGAAATGCTGAGCAACATGGAGCTAAAATCACTAGCCATCTGCTCTGACTTCCATCACCTCATCATACCAGTTAGCATGTTGGCTCTTCAGCCAGAGCACAAAGCTCTAAGTACTGATATGTTGATGTGGTCTTTTGTGCATGCTCATAGATAGGCTGTTTGTCAGTGGAAATCTATCCAGGTTGAGGTGGAGAATATATTGCTGTATGGCACACATCAGGATAAATGTAGCTGCTAGGATACTGCTAACTCTATCACACACACATACACATTTATGAAGTGCCAAAGTGATCACAGATTGCCTGAATGTCCATCCTCTGCTGGTGTCTGCAAAAATTAGTTTGAACTTTTATCTGAACTGCTCCTTCCCAAGAGTGTTGTGTGACCTGTGTGAGATCTCACAGTCATGCACCCCATAAATGCACCATTACCATCTGAGCGAGATCACATCAGTTCATTGTGTTTTACAATGACACTGTCTGTGCTGCAGCTCAGGCAATAGGATTCAGGTCAAGGGTGCCATTGACTGCACTGCTATTGCACATAGCACTGAGAGAGACATATCACAACACTGGAATTCAAAAGGTTCCACTGAATTAACATTCAGGCAATTGGCGATCACTGTTGCAACTTCTTAAAGGTATGTGTGTGACAGGGTTAGCAGTATCCTGGCAATTACCACTACTCATTTATCCCGGCGCACTTTTTTTCAACATTCATTTTTGGGATTTGTGGTGGGGCCAGTATTTATTGCCCATCCTTTGTTGCCCATGAGGCGGTGGTGGTGATGAACCACAGGGAGGGCATTCCAAGATTTTGACCCAGCAACAGTGAAGGAATATCTTCATGTTTGGATGTGAGTGGCTGTTAGGGGAATTTCTAGGTAGTGTTCCCATGTACTTGTTTCCCTTGACCTTCCAGATGGACTACAGCGGTCATGGGTTTGGAATATGTTTGGTGAACTTTTGCAGTGCATCTTATAAATAGTACAAACTGCTACTACTGAGCGTCTATGTTTGAGGGACTGAAATTTTGTCGATGTGGCACCATTCAAGTGGGCTACTTTGCCCTGGATGGTGTCAAGTTTCTTGAGTGTTGGAGCTGCATCCACCCAGCCAAGTCGGGAAATTCTATCACACAACTGTCTGGTGTCTTGCCATTCATAAGTTCATAAAATATAGGCCATACAGCCCATTGTGTCTGCTCTGCCATTCTTTCATGGCTGATTTTCCTGTCTTTTCTCCATAGCCCTTCAGCACATTACCAATTAAAAATCTGTCTAACTCCTCCTTAAATTTATTCACTGTCCCAGCATCCATCATACTTTGGGGGAGCGAATTTCATAGATTCACAACTCTTTGGGAGAATTAGTTTCTCCTCAACTTTGTTTTAAATTTGTTACCCCTTATCCTAAGACTATGACCTCCCATTCTAGAATGTCCCACAAGAGGAAAGCATCCGCTCCACATCTCTTTTATCCACACCTTTTATCATCTTAAATACCTCAATTTGATCTCCCCCTCATTCTACTAAATATCAGACAGTATAGGCCTAAATTGTTCAATCTCTTTTTGTATGAAAAATCCTTCATCTCTGGGATCAATCTAGTGAACCTCCTCAAAACTGCCTCCAATGCCACTACATCTTTCCTCAAATAAGGGGACAAAAACTGCACACAATACTCTAGGTATGGTCTCACCAACCCATGACCACTGCAGTCCATCTGGAAGAACAAAGGAAGCAGGTACATGGGAACACCACCTACAAATTCCCCTACCAGCCACTCATTTCCAAACAAGGAGGTGTTCCTTCACTGTTGCTGGGTCAAAATCTTGGAATAAGGGCCCTGAAGAAGGGCTCATGCCTGAAACGTCGATTCTCCTGCTCTTTGGATGCAGCCTGACCTGCTGCGCTTTTCCAGCAATACATTTTCAGCAAAACCTTGGAATGCCCTGCCTGTGGCATTGTGAGTCAACACAGCACACAATCTGCAACAGTTCAAGGAGGCAGCTTACCGCCACCTTCTCAAGGGCAACAAGGCAGCAATAATAAATACTGGCCCCAGCACACATCCCAAAAATAAATGTTGAAAAAAAGGTGCTCCAGGGTAAATGAATAGTGGCAATTGCCAGGATTCTGCTAATCTCATATAACTGAATAATACTTCCTTACCTTTATATTCTATTCCTTTAGTTATGAAAGCCAACATTCCATTTGCTTCCTTTATTATCTGCTGTACCTGCATGCTAGTTTTCTGTGAACAAGGACACCCAGATGCCTCTGTACCGTAGCACCCTGAAGTCTCTCCCCATTTAGATAATAGGTTGCCTTCCCATTTTTCTGGCCAAAATGCATGACCTCGCACTTATCCATGTTCAACTCCATCTGCTACATTTTGGCCCACTCTCCTAACCTATCTATATCCATTTGTAAGGTTCTTATTTCCTCATTTCAATTTACCATCCCACCTATCTTTGTTTCATCTGCAAATTTGGC
Organism: Hemiscyllium ocellatum; assembly: GCF_020745735.1. Classification (NCBI taxonomy): domain Eukaryota; kingdom Metazoa; phylum Chordata; class Chondrichthyes; order Orectolobiformes; family Hemiscylliidae; genus Hemiscyllium; species Hemiscyllium ocellatum. Next base: position 14,146,193 of record NC_083415.1, on the reverse strand, counting down.
TACAGAGCTTTCTATCCCTGTATCCAAATCATTAATGTAGATTGTAAATAGCTGGGGTCCTAGGACTGAACACTACGACACTCCACTAGTTCCATCTTGCCACCTAGAAAAAAAACATTTATTCTGACTCTCTGTCTTCTGTCCATCAGCCAGTTATCTAACCAGGCTAAATTATCTATAATCCCATGTGATCCAACCTTGTGAATGAACCTCTAGTGCAGTACCTTATCAAATGCCTTCTGGAAGTCCAGATAAATTACATCTATAGAATCCCCATTATCCAGTTTGCCTGTTACATCTTTGAAGAACTTTAGCAAATTAATCAGACATGATTTGCTCTTCATTTGGTTGCTGGACAGGATTTGGGTAAATCAGGAGGTAAGTTATTTGCAGCAGGATTGATAGTTGCTGACCTGCTCTTGTAACCATGGAATACTTAATGGAAATCTTTCTATTTGATGCCCCAAAAGATGGCAGGCAGGGGCAATAATATTAATTGATTCTCAAAAAGAATCTCAATAGGTCATTCACCTGCAGTTTTGTGTACAGTTTTGGTCCCCTTACTTGAAGAGTGATGTCGTTGCATTGGATCAGTTCAGAGATTAATACTCTTGATGAGCAGCTTGTCTTATGAACAGAGATGGAGCAATTTAGATCACTCTGACTTTTAGAAGAAAGTGAAGAGATCTAATTCAGATGTATAAGATGATAAAAGGGATTGATAAAGTAGATGTAGAGAGATGTTACCTCGTGTGGGACAATCTAGATCCAGAGGTCATAGTTTTAGGATAAGGACTTGCAGATTTAAAAACGGGATGAAGAGAAATTGCTTCTTTCAAAGGGTCATGAATTTGTGGAATGCATTGCCTCAGAGTGTGCTGGATGCAGGGACACCGAATAAATTTGAAGAGGGTATAGACAGATTTTCAATAAATAACAGGGTGAGGGGTTATGGAGAGCAGGCAAAAAAGTGAATCTGAGGCTGAGATGCATCAGCCATGATCCTACTGAATGGCAGAGCAGGCTCAAGGGGATGCTATTCTGGTCTTTCCTTCCTTACTCAGGACACCTCATTCTTATATTCTTGTCCGTCAATTGGTCATTTTAAAATCAAGTTTATGCTTCTGATTTCTGTGTCACTCACCTTCTGTAAGGCACAGACAGGCAAGATGATGTTGGATTGCTAACATAATAGTATCATTCATGAGGAGCAGTCTGCTGGGATTGCTTACTCTGTGCCAAATCCATAAATGTTTGCTACTTCAACCTTTTTCTTTAAAAGACTCAGATCATACTTTTATCATCGTTACCGTTGTACCAACTCAGAAGCTCCTTTATTTTAAGAAGAATCAGTCTTGAACAATCAAGCAACTTTGCAGGCTGGAAATCTGAAATATAAAACAAAATGCTGGAAATACGCAAAACTTCCAGTATTTTCTCTGTTTTAAAATTCCTTAAACCCTTTTTTTTTAAATTAACATGCATACCACAAAGAAATATTGAATGCATCATCTTTCACAAAAACAGAAATTGCTGGAGAAACTCAGCAGGTCAGGCAGCATCCATGGAGAGAAAGCAGGGGCAAGGTTTCGAGATCAGAACTGACAGTAACAAAGAATAGGTGGAATTTATGCTGATGACATTTGGTTGGGGTAAAGGAGTAAGCCTTTTTTCAGTTTCTTACTTCTCTGGAACTACCTCTTGCCCCACCCCCCACTTCAGGTGCTCACATTCCAAGTAGATTAACTTTAAGGGTTGGGGGTTGGAGCATGCATGTCCTCACTCAGAGGGCTCAGCACCCATATGGTCTACATACAAGCCCTTCATGTACCTGCAGCAATTTATAAATGCTACCGTCATACAATATGATCATTATATGTGTAAATGGAATCTTACAGCATTACCTTTAAATGCAAACTGGTGCCATATCTGGATACCAATGACAAAAGTGTTTGAGAGTAACTATCTTCCTCAAAGTGGTGGATTTGCAGGCCATTTCTAAGTTTGTCATCTGATTAAGGGAGGCTGGTTGACTATGCAGGTGAGAATGCATATTTGGGCTGTCTGGGGAAATGGGTGGTTTCCAGTCCTACCAGGAGTGGTGGACATTGCTCGTGTTGGTCGGAGTCCACAAGGTCTCCCTCCAACCACCCGGCATCAATGTTGACTTCACCAGTTTCCTCATCTCCCCTTTTTTTAGATTACTTACAGTGTGGAACAGGCCCTTCAGCCCAACAAGTCCACACCGACCCGCCGAAGCGCAACCCACCCATACATTTACCCCTTTACCTAACACTAGGGGCAATTTAGCATGGCCAATTCACCTGACCTGCACATCTTTGGACTGAGGGAGGAAACCGGAGCACCCGGAGGAAACCCACGCAGACACGGGGAGAATGTGCAAACTCCACACAGTCAGTCGCCTGAGTCAGGAATTGAACACGGGTCCCTGGCGCTGTGAGGCAGCAGTGCTAACCACTGTGCCAGCATGCCGCCCTTCTCCCTCCTCATTCCAGATCCAACCCTCCAGCTCAACAGTGTCCTCTTGAACTGACCCTACCTGTTCATTTTCTTTCCCACCTTTCTGCTCCACGCTCCCCTATGACCTATCATTAACACGCACCACAACCCCCCCCCCCCCCCCCCCCACCCCCCAACACCCTCGCCTGCATCTACCTATTGCCTTCTGGCTACCTTCCCTCACCCCTACCATTCTATTTATCTCTCAGCCCCTTTCCCCCCAGCCCCCTCTCCACATTCCTGATGAAAGGCTTATGCCTGAAACATCGACTCTCTGCTCCTTGGATGCTGCCTGACCTGCTGTGTTTTTCCAAAGCCACACTTTTCAAACCTAAAGATGGAGGCACCTGTGGAAAATTCAAAATTTGGTCACACCCTCTCATTGCGGAGAGGGAACTCATCCGCAGGATCATGGTAGCTGCAATTATGACTCCTCATTCTTGCAACTCCAAGAGGGGGTGAATTACAGAAGGCTGATATGATCTTAATCAAGACACATGCTATCCCAGGCCACCAGACTAGTTACTCTCAAATACTTTTGTCATTGGTATCCAGATATGGGCTTTTGCCCGAAATTTCGATTTTACTGCTCCTTGGATGCTGCCTGAACTGCTGTACTTTTCCAGCACCACTAATCCAGAATCTGGTTTCCAGCATCTGCAGTCATTGTTTTTATGCCGTGTAGGCTTCTCCAAAGGCAACACGTTGGAATACCATAACATTCAATTAGAAGTCTCTGAAATGCCTGACGTTGGGCACAGATCGATTTTTATGGCATACCATTTTGTCTTTGCACAAATGCATTACTTTTGACTTATACTGTAATTATTATCAGACACCATACTGTATTTTCTGCATTTTTATTATTGTTGATGCTTGTATAAACAAATAATGATTGATCTGAGTTACAAATGAGTTATGAATAAGATCATGCATTAAACTGTTTTGAAAACCAAGTAAACTTTCAAAACAGATGATTTTAACGATGACTATTATAGTTTTTAGCTCAAGCAAATGAGGGAAACTGTCTGATGACATCACATTTTCATTATGATATCATAACATTTGAGGGATAAGTTTTTACTTGTATTGAAGTCTCTGCTCAAGTATGGAAGCATATTTAGTCTTTTCACAGCTGCCCAATACAAAATTTGTGTTCCTTGAGGAGATGCTATTCCTAATGACTAGCTAGTAAGTAATGAAGGTTTGGAAGGCTTCAAGGGATCATTTAACAGACATCATCATCATAACAAATATTTTAGTTATCGCAATGTTGAGAGTGTGCTGTTGAATGTAACATTTAATTTACATTGATTATAAGTGTAGGATATAGTTGACATAAAAGTGTGAAACTAAATATATTTTGCTTGTGCAAAGCACCATTTTATGGCAATTCAGATCACAAGTTAAAGATTCAAAATTTTAAAATATGCAACCATTACTTTTCAAATTTTGTAAAAAAAACGTGGTGAAAAAGTCTCAAATTTTAAATTCACCCAATTAGAGGAAAAATCAAACATTTCTGTATAACTTTTGATTTTGGCATTTGCTTCAAATATGTGGGTTTGTTTATGATAACTTAAATGTTTTGAAATGCTAATCCTCCCACCCTACCCTTAAAATATAATTAACAAATTTGTTACAAATGAGATAGGGATGTGTTAGTTGTATTGCTGGCAACTTATAAATACATTAAGGTTATTTGTCTAAACAGATATTACCTTTAATTGAATGCTGTAAGAAGATTGCATGCTTGATTTGCTGTCCCTGTTTACCAAACCTAGTTGCAAGAGTTGTGTTTTGTTGTATATTGCAATCAGAATATTAGTACAGCTTTAAGAGATACAGCACATCAGAATACCTTTCAGAGATACAGTATGCCAGTACATTTTTAGAGACATGCTCCCGACATCATCATTATATCATAGCATGCAAGCAAGGAGTATAAAGAGCATAAAGTGTAAAGATCACATACCCTACTTTGTCCCAGTTTGTGAGCCCTGTCACTATTATGCTTGATAAAATAACTTTGTATATCTTATTGAACTGTTGGATTCTTCAATATCACAACATCTATGTCCAGTTTCTTACATTATGAGTGAATAACTTCAGACCCAACCTCTTTAACACTTAACACTCATGTCAACAAGCAGTCAAATGCAACCACATAAACAAATGAAATATTGAACATGGAATTTTTGAGTCTGCTAATACCAGGAACATTGCACCAAGAACATAGCTGAAAAATTCAATAATCCAACTAGCATTGTTAAGGTAAGAGGTTTCATGATTTCTGTCCATGGCCACACCATTTGTAGCCTAATTTCTTGCAATATTTCCAGTGCTCACAAATTATTACTTACCAACTCCTATCTCACCCCAACCATGATAACTTGTAACTACGATACCACTTTTTATGATACCCTTGTCATTATGCTCAAATGTTCACCACTTTTAGAACTCAGAACTTATTTCATAAACAAGCAATCATCTATCTTGAAAAGCACGTTCTCCAAACAGGTCAGAAAAATTTCTCGCATATTTCAAATCATTTATTTGTTGGGCGAAGGCTGTCACTACGTCAGGAAAAATATGCTTGCACCCCTTACTTTCAAAGGGTGGGCTCTGGTTATATTGGGTGGGTAAAACTGAAAATCAGAGTGACTGGCAATGCGGACAGAGATGTCAGCAATGATTTCTTTAAAACTAATAATTTTCTAACAGCTTCTTCACTTCATAGATGCTGGATGACAACATTCAACTGCTTTCAGCCATAATTTTGTCAAACTGTATGCTAGCCCTTATCTCTCTTTCCTATTTCATTTGTTAACAATGTTGACAGTCTTTGGCCTGTTAGGGAATAAAAACACAGCATTGCTGAAGATTTGGTAATTACATTTAGTTCCGTCATCTGACTCATTCACATATATTGTGATTAGCTGGAGTCCCTGTGGTACCGTGCTCATCACTGCCTGCCACTTGGAAGAAGACATGTTAATTCACATTCTTCGTTTCTTATTTGTGAATCCATTCTCAATGTCAGACCACCACCTAATCTCATGCATTTTAATTTTATGTTGTTCTCTTATGTAGGAAATGGGTCTGGGTAGAATGCTGTTTGGAGACTCGGTGCAGACCTGATTGGCTGAATGCACTATGGGGAGTCTATAATTTGATTGAAAGCCTTCTGAAAGTCCGATTAAATTTATTGTTTGGTTTTTTGGTCGGATTCCTTATGGCTCAAAAGCAGTAGGTTATGTTCTTCTAAATCCTGGAAGGATTGCTTGTAATCTTGTTGCCTCCACGTGATGATGTCTATTTAGTAACTCTTTCCCAGGACTGTATTTTTGGATTTCCAGTGGTGACCAGTTTGAGTGGGAAATGAGATGAGGCTCAGGTTTGAAAATTGAACAGCATTCACCTCTGTCAACATTTCTAGGTGTGATCAGACATGGAAAGGAAACCTCATTCTAATAACCACCAACCATGCCGCCCCTCAACTAATGAATCCATCCTCTTTCATGTTGAACATTACTTACAGGTTGCGTTGAGAGTGGCAATAGCACAGAATTTATTTTGGGCAGAAGATTTCCATTTGTAAGGATGGCTTGGTAGCAGCATTACTGCCCAAACTGGTAAAATCCTGAAGGATAGAGCTGATAGTTTAGACCTGTGGCAGGTGGTGAGGGAATCAATAAGAGGAATAAAACATACTTGTTGGGATACGTGAGTATATAGTTTAAATTTCTTTTAGTTCCGGTTTTTCTTCAATTCCTGGACGCAGTCGGAGAGGCCACAAGGTCACATATTAGGGCAGTTTCTTTACCCAAAACGCTACTTCGATAGTGTCTGTCACCCACCCCCCTCCTCTAAACAAAAAAAGAATAGTGGAAATGGGGGTTAGGGCAGTTGAATATTCCCCCTGCAGTGTGTGTGGGAGGTAAGGGTCACCCCTAGTGTCCCTGCTGACTTCATTTGTGGGAAGTGCACCCAAATCCAGATCCTCAAGAACCATATTGGGGAACTGTAGCTGGATGAACTTCGGATCATTCAGGAGGCAGAGGGGGTTATTTAGAGGGGTTACCAGGAGATAGTTACTCCACAGCCACATGAAGAAGGTAGATGGGTCACTGTCAGGGGTAGGAAAGGGAACCAGCAGGCAGTGCAGGGATCTCCTGTGGTGATTCCCCTCAACAACAAGTATGCCATTTTGGGTACTGTTAGGGGGATCAATTTACCAGGGGTAAGCAATGGGACACAGGTCTCTGGTGCAGATACTGTCCCTGTTGCTCAGAGGGGAAGGGGGAAGAGGAGCAGAGCTTTAGTCATTGAGGACTCCATAGTTAGGGGGAACAGATAGGAGGTTTTGTGGGAACGAGGGAGACTCACAATCCTTGAGGAGGAGGGAGCGCAACCCCAAGTCATGGTCCACATAGACACAAATGACATAGGTAGGAAGAGAGATGGGGATTTAGGGAGCAAGGGTGGAAGCTTAGAGTTAAAGCAAACAGAGTTATTGTCTATGGTTTGTTGCCCATGCCACTTGCTAGTGAAATGAGGAACAGGAAGAGCACGGAGCTGAACACGTGGCTGCAAGGATGGTACAGGAGGGAGGGTTTTGGATTCTTTGATAATCGGAGCTCTTTCTGGGGAAGTTGGGACGTCTACAAACAGGATGGTTTTCATCTGAAGCAGAAGGGTACCAATATCCTGGGTGTAAAATTTACTAATGCTCTTCTGGAGGGTTTAATTTAATGCAGTAGGGGGATGGGAACCTGAATTGTAGTTCCAGTGTTCAGCAGGTTCAGGTTATTGAGGTCAGGGATAGGATTACAAGGTCACGAAAGGGCACCGGCAATCAGGGTGTTGGTTTGAAATGTGTGTATTTCAATGCCAGGAGCATCCAGAATAAGGTGGGTGAACTTGCAGCATGGGCTGGTACCTGGGATTTTTATGTTGTGGCCATTTCAGGGACATGGCTAGAGCAGAGACAGGACTGGTTTTTGCAGATTCTGGAATTTAGATGTTTCAGCAACAACAGAGAAGATGGTAAAAGAGGCGGGGGTGTGGCATTGTGAATCAAGGGTAGTATTACAGCAGCTGAGATAACGTTTGAGGACTCATCCACTGAGGTGGTTTGGGCTGAGGTTAGAAACAGGAAAAGAGATGTCACCCTGTTGGGAGTTTTCTGTAGGCCTCCAAATTGTTCCAGGGATGGAGAGGGAAGGATAGCAAAGGTGATTCTTTACGGGAGTGTGAGTAACAGGGTAGTTGTTATGGGGGACTTTAACTTCGCCAATATTGACTGGGAATACTATAGTTCAAGTAGTTTAGATGGGTCAGTTTTTGTCCAACGTGTGCAAGAGGGTTTTCTGACACAGTAAGGAGCGATGTCATATTGGATTTGGTACTGGGGAATGAACCCGGCCAGGTGTTAGATTTAGAGGTAGGTGAGCACTGTGGTGAGTGACCATAATTTGATTATGTTTACAATAGCAACGGGCAGGGATAGGTTTCTACTGCAGAAAAATAGGTATAACTGTGGGAAAGGCAATTATGATGCATTTAGGCAAGATTTAGAATGCATAGGATGGGGAAGGAAACTGCAGGGGATGGACACTCTAGAAATGTGGAGCTTATTCAAGGAACAGCTACTGTGGGTCCTTAATAAGTATATACCTATCAGAAATGGAGGTAGTTCTTGAGAGAGGGAGTCATGGTTTACTAAAGAAGTTGAAGCTCTTGTCAAGAGAAAGAGGAAGGCTTATGTGATGATGAAGCAGGAAGGCTCAATTAAGGGGCTTGAGAGTTAAAAATTAGCCAGAAAAGATCTGAAGAGAGGGCTAAGGAGAGCCAGGAGGGGACATGAAAAATTGTTGGCGGATAGGATCAAGAAAAACCCTAAGGCCTTCTATGGGCTTACCAGGAATAAAAGAATGACTAGAGTAAGTTTAGGGTCAATCAAAGACAGTAGTGGGAAGTTGTGTGTGGAATCTGAGGACATAGGGGAAGTGCTTAATGAATACTTTTCTTCAGTATTCACGTTAGAAAAGGGCAATGTTAGTGAGCATATGGAGACACAGGCTACTAGATGAGATGGGATTGCGGTTAACAAAGAGGACGTTTTAGCAATTTTGGAAGATCTGAAAATAGATAAGACCCCAGGGTTGGATGGGATTTATCCCAGGATTCTCTGGGAAGTCAGGGGGGAGATTTCAGATTTTTATGTCATCTTTGTCAACAGGAGTAGTGCCAGAAGACTGGAGGATAGCAAATGTTCCATTGTTTAAGAAAGGGAGTTGGGACAACCCTGGAAATTATAAGCCAGTGAGTCTTACTTCGGTTGTGGGTAACATGTTGGAAAAGATTATGAGATAGGATTTATAATTATCTGGAAAAGAATAATTTGATTAGGGATAGTCAACAAGGTTTTGTGAAGGATAGGTTGTACCTCACTAACCTTATTGAGATCTTTGAGAAGGTGAATGGTGGTAAGGTGGTTGATGTGGTGTATATGGACTTCAGTTAGGCATTTAATAAGGTTCCACATGGTAGGCTACTGTACAAAATAAGGAGTTTCAGGATTGAAGGTGATTTAGCAGTTTGGAGCAGAAATTGGCTAGCTAAAAGAGATAAAGGGTGGTGGTTGATGTGAAATGTTTATCCTGGAGCTCAGTTACCAGTGATGTGCTACAAGGATTAGTTTTGGGGCCACTGCTGTTTGTCATTGTTATAAATGATCTGGAGGTGGGCGTAGAAGGATGGTTAGTAAATTTGCTGGTGACACTAAGGTAGGCCAAAGAATATTGTGGGTTACACACAGACATAGATAAGATGCAAAGCTGGGTTGAGAAGTGGCAAATGGAATTTAATGCAGAAATGTGAGGTAGCGAACTGTGGAAGAAGTAACAGGAATGCAGAGTACTGGGATAATGGTAACATACATGGCAGTGTAGATGAACAGAAAGATTTTGGTGTCCAGGTGCATAAATCCCTGACAGTTGCCACCCAGGTTGATAGGGTTGTTAAGAAGACATATGGTGTGTTGGCGTTTATTGGTAGGGAGATTGAGTTTTGAAGCCACAAGGTCATGCTTCAGCTGTACAAGACACTGGTAAGGCCACACCTGGAGTATTGCATGCAGTTCTGGTCACTGCATTATAGGAAGGATGTGGAAGCTTTAGAAAGGGTTCAGAGGAAATTTACTCGGATGTTGCCTGGTATGGTCTTATGAGGCAAGGCTGAAGGAACTGAGGGCTGTTTTCATTGGAGTGTAGAAGGTTGAGAGGTGACTTAGTTGAAACGTAAAAGATAATCAGAGGGTTAGATAGGGTGGACAGTGAGAGCTTTTTTCCTCAGATGGTGAAGGCTAACACGAGGGGACATAGCTTTAAATTGAGGGTTATAGATATAGGACAGATGTTAGGGTAGTTTCTTTACTCAGAGTGTAGTAGAGGCATGAAACGGCCTGCCTGCAAAAGTAGTAGACTCGGAGAAAGTGAGGACTGCAGATGCTGGAGAAGGGCTTATGCCTGAAAAAGGGCTTATGCCCGAAACGTCAATTCTTCTGCTCCTTGGATGCTGCTGGATCTGCTGCACTTTTCCAGCAACACATTTTTCAGCAAAGTAGCAGACTCACCTACATTAAGAGCATTTAAATGGGCATTGGACATGCATATTGATAGTAATGGTATGGTGTAGGTTAGTTGGGCATCAGATTAATTTCACAGGTTGGCGCAACATTGAAGGTCAGAAGGCCTGTACTGCGCTGTCAAGTTCTATGTTCTATGTTGACGTCATCCTCACTGGTCTACCTGCACTAAATGCATTTGTCAATGACAATGTCTGTTGGAAGTCATCACCTCAAAGTTCCTGTGGAAACAAATTATAGTCTTTAAATGAGGATACGCAATATCATATTATGTGGAACTGCCACTGTGAGAATGGGACAGATTTTGAACATATCCCATCAATTCAAGACTGGGCATCCATGAGCATCAGCTTCAGAACTGAAATCAACAATATTATGCAACCTTGGACTGCTGAATATCCCCCACTCTACCATTACCATCAAGCTTGGGCATCAACCCTGGTTCAATGGAGAGTACAGCACGGCATACCAGGAACAGTACCAGGTATACCTAAAAATGTAGTATCACCCTGGTGAAGCTAAATGGAACTACTTGCTTCTCAAACAAAACAAGCCACAAACAATAGACTGAACTAAATGATCCTTCAATCAAATGGATTAGATCTAAACTCTGCATTCCTGCCACATCTAGTTGTGAATGGTAGCAAACAATTAAACAACTCATTGGTGGAGGAGGCTCCTCAAATAGCCCCATGCTCAATGATAGAAGAGCCTGACACATCAGTGCAAAAGGTAGGGCTGAGGCATTTTCAACAATCTTCAGCCAGAAGTGCAAAATGGATGATCCATCTCAGCCTCTTCCAGAGGTAACCATCATCACAAATGCTGGTCTTCAACCAATTTGATTCATTTCATGTGATATCAAGCAATGGTTGGAGACTGGATACTGCAATGGCATTGGGCTTGGACCACATTCCGGGGAGAGTACTGAAGACTTCAGCTCCAGACCTTACTGCGGCCCTAGCCAAGTTCTTCCAATATCCAACAGTGCAGAAATTGCCCAAATATGTCCTGCTCACAGCAAATAAGACAAATCCAACCCAACCGATTACTACTCTATCAATTTCCTGTTGATCCTCAGTAAAGTGAAGAAAGGCGTCTGCAATAATGCTATCAAGTAGCACCTGCTCAACAATTACCTACTCAGTGATGCATAATTTGGGTTATGCCAGGTCCACTCAACTCCTGACCTCATTACAACATTGGCCCCAAACATCAACAAAAGTGTTGAATTCCAGAGAATCACAGTCCTTGACATCAAGGCGGCATTTAAGTGCTGCAACACAGAGAAAAACTGGAGGTAAAGGGACCCAAGGAAAACCATTCCACATTGGAGAGATACTTATGAAGATGGTTATAGTGGTGGAGGTCAGTGATCTCAGCTCCAGAATCTCAGCAATAATTCCTTGAGGTCATGTCCTAAACCCAACCATCTTCAGGTATTTCATCAATGACCTTCACTCCACCATAATGTTAGAAGTAGGGGTATTTCCCAATGACTGCACAACATTCACACCATTCCTGACTCCTCAGATATTAAAATGGTCCATGTCCAAATGCAACACGATCTGGACAATATCCAGGCTTGCACTGACAATGGTCAAGTAACATTTGCACCTCGTAAATGCCAGGCTATGACCACCTCCAGTAAGAAACAATCTAACTACCACCCCTTGCTATTCCATGGGGTTACCATAATTAATTCCCTGGAGATTGTTATTGATCAGAAACTCAACGAGACTCATCATATAACTACAGTGGCTACATGAGCAGGCAAGAGGCCACAATTTACTACAACCAAGTAATTCAATTCATAGCTGTCAAAGCTCATCTACCATCTACAAGGCAGAATTTAGGAATGTAATGGAATACATCCCAATTTCCTGGATGAGTGAAGCTCTAACAAAACTCAAGAAGTTTGACACCATGTTGGACAAAGCAGCCCACTTAATTGACACCACATTCTCAAAACTTCACTCATTTTACCATCAACACTCGGTAGCAGCAGTGTGTACTAATTGCAAGGTGCACTGCAGAAATTCACCAAAATTTCTCAGGTAGCACCTTCCAAAACCAATGACCACTTTGCTCTAGAAGGTTAAGGGCAGCAGAGATATGGGAACACCACCACTTGCAGGTTCCCCTCCAAGTCTCTCACCATCCTGATTCAGAAATAGATAACCATTCTTTCAGTGTCACTCTGTCAAAATCCTGGATCTTCCTCCATGAAGGCATTGTGGGTCTACCAACAGTGCAGGGGCTACATCAGTTCAAGAAAGCAGACAAATATTGGCTCAGCTAGTGATGCCTATATCCCACAAGTGAATAAAAAGAATGTAAAAATTGGTGTTTATTGAAATTTCCTGTAAACATTTCAAGCAAAGTTCAAATCAAATATTTCATATATTATAGAATCATAGAATCCCTGTCGATAGAGACAATTTGGTCTATTGAGTCTGCATTAATCTTCTGAAGAGCCTCCCACCTAGACCCCAAACCCCCATAACCCTGCAAGTACCCTAGTTAAGCTCATTAGCTTGCACATCCTTGGATACTACAGGGCAATTTAGCATGGCCAACTCACTGTGCCTGTACATCTTTTAACTGTGGGCAGAAACAGCACCCAGCAGAAACTTACAAAGACATGGGAAAAAAGTACAAGGTCCAGACAGACAGTCACTTATGGCTGAAATCAAACTCATTCCTCTCACGCTGTGAGACAGCAGTGCTAACCACTGCAATACCCCAATGCCTAGTTAGTCAAAGAAATTGGTACCTAATCACCCAATTGTAATTAGCTAATGTCTCGTACAAATAAAAGGTCCACACCATGAATGATTAATCAGCTCACTTGTGCCATTTTAAGACTTTCTCACTTTATTGTGTTGTCTCTCCTATAGCAAAGCCTTCAGCTCATCAAAATACAGTTAGATTAATGACTGAAACATGCATTTTCGTAATGGGCTACATTTTCTTGAAGCAGGACACCAAGTCTTGAATTTGTAAAATGAGATTTTATTTAAAATATATTTACACATAAGTACACACAAAACATAACAAGGCAAGAGCTTGTGTATCTTCTTAACCAATTAGATTAGAGGATCATAACTTTACCATTGTAAACTTTGAGAAAGAAGTGTCTGTTATGTCAGTGAATTCAATGTCAATTCGGATATAAAAAGGCAAGTCAAACAAACTGGAGAATCCATCTGTGAGAGATGGAAAGAAGCAGAAAGACAATGTTAATTTTTTTAAAAATCTCCAATAATTAAAAATTTTAAGAACAAGATTCATAATAATTCATTTTAGTAATATTAAGGTAATGATTGAGAGTTATTAGCAATTTTTTTACACATATGTAAAATTAGAACAGGCAGTAACTTTCCTCATTCAATTTAATACATATGTCGGGAATTCGTGGCAACCAATGCCTTTCAGCAGCAATGCAGATCTGATGAAGAGTCATCTAAACTTAAAATGTTAGCTTGCTCTCTCTTTGCACAGGATGGTGCCTGAACGGCTGTGATCACCAGCCTTTGTTATATCAGAGGTGATTCCAACCCCTGCAGTGATCTGCTCCTGCCATGCAGATCCTGATACTCTGTCTTTGCATCCACATTTAACGTGGGGTGGCAAACCCACAGAGCAAATTTTGGATATTTAGTTCAAGCACAAATCTGCCTTCGCCTTTAGCTTCAGGACTTTTTTTGTGTAAGGAAAATCTATGACTTTTTTATGTTGTCAAACATACACATTTTATATTCACGGCAATTATTTTGTCACACTTTCCAATAGATAACTGACAACTGTTTTCCTATTAGATGTATGAAAGATGCTTAAAAATGAAGATGGCTTCTGGGCTGGAGAGCAATTTGACGTGACCTTGATCAATCGAAGAGACATTGAACAGAATCAGGCACTGAAGAAGTTTTCTCTGTGTTTAGACCTTGGGCACATTCCTGTAACTAAGGTGAATTCAACTGTCAACAACAGAAGAGTGAGTATCTTTGGGGACCAGTCAGTGATAACAAAGGATGAAATTGGAATGACCAGAAATGTCTTTTATGGGTTTTATAGTAAATTTAACCTTCCACCAGATGTTGATCCAAACTCCCTGAGCCTCAGTATTTCAGGTCAACACAGTGTCACTATCAGTGGTGATAGGTACAAGCTAAATGTCATCAATACCAAAAGGCTTTCTAAGCTTTCAATGTCCAATACAGTGGACAACAACGTTCCTACAGAAAAGCAATACCCAGCATTACTCGAAAATGACAGTGAACAGAAAACACAACCGAAAGGTGGAAGCCTGTCAAATGCCCCTGAGCAGGAAGCCACTGATTGGAAGCCAAGCCCAATTGATGCACCGAAATTAGAAAACAATTTACCATTGCTTCAGGACACAGAAGATGATTTCCCACCACCCCCACCAGAACTGCTGTACAGCTCTTCAATGTTCGCAAATGAAAGGACTGAACAGCGCAGAGGTACAGTCCAACCACTTATTGATTTTTTCGAAAATAAAATCCAGGATAATTCACCAAAGCCAATAAAATCTGAACCCGTCCCAAAGGAAAAAGTGAAAAAAATTTCAAGGTTCTCTAAGCGTTACCGCAAGTCTAAACGGAAGACAAATAGTGTAGGAACACAGACTGAACCAATGCAAATTCCTGACCTGGTCAAGTCCAGAAAAAGTACAGACGACAAACAAGACAATATGAAATCGAGTAAAGAACCCAACTATGGCATCTCGGGTCATTCATATATCCCTTCAAATGATAATCGCGGTCTCCGGCAACATCCAGCCAAACAAGACACTAAAATATACAAGTCAGAGTTAAGAGATGTTGTCCTGAAAACTCCGGTTCAGGACAAACGAAATGTCACCAAAACTAACTTACGAAAGGACCACCCAGAAGGCAAGCAACACATCCCAAAATTACACCCTCAAGCCGCACGATTTTTACCAGTCAATCTGCCTGCAAGTGCACAGGGTCATTCAGAAATCCAATCACAACGCATGAAAGATTTCAGTGAGGTTCCTGCAGAGAGCGAGGAAGAGTTCTTGAATATCAACCCAAGAGACAAGAATCATATTCCAAAATCATATCTCAGGGGTAGGCAAATTCCACAGGAAATTCCATTAGATTTGTGGATAAAATATCTTAGAGAGCCGAATTGAAATTGCCCAGAATGTCAAAAGATTCTCTACTAAAATGGCCAGCATCTTCAAGTACAAAATACTTTAAACACGCAAACACTTCATGCAAGCAAATTCCTTTCAACATTTCCCCCGCCAATGAACAAGACTATCCAAAAGCCGAATTCCAAACGGTATGAAAATTCTCTGAATAACCTACTCTGAAAATTACCTTGAGCTCCTGGAAACATCCTAGAACACAACAGTAAAAACCAGTAGTGCATTTCCAAAACAGCGATTATATAAGCACCCCCTTCAAGAATTTCAGGATTTCTCAATACAGTCAACTGAAAGGTACCTCCACACTCAAATCCAGCCTCTGAAGAATTCAAAATTTCTTGCACTATTCCAAAGGCAGTAATTAACTTTCAAATGTTCCACTGCAATATTGTGAACTTCTCCCAGTGACAAGGAAAGTAATTAGTAAATAATGTGTCACTTTGCATTCCTATTTCTCCTGCAAAGGTGACCATTCCACAAAACACCATGCATCAATATGTTTTTGTGCTGTGTCTTCTTTGAAACTGATCTGTTCTCTGTATTATGTAAAAGAATTGAGCACAGAAGGGCTACCCCAGACTGTAAGCAAGCAGATGAAATCAGAGAAAAGAAAATAAGGTCATAAGGTACTTAAACTGTCTTTAAGCATCATTTTTGGAACTTCTGGAGCAGTTAGTTAAAGCAGTAAAACTGATTTTACATTAGTTTGAAGCACTGAGCAGCAATTTTCTGTTATGTAGTAGTGTAATAAACCTTGGCTCAATATTTCCTCCAGTTGTCCAAATTCATTTGAGTAGCGGGCTGGAGTTTTGTCTCATTGTGGACATGAGTATCGTGTCAGCAATGGCAAAACGTTTGGGGTGTTACAACTCTGGATCAGAACACAAATCTATGTTAGACTTTGTGTAGGGATCAGTAACGATATCTTTTTAATGAGATCCATGGGGACTTGCTAAGAGAATACAGTTACAGCGTTTCATAGTTTTGAACAAACTTCAAAAATCTTTGCTATAAATATGAGAACAGCAACGGAATCCATAATACATGTACAATTAGAATTAACACTGTCATCCTCAATATTTCAGGCAAACACAGTCCCATTATCAGAAGTGATCAATGGTAACTATGAATAATAGACTGTCATCAGACATAAAATTGAAAATATATCAAGGCAAAACACATTGATTTATGAACAATTGCTTCAGGACATAATTATGCAGTGGATCATCAAATCTAACTAAATTCTCACAAGGGTAGTAATAATTCTTCGCTTTAGCAATCTAGCCTGAACACTCAAAAGTTGTTCTATTATGGACTACCTCAAGAGCTGCTCCCGTTCTGGTCAACCACCATCCTTTCCTGAATTTACATCCCCTGGACTCTGAAAACTACACTCCAGTACTTCCCCAGCTTTTCACTGACAGCTACTTTCACCAAACCAGAAGTGCCCTTGTTTTATTTCCTGAGCCCCAATTTTGCATGGTTGCATCAAATCAAATTATGGCTTGTGAGCTGTTCAATAGTCCCCATCTCCCTGTTTAGCTGTACTGAACTGTTAATGGCACATGACACTCTCCAAATTGTCATAGTTCCCAGGATTTTTCTGGAGCTGTGCCTCCAACACTTAGTGACTAACTCCTGGAATTTCTACTTGCGTTTCAGCAGCACCGGGATATCCAGTTGTTTTTAACGTCTCACTGAATCCCTTACACTGAATCCGTGTAGTTCAATTGCCTTTCCAGCTGTATCAATAAAAGCAGCACTGCTTAATATGGAGTCTCTCTCTCTCTCTCTCTTCCTCTCTCTATCTTTCTCTCAAATATGTACACTATATATCCCACACCCAAAAATAATTAATTTATCAAGTTTCTGTAACTTTTTAATTTCTCTTCAGTGACCGTTGAACTGGCCTATGTCATCTTTTTCAAATACTGCAACCAGTACCACTTCAGTTTCTCATCAGAATTACAAGAAGCTAACATATTCTGAAACAGCCCAACAACCCCAACAATGTGCAATGAATGCTACATTCCCACAGAGTGGCCAGTTTCTGCAACATAAAAATGTTTATAGAAAGAAGGATTCATCACAACCTTTTGTTTCTAACATCACAAATGTTGAGATGTCCACTGAAAGACATATTTAAAATACTGCGCAACACACATACAGAGTAATTGTCCAGCATATTTTAACTCCTGATAGGCTGACTTCGTTGCCCAGGACACTATGAGCTTAGGGTTAGAGACTTAAAATGTTTATCTGCATATTTATCCCAGTATCGGTCTATTGTTCACTTTTGTGGTGTTACCCAGAGGTACACCGCATTAACCCACAGACATCTCACTCTTAACCAATTAATGAACTGACTACTCACTCCCCTGAAATGATTAAAACTTTTTGAAACTTATGTAACCATGAAGAAATCTTCTCTATCCACTGCCAATCTCTGCCATTGCTGTTCATGGACAGCTGCATCAAAGCATTATTAGCATAGCCAGGACAGGAAGACTTGGGTGTAAGGACACAATTATTTTCTCAGTCAGCAGCATTACCACTGATCAGAAGAACTGAGTTCTTAACTGCTTCATTGAGATTTAAAACATCCTGTGCTTTCCCGATACCATGCTTCTTTTTAGATTAGATTCCCTACAGGCCCTTCGGCCAACAAGTCCACGCTGACCCTCCAAAGAGTAACGCACGCAGACACATTCCTCTACATTTACCCCTGACTAATGCACCTAACACTATGGGCAATTTAGCACATTCAATTCCCCTGAGTTGCACATCTTTGGATTGTGGGAGGAAACCGGAGTACACGAAGGAAACCCCATATAGACAAGCGAGGAATTTGCAAACTGCACACAGACAGTTACCTGAGGCAGGAATTGAAACTGGGACCACAGCACTCTGTGGCAGCAGTGCTAACCACTGAGCCACCATGCCACCCATTTTCCCTGGGCCATTTTGCAGGTTGGGAAAGGCTGGGGTCACGACCATGTACAAACACCTTCTAGCAGCGGATTGGCATTGATAGCCTTTTAAAAAAGAAACTGCTTTTCCTCTGTGCAGTAATTTAATTGTGTGGGTGAAGTTTGGAAGACTTCTGAAGCCCACCTTTTTCAAGACTTCACGAATCCTCGGAGAACCCTACTCATAGTTCAGTTAAGTATTAAATTGTTACACACCTCCAAATTTCATTATTAGATGCTGCATTCTAAGTTACATCGTGCTTCTAACATGAATAATTTAGATGCCCATTAAATTGACCAGTGTTGTGAGACAAATTTGAGATGAATTAGAGCACATTTCTCTGAGGAAAAGTCTTATTGCATTCAAAACAAAAAAAATGTTACGAAGTCTAGTGTTACACTTTTTGCAGGTTCAAATATCCACTATGCACTGAATTTGAAAAATATTTTTCTGCAAGCTTTCAGTAAGGAAAATAAAATGGACACCTACTCATGGGCTGCTTTGATTAACAGGAAATGTTATCGATTAGAAAAAAAACCTAGCCCTATGCTTTTGCAATTTGAATAGGGTTCGTTGTTTGGGATGGTAATTGTTTCTTTTCAAAACTGGAGCCTTAAGAATGTTTGGTTAAGTTCAAATACTTTAAAACAACTGCTCTCAACACAGAAGGGAGTACCCTGTCAATCCTCAAAAATGGTCTCAGGATTCCATGAAATCTCATGGGATCAGGTCAAAGTTGGACGAGGGAGCCACTGGCTGATTATCACTTTCAGACATTCCACCAACTTACACTGAATGATGAATCCATATGGGGCAACACTTGGAAGAAGCACTAAAGATGTCAAAGGTACAGAATATACTCTGGGTGGGAGACTTTAATGTCCCGCACCTAGAATAGCCTGGAAGCCTGACTGTTGACTAAGTTAGTTGAGTCCTAAAGACATAGACTATGACTGCAGTTCAGGGTGAAGAACCAACAAGAGAAGAACTTGATCTCACTTTCACCAATCTGCCTGCCACATAGAAGCATATTTTACATGACAGTATCAGTGGGAATGACTATTGCACCACCCTCATAGAGACAAAGTCTATTTTTCACACTGAGGATCCACTCCATTGTGTTGTGTGGAACTATCGTTGTACTAAATGGAATGGATTTCATACAGATCTAGTAGTCAACACAGCATGAACGAAGTGCTGTATACCATTAATAACACACTGTATACCAAAATAACACACAAACAGAATCTGAAGCTTTATGGACCACACCATCCCTACATTCACCTAACCCGACTGTATCTTAGAATCTGAGAATCCCTACAGTGTGGAAACAGGCCCTTTGGCCCTTTGGTCCACACTGACGCTCCAAAGAGTATCCCACCCAAACCCATTCCCCATTTACCCTGACTAATGCGCCTAACCTACATATCCCTGAACACTATGGGCAATTTTAACATGGCCAATTCACCTAACCTGCACATCTTTGGATTGTGAGAGGAAACCCGCATATTCTTGGGGAGAACGTGCAAACTTTACACAGACAGTCAGCCAAGGCTGAAATCTAACCCAAGTCCCTGGCACTGTGAGTCAGCAGTGCTCACCACTGAGCCACCATGATGCCATTATCTGTAAACCAAGAATCAATCCAGGCTCAACGAAGAGTGCAGGAGGACGTGCAAGGAACATTACCAGGTATACTTAAAAATGAAATGTTAACCTGGCAGAGCAACAAAATGGGACTGCGTGAATGCCAAACAACATAAGCAACCAGATATAAACAGTTCTGAGGAATTCTACATTTTATGAATCAGATCAGAGGTCTGCAGTGCTGCTACATCGAGTTCTGAATGGTGGCAGACAATTCATCAACTCACTGGAGGAAGTGGTACCACACATAGCCCCATTGTCAACGACACAGGAGTCAATGCAAAATTTGAGGCTGAAGCAATTTCCAACAATGTTTGCCAGGGTTGGCAAGTAGATAATCCATCCTGACATCCTCTAGTGATCCCCAGCATCATAGATGCCAGCCTTCAGCCAATTTGATTCACTCCACATGATAGCAAGAAAGGACTGAAGACACTGGATACTGTAAGAACTATGAGTGTTGACAGCATTCCATTCATAGAATTGAATTTGCTTTGGCTTGCTTAGGTATCTACCTTGTAATGTGTAAATCTGCCCAGGTATGACCAGTTGATAAAATCAAGACAAATCCAACTCACATTAATTATTGCTCCATCAATCTCTTCTGGATCTTAAGTAATCAGACAGAAAGTGTCATTAGCAGTGCTATTAAGTGGCACTTCCTTCACAATAACCTGCTCACTGACACTCCAGTTAGGTTCCACAGGCTCACCCACTCCTGACCTTACCACAGTTTTGGTTCAGACATGGGCAAAGGAAGTGAGGTGAGAGTGAGTGCCTTTGACATTAAGGCTGCATTTGACCAAATGTGGCATCAATCTGCAGCTAGTCAGAATACAAAGGGGAAACTCTCCACTGCTTTGAGTCATACCTAGCACAACGGAACATGTGTGTGGTTGTTAAAGGTCAGTCATTTCAGCTACAGGAGTTACATCTCTGCAGAAGTTCCTCAGGGTAGTGTCCTAGGTCCAAACACTTTCAAATGCTACATCTATGATCTTCCCTCCATCATAATGTCAGACGTGGAGGAGTTCATTGATGATTGCACAATGTTCATCTGTTCATGTTCTTCAGATATTGAAGCAGTTCATATGCAAATACATGAGGATCTGGGCAATATCCAGGTTTGGACTGACAAGTAGCAAGTAACATTTGTGCGATATAGGTGCCAAAAAATAACCAAGATGTTTTGAAGTAGATGAATTTAATCATTCATTTTCAACACTGCGTTATCATGCTGAATACCCCACTATCACTGAGCCAGACTAGCCGTGTAGAACTGTAGTTAGAAAAGCAGGTCAGAGGGTACAAATCTTGCAACAAGTAACTCATCTCCTTACTACCCAAAACCTACCCACCATCTACAAGGCAGAAGTCAAGAGTGTCATGCAATATACTCCATTTATTTAGAGAAGTGCAGCCCCAACAAAATTCAAGAAGTTGATACTATCTGTAAGATGTACTGTAGGAATTCACCTCAAGCCACGATCAACAACACCTCCCAAACCTATGATTGACATAATCTAAAGGCAGCAGAAATGCCAGCACCTGCAAATTCCCCAGCAAGCCAATGGCCATCTGACTTAGAAATATGTTACAGGACCTGCAGTCTTCCGGGTGTGTCTCCATCAAATGGACTGCAGCAGTTCAGGAAAGCAGTTCACTGCCACTTTTTCAAGGGCACCTAGGGATGGGCAATAAATGCTGGTCCAGTCAGCAAACCTTACATCCCATGAATGAAGAAGAAGTAACAGATCAATACCAAACAACACCAAACTATGGTCCAAAGTGAGAAATAGAATTAGTCATTTTATACAAGGGATGTTTATGTATTATCACAAATATAAGCTGGATCGCCGATGAACTCTGACTAACTATTTTAATATCATTTTCTTTTTTCCCTGATATTTTGGAAGCTTTTTCTCTGAGTTTATGCATTATTCTATGTCACTTCCAATGTTGCATCTTCTTGTGCAGCTCAAAACGAAACCATAACAAATCAGGTTTGGAGAAGAACAAAATGTACAAGCAGAAACCAAGGAAATTTTATTGGAAAGTTCAACAGCCTGTGCATAAATTATTGCATCCTACAACTCATTATCACAATATCACCAACCACATTGTGTTAGCATTTTCCTGACAATGAATCACACTTCTCTTAGACGATATGAAATCCCAGCATCAGTTAGAGTGGTATAGCACCACACTTTCTGCTTCCTGGAAGAATGTGAGGTCTGCAGATGCTGGAGATCGGAGTCGAGAGTGGTGCTGGAAAAGCACAGCGGTTCAGGAAACATCCAAGGAGCAGGAGAATTGACATTTTGGGCATAAGACCTTCATCAGGAATCTGCTTCCTGCAACTTTCTGCTTCCTGCCTAAAAACTGCATCTAATCATATTGAGATGCAAGTTCATATTGGATGGCAGGAGATAATGTGCGACAGTAAATTGGTCACCAGTTTTACATCTATGCAATTTCTCTACCATTAAGTTCAATTTAAAAAATGTCAGAAAACAGAAATTATATATGACTAATGCCCTATATCTTGTTCAGCTTGATAGGCTTATCATTGTTTCTCTTATTTCATTTAAAATGGGCATTGCCAGTATTTGGCAACCATTTATTGTTCATTCCTAACTGATTTCACTACATTATTTCAAAAGCCAATATTATAATTTAATAGCCTCAGTACTTTCATTCCTGATGGCTTTTTTTTAATTCCAGAATTTTGCTTTCCAAACTGAATTTAAATTCCACAAGCTACTAAAAATAGATTTGAACCAATGCCCTCAGTCCATGAGATACGAGCTAGATGAGTTGTTGCAATGCCACCATCTCTCTCTCTGTAAGTAGCAGTTATATTAGTGTGCAGATACAGCAAGCAATGTGGAGAGCAAGCTAGTCTCTTCTACAAGGAATTCAAGTGTAAGAGTGTATAATTTTTGTTGCAATTGCAAAGCACCTTAGTAAGACTGTAACTAGTGTTCTGTGTATTCATCTTTATGATCATCTTGAGACCAATAATGTTAAAGACCGAATTGCTTGAAAGGCCCTGATAGAAAAATGTGAAGATCAAGATTTCACTTCTGAAAACTTTCACTCTAACAATCAAGTAAAGACAACATAAACTGAACAAAGATTCACAGGCATTGTATTCAGTAAAAACTATATGTGACATTAATTAGCTGATACAAATACTTTTCACAAATTTTTCAGATGATCTATTTCAAAGATATGATATTAATCTGGTGTTGGGAAGATGGTAATCTCAGTTATCTTGTAATCCAGAAAGCCCAAGTTAATGACCTGGGTGCATCAGTTCAAATCCGACTACAGCAATATTGTAATGTGTATTTAATAAGTTAGTGTCCATGAAGCTAGTATTAATTGTTGTAAAACCTGTTTTTTCACTATTGGCCTTCAAGGAAGGAAATCTACTGCACTTACCTCGTCTAGACTGCATGTGACTCCAGGCCCACAGCAAAACCATTGACGCTTAAATACCCTGTGAAATAGCCAAGCAAGTATTTCAGCATCAGGGCAAGTCAAGGAGACACTCACAAATCAAAAAAGAATAAATCTCAGCATTGGATCCAGTTCCTTTATTCATGCAAGGATTATTTGCAAAGTTAAATCTGGCAGTCGCTTTGCTGAACTCAAGTTCAACAATGTAATGCCTACCAAAAGAAGAACCTGCAATCTTCTTCCTGACCTCTCCGCCCCCACCCCACTCCGGCCTATCACCCTCACCTTGACCTCCTTCCACCTATCACATCTCCATCGCCCCTCCCCCAAGTCCCTCCTCCCTACTTTTTATCTTAGCCTGCTTGGCACACTCTCCTCATTCCTGATGAAGGGCTTATGCCTGAAACATCGAATTTCCTATTCCTTGGATGCTGCCTAACCTGCTGTGCTTTAACCAGCAACACATTTTCCCCTAGAAAGCTCAATCACAGGCTGATTTCTCAGAATGCTGACATCACAGCCAGCATATTTAATTAACCCCCTCCCCTGTCAACTCTCCAGAAATCTGGACTTGGTTTCCATTTCAGTTTGGGACTATTTGAAAAGCCCACAGTTCAGTACAGACAACAGCTTCTGAACTGCAAATTTCAGCACAACAGCTTGTGTCACCTTGCAAACAGAAGTATAAACCTGTTGACTAGAAAGAGTCACAAAGGGTCATAAGGATGATTTGTAGAATGCTGTGGGCTTTCCCATGATTGAGCCGATAATCTTCAAGGATCCCTTCTACTGCAGCCAATTGTCATGATATGGAGGGCAATAGCACAAGTGACCTGCACATGTGTTTGAAGTATGCAGACTGGACAGATTGTGATGTCATCATTTAGCACTTGTGTGTCCACCCTGCAGTGTTGGAGCATTCTGCTCCTATTGACACCCTGTCTTAAACAGGAATGGCACACGGAACCCCATCAGCACTGCTCAAATGCATCCAGTGCAAGCAAGGTGTTCTTGACTATTTACTTGCTACTGTAGAGTTGGAGGGATTGAAAGATGTTCATTCGATCAATTGGAGCAGGTCTGGACCTTTGAAAGAGTTTGGATGCTTTTTAAAAGTTTCTAAATATATGTGTTACACCCAGTGATGAGAGCTTGGTTGTAATTTCCCTGTTGATGTGGCATTGGTGAGAGATGAAGAAATATAGCAGAATCTATTACTGAAACACTGGAAAAGTAGTGGGCCTTCAAGCCTGTTCCACCATTCAATGAGATCATGTGGCCTAACTCCACATGCTTTGGTCCACATCCCTTAATACATTTGCTTAACAAAAATTTATCTATGTCAGATTTAAAATGTGCCATTTGTAGAGGAGAGTTCCAAACATCTTTAACCCTTTATGTGTAGAAGTGCTTCCTGACATCCCTTTTGAAATGGCCTGGCCCTAATTCTCAGATTATGCTCCATAGTTCTCAAATCCCCAACTAGTGGAAATAGTTTACCCTTATCAATCCTGGCTTATCATATTAATATCTTGAAAACTTTGATTACCCATTAACATTTTAAATTCAAGAGAAAACAGTCCCAATTAGTGTAATCTCTCCTCATAACTTAATGCCTGACATCCAGTATCATGTTGCAATACCTCCAAAGCCAGTACAGTACGTCCTTCCGAAGGGTGTGGTACTGAAATCTGCTCACAATACTCCAAGTGGGCTCTAACTCGGGTTTGGTGTAACTGCAGCATAACTTCTGATCCTTGTACTTCAGTCCTCTTGATAAAAAGGCTAGTATTACTTTAGATTATTTGATTATTTTCTGCACCTGTTCATGATATTTTAAAGTTCTCTGCGCTTGATCTCCCAAGTCTCTTTGGACAGCGATTATATTTAACTTCATACCATCTGATCTTCATACCCTTTTTCAGTCCAAAATGGATAAATCCACACTGTCTTGAACACTCATTGAACTCTACCTGCCACAGTTTTGAACATTCACTTAGTTCATCGATATCCCTATGTAATTTTGTGCAATCATCTATACTGTCTACAGTGCTGCCTAACTTTGTGTCATGAGCAAATTTGGATAACTGATACTATCCAAGTCATTAATAAATAATATAAATAATTGAGGCCCTTACACAGATTCTTGTGAAACACCACTCGTTATATCCTGTCGATTTGAGTACCTCTCCATTATCCCTAGATTCTGTCACCTGCCACTCAATCCATTTCCCAGCTATTTCAATAACTTGCCCTCTATCTTATGGGGTTCGACTTTAGTTAACAATCTTTTATGTCAGACTTTATCAAATGCCTTCTGGAAGTCCAGATAAACAACATCCAAAGACATTCCTTTGTCTACGACCTTAGTCGTCAAAACATTTATTGAAGTTTGTCAAGCACGATCTACCTGCTATGAATCCATGCTGCATGTCACTGATTAACTGTAAATTTTCAAGGCATTCAGTTACCCTATCCAAGGTTCCAGCTTAGCAAAGAACTGCATCTGAATGTTCCAATCCCAAGGAATTTGACTTCAATCTAAACCTAACAAAGCTGTCCACCACTAATATAAAATCAGAGACTGTAGAGGAGATTTGACAGTGATAAACCTACTTTATTTTTTTGAAATAATTGTATAAATCCTTAATAACTAGAAATAATCTTGGGAAAATGTGTTGTACAGTAAGTACCTGAAAGGGTTAATTAACATCACAAGATAACCTCTGCTCGCCAAGAGATAACCAGTATGCTCCAGTTGTGTTCCAAGTGCCATAGTATGATGCAGTAACTGCAGGATACTGCAGAGTACAGTTGAGAGTGCTGTGACTGTTCTGATTGTAGATGAGGCTGAAATGATCTAGGATCAGAAATCATTTCCGGTGTCTTCTTTGCTTGCTGATTTGAGTAAAATCATTGAATTTATTTTTCTTATTCCAGCCATAATCTTAGGGATAATGCTTCTAGCATTTATGTTATGTCTTCCTGCATTGCATCCTTCCTAAACGCAGAGAGAGCTTTCTGCTCTCAGCTAAAAGAGACGCTCCTCCTTATTTTCTAAACCAAACAGTCCAATGCAGCACCAAAGAAGCTGGTAACCCATTTCCCTCTCAACTTCTTCAGGGTTTTGCAGTCAGAATACACCATCATTTAAATGAAATGTCCAAATATTATTCCCTTGGCCTGTTTTAATTAGTATCAATTAAGTCTATAGGAGAACATGTTGAGAACAGTGGGCATACTTAAAAAATAAGGCATCAACTTGGTGAAGCTGTAACACTTCCCCCCCGCCCCCAGCAGCACAGACAGCAGGTTAGGCTAAGTGACTTCATAACTAAGGAATTAAATCTAATTTATGCAGTCACATCTCGCTGTGAAAAATAGTGAGCAATTAAATAACTAATTGGAGGAGAAGGCTTCATAAATGTATCCATTCTCAATAATGCAGGAACTCAGCACATCATTGCAAGAGACAAGGCTGAAGCATTTGCAACAATCTTCAGCCAGAAGTGTCTAGTGGATAAGCCATCACAGCCTTCTCCTGTTGTCCCCAGTATCACTTCACTCATTTTCCACTGACTGGAGTCATTACTGCAGGAAGATAACGGTAGTTGTTGGAAGTCAATCATTCCAGTCCACGGACAATACTGCAAGGTTCCTCAGGGTAGTCCCCAGGCCCAAGCATTTTCAACTGCTTCATCAATGACCTTCCTTCCATCATAAGGTTAAATTGATGATAACCACTGATGATAGCACAATGTTTGCAACTCCTCAGATCTGACACATTGCCTATTTGAAGCAAGACCTCGCTTGTGCTGATAAAGGCAACCAACATTCAAGCAACACAAATGCCAAGCAATGGCAGCAAGAGAATCCGATCATCCCCCTTTGACATTCAATGGCATTACCATCACTGAATTCTACACTACCAAGAGATTGAGCTTTACCATTGATCAGAAATTGAACTGGACCTGTAATCTAAATAATGTGGCTACAAGAGCAGATCAGAAGGTGGAAATTTTGTGTCACGTAACCCACCTCCTGATTCCCCAAAGCCTGCCCACCATTTACAAGGCTCAAGTGATGATTTGACAGAATAATATCCCTTTGCCTTAATAAATGGAACTCAAGCATCACTATACATTATTGGTCACAGCATTTAAGGAAATATACAAATTCTTTAGAACTAACAAAGATTTATCAGATTAATACCTGGAATGGGCAAATTGTCTAATGAGGAAAGGTTGGATAAGCTAGGCTTGTACCCATTGGAGTTTAGTTAAAAAGGAGGTGAAGTGGCCTGATGAAGAGTCACTGGACTCGAAATGTTACTCTGCTTTCCATCCACAGCCTCTGAATGTTTCCCCATGTAGGAGAATCTAGAGCGAGTGCTCACTGTATAAAATTCAGGTGTCACCTGTTTAAAAAAGGAGGTAAAATCTTTTCTCTCAAGGTGACCATCAGTCTTTAGAACTATCTTCGTGACAAAGTCGGGTGGAAGCATATTTCTTGAATATTTTTAAGGCAAATGTGAGTACATTCTTATTAAACAAGGATATTTGAGGTTATCAAGGATAGGCAGGAATATGGATGTGAGGTTGCAAAAAGATCATCAAAGACTTCATTGGTTGGAACTGCAGGCCTGATGGGCTGAATAGCCTTCTTTGTATATTTGTACAAAGTGTGTCCTGTAAATACTAACATGGCTATGTCTGCCTGCACACATGCAAACAACGTAGCAAAGATAGCTGTGAATAAGCAATCAGTTGTGAGGGGTTGCAGGAATCATGGAGAATGTCTCTGATTGCAATAAAGAAAGGTTTGGCTTGGCTGGCAGTGAGTTCAATATAGAGAAGCTCTGGTCTCAGAGTTTGGTAAAGGTGTAGGTGTGTACTGTATCTATAAGAGAGTGGAAGCTGATATGGATCTAGAGAGGCATAGACTGTGCTGAAAAATTCAAAAATGTAACATTTGGTTATGAAACAAATAGCTTGAGCTGTGTTGCAATGGTACACAACAAATTCAAATTTGGCCAATCAATTTAAATTATGCCCCAAGGTACCAAATCCAATCAAATTTGAATTTTGATGTTTTGATGACATAAAACCAATGAGATAGTCTGAAGTTTTGGGATATATAACATTGGATATTTAGAACAGTTAACCAGAGTGGCAAAGAGCACCAACAAACACAAAAGGCTTGCAGAATCACTCTCTGAAAATTACCTTTTCATATGAAATTTAGATTAGATTAGACTTGACTCCCTGCAGTATAGAAACAGGCCATTTGGCCCAACAAGCCCACACTTATTCTCCAAAGAGTAACCCATCCAGACCCATTCCCCTGTACTTACCCCGACTAATGCACCAAGCACTATGGGCAATTTAGATTGGCCAATTCACCTGGCCTGCACAGGGCAGGAAACCCACGAGACACAGGAAGCATGTGAAAACTTCACACAGACAGTTGCCCAAGGTAGGAATTGAACCCAGGTCCCTGGCACTGTGAGACAGCAGTGCTAACCACCGAGCCACCATTTATGACAGAGAAGACGAAGAAAAGACCCAGGAAAGTACAGAGGGAGATACCAAGGGAATAGCGACAACTGGCTGGTTTTGAAATTAGATTTTTTGTTTAACTTAATTGGGGGTTTTATCAGATCAGTATATTGTTGTAGAGTAGAAGGCAGATAAATTGATCAGACAAAGAAGGATTACCGTACAGATAGTTAATGATTAATGTTTTTGTGTTTCTTTGAGTTAAAGAATAAATTGTTAATTTTTCTTTAAATAGTGGGAATTTGGTAGTTCTTTGTCATTAATAATTTAACATTACGAGGCGAGGTGAGCTTTTCTCGGTGCATGGTTTAAATTAGCAGAAGGGTTTACGCCTTGTTATAACAAGAGCATGCTGTATAGAAGGAGGCAGGTGGAGAAAAATGCAGTCAAAGTGACAGGATGGCTGCAAAATTACTTAGAATGAAACCCAGAGGGAAGTGGTAAAGAAGATAGAGAAATTGGCAGATAGGAAACAATTAGTTAAGAAACACAGTAATTATAGAAAGTTGCAAATGTAAATCTGTAGGCGAAGGCTTTTCCCGAAGTCATTATATCTCATCGAACTCTCAATACAATGAAAAGCCTGTCTTATTCTTATGGAGATCACTTCAAATTAATGCAACAGCCAAATCATGAAATTGCTCAATTTCTTTTGAATTTCACATTTGTTAAATCCCCAGTTTGTCACTTAAAGGAATCAAATAAAGATATTTTGTTTGACCTATTTATGCATGCATGTTCTTTGTGCCATCTAGACATGGCACTTAAACGATTAACGTATATGCTCATTTGAATGTTAATAAGAAGCTTAACACCATCCAGGACAATGCAGCCCATTGGTTGGCAACCCATGTATCACCTTTAACTTCCACTCCTTCCACCTTTGATGCACAGTGGCAGCAATTTTGTATCATCTACAAAATGCCCTACAGCAACTCACAAAGGCTGCTTTGACAGCATCTTATACACCAGTGACTTCTACCTCCCAAGAGAGAGCAGGGCAGCAGACATACAAGAACACCACCATTGCAAATTCCTCTCAAGACTTCACATTATCCTAATTTGGAATTGTATTGATATTAATTACCGGGTCAATATCCTGCAACTCTCTTCCTAACAGCACTGTGGGCATATCTACAATCCAGGATTGTAGCAGTTCAAGAATGCAATTCACCACCATCTTGTCAAAGATCATCAGGGATGACCTAGTCAGCAATACTATGATCCCACAAACAAACAGACAAGCAAAAAACAAACAAACAAATGAATAAATAATCCAACGCAACTTCTGTTTCCCTCTGGTACTTTTCATATTTCTTTAAAAAAGGGTCAATCTGCTTGGTTGTCAGAAGTAGCTATTGGAAATATTATAAATTGAAGTATTTTTATGGATACAGAATTAGTTTCAAAAACATACTATTTTAATAATTATTATTTTCTAGGTTTTCTCAGCACAGGCATGTGATGGAGAAATGCCTGATGACATAATTTTCCCATTATGATATCATGGCATTTGAGGCATTTATTGTTTTACATGCACTGAAGTCTCTGCACAAGGATGGAGGCAAATCAAAGACTTTACTGTTAGCAGCCCATTTGAAGACTTTTGTTCATTGATGAGATAGCTTCCCTTATAATTGGCTAGTAAGTAATGAAATGCTGTGTTTGAAAATTGAGAGTTATGGTAACAATCATCAGAATTGTGATAATCAAATGTTAACTTTTGACCTATAGGTTGTAGAGTAACACTTAATATACATGAAAAATAAGAGATAATAGATAATTTCTACAACCCATTCTCATATGACTCATGTAAGGGTGTATCAAAAATATTTTAGCTGTGCAAAGCAATATCCTATAGCAATTTAACCAAAAGTTCTAGATATTATAGAATGTATGAAAAATTTCATTTCTTTTCACAAGATCCATTAAGTAATGATGGAGTTGGAAAGATGGAATTGAAAACCAGTCCTGCTCATGATATTAGAAGGGTACTCTGCATCATGTTGAGTAGGCTTAGTATGATGTTTTGTCGTGCTGATCTGGTTTCAGACTGCCATTTTTGACCTTACCGCTCTGGCTAATACCCTCCCCTAATTTCATACAATGCTTCAGTGGCAGAATGAAATTTACCATTGCTTTACAGAAAGGTCTTCAAGCACTTGTAGTTCACTGCAAATGAATTATTGGCTTTGTTTGAAATTGTTGAAATGCTTGCTGCTTTGAAAAAATGATTAAAGGTGCAAAAGCTGTAGGGAGTGGTTGAGGAGTAGGTGATGCTTGTAACTGCAAGGTTTCTGGTCAGGTCACATAAACCCAGTGATGTGCACAATCTTGTTCCCCTTTAGCTATAGCACAAAAAGTGAAATATTAAGAAAAAAGTAGATAAGCTGATCACAGAGTGAGGAAGAGGAGGATTGAAGATTGATGCTTTATCCACCTTGGGCTTTCAAGAACTATTACTCTTACCTCTATTAAAGCCAGAAACCATGCAGGCATCACCTCTATTTTATCAAGGTTGAGCACGCATCTACTCACTCTTACAATGAGATCTGCAATCTCAGAGCGGGACTGAGTAATTACTGGCAGCAGCTATAAAGGTGACCTAAATTTCTTCATTTAGCTGGAGTATGTCATAGTGTGGAAGGTTGATGTTAACAGGTAAATTAGCTACTAATGATTTAAGGGTACTAACTTGTCTGAACTGTCATCCTGCATTTGGCTAGAACGGCCATCGACAGAATGACCTCCTGCAGCTTCTATCCACACAAGATTAAAAAAACCAGAAGAACTACTGATGTTGGAAATTGGAAACAAGAACAGAAATTGCTGGAAAAGCTCAGCAAGTCTGGCAGCATCTGTGGAGAGAAATGAGAGTTTTAGGTCCAATGTCCCTTCTTCAGGCCTATCTATCAATACAAATCCTGATAAAATTAAACAATGATTGCGGACAGTGATAACAGAAGGATATACACCAGCAATAATAACAGAGCAGAATTCCATGAATGCTGCATCAAGTGATGGTCAGAATGTGTTTCACATAGCCCTTCTCTGAGGCAATACTTTGAGCACAAAAGGCTAATCAGTGTTGTGGATGTCTTGCTGATTTATGATGAAAGCCTTGTCATATCTATAGTCTTCAGACTCAATACACTTAGTGGCAGCTAATTGGATGGTCTCATCTCAGTGGCAAACCATGAAGTCCTCACACTAGTTTTTGGAACTGAGAGTAGAGAAGACAAGGGAGGTAGGTTTAAGAACTTGGTGTAAGGGAGAGAAAAGAACCCCGGGATAATCATTGCATTCCAGGGTGTAATGGATACAGCTTTGACAGTCAAAAATAGAACAAAATGACTTTATATAAACTAGTTAAACCAGTTGTTTGCCATATTCTTTCAAGTCTATATTACTTGAATTTAAGAGAGTGAGGTTAAGATCAATACTGGGGGAGCATCCAGGGTGAGAGAAAATTATTTTATCTGGGTGTAAGGCATCAAAGTTGGAGTTGACTTGATTGAGTAAATAAGTGGCTACAAAATGTTGTGAGGAACTAAAGGTCAAAGGGATATACAATTGGTATTTGAAGGTTCAGTATTAGGTGAACTGAGCTGATAATAGTTGCGAGGGAAGCAGAAATTCACATTCTCCCGTGGAAACTTCTTCAACCAGAAAGCAGTTGAGGTGACAACATTGAATATTTTCAAGAAATTAGAATTTAGAAGTTAGAATTAGCTTTATTGTCACATGAGTACAGTGAAAGGCTTCCAAGTCACCACTTTTGGTGTCATTTTACAGAAGAAGGTACCTGGGTACAAATTCTTAGGGAAAACAATTGAAGAAAATAAAGAAACAAAACATCCAGCAATAAATTAGAAAGATAGCGAAATGAGAGTTCAGAATAGCAGTCCTTTCAATACTAATTATTGGGACGAAAAGGATCAATGGGTCAGCGGTGAAAACAGAAACAAAGTACTGAGCTGTATGATCAGTCATAATCATATGGAATTAAAGCAAGCTTGAAGGGCTAAATGGCCTACTCCTGCTCCAATTTTCTATGTTTCATCAAAGTTTTTCTAATTCAATCCTACTTCTGTATGATGTTTATTGTATGTCTGCTATGCAGGCACATAAACACAGTTCAAAGAATGTGAATGAGGAAGCAGACACTGAGGTGACATTTTGCATAGCTAGTAGCAGAACTATTTATCTCTGACAGCAACCTTTCCATTTCAGCATTAAATCGTGCACTTACCCTTACTTGAAGTTGCTGTGGTATTTGCATATAAATAATAGAGAAACCTTTAGTCTCACTGTTATTTTGACAGCAAATTTTGGGTTGCTGTTGTTCTTAGAGCATGTATATGCAAGCTGCACTTTTTATTGTCATTTCGATTTTGGTGTTATGTGAAGTGCTTTTAAATTGTTGGTATAAACAAGAACTGTTGTTATTTTCAGAAAGTTAGAAACATATGATTTCTGCAAAGGTGACCGAGCATGCAAGAAAACAAATTTTTGGATGGAAATGATGGAAATAATGTCATTATGAATTATGGAAAAGACAATGAACATGATGAGACAATGCAGCATTTTTCTTTCTGTCTAAATCTTGGACATATTCCTGTGAATAAGGTGAATTCAACGATCAATGGTAGAACAATGAATATCTTTGGAGATCAGTCAATTACTGTACAGGATGAGTATGGAATGGTCAGAAATATTTTTCATGGATTCTGTAACAAAGTTGATCTCCCACTCTATGCTGATTTAGATTCTCTGAAGCTCATAGCTTCCAGTAGGGACAGCATTACTGTCAGTATTGATCAAAAACTAAGTGCCATCAAGACAGGAAAGTTAAATATTCCCATAATATCCAACAATTTGCTAAAACATATTGACAATCCAAATGGAAACATTTCATACGACCCAAAAGAATACAATATCAAATCCAACAAGCACAGCACAACCTTCATAAAAAACAATGATGAACTAAGTCTGCAAAAGGCACCTGTTACTGAAGACCAAACAATCCCTTTGAGTTCACTTACAGAGAAGGAGCAAAAACCTCAAAAAATGGAGAAGCAACAGCCACTGTCTTCTAACATCGATAATGAAAATCTGCTCACAGCTGACTGCCAAAATAGAGAAAAGGAATTAGCATTAACAATATCACTCCAAATGGTCACTGGAATCCAACCTTTACCTTCTGTGAAAGATGAAGATTTACAGCCTCAACCTCTTGACAGTGAATACGTGCCATCACCTCTCAAAACAGGTGAAAACTCTTTGACACCACCTTCCAAAATGGTGAATGAACAGCTTCTGACAGTTCCTGGAATAGCTGGGGAAAATTCATCACTTTCTTCTGAGGTGTATAATGTTCTATCAACCCCTGCAGAACAGCTGAAAACCCGTCTGATTCCTGATTTGGAGTTGCATTCTATTCCGAATAATGAAGAAATAATATCAATCCCGAAAACGCTCAATCGGGATCTCAATTATTTTCAAAAGAAAGCCATTGAATCTCTACCGAGATGCACAAAATCATTACCTGAAATTGATGCACAATCTAGAAAATGTAATAACAAGGAATTCAAGACCTTTGAAAAGTGTAGCAAAGAAAGAAACATCCAAACATCCACCACTGATTTAGGCACAAAGCATCGATCACCTAAATCAAAACACAAGAGAGAAGCTAAACATAACAAGCAAACACAAACCAAAGAAACATACCATTACTTCCAAGATATTTTGAAGTTCCTTCAAACAGGACAAAATGTAAAAACACAATCTCCTGGCAAAGAAGGTATTAAAACACCTGATATTCAAAACAAGCAAAATCTTTTAGAAAACCACTTTGAAATTATGAAACAACTCCAAAGTGAACAAGTATCCTTAGAGCTTTCCTCTGAAAATGAACCTGGTCCACACAAAATAAAGCATGATAGAAATAATCACAGTCAAAACCATCATGATTTTTTGGATGAATCTCACAAGATGCAAGATAGATCAGAAAAAGGTCTCTATGGTGGACAAGTACCTACAGGAATAACTTCTGAAAATAGAGAAGTTCCTCTCAAAACTAATTCCCAAATTACACATGGAAAAAATACTCACAGCCAAAACAAACAGGACTTCTTGGATACTGAACCCAAAAGTCAAAAACTTAAGACAAAACTCTGTTCTAAAAGTGGAGTACAACCTTTGAAAATACCCTCTCAGAATGACCCAGTTCTCAACCTGGAAGTATTAACCTCGTCAATCCCGAATACAGACAAATATCTTTGCAGTTATTCTCAAAAGAAATACAAGGAAACAGCACTCACACCTCCAAGCTGTGCACCGGAAAAAGATGTACTTACTCCAAATTCAAGCTCCAAGTCATTGACAGAGACTCAGAACCCTGAATTGGAGGTAAACAATATCCAGCCATCCAGCATTAAATCAGAAAAACCAAATCAATCATTCAAATTAAAACACTCTAAAGGGACTGTACACAAAGCACAAACTAAAAATTACCCTCAAGATTTATTGGTTTTCTCTGCAATATACTCACAACAGCTAAGTGAAACCCAAAACACAGCGAAGCAAGATGTTCAAGAAACTCACCTGCAAGCAGACCAGGATTTGATGGAAAATTACAATGAATACAAGCAATACATTGTGAAACACTATCCCAAATGCAGCCATATCTTTTTAGAACCTTCTTCCCAAGATGGAAAAGGTTTCCCAGGAATGCAAAACCATGTCACACAAAATGACATAAATATTCACAACAATGATAACCAAGAACTCCTGGTTGCCCACCCTAAAGACACAGAACAGATCTCAAAACTTTGTTGTCAAAGTACAAAAATACTTATGGACACATCCTCTGAAAATAATTCCCATTGCAGCAAGGAAGAGAAGATATCCTCAAGCCCAGAAACAAAACACCAATTCACTTTTGTCCAAAAGGACAAGAAAGAAACTTCATGGCAATTGAAAAGATATGTACCAGAGAGAGATAGAAAATCTCCTGCTGAGGTATCTCAAAAATATAACCAAGCAGCACACAAAAGCCAACCGTCCGGTATGGAAATGTGTAAAAGACATTGCTCATCCCAATCAAAAGGCAGGGTGATGCAAGATGAACAAAACAAAATTGTACAGAACAACAGTCAAGATATATTCACCTCAGCAATTTGGAACAATATTTTAGAAACTCAGTTTCCATCGAAGATAACACCACAATCCCAAAACATGCATGGTTTTCTCGAATACCCTACTGGAGACAAGGAATATGCCTCC
This sequence comes from Hemiscyllium ocellatum, assembly GCF_020745735.1. Classification (NCBI taxonomy): domain Eukaryota; kingdom Metazoa; phylum Chordata; class Chondrichthyes; order Orectolobiformes; family Hemiscylliidae; genus Hemiscyllium; species Hemiscyllium ocellatum. Next base: position 14,109,895 of record NC_083415.1, on the reverse strand, counting down.
GAATCCTATCCCCAAGTCAGAGGCCTTCTCCCAGAAACTCACCTCCAAACTCAGCTTGATTTCCCCCAAATTCAAATTCAAGTCATACAAGAAATCAAAACACCCCAGATCCAAACTGAACAAGATCTCCAGCCAAGAAACAAAAAGATTAGTGCAAGGCCCTGTCATCAAGAAGGAGGAATTCATCAAGTAAAGTCTTCCCAAAAAGAGAACCCACTTTCAGGAAATGAATTCCAACTTATCCAAGACGGCATCAATTTTCACTTTCAGGAAAAGCAAAACCTCCCCTCAGCTCAGTGCAAATGTAGACATAGTCATTCAATGTTCACCACTCAAAGTAGTCAGAATCCTGCAGAAACTTCCCTTGGTGGGGAGGATCACATAAAAAGAGTCAACTTCTATCACAGTCGACAACAGCTAGAGAAAGGTGAGAAACCCACCAGGGAATGCAAATGTGGCCGCAAACACATTCTTCGTACTTGCTCTCGCTGCAAGAAAAGGATTAGGTGATCCTCATGCATGGCTGTTGATCTAGGTTTTCTGTTCGAAGACCAAAAGTCAAATCCTGACCTTGCACTGTCTTATTAATTACAACAAGAAAAGTCTTTAGGCATTTGAACAGTTTCTGAAGAAATATTCCTGGAATTTCTGGTGCATTTGGTGAAGACAGCAAAGTTAAGACAACTCTACCTTCATTTAGAACTGAAGGAATAGCCACCATCTATGCAGCTGTTAAATAAAATTCAGGCTCAACATGTGATCTAGTTCTCCACCTTCATTTTTCACAATGATTTAATGCTTTTATTCATTATAACTAATCTTACAGACTTCAGAAGAATTCAAATTTTTTTGCATAGTTTATCATCAAGATTAGATAAAGTGATAACAATGCCTGTCCATTTGCACTGACAAGATCTGAACTAATTTAATGGACCATATGTGCACAGGTTCGTGAGTTGCAACTAATACTGACAAAACATGGGCAACCTGCGACGCTGCACACAGTACAGGGAACAATTGAAAATATTCTGAGAATGGGTCACTCAACCCGACACTTTAACTCTGATTTCTTTCCATAGGTGCTATCGAACCTGCTGAACTTTTCCAGCAATTTCTATTTTTGTCAATTAAAAAAATAGCCTGAGTGAGCAGTAGGTATAAGTGAGGACTGCATATGCTGGGGATCAGAGCTGAAAAATGTGTTGCTGGAAAAGCGCAACAGGTCAGGCAGCATCCTGAAGAAGGGCTCATGCCTGAAATGTCGATTCTCCTGCTCCTTGGATGCTGCCTGACCTGCTGCGCTTTTCCAGCAACACATTTTTCAGCTCTGAGCAGTAGGTATGTAAGGACAGTGCTCAGCTTTTTCCTTTGATTCTCAGCTTTGATTCTAAGCTACAAGCTTCACCTTTCTAGAATATCTAGCACAGGATAAATTAGCACAGGTCAAGACAAAGCACTTGAAAGGTGGAATCTTGCCCACTTTAATTAATCACTGGTCATAATCATTTCCAAGTTCCAACCCTAAAATTTGGTGATGCCCTGATCTGTATCTAATATTTCAGTAATGACACGACAAAGTGGGTGGCATGGTGGCACAGTGGTTAGCACAGCTGCCTCACAGCGCCTGAGACCTGGGTTCAATTCTCGACTCAGGCGACTGACTGTGTTGAGTTTGCACATTCTCCCCGTGTCTGCATGGCTTTCTTCCGGGTGCTCCGGTTTCCTACCACAGTCCATGCTAAATTGCCCGTAGTGTTAGGTAAGGGGTAAATGTAGGAGTATGGGTGGGTTGCGCTTCGGCGGGTCGGTGTGGACTTGTTGGGCCGAAGGACCTGTTTCCACACTGTAAGTATCTTATCTAATCTAATCTAATAACTGGGAAGAATACATTGATAATTTTACTCAACTTTTTCAAAACTATCACAAAATCTATAAGTATATAAAGTCCCAATTGTACCACCAAAATGATGAATTTGGCTGCCTGACTGCTACTCAAGACAAAAGCAATTCTTACCAGGTTCTTGCAGTAATGATCAAAATAAACTGTTTATTGAAACACGCAACTTTAATAAGAGCAGTAAAAAGAAGTGTTATCTTATTTATTTTTAAGGAGGTGTACAAACTTTTAATTCCTAATGAGCTGAAGAGTTATGGTGAGCAAGCTAGAAAGTGGGGTTGGGACCGGAATGTGATCAGCCATGATTGTATTAAACGATGGAGCAGGCTCAACAGACTGAATTGCTCACTTGTTCGTGCTTGTTCTTTAGATCTTATATTCTTCTGCAACTTTAACTATATCCCTTGATAACCCCAAATACACATTTATTGCAATTAACAAATACAAATGGACTAAAATATATGCTATGATGTAAAAGTAGACAAGGTAAATATAAATTCCAAATATCAAATGTTCAGACTGCAAGGTTGAAAGGTATTTTTCATCAGTCATTTTGATTTCTGTAAAGACAACACACTACAGTCTGTAGGGTGACGACTGTCCTTCAATTTGGTGAGTGACAAGAGAATTTGGGTCTTCAATTGGATGAATTCTTTCTTTTAAGCTTTCTTTGTTTTTTTTTTCTGTCTCTTCCCCACACAGAGAGGGAAAGAAGAAAGACAGAAAGATAGACAGGCAAAGATGGATGTTTTCTGTTTGTTGACTCTAGATATTTCTTCCACTCTCTTTTCTTGTGCCATTTACAGAGTTTAACATTCTGCAACACAACCAACCAGGGAGCTATTGTCAGGCAGTATTTCCTTAAGTCAAAGCATTATCAGTGTTACTCTTTTTGCTTCCACATTGCACTGCTGAACAATGTGCAACACCTGAATTTCAAGTTGCAAAACTTACCTACTTTTCTGTTTATAGCAGTTCAACTTCCATTCCATTTATAGTCCTAACGGATGAAAAATATGTGTCTCATACATTATTGGGCAGTGGATGAGTTCCAGAGATGGCAGGCTAATTCAGAGGACCCAAAGATTTGTAGAAGTGGCAAACCCACTCAAAGAGTTAAGTGACCTCCATGTTAAAATGCTCTATATAGATATTTCTATTCTTTTTCAACTAATCTGTGACCCTTTCTACTAGGTCACTACTATGGAGGAAATAATCTCCCTCAGATAGCCTGCAGCTACCTGCTAGTTACTGGCAAGCTGCTTCCCAACACCTCGCAGGCTTTGACTCCAGTGGAGTAACCAGTGATGTCCCAGTTTGCTCACAAACAGATACTGGTTGAGAATGTGCCGCTGGAAAAGCACAGCCGGTCAGGCAGCATCTGAGGAGCAGGAGAGTCGATGTTTCGGGCAGAAGCCCTTCGTCAGGCCCTTCATCCATCACAAATGGATACTCACTCAACCCAACAACCCACTGCTGGCCAGGCTGATAGCCATTGCTACCTCCAACCCACCTTGACAAGATCAGTCAGAGACTGGAACTCAAGTACCACTAATTCAAAAGCATCCCACCCACCATCAGTGGGACTGAGAAGAGTACAGACGATTTCACAGTCTGTTCTTTAAACTTTGCATCCAAATTTATTTTCAAATTTCTACCCTCTTTACTAGAATTCTTTCCCCACTAGAACTTTGAAAATCATTCAATCACAAAATGATACCGCGCAGAAAGAGACCAATTGGATTTGTTAATTCCTTGATTGTTCTATAAAACTAATCCTTCTTTACATTGAACTTCAAGATGATGGAGACAGTGGGGCATAAGGTTTTCAGGCTCACAGTCTATCCACTCCCTCTCTCATGATCAACTTTATTTTAAATTTTACTTTATTTCACTTCATTTAAGCACCTTTGAATCAAATTCATCTTTTCTTTTTTTCTGTGGCTGCTGTAGTGGAGAGAGGGGTTCGGGGAGTTGTTGAAAGGCAGATCTGGTCCATTCTATGTGGCCACGACTTGAGCAACTGTTGCAGTGTCAATGAATTGGGGTTTGTTCTTTCCTTCTGATGTTTTGGTGGTGTCTGCAGCAGTGACAGGGTGGATGAGCCCTTGGTCCTCAGGAGTAAATTTGGACGGTCAGTCAGTTCTTAAAAAATGAGGTGGGCCCCGGTTCTCGAGAGTTGGGACAGTCTCCTGGATATGATAGTGGCTGGAGTGAGGGTAGCGATGAGGCGGCTTTGGCAAATGGAAACGTTCTGGGTCCGGTCAGCGATGACAGATGCTGCTTCAGTGTACTTCCAATTTGGTGTTGCAGCCTCAGGGATATCTTTGGCAGCTGTAGCCACTTAGGAAACCAAAAAGCCGTGGCTGGAATAAAAACTGTAATTATTTCTAACTTTGTGTAATTTATTTCTTTTTATAATTTATGCAATTAAAATTGTGGCAGCTTATGGCAACTTATACAAATTTTCCTTATTTTCATAAATGCACATAACAATACATTATTATTGATGAGAGAGAATACAGGAAGGAGATAGAATATTTGATGTTGTGGTGCAAAAATAACAATCACTGCCTCAATATCAGCAAAACAAAGAGCTAATCATCAACTTCAGAAAGAAAGACCATAAGATCATAAGACATAGGAGCAGAAATTAAGCCATTCAACACATTGAGTCTGTTCCGCCACTCAGTCATAGTTGATATGTTTCTTAACCCCATTCCTCCACTTTATCCCCGTAACCCTTGACCCCTTTGACAATCAAGAATCTATCTATCACATCTTAAATGTACTCAATAACCTGACGTCTACAGTCTTCTGTGGAAATTAGTTCCATAGATACACCAATCTCTGGCTGAAGAAGTTTCTCCTTATCTCTGTTCCAAAAGGTCTTCCCTTTACTTTAAGGCTATATCCTTGGGTCCTTGTCTCTCCCAGGAAAAAGTGAGGTCTGCAGATGCTGGAGATCAGAGCTGAAAATGTGTTGCTGGTTAAAGCGCAGCAGGTCAGGCAGCATCCAAGAAACAGGAAATTCGACGTTTCGGGCATAAGTCCTTCATCAGCCCTTCCTGATGAAGGGCTTATGCCCGAAACGTCGAATTTCCTGTTCCTTGGATGCTGCCTGACCTGCTGCACTTTAACCAGCAACACATTTTCAGTCCTTGTCTCTCCCACCAATGAAAACATCTTCCCAACGTTCACTCTGTCCAGACCATTCCACATTCTGCAAGTTTCAATTAGATCTCCCCTCATCCTTCTAAACTTCATTGAGAATAGACCCAGAGTCCTCAGACATTCCTCATATACTATGCTTTTCATTCCTAGGACCATTGTTGTGAACCTCCTCTGAAAACACTCCTGGGCCAGTATATCCTTCCTGAGATATGGAGCTCAAAACTGTGCACAATACTCCAAATGTGGTCTGACCAGAGCCTTATAGAACCTTAGAAGTACATCCCTGCTTTTATATTCAAGTACTCTTAAAATAAATGTGATCATTGCATTTGCCTTCCCAACTACTGACTCAACCTGCAAGTTTACCTTGAGAGGATCCTGGACTAGAACTCCTAATGTGAAAGCTCAGCCACGCTACCTGGCTTTCTGTGAACGCCTGTCCAAGAACAGAGAACCACCACTTAATTAATACACTTCAACAGTACTGTTTTTATTCAAGACTGTCAGTATATGAATATACTAACAAGGCTTGGGAGAGAAAAGCCACTCAGACCACACTGGTTACTAGAGAGTGGATTCTCTCACCGTAGATAGGGAAAGTTGTTACATTTATACATAACTTCTCACGCAATACAGAGTCCCGTGTCATTAAGCTATCACAAAGTATATTAATCAAAGTATACTTAATTGTAAGCTTACACATCAAAACATGCTTTAAATCTAACACACAGACACCAGCACCCATCTGGTTAAGATCTTAACACTATCTTTAAAGTCTGACATTAACTCCCATTATTTTTCTAACCCTTCAAAGCAACAGTCAAATCTCAGAGATGCTCTTTAAATGTAAACATTCAAATCTCATTAATGTGTTACAACTAGACGTGAGGCACCAGTGCTCCTCTGATGGCTGCCCTTTGACCTAGTGCTGGTACTATGTCATTCTCAGATCTGTGGGATTGGACATGTTTACCCAGCCTGTGCAAGTTGCTGTATTAGCAATTTGTTCGCTCAGGATGCTGGGCAATATAGCCAATGTGCTTCAGCCATTTTAGTTAACATTCTAAGCTCCATTTTCTATATGGTCACTATATCTATTTCCAACTTATCATTCCTCCCTTTTTATCATTTCATGATAACCTTCAGATATTAATACGTTGAAGTCGAGCAAACTCTTTTTCTGTTTCTACATCTAAATTGCCATCAGTCAAAAGTGTAGGTGTCAATCTGTTCTCCTGTGTCCATATAGGGCTTGTCTCCTTTTTACATCGGTGTCGTGCGGGACAAGTTTGACAACTTCTCTTAATAAGGGCCCAAGCGATTCGAATACTAATACAAATGCCAAGAATGATGGCCAGAATGGAGAGAATGTCCAGCCCAATAGACTTTAGCCATCCCAACAGCTGACACAGTAGGTTCCACCAGGCACAGGCCTCCTTTAAGTCTGTATGGTCCAGATCATATGCTTTAGTGGCAACATCGTTAATTAGTGAAGTGTCATTATATACAGCCGAGCTCTCATCCTCAATATAGGTACAACACTCTGGGCCAATAACTGCACATGCTCCCCCTTGGCTTGCTAAGAGATAATCTAAAGCCATCCTATTCTGTAAGGTCATCATTCGCAGGGCAGTCTGCTCGTGTTCCAAATGATCCAGGGCATCAGCAGTGGCCTTAGCCATTTCCTCAAGCTCGTGACTGAGATCACGAATCTGGTCCAGGGCTTGCATGACCCCATAATTGGGCAGAAGGGCGCCAAAGAATCTGCTCCAAAATGTCTGTTGGTGGAACAGATCTCTCCTGCCTCGAGCATGAGGTTTGTAATTTGAATTAAGATCATGCCACTTCTTCCATTCGCTGTTAACCTCTAGGGTTGAATTCAATAACCGGAATGCTGGGAGGTGATATATCAGCGCACAGGTGCCCTTAAAGTTAATAGGTAGGTATTCATAGGCTGTGTGATTGCATAACCAAAATGTCCCGTTAAGTGCAGGCGTAATACAGTGTTTAGCGTGGAAGAGGACAGCACCCATGCGGCTTGTAGGGGCGTCGGGACGAGTCTTTTCATTAACACAAAGGTCCCAATCGTCCTCCGGGAGGCCCCCAAAGGGGTCTGACCTGGTTTGATCATGAGATATTATTACCTGGCATCTACTGTCTTCTAAGTCTCCCATGGCATGTTTTCCTGTATCACTATGAATGCACCATTTAAATTCTGGCACCACTGCTACTACAAAACCTTTTGGTACCACTTGCCAGGTGTCATAGCAACGCCTGAGGTAACCATACTGGATCGGGTATTGGTCAGAAATGTCTCTATAGGGAATAATTTTTTGGGTTTGTTGGGTACGCCTGTAGGTAAGACTGCATAATTCATCCTGACCAGTAGGGGCCGCCATCATGAGGAATCCGGACCCTACCGAGTGTGGGCCTGGGACACATACTACTTTGGTATTCTTTCCTTCATCAGTCTGATTGTCAAGATGAGTTTTTACTTTTTCAAGGAAGCCAGTAAAGGTGTTGCCGATAAGGCTCGTTGCTTCCGGTAAATTGCTTCTTTTCTTTCGGTGGGTCTTAAGAAAACGGTGCAGTGTGCGGACGAGATTTTTTAATTTTAAGTAACCGGGAAAGTTGAACAAATAGTCTCTAGGGTCCGCTGCAGTATTATTCACAAAGGCATAGCAGCACATGCGTGTATCATTTAAGTACGTATAGGTATCCTCGGATTTGGTGCCATTTCCTCGTAGGCATACATACATTACTTCCTGGCAGATGCCAGTATTATGAATTGTTATATTACTGGGACATTCTGTCCTAGCATCCAGAGTTGTAATATTATATCCAGGGCACCACTGTTGAAGTCCTGTTAGGTTTTGCAAATGCTCTACACAATCCTGTGACCAGGCAATATCTTGGACAACTATGCTGCTATAATTAGAAGTGGCCTTAGAGTAGTCCGGAAAACCAACCAAGGGACAAATTGTCTGGTTAAACCCACTGTTACCTGGGCCATGACGATCACACGTGGCATTCACTCTGACCTAAACTATTCTCATGGGGCCTGTGTTATTCAGCGTTATGCTATTCTCCTGTCTCCATACCCACCAATCCCTGATGAGGTTGCAAGGGGTAGCTAGGGTCTGACTGGACTCACTTATATTATTAGACTGGGTACCTATCACTCTGGACAGTGATAAACTCATTGGGGGGGTGCTAATAGTCATATTGTCACTCATAGTACTCACGAGATCCCTCGGGACCATTACTGTACCATTGGGGCCATCAGAAGCAATACGTGGTGCCATACTCACAAAACCATTAGTCATTTTAGTAGTAACATCTGTAGAGTGTGAAGTCATCGCGGGGGTGCCTGTTTTTATCCACGTCTCCGCGGTGGCTGCACTAAAGTTGCTTGTAGGCCCTTGGAGAGTAGGGAGTGCACCGCTGGTGGTGTTACTGGTCTGCATTGATGTCCATGTCGCTGTTAGGCAGAGGCCAAAGAGAAAGAGGATAGGTTTCATCGTTTCACTTTTCTTCAGTCTTCCTTCCTTAGTGGCACCTATGTCAAGGGAAGAGAAAATACATACAACAGTAGCTGCCCCTTATTATCATTCCTCCCCAATAAGCTTGCAATGGTGTAGGCTGATCCAGGCTTTACGACCATCAACCTTAACAGCAGTAGGGGTGGTAAGGAGGACTTGAAAAGGGCCCTCCCACCGGGGTTCCAGGCCGTGCTTTCTGGCAAAGTTTTTGATCAATACAAAGGTGCCAGGTCGGATGTTTGGGGGCAATGGCAAATCCGACCGCAAAGGCCTGGCAGCTTTAACCATCGCATGGTTCATGCGTAAGGCATCAGTTAAAGATAAAACATAGGAGATCATCCCATCTGACATCTGATGTATGTCAACAGGAGAATCAGAGAAGTCAGAGCTAAAGGGAGTGCGGAGGGGCTGCCCATACAAAATCTCGGCGGGGGAGAGACGGTGGGCTCCTGCCGGGGACACGCGGAGTTGAAACAAGGCAATGGGCAAATTTTGGAGCCACGAGAGACCATTGTCAGCTGACAGTTTGGCCAATTTAGATTTCAAGGTCTGATTAGCACGTTCCACCACTCCCGCGCTCTGAGAGTAGTAAGCACAGTGGAACTGCTGCTTGATATTAAGAACTTTACAAAGTTCTTGACTAACAAGGGCCACAAAATGAGGGCCGTTATCGGAACTGAGTGTCCGCGGCACACCAAATCTAGGAATAATCTCCTTGAGTAAAATCTTAACAACAGTGTCAGCCTTGTGATCGGCTGCAGGATAAGCCTCAATCCATTTACTAAAAACATCTACAATAACTAAAACATATTTACACTTGGCCGTTCTGGGTAGCTCAATGAAATCCATTTGCAACGTATCGAAGGGGCCTTCAGGCAGCGGGGTTCTACCCTGTTCACAGGGGACCCCCTTGCCGGGATTATGCTGCATGCATGTCAAGCATTTTTTAGTTTGTGCTCTAGCCAATTGCAGAACACTGGGATGCCACCAAGATTCCCAGACTAAATCTGCAGTTTGTCTAGTCCCACAGTGTGTTAAGTGATGGACAACATCAACCACCCAGACGGCTAAAACATCAGTCATACACACCTGGCCTGCTGGGGTTTTCCAAAGACCGTCAACGTCCTTGAAACATCCCAGATCAGTCCATTCATGAAGTACATTGTCAGGGGCGTCCCCCTGTAAAGCAACAATATCAGCGGTGGAGGGAGGCTGCTTGTCAGGAACTGAGGCCCTAATAGATTTCCTCTGAATCATCATTAAGGAGCCAGGGAGCTCCGTAGCCTGTTTAGCAACTTCATCTGCCTGTTTATTTCCCATAGTGTCCCAAAATCATGGGCAACCCCGAAGGCATATCTAGAGTCAGTATATATATTAGCTGTAAGTCCGGAGGCTTATTCAACTGATTCACACCATTTTTGTGGATCCTTATCTTTGTCAGGGAGATTCATAGTCAGTGCCAAAATTTCCTGCGGTTTCCATGGCGTAAAAATTTCTAGGGTAGGAGGGTGAAAAATCGCAGCGACAGGAGGGACAGCGTTCGGCTGGGCGGGGACTCTTATCCGTCCCCCTCGAGGGTTAGGAACAGTACGCATAGGGAACATGTGACCTGAGGGTTCCTCACTTAACCCCCTTTTTGTAGCATTATGTAACCAACTGTTGTAAACCTTCTGCTCGTGTTGTTGTTTAGCTTCCTCTTTCTTTTTTAAGCATGCATCTCTTAGTTTAGCCATAATTTTCTTACCCTTCTTTCCCCCTGTTCCCTTTTTCCATACTAACTCCGTAGCTCTTTTTACAATCTCCAATTTCCACGTACCTCCTGCAGGCCATTCATCAGGTCCCAATTTTTCTGTTAGCCATCCTGACAATTTCCTGAGTGACTGTGCATCCTCAGGATATTCTGCGCAGACTGTTACAATTAATGATCCCGGATCCTCACATTTATCCATAAACTGTCCCATAATATTCCCTAAACTTTCCCTAACCTTTTGTGAGTATTGCTTTTATGAGATCCTGCTCAAGGGTCTTTAAACCCACTCACACACACACGTACGTATCTAACTATTCTTACTTCTTACCGCGCTCCCAGCGCCTTTTTTTTCCTACCTTCTATAGCACTCCCAGTGCTTTTGTGGTGGTCCCTTTAAAAAGCTGTTCACTGGTTCGTTCTCGATCCTGTCCGGTAGCAGCTCCTGCTGCGGTGAGTTGGATCCAGGTCCGCCCCTGACTTGGGGAGACACTAGTCGTGAGTCCCAAACGGTATACTCACGTCCTAGTTGGGCCCGTCTCCACCTTGCCACAGCAAGACCGTGTCCTGTTCAACCGTCACCAGGAGCCGCCTTCCGTTGGGATCCCACCGCTGCCACCAAAATGTGAAAGCTCAGCCACGCTACCTGGCTTTCTGTGAACGCCTGTCCAAGAACAGAGAACCACCACTTAATTAATACACTTCAACAGTACTGTTTTTATTCAAGACTGTCAGTATATGAATATACTAACAAGGCTTGGGAGAGAAAAGCCACTCAGACCACACTGGTTACTAGAGAGTGGATTCTCTCACCGTAGATAGGGAAAGTTGTTACATTTATACATAACTTCTCACGCAATACAGAGTCCCGTGTCATTAAGCTATCACAAAGTATATTAATCAAAGTATACTTAATTGTAAGCTTACACATCAAAACATGCTTTAAATCTAACACACAGACACCAGCACCCATCTGGTTAAGATCTTAACACTATCTTTAAAGTCTGACATTAACTCCCATTATTTTTCTAACCCTTCAAAGCAACAGTCAAATCTCAGAGATGCTCTTTAAATGTAAACATTCAAATCTCATTAATGTGTTACAACTAGACGTGAGGCACCAGTGCTCCTCTGATGGCTGCCCTTTGACCTAGTGCTGGTACTATGTCATTCTCAGATCTGTGGGATTGGACATGTTTACCCAGCCTGTGCAAGTTGCTGTATTAGCAATTTGTTCGCTCAGGATGCTGGGCAATATAGCCAATGTGCTTCAGCCATTTTAGTTATCATTCTAAGCTCCATTTTCTATATGGTCACTATATCTATTTCCAACTTATCACTAAGTCTCTTTGCACTTTAGACTTCTAAATTTTCTCCATGTTTAGAAAATAGTCCATGCCTCTATTCTTCCTAGCAAAGTGCATGATCTCACATTTTCGCACATTGAACTCCATCTGCCACTTCTTTGCCCCCTCTCCTAACCTGCTCAAATCCTTCTGCAGCCTCCCCATCTCCTCAATCCTACCTATCCCTTTACTTATCTTCATATCTTCTGCCAGCTTAGACAGATTACCATCAGTTCTTTTATCTAGATCATTACTGTATAAAGTGAAAAGTTGTGGTCCCAACACTGAGCCTTGCGGAACACTACTTGTCACTGTCTGTCATCCTGAGAAGGATCCTTTTATCCCCACTCTCTGCTTTTTTGTGAGACAGCCAAGCTTCTATCAATTCTAACTCTTTGCCTCTAACACAACTGGCCCTGATCTTACTCAGTAGCCTCCTGTGCGGCACGTCCAGGTAGATAACATCCATTAGCTCTCCTTGGTCTAATCTGCTCATTACTTCCACAAAGAATTCTAGCAGGTTTGTCAGGCATGACCTCCCCCTGATGCTGACTCTGCCCTATTTTACCATACACTTCTAAGTATTCAGAAATCTTCTCCTTCGTAGTGGATTCCCGGATCTTACCTACGACTAAAGTTAGGCTAATTGGGCTGCAATTTTCCATCTTTTGCCATACCCCCTTTTTAAACAGAGGTGTCATATTAATGATTTTCCTGTCCTCTGGGACCCTCCCTGACTTTAGCATTTCCTGAAAGATCACCACTAATGCCTCCACTACCTGTTCAGCTATCTCATTTAGAACTCTGGGGTGTAGTCCATCTGGTTCTTGTGATTTATCTGCTTTCAGGCCATTCAGTTTTTCTATCACCTTCTCCTTGGTGATGACCATCATACTCAGCTCTACATCCTCACTGTTTTGCACTTTTGGGATCTTACTCGCGTCTTCCACTGTGAAGACTGATGCCAAGTAATTATTCAGTTCCTCAGCCCTTTTCTTGATCCCCACTACTGTCATTTTCCAGTGGCCCAATGTCCACTTTTGTCTTTCTTTTGACCTTTATATATCTAAAGAAACTCTTAGGTCTTCCCTTATATTACTGGCTAGCTTACCCTCATATTTAATCTCCTCCTTCCTTATTTCTTTTTTGTGTTGCCTGCTGTTTAGTCTTTGTAAGCTTCCCAATCTTCTGGTTTCCCACTGCCCCTGGCCACAACACTTAGGCTTTTTTCTTTTGCTTTTATGCTATCCCTGACTTCCCTGGACAGCCATGGTTGCTTTATCCGCTGTACACCGTACTTCTTTTCCTTCGGGATGAATCTCTGCTGTGTCTCCTGAATTACTCCCAGCAACTCCTGCCATTGCTGTTCTACTACCTTTCCTGCCAGGCTCCTCTCCCAGTCAATTCTACCCAGCTCCTCCCTCATGCCTCTGTAGTTGCCTTTATTCAGCTTACTTGCCTTAATACCATTCCCTCTGATCTTATCTTCTCCTTCTCATATTACAGACTAAATTCCATATTATTATCACTGCCATCTAAGGGTTCCTGCAGCTTAAGCTCCCTTATCAAGTCTGTCTCACTACACAACACTAAATCCAGTATTGCCTATTCTCTAGTGAGCTCCACCAAAAGCAGCTCCAAAAAGACATCACATAGCCATTTCACAAGTTTCTTTCCCTGCAATCCACTACCAACCTGATTTTCCCAGTCTACTTGTATTGTGAAATCCCTCATGATCTCTGTAACGTTGCCTTTCCTACACATCTTTTCTATCTCAATTATTCAGGATTTTGTACATCTCAAATCTTCTCTTAAACTTTGCTGCCACCACTTTCTTCAGTTTCCCCAAATAACTGTAATCCATCATACCTGCTGGATAACGAAGTGTAATTATAGGCTATCCAGAAAGTGTTGAAAATGTGTTGCTGGAAAAGCGCAGCAGGTCAGGCAGCATCCAAGGAGCAGGAGAATCAACGTTTCGGGCATGAGCCCTTCTTCAGGAAACTTCCTGAAGAAGGGCTCATGCCTGAAACGTCGATTCTCCTGCTCCTTGGATGCTGCCTGACCTGCTGCGCTTTTCCAGCAACTCATATTCAGCTCTGATCTCCAGCATCTGCAGTCCTCACTTTCTCCTATCCAGAAAGTGTCACAAACAGAATTTATGTGTTTAATCCTAGCTCATCTGTGAGGTGTGTGTATTTTCTTACCTTCAGAATGGTTGTCCTATTCCAGTATTAAGCTAGAATTTAATGAGTTTTTGAAAATAAAGCAGATTATTGTCTCAGTCTCACTCCAGAGATTTAAAAATACAATATCACATACTCCAATTACAGTCATCTTCTATCATATAGTATTTAGGTGTAGCTGAAGAAGAAAGGAATGTAGCTTGGGATTTTCTCAGTTTCTCATTGTGAAGCTTCTGGTATCAAATTCTCTTGATCTTGAAACTGGAACACTTTGGGGGGAGCCCTTCTCCTGATTTTAATGTATTACTGTTTATTACCTAGTCTCTTTAGTAGATTGCAGTTAATTCAAGCATTACTACAGAGCTGATTCTAGTTGTTCTGAAAAAGGTTGTCTCACCTATGTATCCTATTAGAGGTGCAGAGTCCAGTTCCAAATAAATTAGGTAGTTAGGGCAATAAGCATCTTGCGTTGTCATCTGACAATTTGAAATTTACCCAGACTGACCCATCATTGTGGATGCATTGCCATTTGTTGAATACAAATGAGTTTTAAACTATCCTTTTCCGTGGTTAATCAGAAAACAAGTTCGCAAAAGTATCATAACATTTTTGTTCTTACTCCATCCTTAAACAAAGGGATGTTTGAATCCCCTAGACTATTATAAATGCCAAATTTTATCAGGTGTTTGCTTTAGTCTCAGAATAGATAGCTATTCGGAGATGATTCTGCCAAGGATCACCTGAGTTACTTCAGCAAATTTAATATTCTGTTTGTGTTCACCCTTTTAAAGAATTGTCTTGAAATTAATTGTATACTGAAGGATGACAATAATCACCAAGAAATCCAATAGGGAATTCAGAACAATTAGCATTTAGCCCACTTGCCTTCTTTGCTCAGACGATTGAGTATAGCAGTTGGGATATCATGTTGAGGTTGTACAGGATGTGGGTGAAGCCTCTTTTGGAGTACTGTGTACAGTCCTGGTTGCCCTGATATAAGAAGGATATGTTGAAACAAGAGAAGGTTCAGAAAACAGTTACATGAATATTATTGATACTGGAAGGTTTGTGTTATAAGGAAAGCCAGATAGGCGGACTTTTTTCACTAGGGCATAGAAGTTGAGGGATGATGACATTAGAGAGGTTTATAAAATTATTAAAGGGCACAGATAAGGTGAATAGCAAAGGTCTTTTCCTTACGGTGCGGGGAGTTCAAAACTAGGGGGCATATTTTTAGGTGAGAGGAGAAAGATTTAAAAGAGACTTGAGGGGCAAACCTTTCACACAAAGGGTAGTTTGAATGTGGAATGAACTGCCAAAGGAAGTGGTAGATGCAGGTACATTTACAATAAGTAGAATACATTTGAAGAGGTACATGAAAAGGAAAGGTTTAGAGGATATAGACCAAATGCAGGTAAGTTGTTTAGTTTGGGAAACTTGGTCAGCACAGACAAGTTGGACTGAAGGGTCTGTTTCTGTGCTGGATCACTCTATGACTCCATGTATCTTTAAGAAACCCTTTCAGAAAATAAGTGCCTAGAACGTGGAACTTGCTACTACATGGAGTGGTTGAAACAAATACCAAAGAAACATTTAAGGAGAAAGTAGACAAACATATGAGGGAGAAAGAAATATGTGGCTATGGCTGTAGATTTAAATTGGGAAAATTGGGCGATGGGAGCAAATGGGAGGAGCATAAATATCAACAAGGACTGGCTATGCTTAACGCCCTTTTCTGTGCTCCATGTACTTTGTTATTATTCTCATGGGGAATCCACAAAGCAAATGATCAAATTTATCAAAGATACCCAAGTGAAGAAATTGCTAACAACATTTCACTTTTTGTTATTTGTACTTTAATGCAAATCAGAACCAATACAAATTAAACATAAAATGAAATAACACAAATAATACTTAAAATAAAAAGGTAAATTTCATTTTAAGTAATCAACACAACAAGGAAGAAGGGCTTATGCCTGAAACGTCAAATCTCCTGATCCTAGGATGCTGCCTGACCTGCTGCGCTTTTCCAGCAACACATTTTCAGCAAGGATATATCTATGCAAACACAGGGGAAAACATTGGCATAGGTATTGTTACTTGACCATTATTTCAGACTCAGATTAATTCTGGGGACCTGAGTTTGAAATCCATCACGGAAAAAAGTGAATTTTGATTCAATAAAAATCTGGAATGAAGACCCTAATGATGACCATGAAACCATTCTCAATTGTTGAACGCCCTTCTGGTTCACTAATGTCCTTTAGGGAAGGAAACTGTTCCTCTCATCTGGTCTGGCCGATATGTGACTCCAGACCCAACAATGTGGCTGATTCTTAATTGTCCTCTGGGCATGTAGGGATAGCTGATAAATGCTGGTCTAGGTAGCAAAACCAAAATCCTGTGAATGAATGAGAAAACAACCACATTAAAAGTAGCACAATATGCAATCTCACTGTCTTTCCAACTCAGTTAGCCCTTAAGTCTCATTTAGCTGATGCAGGTATATTCAATCTGATATCCCAGACAGGTCCAGATGCTTTGTATCTTGTGGTGTAGTGGTTGTGTCCCTACCTCTGAACCAGGAGACCACTGTTCAAGTCTCACCTCTTCCAGAGATATGTCATAATACTTCTGAACAGATTGATTAAAAATATTAAAGTTAGTTCTGGCTGGGGAGGTGCTAGCATTGAGGTAATGTCACTAGGCTAATAATCCAGAACCTCAGACTAATGTTCTGGAATCATGTGTTCAAATCCCACTTTGGCAGATGGTGAAATTTGAATTCAATAAATATCTAGCCTTACATGCGAGACTAAATGACTGGACCACCATACTAAAACGCTGTCAATTGTTGAAAAATCAATCTAGAGTTAGGTCTGTGTTCCCACCTCAGAAAGTCTGGGTTCATGTCCGAAATGTGTGTCATAACTTATCTAATCAAGTTGATTGAAAATATCTAAAGATAGGGTGGAAACAGTGCATTACTAATCAAACTCCTCTTCCATCAACTTCCATAAGAAATAGGAACAGGCGAAGGCCATTTGGCCCCTCAAGTCTGCTCCACCATTCAAAGGATCACGACTGATCGAATACTCCTCACATCCATTTTCCTGCCCTTTCCCTGTAACCTCTGATTGCCCCTCTGATCAGGAATCTACCAATCTCAGCCTCAAATACACACAATATCTCTGTCTTCACAGCTCTCTCTAGCAAGAAATTCCAAAGACTAACAAGTCCCTGAGAGAAGAAATCCATCCTTGCCCCAGTCTTAAATTTTCACTCCTTGATTCTGAGACAGGCCCTCTGATCCCAGACTCTCCTATGAGGGGAAACATCCTCCCAGCACTTATCCTGTAAAGCCCCTTAAGAATCCTATCATTTCAATAAGATCACCTCTCATTCTTCTAAATTCCAATGAGTAAATTCCCAACCTGTTTAAACTTTGCTCATAAGGAATCCCTCCACACTGGCAATCATGCTAGTGTAGCTTCTCTCAACTGTCTCCAATGATAGTACCTTTTCTTAAGTAAGGGGACCAAAATTGCTCACAGCACTCCAGATGTAGTCTCACCAGCATCTTGTATATTTACAGTAAGGCTTCATACTTTTATATTCTAACCCCTTGAAATAAGGGCCAACATTCCATTAGCCATCTTGATTACATGCTGCCCCTGTGTGCTAGCTTTCTGTGTTTCATGCAAAAGTCCCTTTGTGCCTCAGCTTTCTGCAGGCTTTTCTCCATTTAAATAATGCTCTGTTCTTTTGTTCTCCTTTCCAATATGAACAACTTCACATTTTCCCACATTATATTCCATTTGTCAACTTTTTGCACACTTATTTAACCTATCAATATCTCGCTGTAAACTGTTTGTATCCCTCTCGCAACCTGCCTTTCCACTCTTTTTGCATCATCTGCAAATTTGTCAACAGTACATCCACTTCCTTCCTCTAAGTCATGAATATATTGTAAACAATTGTGGACCCTGCACTGATGCCTGTGGAACCCATTGGTCATGGGTCACCAAATTGAAAAAGAACACCTTATCCCCAGTCACTGCTTCCTGCCTATGAGCCAATTCTCTATGCTATTATGCTACCTCCAACACCAGGGGGTCTCATCTTATGACTTTTGTCAGATATCTCGTCAAATGTCTTCTGGAAGTCCAAACAAATAGACCTATTGGTTACCCTCTATCAACTCTGGTTCAGATTTCCTGGAAAACCTCTAATAAATTACTCAACCTTAATTTCTCTTTCATGAAGCCATGCTGACTCAAGTTGATTACATTAGAATTGTCCAAATGATGTGCTAATGCTTGCTTAATAATTGATTCCAAACTTTTCCAACAGTAAATGTTAGGTGAATCGGCCCATGGATACTTGCTTTTTATCTCCCTCCCATTTTGCAAAGGGATGTCACATCAATCGTTTTCTAGTCCGTTGATTCTTGGAAAATTACAACAATATATCCACTTCATATCAGTCCTGATGGCTACCCTTTGTATTTTCTTTTCAAATGATCAACCAATGACACCTGATTTATAATCTGGTCCTTTAATACATACCCTCAGGTCTTTCACTTGTCTGAGATATTCACAGCAAGTTTTTAAGAATCAGTCCTATTCATTTTGTTTGTTCTCTCTCCTCTTCCAGATTTTCTGGAATTTCAAAATTTCCTTTCAATCAAAATATATCAAAATCGCTTCAACATTCTTAGTGTTGAAGTTCATCTCTTATGAGTCTGTCCATCTCAAATATTTGTGCATGTCCTCCTGAAGTATTTTCCTAACCATTGTTTACTGCAGCTGGAACTTAAGGGGCATTCTATTTACCAACCCACGGCTGAAAAGTGGGTCAGGAACCCACGCTGGAACATGTCAGATGACTGAAACCTTTTTAGATTCTGAAGGCTCATTAATTGTCTCAAGATGAGTCTTCTGTAAACCCCTACTTCCTCATCTCCAGTCTTCTCCTCTGTCCATCACACGCAAATTTTTCTTTCCTGTCTACAGTTGTCTGTATATGTGTTTGGGGTTGGGTTTATAAGGTAGTTAGAGATTTTGTTGGTAGAGTTATATGTCAACAGCCCACGATTGATTATCTGTAACTAGAATCTATTTATTTGTAATAAATAATCGTTGTGAATTAAAGAAATCCCGTTCATTTTTTTCTGTCAAACTGGATTTAAAAGTCAGGAAAATTGAACATTCTTTTTCAAAAGTCTTGAATTTTTGCATTGACTCTGGAAGTATCAGGTTTGATTTAAAGTGTGCTATTGTGGTGATGCCTTGTAGATATTTGAATGAAAAGATTACTGCGATGGAAATAATACTGCAAAAATTTAATACAATAATAAGAATAAAAGATTGCAGTTAGCAAGAAGTAATGGCCCTGGAACAAATTTCACAGGGAGAATTGAACAGAGTAAGGCATTCTGGATTAAGAAAGACAGAGGGAATAGTCACTGTTGGATCATTTCAACTGTGTTTCTGTTCTCAAGTGAGCTTAGATGGGGGAATAATTTGAGCAAACTGGGGCAAGGTCTATGACAATGGGTTCCAGCAGTAAACAAGATAATGTTGGACGGTGATAACAAGGCAGAGAAAACTTCCAGAAAGGGACAAGTGAAAATGCAAAACCGACGGGTTGTGGAGGAAGGTTGAGCATGATCAGTGCCCAGTAGGAGGGAAACAATTGAGCATGTTTAGGAAATTAGGCTCAAAGGACAGTAGTATACAGTCAAAGGTCAGAGAGGCAGGGGAAGCTTGGTAAGGTTGATGGCCTGGAAGAAATTTATACCAAGATTTG
Source organism: Hemiscyllium ocellatum (assembly GCF_020745735.1). Taxonomy (NCBI): domain Eukaryota; kingdom Metazoa; phylum Chordata; class Chondrichthyes; order Orectolobiformes; family Hemiscylliidae; genus Hemiscyllium; species Hemiscyllium ocellatum. Next base: position 14,090,192 of record NC_083415.1, on the reverse strand, counting down.
TAGGGAGGCATTGGTGGCAGGACAGAAGGCTGCAAGAGGATGTTCAGATGGCTCATTGCTCTAAGTAGCGCTCATAGAACAGTAAGCCTAACCAGAACAGAAATGAAAAGGTTGAAGGAAATTGCAGTTGGATTAGTGCTGGGTAAAATGGTTTTGAAGGGAGAAAAGTTTGAATACATGCATAATTCTACCCATTGCTTAAAAAGGAGAGCACATTGAGTAGTGTATCCATGTTTAAAGATTAATTTAACAGCTAATTATGGTAAATCCAAATATTCCCATAGGATCAGGACAGACGTGTGTCAGTAGGCAAAGAGCTGAAAAATGAAGTTGAAATATAAAATCATGAAATTGGGTTGAAATGAAATGAGTAGGTTGAATTATTTCTGAAATACTTTGCTATTTTCTACTACCTGCAACATGGAAAAGCAAATAACATTTTAGGAAGTATAGTTAGGGTTGTGACACAAGTCTCATAATTACATCCAGCTTGGGTGATACATCAGGAGTGCCATATAAACCCTTGAGTGCAGAGGAGGTCTGGAAGCTGACTTCTGAATAAAGGCTATGTTTGAGTAGAGATGGATCATCCATGAGATTTAAATGCCTGAAGAAGAGCAGGATGAACATGATAATGGTCCCCAAGATTTTTAAAGATATGGATGATTTGACACACAAAAATTCTGTTTGACACAAGATTTTAAAAAATTGCAACATAATTTAAAATTGATTGAGTTAAGAAAAGATTGGAAATGTAGTCAACTTCTTCCTGATATAAGATAAATTCTGGAATAAATTAATAGTGAATTGGATGGAATAGAAACACAAGGGTCTTCAAGAGAACTGGATGAACTGTAATGAGAATCACCATTTAATGCAAGATAGGGCTGCCAGCCCACATCTCTGGGTGGCAGTGTGCACAACCTTTCCAATCTTGCCTCAGTTTCGATCACTTGTGTGGTTCAGACAATAATTTTCCACATCTTTTTCCTCCTCACAATTGGCCAGAAAAGTAACATTTCATTCCCATTTCTCAGCAGCTTACATTAAACTAGATGGCTGTGGAGTATGTTTGCGAAGGTATCATAACTAAATAGACAGGCTGGGTGGACTAATGGTCTTTCCAAGTGGCATTTCTACATATTTGACTCATCTCAATTCTTTTGTTTATTCACTTTAACTATCTTCCATCACAAGTACTTACATTTGTTCTTACAATTCTCTATTTAAGGCTCTTCTTTTCTGTCGCCTAACTAGTTAGTGGCCTGATACGACAACTGATGGGTTAGAAGTGAGAAATATAAGAAAATTGGTTTATCAATTTCATTTTGGAAAAAAAATGTTGAATTCTTGTACCAGTGAGTGCTGTTCAACAGTACATTCATGGCTGTAAAATATTTCGGTTTCTTTGGAAATTTCGAAAGGATTGAGCAAATGCAATTCTATCTTGCTTCTTTTTTAAATTATGTGCTTAATGCCATTTATTTATTCCATATAGAGGTAATCAATTATACAACAAATTCTGAGCTGATAAAGCCCTGTTGAATTTTATATGTGGGCGACAGTATACTTTTCCTGAACAGGGGACATCTGTTGATGTTCTTCCTTTTGTCAAAGAATTGAAGTTACCATATAATGGGGAGGTTTATCAAGAGATTTTGGCTAAGAAAACATTACTTAAGGGTTTTAAGAATTTTTATGATATATTTGCACCTATTGTACATCTTAAATTTTAAACTGATGCCAGAAACAATCTGTGATCATCCAATAAATCTAAAAATTGAATTCGTAGAGAATAATTTACTGTTCCACTTACATCTTTTTTTTCAGAAAAGCATAATAAATCATTTTGTTGCTATTTGACTTGTTACCTCAGGAAATGGACATTTCAGTTGACATAACTCAGCTATTGTGACATCACCCATGTGGAAAAATGTTTTTATTTGCACCCTTGCTGCACTGAGATATGAGGTACATTACAGAGGATCTGATGTCACTAGAAGACAATAAAAGAGATTACATCAATCTATAGGATCCATGCCACTGGTGAGTTTAATACTTCCACTTTGATCTAACTTTTCATCATACTAAACCTAAACCTATTATTAGAAACAGAAAACATGTCAGGTACACACTGGATAAAGGTTTATCCAGTGAAACATATAAAACACACATATGTAACTACTGCAGAAAGATATCTTACATTCCTTTGCTCTGGCAGTGCAGAGATACAATGGGCACAAGAAGCTCCAGGCATATCTAAGGGCCACTTCTATGCAAACTATCAAGGAGACAGTCTCACATCTGAATTGGCTCCAGTAGTCAGATTCAAAAGTGGGATTTATTGCAGAAACAGTTGTACATGTGGAAGAGAAAGTAATTATCGCCTTGAATATCGGAATGAACACACCCCTTCAGCCTCTCTCCAGTGATATTAATCAAACTACTCAGTCTAGACTATAGCACCAAAAAATCCAGCTCACTAAACCTTTGTTTACCTGAAAGGGTTCAGAAAAGATTTACAAGAATGTTGCCAGGTTTGGAAGATTTGAACTATAGAAGGAGGTTGAATAGGCTGGGGCTGTTTTCCCTGGAGCATCAGAGGCTGAGGGGTGACCTTAGAGAGGTTTATAATATTATGAGGCGCATGGATAGGGTAAACAGACAAGGTCTTTTCCCTAGGGTGGAGGAGTCCAAAACTCAAATACATAGGTTTAAGGTGAGGGGGGGGAAGATTTGAACGGGACCTGAAGAGCAACATTTTCACGCAGAAGGTGGTGCATGGATGGAATGACCTGCCAAAGGAAGTAGTGGAGGCTGGTACAATTACAACATTTAAAAGGCATCATGAGTGGGTATACAAATAGACAGGGTTTAGATGGATATGGGCCAAATGTTGGCAAATGGGACTAGATCAGTTTAGGATATCTGGTCAGTATGGATAGATCAGACCAAAAGGTCTGTTTCCTTGCTGTATATCTCTGTGTCTCTATGACATATTCCTGACCATTTCCATACTCTCCAATTTCAGGTGCAGCAGATAAGGGGACAACTGTGAGAGGGATCAGTCAACACAGGACTGAAGACATTATACTTAAATACACACAGTGCACAAAATGAGGTTAATGAGCTTTAAGCACAGATTGAAGTTGGTTGCAAAGGGATTGATGCTGGGAACTAAATATCCAAGATACGCCTCAGATCAAAAGATCAAAGGAACTGGCAGAGGGACTGGCCTGCCTTGTTAATAAGAACTGAAAATAAATCAATAGCAAGAGCAATATAAGGACAAGTGTAGTAAGTGTGTAGGTAGAATTGAGGAACTGCAAAAGAAAAGAGACCCTGATGGGAAACATGTGCAGGCATCCTCACAGTAGTCAGGATGTGGGGGAAGTAAATAAATCAGGAGCAAGGAAAGGCACATAGGAAAGGTACTATTATAACAATCGACAGGAACTTCAATATGTAGGTGGACTGGGAAAATCAGGTTGCTAGCAGAGCTCAAGCAAAGGAATTTGTAGAATGCCTATGAGAAAATCTTTTGGAGCAGCTTGTGGTAGAGTGCACTAGAGAAAAGGCAATTCTGGATTTTGTAACGTCTAATCAGGCAGACTGGATTAGGGAACTTTGGGTGAAGGGACCCCATGTGGGCAGTATGATAGAATTCATCCTGCGGTTTGTGAGGGAGAAACTGTAAAAGATGTAACAGTATCACAATTGAGTAAAGGTAACTACAAGACATGAAGGAGGAACTGGCTAGAGTTGATTGGAAAGAAAGCCTAGCAGAAAAGATGATGGAGCAGCAATGGCAGGAACTTCTGTGGGTAATTCAGGAGGTACAGCAGAAATTCATCTTGGGGAAGAAGAAACATAATAAGGGTGAGTTGAGGCCACCAGGGCTGACAAGGGTAACCAGGGACAGCATAAAAGCAAAAGAGAAAGCAAACGATGTAATGAAGACTAGTGGGAAGCCAGAGGACTTTCAAAACCAGCAGAGGTCAACTCAAAACGCAATAAGGCAGGGGAGCAACTTAATTAGTAAAGTTAAAAAAAATTGCATGAGCATTTTATACATACAACAGGTAAAAGAGAGGCAAGCGTGCAGATTCCACTGCTGGGAAATGAGTCTGTAGAAGCAGTAATAGGGAACAAAGAAATAGCAAAGGAACTGAATAGGTTCGTTAGATTAGTCATCATAGTGGAATTGAATTGAACTGAACTGAATTGAATGAGCTTTATTGTCACATGTACTGACATGAATACAGTGAAAAGTTTACAAGACGCCTCTTACAGTGCCATCTTACGTGCAAAAGTACAAAGGTATATATTCTTGAGTACAAACTCTGAGGGAAATCAAAATTAGAAAATAAAGAAATAAAAAGCCTAGTATTATAGACCTTCAAAAGTACAAAATCATAGTAACAAATAAGAAAAATAAAGAGATAAAAAAAGTTCAGAATAACAAGTCCTGCCACAATAAGATAATAAAGAAGAAAAAAGAAATTTAAAAACACAGTGTTTAAGACAAAGTCCACTTAGTCCATTTCTGGGCTCATGGACCCGACCCCCAATTGGAATCCTGGGCGGGTCCTACCATGATGCTGAAGAAAATGCCACATGGAGTCACAGACTGACTGAAGCAGCTGTAAGGAGACCTGGACTGATGCCGACGAAAACAGCCGCCAAAGCTGTGGACAGGAATCCCAGGCTGGACCAGACCAACCATGCTACTGCAGAAGCCACAAGGAAAACCCAAGTCATTGGAATCTGGGGCCCAGATGCACCTCATCTTCTGCTGCCACCGACCCAGCCAAGTGGGACAGCCGGATCCACACCGCAGCAGTCTCCCAGAATCTCTTTCCTCATCCGAAGTTGCCAAAAGAATTTAAGGTGAACTTGATGTTGAGCCGGTGCTAGGATTGTCTTGACAGAAGCCGCTGAGAACCCAAACTTGCCTCTGGCATCGCTGACACAAGGCCACACTAATGGGCCCACTCATCGTCTCTGATGTTATTACTATGAACGAGCTCTTCATTCAGAGGTAAGTATGAGAGAAGAAAGAGGAAAGAAGAAAAAAAACCTACTTCACTGCCACCTTCCCCAGCTGTTGTTGCCTATTAAAGCCTTCACCAAACATCTTTTTCTTGAAATACAATACTAGCTGGGAATTTCTCTCATTTTCCTTCAGTTGTGAGACTTTCTACAGGCCAGAAAGGACCTTGGTTGTGGAATCTCAGCAAGAAGCTGGACCTCTCAATATTGCACTCCTTCTGAATTGCACTGTGTCACCCACCAGTAGGAAGACACCAATAGGCTACCAGAACTTCAAGAGACTTGGAGCAGAGGTGAGTGTGTTTGGTGGAGTACATCACTAAGTAAACGATGATGGGAAAGCTGTAAGATCTCAAGGCAGATAAACCACCCAGACTTCATCTGTGTACCAAAGAAGTTAATTTCTGAGTGTTCTCCAACCCGAGACCATGGAGAAACTGCAAAATTCATTGACTGAAGTCCAAGTCTGAGGCGTTCAAGTCAGGTTGACCTTGGTCTATACAGAAAATCTACATATAATCTTTCCAAAGCCATCAAGGATGCCAAAAGACAATACCAGGCTAGAGTCCCAGACTAACTAGACGAACACGTCGACCATGGCAAGGCTTACACAAATATAACAGGCTTCAAAGTGAAGTCGAATATGTTCACTGACATCAATATATTCTATGCTCATTTTGAACAAAAAATATCAGTGAAATTATGTCACCTGCTCTGTCAGTCTCAGGTGCATCTGTATCCACTGCCACTGCTGCAGACATCAGATTGGCATTCTCAAGAGTGAAACCACGGAAAATGACTGGCCTGGATGGAGTCCCAGACCATGCATTCAGATCCTGATCAGACCAGCTGGCAGGAGGATAGCTGACATCTTTAACCTCTCCTTACTCTGAAGACCACTTTGTGAAGACCACTACCATCCCAATGCCAAAGAAAAATCAGACAATATGCCTTAATGATTACCACCTGCTGGTTCTGACATCTATAATCGTAAAGTGCATCAAGAGATTAGTAATGGCACACATCAACACCAGCCTACTACACTGCCTTGAATCATAACAATTCACCTACTATCACAATAGGTCAATGGCAGACTCCACCTTCCTTGCCCCACACTCATCCCTGGAACATTGGATAACAACGGTTCCTATTCAGTGACTTTCACACCAGCTTCAACACCACAATTCCAACAAAACTCATCACCGAACTCTGAGACCTTGGACTCTGCTTCCCGCTCTACAACTAGATCCTCGACTTCCTGACCCATAGACTGCGATCAGTAAGGATAGGCAACAACACTTCCTCCACAATAATCCTCAACACCAGTGCCCCATATGACTGCGTAACTCAGCCTCTTATTATATAGATGCACTCACAACAATGTGGCCAAATTCAGCTCTAACTCCATTCACAAATTTGCTGATGATACCACTGTAGTGCATTGGATCTCAAACAATGATGAAATAGAATACAGGAAAGAGGTAGACAGCTTGTGGCATGGTGTAAAGATAACACCCTGTCCTTCATTGTTAGCAAAATGAAGGAATTGGTCATCGACTTCAGGAAACAGAGTGGAGGACATGCCCCTGTCGGTCAATGGTGCTGAGGTGGAGATGGTTGAGAACTCAAGTTCCTCAGAGTAAATATCACCAAAAATCTGTCCTGATCCATGTATGGTGATGCTACAGTCAAGAAAGCACAATAGTGCCTCTACTTCCTCAGAAGGCTAAGGATATTTGGCATATCCACAATTACTTTTATTAACTTGGATAGATGCACTACAGAAAGCATCCTATCTGGTACTTCACAGATTGGTAGGGCAACAGCTGTCCCCACGTCCACAAGAAATTATAGAGAGTTATGAATGCAGGCCAGTCCATCATGAAATCCAGCCTTCCCTCTATTGTCACCATCTCATCTTCCTGCTGACTTGGGAAACCAGCCAACATAATCAAAGACCACTCCCAACCTCTCTTCTACCCTCTTCCATTGGAAAGAAGATACAAAAGTTTGAAAATACGTACCATCAGATTTAAGAATAGCTTTTTCCCTGCTGTTATCAGACTTATAAATGGACCTCTCATATAGTAGATTTGATCTTTCTCTGGAACTTCTCTATAGCTGTAACACTGCATTATGGTCTGTTACCCTGATGAACGTATGCAAGGTATAATTTATCGGGTTCACACACAAATAATATTTTTCAAGTTACCTTGGTATATGTGACAATAATATATCAAATCAAATCAAATCAGACTGGATTGACTACACCCTAGAGTTCTGAAGGAGATAGCTGAGGAAGTAGCAGATGCATTGGTGGTGATCTTTCAGGAATCACTGGAGTCAGGGAGGGTCCCAGAGGACTGGAAAATGGCTAATGTAACATCCACGTTTAAGAAGGAAGAGAGGCAGAAGATAGGAAATTATAGACCAGTTAGCCTGGACTCTGTCGTTGGAAATATTTTAGAGTGTATTATTAAGGATTAGATTACAGAGTACTTGGAAGTCCACTGTAAAGTAAGACTGAGTCAGCACAGCTTCATCAAAGGGAGATCAAGCCTGACAAATCTTTTAGAATTTTTTGAGGAGGTAACGAGCAAGTTAGGCAAAGGAGAACCATTGGATGTCATTTATTTGTATTTTCAGAAGGCCTTTGACTAAATAAGAGCCATGGTGTTTGGAGCAAAGTTGTGACTTGGATACAATATCGATTGACTGGCAGAACGCAGAGTAGAGATAAAGGGATCTTTTTCAGGAAGTCTTATCTGTGGAACACATTGCCACAGAAGGTTGTGGTGGCTTGGTCACTCTGAGTGGATTTAAGACAGAGATAGATAGGTTCCTGCTTAGTCAAAGGTTATGGAAGAAGGCAGGAGAATGAAGAAACGTATCATGATTGAATGGCTAAGAAGATTTGATGAGCCAAATGCTCTGTTTCTGTATCTTCCATATCTTATGACAAAGGCAAGAGATTTTTATGTCTTCTCAACCAGCCTGTTAACCTGCGCTGCCACCTGTGGGCAAACATCCCAAGATCCCTCTGTTCCCTGAACTCCTAGAGTTCTGACATTCATTGAGTACTCCTTTGTCTTGTTACTTCTTCCTAACTCTATTACCTCCCACTTCTCAGACTTACATTCTGTCTGCCATTGATCTGCCCATCTGACCAACCTGTCTATATTGTTCTGTAACCTAAGACTTTCTCCCTTACTATTAAACACCTAGCCAATCTTTTTGTGATTCACAAAATTACTGGTCATTTCCCCCACATTTTCACCTGTATTGTTCATATATAAATATATATCACATAGAATAAGGGACACAACACTGATCCCTGAGGTAAGCCACTGGATGCCAATCACACAAATAGCCTTCTCACACCCTCTAGCTCCTATCACTCAGCCAATTTTGGATCTTCTTGACAAACTACCCTAGATCACACGTACTTTTATCTTCTTTATCAATCTCCCATGTGGGACCTTGTCAAAGGCTTTGCTGAAATCCACATGAAAATCATCAGTTCTTTACTCTCATTTACACACTGAGTCACCTCCTCAAAGCTTCAATTAAATTTGTTAGACATGACCTCCCTATCTCTGATCAAAATTTGCCTTTCCAAGTGGGGATAAGTTCTTGCCTTCAGAATTATCTCCAGAGTTACTCTACCACTGATGTGAGACCCACTGGTCAGTAAATCCCTGATTTATCTCTTGCAAAATGGAATCAAATTAAGTGGCCCTCCCCTTCACCTCCCCTCCCACCCCCACTCCAATGCCACAGAGGAATTTAAAAATTGGATCAGAGTCCTGTAATTTCTACTCTCGCCTCCCCCAACAGCCTGGATTATAATTTAACTAGACCTGAGGATTTGTTCACTTTTAAGACTGCCAAAATCTCCAAACTCTTCTCACTTCCTAATTTGGCTCAAGATCCTCAGTTCCTCTTACCAATTCTGTACCCTTCTTCACCACAGTGAAGATAGATGTGAAGTATGTGCTTTACACTCTACCAATGGCCTTGGTTTCCAAACACAGGTGACACCATTGGTCTCAAGTGGGTCTACCTTTTCCCTAGTTACCCTGAACTAGTTAATTCCCTTAATATACTTATGGACAATCTTCGGATTCTCCTTAATTTTACCCGCCAGTGTTTTTTTCATGCCCCCTCTTTGGTCTACTACTTGCTTTCTTATGTTTCCCCCCCCCACCACTCCCGTCGTTTTTACACTCTACAAGGGCACCTGTGAAAAGGCTCTCTTTTCCTTCTTATCCAGTACTAAAAATTCCTCAGCGTTCTCAGTGCTTGCTACTCCTAAAGGGAACAATTACTGAAGAACAATTTCACTGAACAACTTTAGTTTATTCAGCACACTTAACATTTTATATTATCCCAATGTGCTTCAAAGGAGCTTTATAAAACAAAATACATCATTAAGACACACAAGACAAAAAGCTTTGTAACCTCTTAGATCGGGCAACATGTTTGCTACTGTAATTGCAATCTGGCAAGTTTCTTTTTGGTTTTTCATGAATTTGAGTGAGGTAGCACCATGCATGTCAATTCATCTTGAGGGATGATTCCTATTTGTACCTATCTGTTCCTGTTTCTGCTGCTATATGCACACTTATCTGCAAGGCAATAAATCATAGAGTTACAATTAAATCAACGAAGCTTCATGTTGGCAATTTTTGGATACTTCCCAGTATGGTAAATTTAAAGAGAGTTGAACATGATCTTTGGTGGCCAATGACTTGATGCATTGATTAAGGCAGAAGTATGAGAAATTATAGTTGCTGTAAAGGCCTCTCTGCCACATATTCCAGGTGGACTGTCAACTGACACCTTCTGACCATTAAATCTTCAGCCAAATTGGTACTCTAGTGTCTATGCACCACAGTAGATCACTCCTGCTGTACATGAGTTCTGAATCAAAAACTATGGACATAACAATGAGTTGACCTAAAGAATTCTACAGCAAATTACTTGCCATTGCACCGAATAATTTTCTATTACAGTAAAATCAACACAACTCAATGTTTGGAATTTACAGATCATTAATTGTTCTTTTACCAAGCCTACCCACAATACAATCCACATCTTACAATAGCCAGACCTGGCCCCTACTTTCCCAGCAAATGGCTAAGATATGAGGAAGAACAGAAAGACATATCAACAGGATTGCATAAAGTCAGCTGAGGTGAGACTCATGCAAAGGTAACCAATGCAGAAGGATGAGCCAAATATCCCCTTTCTAATCTGTGAATTCTATGATTTAGAGATGCCGGTGTTGGACTGGGGTGTACAAAGTTAAAAATCACACAACACCAGGTTATAGTCCAACAGGTTTAATTGGAAGCACACTAGCTTTCGGAGCGACAGTCCACCACCTGATGAAGGAGCGTCGCTCTGATTTTTAACAGTGAATTCTATGGAACTGTAAGATTTTCAAATACTAATTTCTTTGTTCAAATGTGACAAACAGACTGCTGTATGGGTGAAATACAGAAGATATTCTTACTGCTGGATCAACGTAAGCTCCTTTGTAAATATTTCTTCAACAATTATCACATTAGTCCACTGATGAAATATTAGTGGTGAGTAACTTATTATACCACAAATTTAACTATTTTTCTTAAGTTGCATTCAATTGGTTTTATATATCTTAACCACAATAGTTAGGATGGTGCCATGGTGTTGTTCTGGTTGTGTGAAAAGCAGATAACTTTTTATAAATTGGATCATTTTCAGGGTATGGACTATGAAGGCATATGAAATACATGAAAGGATGGCTCTCAATGAGCCATAATGGTTGAGGAGCCCAATAATCAATGAAATCACATTTACACACTACGTAAAAGTATTGCATTCCTTTTTCTTAATGATTATATGATATTTTCTTTCTGCTTCTCAACTGTTGTTGAACATCTGCTTACCTGAAACAGCCTTATTAGCAACTTCAGTATCTAATTAAGCACACAAATAATGTGTATTAGTAGCCTTGAAAATACCAAGAAATGAAATTTACGGGGAAACTCTCTTCCAACTATCAACTATCTTTCTCCTCACCCCATGTTGAGTCACGTGGTTTCTAAATGGTATCTTCACCATTGACGTCAGGAATTCATTGGAAAGTGCTACAATAACCATCATTACATGCCAGTTTTGTTTTATTTTTCAATGATGTATGTGTTGAATGCAATTGTTGTGGAAAATAACGTACTTTTTTTTATTGATGACTTTCTGATAACATCGTTCACAATGTCCCGCATATTTAGAAGGTATTAACAACAGTGCTTGTTTGAGACAATATTCATTCTGCATTTAAACTGCTCTCATTTAAATTCTCACGAGCCCAGAGAAGAGCACTGCATGAATGGGTTTCTCAGGGAGAACTCACTTTTCTTTCCATATTAAGTTTGACTTCTTAAGAGTTCAAAGATTACGAGCACTGTCTAGAAATTTCAAACAGCTTCAAGTCATTCTTTAATGGTCTTGAAATAACAAGGAGCCCATGACTATATAATAAATTAAATTATATTGTGCTCATTATGTTGTCAGATCTCAAACGGCCTGTAGTTTCTACCCAAATATCAGTTTAACCTAATCAAGTAAAGTTGCACAAAAGTCTGTTTACTTGAAGCAGGTCTCAGTCATAAACAGGTCATATCACCAGGTCAGAATGGTAGGTTTCTGTTAAATTAAATCAATTCATGGATGTTCACCATATTAGCTGGTCAGTGGCAAATCACTGATTTTGAGGAGAGCCTTTTAAGAATTCCCAATATCAAGCATGTAATTATGTCACTGAGATATCATTGCAGCTTTTCACACTTAAAAATCCTGGCAGACAGCCAATGAAGACAAGAAAAGCAATCGCAATCAAAATGATTTGTTTTAGTATTCGCAATATGCAAAAAGATTGGAACACATACACAGGATTAAGGATAAAACAAATGCCGTTAACAAGCATATGTTTTAATTATTTAAACAGATATAGCTTTGAAAAATCTAGAGATTCATTATAACAGAAACAGTTATCAACCTTGCACAAATGTAATTTTTCAATGCCAGATTGATTTGTTCAGTTACATAGATTGCTGTTAATATCTAATTGCACCTCACTGGTTAATTAGGAGTTATTACCAATTTTTTTCTCCCCTCAGATCAGAGTCAATCAGATGGATTTTTTTAGCACTGTCAATGGTAGTTTGTTGGTACCTTTACCGAGACTCGTTTTACATTCTGTATATGTTAATTGAACTTGAATTCCAATACTTGCTATGGTGGGATTTAAACTGTGCTTTGGTATTACCAGTTGAATGATATGAATACAAGGTCTTTGGGTGGGGGGCGGCACGAAACGACACCGCATATGTTTAAGCTGAGAGGGGAAAGATTTAAACGGTACCTAAGGGGCAACATTTTCAAGCAGTGAGTGATGCATGGGACTGAGCTGCCAGAGGCTGGTACAATCACAAAATTTACAAGACATCTGTATGGGTACATGAATCGGAAGGGTTTCCAGGGATATGGCCCAAATTCTAAATGGGACCAGATTAGTTTAGATATCTGGTCGGCATGGACGAAGGTCTGCTTCTATGCTTACATCTCTATGTCATTAACTTTAGCAATTGCAGTATTAACACTCCTTTTAAAGTACAAAATACTGATGACTCGCAAACACCAGCTTCCCAATAACTCAGTTCTATCTTTACCATAATGAAATGCGGTTTTGAGTTTCATCTTCATCCCCAAACCTCACCACTTGTCAACGTTTTTTTGCTGTAAGTTACGAGTATTATTGGTGCTACAGTCATTTCATCATAGAGGTGTAAGAGACGTTTTTCAGTTCTGTGGCGTAAGCAGATGCACTGTCGTTTACAGAAAAAATTAAGCCTGTGAATTGTACAACGTGGGTCAACGCATCGTGCTTTTGGACTTTACGCCGCCTTGGAATCGGTAGCAAGGCCTAACATGCCGAAGAAAAGATCACAGAAGGGATCCTTTGCTCACCCTCCGAATAAGTACACAGTAGCTGTCAATCTGCTGGACGCTGAGGGACCCCATAAAGTGAATGCGACCGTCAGAGACACCAGGGTCAATGTGTATGGTCAGCGCGTGGACGAGATCAAGACTAAAGACGGGGAAATCAGATACAATTTCCATGGTTTCTCGAACGAGTTTGAGCTGCCTGAAAACGTGGACCCGGATTCGCTGACCCTCAGCATGGCTGATAACCAAACCATACTGATCGAGGGGAACAGGCGCAGTCCTCGCCGGGGCAGTCAAAGCAAACAGAAGACGGAGCCCCGGAAAACTCGGTCCCAGCACAGGACACGGGCCCCATCTCAAACTGCCTTGGAAAACAAAACAGAGAATCAAGAACAGCCGGCACCTTGGAAAGCGAAGAAAGATGAAGACATGCAGGCGACGAAACCTCAAAGCAGCGCTTCGGTTGATCCCTGCCCGACCGACAGCAACTGGGTGAGACTGAAATACTCCTCGCCCCCAAGAACTCCCTGTTGCCCGCTTTGCTGTGGCCCCGTGTAATAGAACGAAGCTCCTGGAAGCTCAAAGACGTTTACTTTCCCTTCAACCAGGGAATCACACCAGAGAGAGAAAAAAACAAAATAACACAACACGGAATAGACCAAAAATTTGGGGAAGACGTTTATCCAACTTCGCAAAAAGCGTTGTATCTAAAACTTGCGCGGTAATTAGTTCGGCAGCGAAATAAAAAAATAGTACATTGAATTTGTAGGAGGAAACACCGACTCCACAGTTTCCACCTGCTTAATAAACTGAATTAACCGTTGTGGTTGTAATTTGTAAGTTTAATTATCAAAATATGCTTAATTTAAAACTATAAGTTCTCACAAACGTTCAATTTGGAATAAGATTACAGCTCAGTATTTTTTATAAAAAACATTGTCCTCTGACAGTTCATAATTAAAGTTTCAAATTCAAATTCTGATATAGGTCATGGCAATTAGAAATACAAGAACACAAGTTGTAGATGTGCTATTTTCTCTATAGAAAACAGTACAACTGCGTGATGAATTAACTTATATCATTGCACTTCTAATTGCTATTCCTGAGAATAGAGAAAAAATTAAGTGATGAAAAAAGCATCTTCCCTTCAATCTGATCAGCAGGAACATGGAAATTTCTAACAGTTCATGATTCTGCACAGTCTACACCGGTCTACAGTCAAACACCTATTCTTAATACACAGTGGATTAGCCTGGGAGATTGCAGAGGAAACATGCAAGAATGTTGTGAAGGAATCTTGAAGCAAATGGTCCCAGCTGCACGGTGATTCATCAAAACAAATGATAGTTTATGTTGGCCACGGAGTTTTACAAAGCAGAAGTGAGGACTGCAGATGCTGGAAATCAGAGTCTAGATTAGAGTGGAAAATCGACGTTTCGGGCAAAAGCCCTTCATCAGGACTTAGAAAGAGACCTGGGGCTAATGAACAGACGAAAAAAAGGAGGGCTGAATTACATCAGATATCATATAATTCCATCCCAAAACATGTTGAAATCTACCCAGTTCTGGATTTCCAGGGAGTGTTTGTTATTTTCTGAGTGACTGATGTTCCCACTAACCCTGTCATCAGTTCTTAAAATGAATTTCATGAAATTCAATGTAGTATGTAAATACTAAAAATGCTAAAAAAAAGGCCCAATTATTTCTTTTGGAAACCTTAAAGGAAAGTCTACTCAAAAGTTTCTTGACCATTCTAGTTCCACTGCTTTCACAGTGTAAGATGGCATGACACCTAAAATAATTTCTCCCTCATTTTTTTTGAGTATTTTCTTTGCATTTTATATTCTGATCAATCTTCTGGCCTGCCATTAATCTTCACTAAAGTTTTTTTATCTTTCAGATGAATACAAGTAACTTTTTTAGATAGCATGAATGGGACAGCATCCTCTAGAGACTTTCTCACTGGAATATGCATTTGCTGAATGTTATGAAATGACTCCTGAAATGTCTGCCATTCAATCTCTACTGGCCTAATCTTTACTACAATGTTACAGTTCACTTTAGCCAGCTTGATCCTCATACCATCATAGTTGCCCTTATTTAAGTTTAAAATGCTAGTCTTACATGCATTGGGAGCAAACTTCCAATGAGCACACTGATTGTTACATTCAGCAGCAACTTTGCTCACATTTGTAAAAGATAGTGTATAGCAGAATGCATTCCTAATAACTTTAAATCCTGCTTTTGACAAGAACCTGTCTGGTAACACTTTGAGTTCCTTATCTCAAGGCCTCTGCTATTAATTACAAATGCTTTTCCTATTTTCTGATATTGTCCTTAAATGAAGGCTTGTGAGAAGGGGACAATATAATTATGGATGATCTGAATGTGCATATCAACTTGATTAGGGGAGAAAGTGAGGTCTGCAGAGCTGAAAATGTGTTGCTGAAAAAGCGCAGCAGGTCAGGCAGCATCCAAGGAGCAGGAGATTCAACGTTTCAGGCATAAGCACTTCTTCAGGAATCATTGATTAATCAATTTTATAAGGGTAGTCTCAAAGCAAGGTTCATCCAATGCATAAAGAATTGCTTCTTGGAGCAACAGTCATAGAGTAGAAAGTGAGGACTGCAGCTGTGGAGATCAGAGTTGAGAGTATCCAGGCATAACTGATGAATGGCTTATGCCTAAAACATAGATTCTTCTACTCCTTGGATGCTGACTGACCTGCAGTGCTTTTCCAGTACCACCCTCGCAACAGTCTTAAAGCCAACCTGAGAACAGGCTACTTTTAATCTGGTGTTATGAAATGAGGAAGATTGATAAATGGTCTTGTAGTTCAGGATTCTTTTGTAAGGAGTGACCACAACATGATAGTGTTTCAAATTCAGATTAAAAGAGAAAAGGCAGAGATATATATGACAGTTTTAGTGTTGGGCAAAGGTACATTTATGGGCCTAAAGAAGAAGTTGGCCTGAGTGGACTGGCCAAAAAACGTTAATGGGCAGCACAGTTGATGAACAGTGGCAAATGCTTAGGGAGATACTAAATATCTCTTAGTTAAAGTATATTCCCAAGAGGAAGAGGAGAATAGTGAAAGTTAATGGTGACTCTTTACAAGGTTAAAATGGTGGGGTAATACTGGGAAACTCAGAAATGGCAGATGCACCAAACCAATGTTTTGCCTCTGTTTTTACAGTGGAAGATAATAATTTCTTCCCAAAAGCTGCAGTTTCTACAGAGGATCGTGGTGAAATTAATTTTAAAAAGCAAAACATATTATGTAAACTGAAGGGAATTAAAGACAGGTAAGTCCCTGGAGCCCAATGGCCTGCATTCTAGGGTATTAAAGGAGTTGGCAACAGAGACAGTGATGCATTCGTTATGATATTCCAAAATTCCATGGATTCTGGAAATGTACAGTGGATTGGAAACATACTAATGTGACCCCCTTATTCAAAAAAAGGGGAAAAAAGTGGGAAACTACAGACCAGTACATTTGACTTCTATTGTGGGGAAGTTGCTACAGTCAATCATAAAAGAGGATGTAGCTGAAAACTTGGAGAAACAAAACTCAATTCACAAGTGTCAAAACGGTTTCACGAAGGGCAGGTCATGCTTGATAAACATGATGGATTTCTTTGAGGATGTAACCAGCAAGGTGGGTAATGGCGATCCAGTGGATGTGGTATATTTAGGCTTTCAGAAGGCATTTGACAAGGTGTCACATGAAAGACTGATCCAGAAGTTTAGATCCCTGGGGGTTAAGATTAGCATATTTGCTTGGATTGATGATTGGCTGGATAGAGGGTCTGGATAAATGGGCCATTTTCCGGATGACAAACTGTAACTAGTGAGGTGCCGCAGGATTCAATTCTCAAACCCCAACTATATATATAAATATATATATAAATGATCTGGAAGCAGGGACAGAGTGTTACATAGCAAAATTCATGGATGATAGTAAAATAGATGGGAAAGCCAGCTGTGATGAAGAGACAATTTGTTTATAGTTGGACATTAATAGGCTAGGGGAAATGGCCAGAATCTGGCAGATGGAGTTTAATGTAGACAAGTACAAAGTTGTGCATTTTAGGCTGAAAATTGAAGGACAAATTATTATTTAAATGGGAAGCAGATTCAGAGTGCATCGGTGCAGCGGGATCTGGGCATCTTTGTGCATGAATCACAGAAAGTAGGGATGCAGATGCAGCACATAATAAGAAAGGCAAATAGAATCCTGGCATTGTTGCAATAGGACTGGATTATAAAAGTTACAATTATATGAGGTGTTGGTGAGACTACGTATGAAGTACTGTGTCTAGGTTTGGTTTGCTTACTTGAGGGAGGATGTAGTGGTACTGGAAGCAGTTCAGAGGAGGTTCACCAGATTGATTCCAGGTACGAAAGGGTCATTGTACAAGGAGCAATTAAATAGCTTGGACTTGCACTAGCTGGAGTTCAGAAGAATGAGGGGAGATCTAATTCAGGTGTACAAATGCTAAAGGAAATGTTGAACAGATGGTCCCCCTTGTGGGACAGTCTTGATCTAGAGGTCACAGATATAGAGTGAGAGGAGATAGGTGCAAAAGTGAACTGAGGAGAAACTACTTCCCTCAGAGAGTTGTGAATCTGAGGAACCCATTGCTTCAGAGTGCAGTGGAGGCAGAATCAATCAACAGATTCAAGGAAAAAATAGATATGTTTCTGATGAATAGCAGGATAAAGGGCTATGGGGAGCAGGCAGGAAAGAGGGGTTGAGACCATGATAAGATCAGTCAAGTTCATGGTAAATGGCAGAGCGGGCTTGAAGGGCTGAATAGCCCACTCCCGCTCCAAATTCCTATGTTCCTGTGTTTCATTCCTATGTTAATTGGTAAATGTAACCCTTGACCTTAAATTGTAAATATGGCAGAAATGTTTATTTGGATCCAATTGGTCAGAGTGATAAATATTTCATTTTCTTCCATATTTCCTCTTACCCATCTCTTTTCAAGAAAGAAAAAAACCCACAACAGTCAATCTTCTTTCAAGAGATGGAGTCAGTCTTGCTGTGATCTCAATAGCAGCAATGAAAGAAAAGGTTCAATGTAAAATGGCACCTTTGATATTTCACAAATAAGTGTTTCTGGATACCGACACAGTTGTATGTGCCAACATGCAAAACTCTTGGAGAGTTGCTCTTCTTTGGAATTCTCTACTTTAAACAGCAGTGTAGCCTGGATCATTGAATATAGTGAAGGCTAAGTTTAATGCTTTTTTTATTGTACAAAGGAATAGAATTAAGGCCATGATCAGATGAGCTGTGATATTATTGAATGGCAGAGCAGATTCAAGGGGTCAAAAAATGTGCTCCTGCTCCTATTTCTCACATTGAGTGTATTGCTGCACTACAACAATGTCAAATCCCAACAGAAAAGTCAAATTAAGAATACAACTGGATGAAACACGGGTGTCTCCAGAAATTGTAAAGGTACACCTTGTCAATTGACCCTGTTAAGTTCTCCACACTACAGTTGGGGTTTTGAGCCAAAATTGGGAGTGATGTCCCACAGTTCTAGTCAAGCAACAGCATGACCTGGTTATTTTGACTGAATCATACCTTACACAAATGTCCTAGACTTATCTGTTACCATAACAAATGCAAAAAATTGCAAATTTGGAAATGTCTTTCAGTTCTGAAAAAAAATCCTTGATCTAAAATGTTAATTCTGTTTTTTTACTTAGAGATACTGGAAGCCTGCTAAGTACTTCCAACAAACTCTATTTCTATTTCCTCAATCACTTTCACTGGGTATGTCCTATCCTAAAGGAAGGGCCAATTCACCAGAGGTGTAAGCATAATGGCCGACAGTCAGTGGTCATTGGCCGATGAGTCCTCAAATTTGACTCCAGGTCCCCAGTGTCATTGAAAAGGTAACATCTTGTTCAGTCTCACGTATTGCCTTTTCTTAACTAATGAATCAGTATTCCCCCATATTGAACACAACTAAGGGTAGAGAGGCATATAATGTACTCTGGGTATGGTAATACCCACAACTTACAGAGTTGGACTAATTCTTAACATAGAGTCAGAGAGCTACACAGCGTGGAAACAAACTCTTCAGTCCAACTTATCCATGCTGACCAAATATTCTAAATAAATCTAGACCATTTGCCAGCATTTGGCTCATATCCTTCTAAATCTTTCGTATTCGTATACCTATCCAGATGCCTTTTAAATGTTGTAACTGTACCAGCCTTCACCACTTCCACTGGCAACTATTCCATGAATACACCACCCTCTGCATGAAAAAATTGCCCCTTAAGTCCATTTCTTCAACCTATGCCATCTAGCTTTTGACTCTCCCACCCTTGTCTATTTACCCTATCCATGCCCTTCATGATTTTATAAATCTCGATAAGGTCAGCTTTCGATGCTTCAGGGAAAATAGCCCCAGCCTTAAATCATTGAATCTTTGTCCCAACAAGCCCACACCAACCTGCCGATGAATAACCCACCCAGACCCATCCCCCCTACTCTATATTTACCCCTGACTATTGCACATAACCTATGCATCCCTGAATACTATGGGCAATTTAGTATGGTCAATTCACCTAATCTACACATCTTTAGACTTTGGGAGGAAACCGAAGTACTCGGAGGAAACCCACGCAGAAACGTTGAGAATGTGCAAACTCCACGCAGTCAGTCACCCGAGACTGGAATTGAACTTGGTTCCCTGGTACTATGCGGCAGCACTGCTAACCACTGAGCCACTCTGCCACCCCATGCAGCCTACTCAGCCTCTCCCTATAGCTCAAACCATCCAACCCTCGCATCATCCTTGTAAATCTTTTCTGAACTCTGTCAGGTTTCACAATATCCTTCCTATATTGCACACAGTATTCCAAAATGCCCCAGCCAATGTCCTGTACAGCCAGAACATAACCTCCCAATTCCTATACTCAATGCACTGATAAAGAAAAATACCATCAAGTGTATCAGTCCTGCTCTGATTTTCCTTTCGAAAATGCAGCACATCACAGTTAATTAATTTCAAGATTATGATTTCCACACTACAAAAGATGGTCAAACATTCTTTAAAGGAGTGTATGGGAACAGGAACAAGTCCCTTGTCTGTGAAACACTACTTCTCAGTTTTTACCTGCATAAATGCTCATCCCTAATTGTCCTTGAGAAGGTGGCGGTCTTCACTGCTGCGGTCTATCTGGTGTAGGCATACAGAAGTGTTGCTTGGAAGGTAGTTCCGGGTCTTTTTACCCAGCAACAGAGCAGGAACAGTGTTTGAGTTACAAGTTGGGACAGTTTGGGGCTTGGATAGGAAATGGTAAGTGATGGGTGTTCACATTTGACTGTTGTCTTTCTCCTTCTAGGTAATAAAGGTCATGAGTTGGAAACTGATGTGAAAACAACCTTGACAAGTCCAAGCAGTGCATTTTGGTTAATGTACACACTGCCACTACTGTGCAGCATGGTGGAATGACTGAATGCTTAAGTAGGCAGATGGTACCCTGGTTAAGTGTGTGAACTTATCCTGGATGGAGTTGAACTTCTTGAGTGTTGTCGGAACCAAACACATCCAGGCAAGCACACAGTATTTTGTCATATTTCTGACTTGTGTCTTGTAGATGGTAGACCTATATACAATTACTTATCCCTTCCATCAACACATGAGGCATCAACGATGGTGAGTTTCAGGGAGACTTTTCCTTCATGAACCTGAGTGAGTTTTCTCATGCTATCTTCCCAAATCCACCTTATTACGTGCATTAGGCCTATATGACACCCTGCTCATCATTTTCTCTCATTGCCACAAGCTGTTCCCGGGAGCTCTTGGAATTTCTGAGCCAACACCATCTTTAAAGTCCAGCTCTGCGCCCAATTAAGTGCTGTAAATCGGCAGCAGTCTACACAGTTTCTTTCAATTTCCCCAGATATGTTGGACAAGAGACCCCTCCCTTTTGCTGATGGGGACCTAAAGGTCCTAACGAGCAGAAGATGCATGTAGTTGCTACCATTTAAGTATTAATGACAGGCACACAAAAAGCAAGAGTCAAAGGAGCAAATGGTGACCTGCAGTTACCAGATTACCTCTCTGATGTTTATGTCAGGAATTGTCACCATCTAGTTTCTATTCAGCAGGTGGGAAAATGGGAAACTACATATAAATGAGGCAAAAAAATTGTAATGATAAGGATGTCAGTGCATTTTTCCTCCAATTTAGTTTTACAATCAAGATTTTAAAAAAGGTCATTTAGCCCCTTCATTGCTGAGGCATTTAAAATAGCTAAAACTGTTGTGGTTCTGTTCGCCGAGCTGGGAGTTTTTTGTTGCAAACATTTCGTCCCCTTTCTAGGTGACATCCTCAGTGCTTGGGAGCCTGAGGATGTCACCTAGAAAGGGGACGAAACGTTTGCAACAAAAACTCCCAGCTCGGCGAACAGAACCACAACAACGAGCACCCGAGCTACAAATCTTCTCACAAACTTTGAATAGCTAAAACTAGATTACAGCATACACATTCATTTGTGCTTCAATTTTATTATAATGTTTTCCAGATTGGGAAAGTAAACAAATGGGGAGAAAATTTAGTGGAAAGTTCAACGATTACTGCAATTCTTGCAGTTATTGTCCACTTTTTGCACTATTTAAAATAAAATGTATTTTCTGATTATAAAGCAAGAATGTCATTTATATTGGGCTTCCTCAATTCTCAAGATGCTCCAAAGTCTTCACAATGAAGTGTGATTCCAGTTGTCATGGCAAGAATTGAAGCAACCACCTTGCCTTTTTTGTAAAATTCCCTCAACAGCAAAAGAAATAAATGCAATCTGGTAATGCTGTTTGAGAGAAGAATATTGACCAAGCAACTGGGAGTGGTCCCTTCTTTTTCAGTAGTGCCTTTGGGATCTACCTGCTCATCAAAATGGCAGTACTTCTGACAATGAAGTACTTAGCACTATGTTGAAATGTCAGCCTGAATTAATGTACTCAAATCTTGCCACAAGCCCTCAGATAGAATTAGGCAATAGTTAGAACAAATCAAAGTGCCTGGTGAATGCCCCAATTCTTGATGGTCAAAGCGAATCTAAGCAAAGATAATACTGTGCAGAGGAATCAAGAATGAATAAGTTCAGAATTAGAGAAAGATCCTTCACATCGCTTTTAATTATCAAGGTATTCAGACTGAGCTTCTCGTCTAGTCCTTTTGGTCTGGATTCTCAACTTAATGCAAAGGGTGCGTGGAAAACAACCATCCTAATTCCAGGTAGGAGACCATTTTGGTCATACGTACAAGATTTTTTACCATCAGTTCTTTACATTAAAGTGAATTCCTGCAGCATGCAGTTTTATATGCTTAATAAACCTTGTTGCCAGTGCACCCTCCCCCACCCCACTCCCATTGTTTCAATTAAGCAGCATTACCTCCCAGCCCAACTGCTTGTTCTGTCATGCTATGGAGTCTGTGGACCATGTACACAGTATATGGGGTGTGGGCGTTTGCATCTCCCTCTTTAGTTTTCCAGTGAACCCTTTTGTCTGCTTTTAATTGCACTTCAGTCCCATACTCCTGATCTTTGGACACCCGATGCGGAGCGGGGAGGTAGATCAGAGGATCTCCTCTGGGTCTGCTCCTGGGCCTGGCCAAACTGGCCATAAACAGGTCCAGGCAGCGGACATGTAGGGGATCTTAGGGCCAAACTGCAAGCCCCCCTTCTGTGGTTACGTTTGAGTCTGAGTGTCCCTGAAAAAGGAGCATGTGGTGTCCACCAACACCTTTGAGCTGTTCAGGGAGAGGTAGGCACCACAGGGATGGGAGTGTTTTATTTCCCCTTCCAACTCCATTTTGATTTAATCCCTGCCCTCGCCTCACCTTTTTTTTGATCACGCAGCATTGCCCTTTGATGAGAAGAGCACTGCTTGTCACTGGCCACTCGGGTGTTTTCTTTCTTCCTGGTGGTGGTAAATGAATAAAGATTTACACACTTGTTTTTCACTGTGGCGGACACCTGTACACACACAATGTGGGTGCTGGGGAAAGTAGAAGCACTGTTTGGCGGTAGTAAAATAATTAAACAGCATTGCCTTGATGAAAACAGCAATTTGATTTTCCCTTGCCATTTAATAGTCCTAACACTTGGAAGTACTTCCAAATAAACCTGTTGGACTATAACCTGGTGTTTCGTGATTTTTAACTTTGTCCATCCCAGTCCAACACCGGCACCTCCTCATCAAGTTTATTCATACTCTTTGTGTACAGTCATTTTCATCACAGAGGTGGACAAACGCTTGCAAATCGGCTGCGTAAACAAATGCACTACCGGTTTCAGAAAGTTACAAGCCTGTGAATTATGCAACGTCGGCGGTCAACGGAGGGCGGCGATGCATACCACCCCTCCGCGGAATTGGCCAGAAGCGGGGTAAAGTTAAAACTTCCAGAGAGACGACGCAGGCACTCTGCAAACCATGAGGAGCCGCCGTACTTCTCCATCTGCATCAACCTGGGCGACGTCCCACCGGAGAAGGTCAACGCGACCATCACCGGCCGGACGGTCAATATCAGCGGGGAGCGGGTGGAACTCGTCGAGGAGACCGACGGCATGATCAGGCGGAACTACCAGGGTTTCTCCAACACCTTCAACATCCCGCCCGAGGTGGACATAGACACACTGAACCTGACCATCTGCGAACAGCACACTCTGCTGGTGGAGGCCGAGTACCTGGAGGACGCTGAGGTTCTGGAAGAATATGTGCCCCGGTCACCCTCGGGTCAGATGGTGCCCCGGCACAGCCGCCTGAAGTCCTTCCACAAGGTGAACACCTCGGAGCCAGAGCTGCAGGATTTGAAGTTATCGCGGATCCGAGACTCCTGGGAGGACCTGGGTGACGATTCCTTGTACGACAGCACTCCCTATCAATCGCTCCACACCGCGGCCTCCTCAGTTCACAGGAATCTCAGGTCCAGCGCGGACATGAGCAGGAGGTCCTCCCTGGAGAAAGAGTCCAGAATTCACGGTGACAGGAGAGGCTCAGACAGGAGGGAATCCGAGAGAAGGGGTTCCAGGGACCGCCAAGGCGAGAGCAAAAGGTCCATCCACGACGCAGAGGATATCCAGAGATCTTCTCACATCCAGAGATCTTCTCACCTCGACAGGAGATCTTCTCTCTCCGCGCCCCCATACTCCTCCCACAGATCCCTCAGAGCCCTGAACCCGTCGCCAGAATCCAGCAGCGAGGCCAGCGAAAGCCCCGCTTTCTCCAGCGAGATCTCGACCACGGACACCAGCAAGCACTCCGTGCTGGACAAAGCCACAAGCACCGCGTCCATCTCGACCACCGACATCGACCACCAGGCGTCCACCACTGAGGCGGCCCGGAGACCCCCGACCACTCCCGGCCAGGCGTGCCGTTACAAGCAGCGGTCACAGTCAGCCCGGCCAGGGCCAGTCCCCCCCTCCACTCACTGGAAACGCAGCAAACACTACCCGAGAACTTCCAAAAAGGGACATAAAATTCGGTTTGCTAGTTTTCCATTCTGTTGTTGCCCTCGGATATTCTAAATCTTCTGGACCCACGCCAAGCTAGAAAATCCACTGTCCCTGTATTATAGGCCCGATACTTGATGACACAGCTGCAGATCGACCCAGTCCAGAAGAAAAAAACCCTCATTTTGCAAAAACAAGGCATTTAATTTCTTTTTTTGAAAAAAAAACTTCTTACACTAACTATAGTTAGTCAAAGCAGGAGATCCTTTTGGATTTACAAGTCTCTAAAGCGAAACTTTAATAAAATTCTGAATTAATATTTGGTCCATTGTTCATTCATAGGAATTGTGCTACTTGTAAAAAGCAACAGGGAGGCAATGTATTTTGAACATGTTAGAGTCAGCTCGTATTTCATCGTAGTTACAGAAATGTTGACCCAAACATCTTTCCCCATCGTGATGGTGAACCGTGCTCAAAGTCCAGTAAAGATAAATGAGACTGTAGATACGGTAGATCATGGTCATTCAGTGTGCTTGACATAATGTCTGAGAACAGGGACAACGCCCTCAGTTTGAAATGTGGTTAATGTTAAGAAAAGGGTGAACGAAGCTGCCAACTGATGGAACCAGTTTTCAGAATATACATTTCTAAACTGGAGCACCTCACTGAAGTGCCAAGCATGTTCGAAAATGGTAAACAGATACTGTCACTTTTTGATACACATTGTCCTTGAACTAACCAGTACAAATACAGGACTAAGCCATTTAAGCCCTTGGAGTTTCTTATGTCCGCCATTCAATCATGGCTGATTTGTGACAAGACTACCTTCATTACTCTCGATGTCTCTCATCTCACCCCATTAACAGATATCACTCAATCGCAGTTTTAAAATGAACCACTGACCTGGCATAAATTGTCCTCTGAAGAAATGAAGTACAAACTCCAGCAGCTTTGTTTACTGATGGCTAATTAGGTGTCACCTAGAATGTCCCAATTCCAAATTCACAATCAATATTAATTATTGGAGATGCATGGTGTAACCAGGCAGGTTATGTCAAAAGTGTGTTATGAATTTTGGAGGAAATCAACGGGCATGCATAAAGGGATGATGTGAGAGTTGTACTTATTGATTTTGAGAAAGAAGTATAACAGATGTAACTAAGTTGCAAACGTGGCATATGACATGAATATAAGAGGAGATTAATGAGTGATATTAACATAGCAGACCACAGCAACTTAGGTAAGGGAAGCGAAGGCATGGTATTAATTAAAGTTGCAGTTAACACAGGGATTAGGCAGGAAAATATGTTGTGAAAAAGACACAGAGAATGCAGATGGATAGGTAGATTGAGTAAGTGGTGGGTCAACCTGACAGATGGACAATAATGTGCATAATATAAAGTGTGAATTTGTTCATTTTGCCAGGAAGAATTCAAAACAGTCAACAAGACTTAATGCAGAATTCCCTGAGGTGCATAGGTATCGACAGTGCATGAGTCACAAAATATCAGTGTGTCTGTACAGCAAATAATTTATTTTTTGCAACTATTTATTGAGAAAGAAATTGAATATAAGAACAAGAATGCTATATATTGTTAAACAGGATGTTGGTGAGACCTAACTTCAATACTAATAGCTTAGGTTGCCTTACTTGAAGAATACATTAGAGGCTGTTGAGGGGAAATTTATGAGATTGATACTGGGAATTAATGGGTTGCCTTGTCAGGATAGGTTGAATAGGCTAGGCTTTATTTTTCCACTGGGATTTAGAAACGTAAGGGAAGGCTTTGACTGAAGTATATATGATTCTGAACAGAATTGTCAGGGTAAATATGGAAAGGATATTTACTCTTGTGGGTTATTCTAGAGCTGAGGAACATTGCTTCAAAATTAGGAATCATCCTTTTAGGTCAGAAATAGTGATAGTGAAACGGTAGGTTTCAATAAAAATGAAAATATACTTAAGTGGTAACATTTGTAACCAAGGGGAACAACAGAGGTGCAGAACCTTTACAGGTTATAATTCAGGATGGAAACAGACCCTCCAGTCCAATTTGTCCATGCTGACCAGATATTGGAGATAAATCTAGTCCCATTTGCCAGTATTTGGCCCATATCCCTCTGAACCTTTCCAGAGTTTGTAGTTTGCAAAGGATAGCCCCAAGATTCTACCCATTCTTTGAGTGTACAAGTGTTGCCAAATTTCACTTCTGAAAGATCAGGCTGAAACATTTATGCAGCAACCTAGAAGTAGAATACCAAAAAAAGGAAATAGTTTCACTCCAACTACCATATTTGTTCAGATCAATATCTTGAAAACTTCATTCAACCTTATTATTAACCTTCCAAATTCCAATGAACAAAACTCTGGAAATCTACATTGTGCAATCTTTCCTTCTAAACTTTACCACACATTGAAGCTAAGGTCTCATTCTATTAGATGTGCACTATACTCCCTTCACTTCCTGAAGACCAGAACAGCTCACAGTTCTCCAGCTCTATATCTTGGATTCTATTCCTCCAACTATAAATGCCTTCATTCCACTAACTTTTTGATTATATTCTGTGCCTGTACTTGATAGTTTAATGATCTATGTAACTGAATTTCAAATCTCTGAAACCTCTGCTGTTTCTAGCTTTTTGCTATTTAGCATGTACCTGTACTGTGTTTTGGGTTCAAAGTGAATTACTTCATGTTAAAGAAGATGTAACCATATGGCCAATATTGTTTAGGGACAGAATGCAGTGAGTATGGATAATTGGATTTTTGAGAAGATTTTAATGAGAGTTTGAAATTTTATTTTACTGACGTGGGCCACTGGGTTCTATGGTGACCTCTTTTGTTTCTGTTATGGAACTTATTTTGATGCGCACTGATGTTTGTTGTATTGATCAAATAGCAGACACAGTAAGCTGAAGGAGATAACCAAAATCTGCAGGAGACTAAGCAGATTTGGCTAATCAGTAGCAAATATAATTCAAACGGTAGGTTTCAATAAAAATGAAAATATACTTAAGTGGTAACATTTGTAACCAAGGGGAACAACAGAGGTGCAGAACCTTTACAGGTTATAATTCAGTAAAAAGAGCCATGGAAAACAATAAAACACTGAAGTTAAGTTATTATCTCTTCCTCATGCATGATTTTAGTTCAAATATGATGTTTATTATCATTAATTACTAAGCAGAACCTGTGAACGGGGATAATTTAGACCAACATCTAAATTAATCTAACATTTAAATGTTTTCAGTCATAGAGTCATAGAGGTGTACAGCATGGAAACAGACCCTTTGGTCCAACCCGTCCATGCCGACCAGCTATCCCAACCCAATCTAGTACCACCTGCCAGCACCTGGCTCATATCCCTCCAAACTCTTCCTATTCACACACCCATCTAAATGCCTCTTAAATGTTGCAATTGTACCAGCCTCCACCACTTCCTCCGACAGCTCATTCCATACACGCACCACTCTCTGTGTGAAAAAGTTGCCCCTGAGGTCTCTTTTGTATCTTTCCCCTCTCACCCTATACCTATGCCCTCTAGTTCTGGACTCCCTGACCCCAGGGAAAAGACTTTGCCTATTTACCCTATCCATGCCCCTGATAATTTTGTGAACCTCTATAAGATCACCCCTCAGCCTCTGGCACTCCAGGGAAAACAGCCATAGCCTAGTCAACCGCTCCCTATAGCTCAAATCCACCAAACCTGGCAACATCCTTATAAATCTTTTCTCAAACCTTTCAAGATTCACAACACCTTTCCGATAGGAAGGAGACCAGAATTGCATGCAACAGTGGTCTAACCAATGTCCCTATAGCCACAACATCACCTTGCAACTCCTGTACTCAATACTCTGGCCAATAAAGGAAAGCATACCAAGTCCAAAAGCTTTGTGGACATGCTTGGTGAGATCAGCTTTTAATGTCCAATTTTACTCTCTTAAAAAGGTGAAATTTCTCCACTGCTTGGAATAGCGTGTAGCATACATACAAAGCAGCTCCCTTCATTGGCACTAGATTAAATATTCAGTCCTTCCATCAACAGTGCACAATGACAGCAATGCTTACTACTTTACTGAACTGTTACAGTGCAGAAGCAGGCCATTTGGCTCACTGGGTCTGCAGTGACTCTTCATACAAGCGGCATTACCTAGTGCCAATCTCTTGCTTTATTCCCATTCTCTTGCATACCATTTCTAACCAAGTATTCACCTAAAGCCCTCTTGAATACCTCAATCAAAACCTGCCTCAATTCTTTTTCTATGCAGTGTATTACTTGCATTGACTACTTGCTTTGTGAAAGAGTTTTTTTTTGTTTATGTTTCTTTTACGAGTGGGTGCTGCTTCTCCCTATCTACTCTATTAGCCCACTCATGATCTTGAAAATCTTCATCCTATCTCCTCTTAGCCTTCTCTTCAAGGAGAACAGTCCCATCATCTTCAATCTATCCTCATAATGAAGTTGCTTATTCCTGGAACTATTTTTATAAATCTCTTCTGCACTCTTCAATGCATTCACATATTCTGTAATGTGGCACCCACAATTATATATAATACACCAGTTGAGAACTGACAAATATCTTAAACAAGCTCAGCATCACCTCTATGCCCCTATTAATAAAGCCAAGGACACTGTTTTATTAATTGCTCTCCATCGGTCCTGCCACCTTGTATAATCCACACAAAGATACGCAAAGCTCCCTCTGCTCCTAAACCCCCTCTAAAATTGCACCCTATGTTTGCTATTGTCTTTCAAAATCTTCCTACCAAAGTGCATCACCTCACACTTCACTGCACGGAACCTCATTGTCAGCCATTCACATACACCATCAATTTGTCCTTTCGGAATTCCACAATGTCTTCCTCTCAGTTTGCAATTCTTCCGAGCATTTTGATAAGTTGCAAAGTCACGGCAAGTTCAGGGAAAAAGTTCAATAAGAGAAGCAATAATTCTATATTTAGTCTTAGGAAATGCTGCTGAGCAGATTGATGAAGCAGAAGTGGGTGACCATTTTGGACAAAGTCAATCTGTTCAGACACATGCCTGGGGCATGTCAGGCATTTTGGCTCAGAGGTAAGGACACTACCACAAGAATCTTTAAATCTAATCTTTTATCAATCTGATCTCAGTTAAATGACAGAACATGTCATCAACAGTGCACTCAAGGAGCACTTACTTCACAATGGCCTGCTCACTGACACCTTGGGTTCCACCAGGGCTACTCAGAGCTCTACTTTACTACAGCCATGGTTCAAATATATATGAAAGAACTCCAGAAGTGAATACCCTTGACATCAAGACTACAATTGACTGAGTGTGGCACAAAAGACCCAAGAAAAACTGGAGTCAATGCGAATCAGAGGGAAAATGCTCTACTGGTTTGATGTCAGCAACATTCAGCCTCCAACCTTAGGTAAGTGTACTCCAGGGTGGCCTTCAAGATACACAACTATGCAGAATCACTGATAGCCAAGCACTGTACCCATGAGGATGGCCTCAACCATGATCATGGGTTCATGTTGCGCTCTATATAACCCCACCATATTGTTCTGTAAAATCTTCCTTACTGTCCTGTTTTGACACCATCACCTTAATAACCTGTTATGATCTCTCTACCCTAATTAATTTGTACAGTTTTGGATTATTTGTTAACTTTGTTTAGACTGTCAGCATGTGATTCTTATATCTAGCATGTTATTTCAGTCATTTGGCTTGTCTCCAACACCACCTTATTTTTAATATTTTGTAATTTTCTCACTGCCTCAATTAATTAAGATGTGGAGATGCTGGTGTTGGACTGGGGTGGACAAGATCAGAAGTCTGATGATGTCAGGTTATAGTCCAACAGTTTTATTTGAAATCACAAGCTTATGGAGCATTGCCCCTTCATCAGGTGAAGTGAGAAAGAAGCACACAGGCCCTAAATTTATAGGCAGAGAGATCAAACATCATACAAATGGTGCGGGTGGAGTGCCAAATGGTCAAATAATAGGTCTCTGCAGGTGACCAAGAGTGTCAGGCAGTAAAGTATCAAAAGCTGAATAACAAGCAAATAGATGACCTATAATCTGACTAAAAGATTCAAAGAGATAATTACAAAAATAAAAGGTGGTGCTGAAATAACATGATAGATATAAGAGTTGCATGTCGAGGCTCTAGCCAAAGTTAACAACTAATCCAAAACTGTACAAACTAATTAAGGTAGAGAGATCTTGTGCAACTCTGATACATATTATGTTAAAAGCTTGTGATTTCAAATAAACCTGTTGGACTATAACCTGATGTCATGTGACTTTTGATCTATTGGTTTGAGTTATGTCTGGCATAAAGGAAGATAGTTATGATTATTGGAGGTTAGGTCATCTCAGCTCTAGGCCATCTCAGCAGGAGTTCCTCAGGGTAATGTCGTCAGGGTACGTATTCAAAGTGCAAACACCTTCAGATACTTCATCTACGGCTCTCCCTCCATCATTAGCAGTGGGGATGTTCGCTGATAATTACATGATATTTCATCATTTACAACTCTTTGGATACTGCAGCAGTCAATTATCAAATATAGTAAAACCCTCACAATATCCAGGCTTGGACTGAAAGTGGAAAGTGACGCTGATAATGCACAAATTCCAGGCAATGACCATTTCCAACAAGAAAGAATCAAATCAATGACTCTTGACTTTGAATGGTATTACCTGCACTGAATGATCCACTTTCAACCTCCTGCAGGATACTATTGATCAGAAACTGAACTGGACCTGCCGTGCAATGATTGTCAGTACAAGAGCAGGTCATAGGCTTGGAATATCTCAGTGAGTAACTCCCAAAGCCTGTCCACCATCCATAAGGAACAGGTTAGGAGTGTGATGGATGAATGTAATTCTAACAACACTCAAGAAGCTTGATGTAGGACAAGCAACCCCACTTGATAGGCACCACATCCACAAGTATCCTTTTCACCACCACCATCGCTCAATAGGAGCAGACTGTGCACAATATAATGTAAAAAGTCATCAAAGCTTATTGGACAGCATTTTCCAAACCAATAACTATTGTTATCTAGAAGGACAAGAGCAGCAGATACGTTGGCACATCACTGACTGTAAGTTCCCTTCTCACTCGGATATATATTGCATTACATCAGTATCACTGTGTGGTATGACAGAGATCCCTACTCCAAACAGATTGCAACCTTTCAAAATGGCAGCACACTGCCATCTGCTCAGTAGAAACAAGAAACAGGCAATAAATGCTGGCCCAGCCAGTGAAGCAAATTTGAAGTTGCAAGTAACTGGAAATCAGGGGCCATTCTGCTCTATACTAGTGAGACAAAATGGAGAATTGGTGACCTGTTTCTGGTTTCTAATACTCCTGCTGTGCTTTTCCAATACCACACTAATCTTGACTTTTACAAGTCCACCATCCCCAAAAAACATAACCAGTGATTCAAGAATCTAAAGCTTTCCCTCCTGCATCAACTCTTCAGCCACAAATTCATCTGCCTAGTCCTTTGCTTAGTAATACATAGCACTGGAAGCAATCTGGAGATTACAACTTTTGAGGATCTCTTCATTGACATCTTCATACATATTATGCCAAAATGCAGACTACCTCAGCATGATTCATTGTTACTGCAGCTCCAGGTCCTTCCAACTGAACTTCCATTTCATAATTTTTATGAATTATCTTTATCAAGATGTGTGAGAGGCATGGTGGGGGTGGATAGTCTGAGTCTTTTTCTCAGGGTGAAAATGTCAACTACTAGATGGAATAGGTTTAAAGTGTGAGGGGGAAAGTCTAAAGGAGACGTGCAAAGCAATTTTTTTTGTGTAGAGGGTTGTAGGTGCCTGGGATAAATGGCCAGGGAGTGTGATACGATAGGCACAGTAGCAACGTTTAAGAGGCATTCAGACAGACATGTAAGCAGGGAGGGAATAGAGGGACACAGACCATATGCAGGCAGATGGGATTAGTTTAGATGGCATTATGGTTGGCATAGACATGATGGGCAAAGGGACCTGTTCCTGTGCTGTACTGTTCTATGTTTGAAATAGAATACTGTGGTCATGTGATGTAATATGAAAGGGATCATAAATTGTTAAGGAAATACTATACTTTCTTGGTTAGTTTTGAAATGAACCTGTTCTAGATCACATTATGTTGGCCATAGTTTGAGAAACATCCACTGGACAAAACTAATGTCACATTCATGGAATTTTATACCGATAACTGCATGACACTGCAAATACAGCAAGGCAAGGAGAGCAGAGATGTTTTCTCTCTGAAATTGAACTAATAACAAAGGCGACATATCAACACCTTGAGAGTCCTGAATAGGAAAGAATTAGAAGGATATGGGCCAAGTGCAGGGAAATGGCGTAGGCGTGGACGGACAGTTTGGGCCAAAGAGCCTGACTCCATGCTGTAGGACTTTACAACTCAAAATATATTCTCTTTTTCTATCCATGAATCCTGCCAGTCCTGCTGGGTTTCTCCAGCTTTTATTTCAGACCTTCAACATTTGTAGTATTGTTGCTTGTATCATAACGTTCTACTTACAGATGAGCTAATAGCCCCAACTATCTCAAGAGGTGAACAATGGATCCATGATCAGAGAGATAGAAAGTAAATGCTAAGGTGAAACTGACACCTTGTTGGAACAGTTACATGAAACAAAATGTTTTGAGGGATCTGTGCCAAGTGCAGGCAGGTGAGATTATTTTAGTTTAAGTTGCCAGGGTTGGAGGATCTGAGCTACAGGGAGAGGCTGAACAGGCTGGGGCTGTTTTCCCTGGAGCGTCAGAGGCTGAGGAGTGACCTTATAGAGACTTACAAAATTATGAGGGGCATGGATAGGGTAAATAGGCAAAGTCTTTTCCCTGGGGTTGGGGAGTCCAGAACAAGAGGGCATAGGTTTAGGGTGAGAGGGGAAAGATATAAAAGAGACCTAAGGGGCAACTTTTTCATGCAGAGGGTGGTTCGTGTATGGAATGAGCTGCCAGAAGAAGTGGTGGAGGCTGGTACAATTGCAACATTTAAGAGCCATTTGGATGGGTATATGAATAGGAAGGGTTTGGAGGGATATGGGCCAGGTGCTGGCAGGTGGGGCTAGATTGGGTTGGGATATCTGGTCAGCATGGACGGGTTGGACCAAAGGGTCTGTTTCCGTGCTGTACATCTCTATGACTCTATGATTATGGTTGGCATGGACTGGTTGAACCAAAGGGTCTGTTTCCATGCTGCATGACTCTATGACTAAAATTCCTGTGGCCTCTGAAGAACTATTAAGTGTATATTTCTGAATCCTTGCTTGATTCTGCCTTTAATATCTGAGCAGGCACAGCAATACAAAGAGCTCCCAAGCACCCTCAAGGAAAATGAAAGAGCATGTGATGTTGGATAAATAGAAGCTAATCCACAGGAATTTTTGGACTTCATGCTGGAGCCTACCAGATTAAAGGGGTAAAGAGTGCATGGGAAATAAGAAGCCCAATAAATATCCTTTCAAGTCAAAAAAAAATCAAAATCAACTCATGCAAACTAGAAAGGCTAAAAACGGCATGTTGAGCCAAAATGGAATAGACCGAACTCAAGCAACATTCCTGAAAGATGACACAGGCTGGCAGTTTCAGTAAAATTCTGCAGGGTTGCAGAAAATTGGTCAAGTTTCAGAGGCTTCAAAACCACAAGGATTGAGCAGTTCAGGAGAAGCTAGCTTAATTTAAATGGAAAGAAATTGGCAAGTACATTTAGAAGCATCAAGAAAGGATTAATAGAGTTTAAAAATAGATGAAGGAAGTGAACCTAAAATCAAATGGCAAATTACGTTGATACTGAATTAAACAAGTACCTATACAGATGAACTGATCAGAGAGAGAGAGGTTTCACCCAGGAAGTGCCAAGGGGCATAGCAGCAGAAGCTAGCTAGCCACCAATGAACCAGAGTGTCCTGAAAGACCTGAGACAGAATAATGATCAGACTATCCCTGTTGGAAACAAACTGAAAAAAATCATTACCACTTATTGCAATGCTCAACCCATGCTTGCAATAATCCAAAGGTAGTTCAAGTGCTGCTGATAACTCCCAGTTAGTCAAAACTACTAAGCACTACTTAGCTGAGGAGCCAGATGGAAAAACGTACTAGAATGGACATAGCAGATGAAGGGGGAGATGCAGCTAAACTTGCAGGTCATTTTTTTCTCCCCCAGAGATAAAGAGAGACAGGACAAGAAAAGAAAGAAGGAAAAATCCCTGATGCAGAAATTGAAGACATTCTGAAATATTTTTTTCCAGTTTGCCAGGCACCAGGGACAAATAGATGCACAACTGGTGAGGAAGCTATCTTTCTCAGTTGAAGAGCTGCAGGGCAAGAATCAAACTCGAGCTATATGTCTGTGAGCAATGGTGTCCCAAAAGTCATGGGATAGAGTAGGGACACAAAAATGTCCCAAACCAGACAGGGAAAAATTAAAAAGAAATGTTCACCTCTGCTGAATATTTGAGTAGCAAACTGCCATACTGACAGATTTAGAAGATAAACCAAAAAGTTCCTAGATAATCATACAAGTAGTGAGTGAATTGTGTCACAGAGTTGAGGAGCTGCAGGACAATGCAGCAAAAGCTGAATAGCCACCAATGAGCTGCAATATCCCAAAAATGATGCACTTGTGACTGTCACAAGAGGAGTTCAAGTGCAGATAACCTAGAATTAAAAAGAGAGCTCTGTCAACTGGCAACTATGGTCAGCCATGAGGAGGATTTGTGACGAACATATGACAGTGATCAGCACTGAACCCTAGCCAATAAGTTGGTAAACACAGTAATCATAAAATACTTAAATTCCCAGTTAATACCTCTAACCAACGTGCAGCAGGAGGTGTTAACTCATCTGGGAATTTTTTAAGAATCTGCAAGGATCAGTTAGAACATACCCCAATAACAGTCCATGATATAAACATGGGAGAACCCCCACCAGTAAAATAAAATTTGTATCCAATTGAGCTTAGCATCAATGAATCTTTAAGAGTGGCCACTGATGCTGGAAATCTAGGCACAGTAGCTGTCCTGCTTCAGGAAGATGATTACAGGGGTAACCAATTTCTGATTGTTCCAGTGAAGTTCACACATACAACTCTTCAAACTAAAAAACTACCCACAATTTTGGAGAAAGCAGTTTCGTTATTATTGTCCTATCCCATTTTGTTGACCCTTAGAATGCAGCAGAGAACTAACACTGCAGCTGCTACCTGGGTGTTTGACTTTCAAGTCTGACTGAGCCCATAAATGCATGTCTCTACTTCCTTCTTGCAATCTATTGGATAATATGCTGAGAAATGAAATTGATTATTTTGTTTTCCTAGAGGTGGAAACAATGTTGTGTCAATAGGACATGAAAGGGATCATAAACTATTTAAATACACTAGTTCCTTGTATATATTTAAAATGGGCTTTGCTGGACTAAAATGCGGCTACAAATCACATGATTCACAATTAGTTTCAGTTCTCAAAACTTTCAGTGGACAAAGCTAAACCACAATCCCTTGTGGAATTTCACACCTAGAACTGTTGGATACCGCTAACACAGTAAAATGATGAGGGCACGGGCAGGGGCTTGAGGAACACAGAACAGCCGATACAAAAACTAAATCACTCTGTTTACTGACAGAAGGCAAGGGAAAACAGGGTAGAGTTCAGACTGTCTCTCTCCCCTGTCTGAAATACTGCTTACACGTATCACCTAGATCAGCATTAAATATACTCAGACTGATTATAGCATAGCCAGATCAAAACTAAAATTTCTCTACTCCACCTTAACAATGCACATTAACAGTGCTTGTGGAGTAACACTCCTGTTTTTCTATGTAAGATTGCCTTATATCAGTTGTATAAGAATGTGAGTAATGTAATGTGCCATAACTATTAAGAACAGCATCAATACCTTCCCCCATATGAATCATTAAAATGTTTATTTCACGGAAAGAAGAGTGTTTGGCCCATGGATCAATGATGGTACCTTGTTTAATCAATCCAATATTAATCCCATGACTGTGCACACACTCGTCCATTGACTCCTCTTCTGCTTCAAATGTTTATCTACTTTCTCCTTAAAATATGCAATAACTTCTTCATCAGCTATTTCCCATGGCAAAATATTACACACTTTAGTAACTACATGATCAATTAAATGTTTCCCAACCTTTCTCTTCACTTTCTCAATGAAGCTAAGTAAATAATCTTCTATTCAGTAAAAATAATCTCCCCTTGTGCATTCCATCAAAACTGTTAATTGGTCTAAGAACTCACAATTTAGTTATCTTTTCATTTTCATAGATCTGGAAATTGTCCCATTACCTCAATACTATAATTTTTCCTTCCTGGTTGTCCAATCTACATTGTGTGCTCACTCCAGCTTTAATTTCTTTTATAAAGAAGATACATTCTCCTGCACCACAAAACCCCTAAAACATAGGTATTATTTTAACTGACCTATCCAGGGATGTTATAACACGCCTTTGGAGCAGGTGGAATTTGAATTCCTAGCTCAGAGTTAGGGTTGACCACTGTACCACAAGACCTGCAAGCCCTGAAAATACATAAAACTGGACAATTCATCACAGCTGTATCCTAATTGTGTACTTAGACAGATTATTCCTAACTTTGCTTGTGCTCTATGCTCCCATTAAAAAATTCAAAATGCAAGTTAAGCTTCTTTCAAATCTTATCCAACTGCATTTAAATGTAGTATTTGTGCAATTAATAGTGATTTGAGGCATTCATTACATCAATCTGATCGGAGTCCTAACATAGATCTGAGACATAAAAGTATGTACTACACACTCTATCATTCTTTTTCTTATCACTGGCTAAGTAAAGAGCCCAAACACATCATCGCCTGTTGTTGTCCTTAACTGCTGAAATAATAATGATATACTAAGTTATCAATTTCACTTAATTTCCTGACTACTATTATTTTATCAACTTATGTTAATATTGGACAAGTCAGATCCCAGTGAGATCTGGCTTGATAGACCCTAAACATTTTTTAAAACCATGGGGATCAGTTAATGAACACTTAGACAAGTCCATCAATGTAACTTTTAACTCAATTAACACAAAGAACAAAACAATTATTAATTAAGAGAAACATGAAAGACATTACACCACACAGAAGTGCTGGAAAGATTTCATTGCAAACAGAAGAAATGGATTCAAACCAATACTATACTTTTTATGCCAAAGATGTCCTTACCAAAACTCCAGAAAAGATTGACAATGAGGGGCACATCAAGGCTTCTTGATCAGGGTAACACAGCTGCATTCAATTTCCAACTGTTTTCCTTCTGTGCATTTTCCAGATGCTTTTTTTTTCTTTCAGCTGTTAGGTCTTCCTAAGGCACCTGAATGAAATTCCAAACAACACTCACTATAACTTTAAATTCAGAGCAACATGAGTTCTTTAAATTCAATTGCCAGCAGTCCTACAGGTTTACATGAAAGATTTTAATGCTCCACTCTCTGGCATACAAACATGCACATTGACTGAGTCCCTTCTAGATTTTCTTTTTCTGTGTATCTCTGGACTTCTGTCACTAGGCAATAGCCAGGTTCTTAACTCTTTTTTTTGGATTAATAAAAATATTAATTCCCTACATTTTACTCCAGGTTCATAAAACCTCCCTAAAATACATGTCAAGTAAAATGGCCTCCTGACATCTCATCACAAGATCACAACAGCAACTCTAAAGTGAAACTAAAACCAAGTTTCCACTGTCTTAGTACACAAAAATTAAAAAAAAACTTGAAGTTATACATTGTTCCTAACACTATCCGATTATTAACTTATTTCTGAGAACAACACAGCTTTCCAAATTGATAGCTTCAAGTTTTGTCTTTCTGAATAAGAGGTACAGTTAGTAAGTTTGCAGATGATACCAAAATTGGGGGTGTAGTCGACAGCGAAGAGGGTTACCTCAGATTACAACAGGATTTTGATCAGATGGGCCAATGTGCTGAGAAGTGGCAGATGGAGTTTAATTCAGATAAATGCGAGGTACTGCATTTTGGGAAAGCAAATCTTAGCAGTACTTATACATTTAATGGTAAGGTCCTAGAGAGTGTTGCTGAACAAAGAGAACTTGGAGTGCAAGTTCATAGCTCCTTGAAAGTGGAGTCGCAGGTAGATAGGATAGTGAAGGCGGCGTTTGGTATGCTTTCCTTTATTGGTCAGAGTATTGAGTACAGGAGTTGGGAGGTCATGTTGCGGCTGTACAGGACATTGGTTAGGCCAATGTTGGAATATTGCATGCAATTCTGGTCTCCTTCCTATCAGAAAGATGTTGTGAAACATGAAAGGATTCAGAAAAGATTGACAAGGATGTTGCCAGGGCTGGAGGATTTGAGCTATAGGGAGAGGCTAAACAGGCTGGGGCTGTTTTCCCTGGAGTGCCGGAGGCTGAGGGGTGACCTTATAGAGGTTTATAAAATCATGAGGGGCATGGATAGGGTAAATAGGCAAAGACTTTTCCCTGGGGTCAAGGAGTCCAGAACTATAGGGCAAAGGTATAGGGTGAGAGGAGACCTAAGGGGCAGCTTTTTCACACAGAGGGTGGTACATATATGGAATGATCTGCCAGGGAAAGGGGTGGAGGCTGGTACAATTGCAACATTTAAGAGGCATTTGGATGGGTATATGAATAGGAAGAGTTTGGAGGGATATGGCGTGGTGCTGGCAGGTGGGACTAGATTGGGTTGGGATATCTGGTCGGCATGGATGGGTTGGACCGAAGGGTCTGTTTCCATGCTGTACATCTCTATGACTCTATGAAAGCCTACATCGTTTCTGAATGCTGCCATGTATTAGCTTATAAGCTGCACAAAATCCTTTGCAGTTATTTAGTCTATTTTCGCTGTAACAATGATACTTCAAATGTGAATTATAGCTGTGGAACAATGTATAAATTGTATGTATATAGCACTTTTAATGTAGTAAAATATTCCAAGGTGTTACACAGGAACATCTAAAGTAAGTATGACAACTAAACTGCATACGGATATGTTATGGTAGATAACCAAGTGCTTAGCCAAAAGGTATGTTTTAAAGAATCTTAAAATAGAAATGTGAAGCAGAGAGGTTTTGGAAGGG
This sequence comes from Hemiscyllium ocellatum, assembly GCF_020745735.1. NCBI lineage: Eukaryota > Metazoa > Chordata > Chondrichthyes > Orectolobiformes > Hemiscylliidae > Hemiscyllium > Hemiscyllium ocellatum. Next base: position 14,050,522 of record NC_083415.1, on the reverse strand, counting down.
GATTACACATCTTGGCATTCAGGCAGGTGAAGATATGAATTCCAATGTTTTAAAATTAGAATCAGTGAGGCTTAATAGGCTACAATTGAAGGAGCATGCATAGCTCCAAAGGTTACAAAGTTGATGATGAGTATAGGTATTGAGAGGACTGAGATTATAGAGGTATTTGTGAATAATATTGAGAATTTTAAAAGTTGATGCTTTCCTCAACCAAAAGTAAATTTAAGTCAGTGAGCACAGGGTTGATGAGTGAATAGAACTTGGTGTGAATTACGACAAAGACAGAAGGGTTTTTGACATTGCCAAATTTATGGTGTGCAAAATGTGGGCAGACAACCAAGGATGCCTTTTAATTGGCTTCAAATTGTATGATTTCTGAAAATAATATCTGCAATTAATCAAAGCTCTTAAATGAAAAAAATACAGTTTGGCAGCAATGTTCTGAATGCTCCTGACCAGGTGAGCATGGTTTGTGTGGCAGCAGTGGAGTGGAGAACAACCTAAGTTACAAACAGAAACCATTGAAAAGTCTCTTTTTATGCATCACTATCTCTTGGAAGTAGCTTCTAAAAAAACCTTCAGTACCAGCCAGTGAGTGAAAGGGAAGATCAGGATACCAACAGCAAACAACTAAAGCAAATAGGAAGAAAGTGAAAAAAAAACTCATTAATTTCTGTGTTCCAGACTGGAGCTATCAAATTGTCTTTCCATGATCTTTTCTCCATTCTTCTACCCTCAATATCTATGTCTCCTCTGTCTTTATGGGGGAGACACTTAAGAAAGGATAGAGCTTAAATTGTAAAGTTATAAGATAGCAATTCATAATTGATTAAAGATAAGTACAGAAAGCTGGTGAGCATTTTCTTTTAACTTGACATCATTAGTCAAGTAAATTGGTGATATTCAATAGTTTGACTGAATACTTTCACTTTGTGATGACTCTGGGAACAATGAAGCTTAATTTCCAGTCAAATATGTTCCGATATTTTATGTTCTTATGGTTTCAGCCACTATTTGACAGCCATATTGAAAATACTCAGCCATTCAAACCCAGTGAGTTATGACAAAACATATGTTTTGAAGCAAAAACGAACAGAAACTCATCAGATATTTTAGTGATAGACTAGTTGTCAGTGCTATAATCACTAGAATCAACTCCCTCACATATTTATATATTTAAAGTTAGTCTCACCTGATAAATTGACAAAACTTTGCACCTTCACTCCTTTTCTAATCCAGAGAAAGGAATGGCAGCACACGCACTGTCCAGATGGATGTTTGTGACTCACACATCTGTGTGATGCAGCAACCAAACCAATGTGATGTCACTGACGCGGCAAACAGGACAAAGCCATTGCCTACAACAATTAAAAGAAAGATGACATGAACACTTGTTAACTTGTTACAAATTGAGCATTTTATTCCTCCCAGACTTCTTTTTCTATTTTGTTCAGTCACAGGCATCACTAGCGGGGCCAGCATCTACTGGCCAAAGGGAGATTTAAAACCAATGCCGTTGTAGCTCTGGAGTACTTGTACACTAGGCCATGTAAGGACAACAATTTCCTTCCCTAAAAGAGATGAGTGCCTCAAATTTGTTCCCCTACAAATCAACAATGGTCACCTTGTCATCATTAGACTCATTCCAGATTTTAAAAAATATATGTCGAGTCATAGAGATGTACAGCACGGAAACAGACCCCTCGGTCTAACTCGTCCATAAACAAAACTTTTGTTTTATAATTCATAACGTCTCAACTTATGGAATCTGGACGAACAGTTAACTAGATTTTAGAAATTTACAGACACCGTTGTTTTTAATTTCGATCCTGAACATTTTTTCCCATTTCGATGCTCAACGGGCTGGGGATCGATTTGAAAACAAGTCCACAACATTTACTCTAGCTTTGACCAAGGCGAAATGTAAACACACAAACGTCACGTCTGGCTTCGAATTCTCCTTGAGAGACTGCAAAGGGGTTGAGTCTGTGATATTTTTACCCAAACAGAAACTCTGGGCTCCTTTCCTTCGGGAGATGAACACGTTCACGGAGATTCTTACGAAATAGACAATGCCCGAAATGTGTCTGACTGATTTGCATCACTGAGGTGTGCAGGCGGTGTGTGAGATCATACTAACAGACCAGTGGCGTAATGATAAAGCCCAGGGCTCGCTCTTTCCCTGAAAGTTACCAGAGCTGTTGACACTGAACAATCCGAGTGGGGGGGCCCCAGGATTTGAGCGGCGGGCGCGATAAATAGACATCAACGAGTGGACCATGCAAACCGGGGCCGACCCTCCCGAGTTTTGCTGCACTGTCAATCTGAGCGGGGTCCCCCCCGAAGAGCTGGCCGTCAAGATCAAAGACGGGAGGATGTGCGTTTATGGAGAACACGTGGAGAGGTCCCAGGACGCGACAGGAGCGATGAACCTGAGCCTGAGGGGCTTCTCCAATGAGATCGACCTCCCTGCGGGTCTCTGCACCGACTCGTTGACCTTCACCGTCTGCAACAACAAGGTTCTGAAAATCCAGAGCAAGAAGCCCCGCCTCTTCGCTGGCAGCTCCAACAAGTGCCCACCGCCCCAGCCAGCGCAGTGCTGCCCCCAGAGCCCGCCCGATGAGCTGCCCAAACTGACCCGTTACCACGGCCCACGTTGCCCCCACAGGAAGCAGAAACTCGGCGAGGAGCCCTGCGCCACCAAAGCCTCGGGCTCGGAGTGTTGCTTCGCCACCACATGCATGGAGTGAAAAGGGGGCGAGAGATCTGAGCCTGGCGCCATAGACCAGAGGCCGCGCCTATGAAATGGTCGTTTGGGTAACTTGTGGTCACCGCAGAAGGAACTCTTTGCTCTTCACACCATCCGGGGCTGGGGGCGGTTGGGCGAGCCTTGAAGATTCTCAATAAATCTCGTTTTATCACAGTGTCAAATTCTTGTCCATGTCTCCTGCATATGTGTACAAAGACATTTACAAAAAACAACAAAGCTGAACAAGACAAGAGGAAATTAGGAGTGAAGAGTCAAAGTACTGACAGAGTTCTGTTACCGAGAGTATTGCTCTCTTAGTACGTTGTACAGCCTGAAGGAGGTTTTGCCACTTTAAGGAGAAAGTGAGGTCTGCAGATGCTGGAGATCAGAGCTGAAAATGTGTTGCTGGAAAAGCGCAGCAGGTCAGGCAGCATCCAAGGAGCAGGAGATTAGACGTTTCGGGTATAAGCCCTTCTTCAGGAATCGTGAAGCCATTCCTGAAGAAGGGCTTATGCCCGAAACGTCGAATCTCCTGTTCCTTGGATGCTGCCTGACCTGCTGCGCTTTTCCAGCAACACATTTCCAGCTTTGCCATTTTAAAGGCACTATCTGTGCCAGTTGTTCTGGGTGATTAGACAGGATAAATTCTGTGTTGTGTCGTGGATACCTTTTGGATATTGTATTTCTGAAAATGTGTTGCTGGTTAAAGCACAGCAGGTTAGGATTCCTGATGAAGGGCTTATGCCCGAAACGTCGAATTTCCTGTTCCTTGGATGCTGCCTAACCTGCTGTGCTTTAACCAGCAACACATTTTCAGCTGTGATCTCCAGCATCTGCAGACTCCATTTTTTTACCCGAGGATATTGTATTTCATCTACTTTACAAAGCAAAAATAGGTAGCAAAAGAATTGTTAGGTAGAGTGGCAGCTGAATTTCAATCTGGAAAATTAAAAAAAAGTTCCCATCGTCTTAACAGACGGGAACACTGCTCTTTCATTAGAGATAGGGAGACTGGTGGTGGTTTTTCCTGAGGGTAACTGTACCTCAGGCCAGAGGCGAGTTTGACAAGAAGAGTCTCTCAGGGTAACTTCGGCTGTTGTTGGAATTGAAACAATGTTATTGACGTCACTGCATCATAAACCAGCTTTCCAGCTGGCAGCATTTACTTTTGAAGGTAAAATGCGGTTCCACAGAAAACATAGCTACGTGTATGGGGAATATGCCGCAGATATTCAATGAACAAAGAAGTGCTAGTGTTCTGCCCGCATTTATCCCTCACTCAACATAATCAAATCAGATCCACCATATCACGATCAAGAAATCTCGATGCATGTCAATTTGCTGCCATGTATTTACCCCGGTCTTGAGAGCATGAGAGGGGGTATATTTAGGGGCAATGGATAAGAAATTTGTAGTTGATACAGAAATTGGCGATGTGATGGACAGTACATAAGAAAGCAGGACATTGCAGGAAGATATCAAATAGGATTCAGGATGAAGAAGTGGAAAGTAAGGCATTTGGCAATCACAAACAAGACAAGGGAGCACAGAATAAAATATATAACATTGAGAAATGTAGAGGAACAAACGCATTTTGGTTTAAAAATTCACAGATTCATGAAGGTAACACGATGGATAAATAAGAAAGGAGTTACACCACATTGGGATGGTGTGCTGTAAGTCACAAGCCACACTATTTCCACAGTCATCATAAATGTTAAAAAAAAGTTAGGAAACTATGCAAAATTCACAATTTACTTGTCAGATAGATCCAAGTTAACAGAAAACTCTGAATAGGTTCCTGTCCATAGAAAGAACTACTATTTATTACAAATAAGTAGATTCTGACCACAGGTAAACAACTATAGACTGTCAATATATAACTCTAATAGTTAAAACTCTAAGCATGCCTCTAAAACTCACTGATACACAAATACAGATAAGCAATCACTAAATATTGGGGAACCAGCCCAAGCAGTAGCACCTGTCCTCAGGATTTGATGGAGTGTTTTCCATGTTCTTCAGTTCTCTGATCTTTTCCTTCAGGTTCTCTCTTGACGGCACAGTGTGACTGGTTCATAAATAGTTTCTGATGTTTTGGGTTAAAAGCAGCAGCTTACAGCAAATGGAAAAAATAAACGAATTTTCTTCAAGCCTTGAACATTTTACTGGAGAGAGAGAGAGGCACTGTTTTAGCAGTCGAAAGGCTTCTGTCAGTATCATTCACACTCACAACTATCTAGGGCCAAACAGATAGTTGTTGTCAGACTCAGAGCTATTGGCATCCACAATTGATACAAAACTACAAGCCAATCACCCTTCAGTTTATAAATGATTCGTTGCCACACATAGCTTGAAGATACAGTGAAAAGTGTTTTGTTGCCACAATCTGATTTGAGTTACAATAAGTACAAGGATAAATTATTTAAATAAGAGTTATTCTTCTGTTTAAATTGTGATCTCAAGCACAGCTTCAGGGCTTCTGCAAGGTGTTCTGCTCCTCAAAGAATCCTGCTCTAGGGTCAGCATTGATAATGCCAATGCCCCTTGAGAGCTAAGCTCTGCTTTCCTTGCTGTTCTGCTGACATGGACAAGAATCCAGGTTCTATGGGTAAGGGAGCGATTGAGCATTGTCAAGGAAATATACGTTGATAGGAAGTGAGAGGGGGATGGTTTGGTATTTGCCAAGGAGGTGAAGTGGGCATGATGTTGCCTCCCTCCTCCAGCTTGAGATCAGCTTTCAGTTTACATCTTGCTGAGGATTATTTCCTGTCCCGTTCTGAATACTTGCATGGAGAAACAGGTATACACAGCATCATTGTACCAAATTAAGAATGTGATATGAAAGCCTAGGTCAAAAGTTCTTGTTATTTGCAGGGACTCTTGTTGTCTATTTCTCGAGAAAGAAGTAAAACAGCTTCTCTGTCAGTGGCCATATTCTCTGCATATAAACTCTTATTAATTGGTTAAATATGTTTTCTGAAAAGTTCTTAAAGGTTCAATTTTGTACATCTGATAAGAACACTCGGGACATTCAGTGTATTTGGGGTATTACAAAAGAGGATCATGGGGGATGGAAGAGCACTTACAAGGTGTTAAATCATGATAGATAGTGATGATCAAATTGCTAAGCTTCATTGCTGACAATTATTTTTATTGTGGGATATGAAATAAGTTGTAAGGATGCTATTTGGAGGCTTCAAATATAGATAAGTTAGGAGAGCTGGCAAAAATCTGGCAAATTGGTTATAATATGAGAAATTATGAAATTGTCCATGCAGGAAGAATAAAGAACAATTATTTAAATGGTGAAGGATTGAAGAGCTCCAAGATGCAGATGGACCAGGTATCTTCAGGCATGAATCTCAAAATGTTAGCATGCTGATGCAACAAGTAATTAGCAAAGCTAATGGAATTTGATAATTTTTTGTGGGGGGATTTGAATATAAAACACAGGAGGTTACGCTTCGAATATGCAGGAAACTGTTGAGACCACATGTAGTCCTGTCACCTGATTTAGGGATGTAAATACATTGGAATCAGTTCAGAGCAGGTCTACCAGCCTAATGAAAGCATTGTATTATGGTGAAAGGCTCAAAAGGTTGGGCTTGCATCCAACTGGAGTTTACAGGAATAAGGGGCAACTTGATTGAAACACATAAGATCCTGAAAGGTATTGCCAGGGTGGATATGATAGAAGAGATCACAATTAAAAATGAGGGTTGACCATTTAATAGAGAATACGTGTATTTCCTTCCTCAGGAAGAGCTTTTGGAACTTTCCTAAGAAACCTTATGTATTTTTCAGGCAGAGGTAGATAGATGCCTGTTAGGGACAGAAGTGAAAAGTTATTGGGGATAGGCAGGAATGCAAATTTGAGGTTACAGTCAGATGTACCATGATTATATTGAATGGCAGAGCAGGTTCTAGGGGATGAATAACCTGCTGCTCCTCTTTACTTATACTTTATTTTATCTATTCATGTAATGTGGGCTTCATTGGCTGAATTGACATTAATTGCCTATGCCTAGTTGCCTTTGCAAACATGGTGTGGAGCTGCCGTCCTGACCATTGCAATCCATTTGGTAAGTAGAACGCATAAGGGACTGTCAGAGAATACAGGCGGATATACATAGACTGGAGAGTTGGGTGGAAAAGTGGCAGAAGGCTTTCAATCCAGACAAATGTAAGGTGATGCATTTAGGCAAGTCTAATTCTAGAGCGAATTATACAATGAATGGAAGAGCCTTGGGAAAAGTAAATGGGAAGAGAGATCTGGAGTGCAGGTCCATTGTACCCTGAAGGCTGATGCACAGGTGGATAGAATAGTCAAGAAGGCATATAGTATGCTTGCCTTCATAGGACTGGGTACTGAGTATAAGAGCTGGCAAGTCATGTTAACATTGTACAAGACATTGGTTCGGCTGCATTTAGAATACTGTATACAGTTCTGTTCGCCACATTACCAAAAGGATGTGGACGCTTTGGAGAGGGAGCAGGGAAGGTTTACGAGGATGTTGCCTGGTATGGAAGGTGCTAGCTATGAAGAGAGGTTGAGTAGGTTAGGTGTATTTTCACTTGGAAAAAGGAGATTAAGGGGGGACCTGATTGAGGTTTACAAAATCATGAAGGGTATAGACAGGATGGATAGAGACAAGCTTTTTCCTAGGGTGAAGGATTCAATAATGAGAGGTCATGCTTTCAAAGTGAGAGGTGGGAAGTTTAAGAAGGATATACACGGCAAGTACTTCACACAGAGGGTGGTGGGCGTTTGGAACGCATTGCCAGCAGAGGTCGTAGAGGCAGGCACGGTGGATTCATTTAAGATGCGTCTGGACAGATGCATGAGTAGGTGGGGAGCAGAGGGATACAGATGCTTAGGAATTGACTGACAGTTTTAGACAGTACGTTTGAATCGGCTCAGGCTTAGAGGATCAAAGGGTCTGTTCCTAGGCTGTAAATTTTCTTTGTTCTTTGTTCTAGACAATAAGGGAGGGAGGATTTTGACAATGATAGAAAGGTGACATATTTCCATATAGGGATGGTCAGTGGCTAAGAGAGGTGATGGTGTTCCCATGTATTCGTTGCCCCTGTCCTTCTTGCTGTTTCTCCATGCTGATGATGTTCAATCAATAAGAATCCTCTCCTCATGCTGTATAAAATGGTGACCCTGTGTTCAAGTCTGTTTTTTGCGTATGTTCTGATGAGTGCAAGATGGTGAACTTCACCTTCTTGTCTCCTTTTAGCATTACAATTTTAGAATTAGAGGGGTGTCCAAAACTTTTTCCCCTAGGGTTAGTGGAAATTTGTAACTCACTGTGTTACAAAATATTTCAGGCAGAAATCCTTGCTACATTTTTAAAAAGTAATTTGATCAGCAACTGAGTTTTCATAAAAGACGAGACCATAACTGGGAAAGTGCAGTATGGCTGGTTTGCTGTTTTGCAGCTGGCAATTCTTCTGAGTTATACAGCCAATTTTTTTTTATTTTAGGATGATATGACAGTGAAAAGTGCTATTTAAATACAAATAATTTCTTGTATTAAGGCAAAAACCCAGGAGCCACAACATTACAAGTTAAGAGGCTACAGATTTAAGAAAACTGAAGTGGTCATCAAAGAAGATCTCCAATTATAGAAATGCTTTTTGGCTGTAATTTATTTGCTTGGAACATTTTACATTGATAAAGGTGCTATACAATTGCAAGATCATGTTGTGGAATACTCCCAGTGACGTAAAATGTATTTTGATTGGAAAATTGATTCTAAAGAGCATATGGCTGACAACTGCAGCACATAAAATTGTACCCTAGTGCATTCAAACATGTCGTGTGAAAAGATTAACTATCCTCTACAGAAATTCCATACACCAACTGGCAAATGTCTATCACTCAAAAGAATGTTCCAATTTGTTTTTGAGCAGTTTTTAAATTTTAGGAAAAAAGGGAAGATATCCTCTCCTGAAGATTGTAACAAATTTCCTGAATGTCGCAAATCAGTTTCTGTGAAGAACTTTAAGGATGAAGAAATACATTTGTTTCTTAAATAACTCCAACTCTTTTCCTTGATGAGTGTGAAAATTACTTCAGAAAATTTGAAATGTTTGACTATTTATTTTCTATCTCTGAAAGTAATGCTCTACAGAACATTTAGTGGAACATGATATTATTGTATACCAATTGAGTACTTTAGAAAGGTAGGCATTATAGGAAACAGCCAATTTGTGATATGAACTTTGAAATTTGATCAGATTTACTTCCTGCAAATATAATGGGAATTACTTACATTTTCACTGATCAGCCAATAAACAAAAAAATCTACATCAAAAATATTTATTTGGTCACTTGAATGTCTGACAGCTATGAAATCTTGTAAATCTGTTTAAAAGCCTTCATGTTAACAGCCAGGTATTTCCATTTGTCTGATGAAGAAGACATACTTTCTACTCATTAGATCGCATTATATCTAAACTCAAAGGAAAGGCTTTGGAATCTTAATATGTATGTAACTGCACTTCTGAATTATGCAATCTAGAGCTGCACAATTTATCAGCACAAAATACTTGTAATTTTTGCAACTTGTTTAGTTAGGGTCATCCTAATTATTAGGAAAATGTCATAGCACCTAGTCACAGAACTCGTTTCCCTGGTCACGGAAATGACACACTGGATGAGCCATTGTCAACTGCTTCTGGATTCTTAAAGCCTCAATGAAGATCCACTTGGTTTGACTAGTTCATTCTGAGTTTATAATTCTGATTTGGATTTAACAGTATCTTGAAAACAGTACCTTTAGCTTTTCTGAAGGTTATAGTTAATTAGTCATTAGACAACTGAAAAGCGTGGTCCTGAGTTCTTGCTAGGGGATAGCGAGTATCAGCCATACCTCATAAGTGTTTGGAAAGTTAACTCCAATGTCTGGCCAATTACTCTTCAATCGCTCAACTGTCATAAAACAGGTTATTTCTTATGATCATATTGCTGTTTGAGAGAACTTGCTGTGAACAAATTGGCTGCTTCCTACAATACCCACTTTTCTAAAGTACTCAATTGATATATACAATCATAATGAAATGCACTATATACATGCAGGAGATGGATTTTATATTCCCCCACTAGACATGTTTCTGGTGCGGGTCAGTTAAATTAGATCAAAGAGCGATAGCCCACCAACTCCTTATCCACACAATATGATCGATAGGTGCACTATTAATTTTAATGTCTGTCTGCCGTATTTAAATTAACAAATAAACATCTATTATTGTTAAGCAAATTTATTGGCCTGAATAATAGACCTAATGTGGTCAGAAGTGGACAGACATGAACAGTCTGCATGAACAAAGCCAGAAATTAAGTAGACATTTGTTTCAACGAATGGCCTGTGCACATTGAAGGTATCACCTTTCCATTTACGCTGTGTGCCTAACAGAACCTGTCACTCAAAGCCCTCTTCCCCACATCTGCTTTAGGGCTCAACAATCTCTCACTTTACAAAAACTCCGCAATGCATCTTTTGAGCAGTCATGATCTTCCTTAGCCTTCTTCCTACATTGCCAGCAATGCCCGTATTAATCTCTCATGTTACTGAGAGTGATGGAGGTCCCAGCTAATCAGATTGACCAGAAACACTTAAGGTTATTCTTCCTCTGTTACAAAGAATACCAGTTTCACTTTTAGTCAATCAATAAAAGTGTGGAACATGCTGATGGATGCCATTGATTGGATAGATATATGAGCACAAATGGTGGTGCAGTGGTAGTATCCCTGTCTCTGAGTTAGGAGACCCAAATTTAAGTCCCATCTGCTCCAGATTCCTGCAATAATATGTCTGATCAGGTTGATTATCTATGAGCATATATGGGGGGGCTCTTGTGGTTCACTAGCAATATCCCTATCTCTGAGCCAAGAGGCTTGGGTTCAGGTCCCATCTGCTCCCAGGAACCTGATGTGGGAGGTGTGGAGAAACACATTTGAACAGGTTGATTAGACAAGAATCAAAGAGACTCTTAAACATCATAGAATGGACATGGAGAGCGATACATGTAGCAGTCCCATGCAAAAGGAATCTCAGATGGCTCATAATCTCCCAGACCATTTGTGCTTTTTGTGCCCTTGAGGATACTGTGCTCCTGCATACATAGATTATTTAAACTTGAAAATCATCATTCAATTTTGAGAGGGATGCTGTTTCATTTCTGGTTGTAGTTCAGGGTTGAATTGGGAAATAAGAAAGAGTATGTCAAGGATGGGTATATGAATAGGAAGTGACATGGTGCTGGCAGGTGGGACTAGATTGGGACTAGATTGGGTTGGATATCTGGTTGGCATGGATGTTTCCGTGCTGTACATCTCTGTGACTCTATGACTCTACGAGTTCAGCCCCATGCTCCTAATCTTTCAACAAATGATGTAGAGGGATTGAACAGATTGGAGGATATTCCCCTTGGTCTGAGCAGCTATCAACAGGTCCAAGCATGAAACCAAGAAGAAGATTGTTATACACCTGCCTGCCCCCTTTGTGTGTTTATGACTGCACCTCGCTGTCCATTTGGGTGCATCATTTCTACTCATCATCTTTTTCCAATTTAAATTTGCTTTTGGGTTTTGCTACAGGGTTGGTATGCAGACTGTTAAATTTTAGTGTGGTTTAATTTGATCTAATTTGGTCTGTAGTTTCATTGATGATTTCAAAAAATAATAAAGAGACATTCACAGAAACAAGGACTGAATCAGGAGGCATAAACCCATCCTATTTCATAATAAATATATTTACCATAACTATCATCATCATTCACTAGAGATACACACTTTATCCTTTAAAACAACTTGAGTTTCAAAACCTAAGGAGTAAGTTCTTGCCTGTCTACCTAATCAAGGTAGCTACTAAAACATAAGGGTACAAACAAGTAATTATATATCAAGTTTCCAAGACCTTTCCATCCAATTCTAGCAGCTTCCTCATCAGTTACATGATTGTCACAAAATATAACTCAGCATTGAAGAAAGACATTTTCATGAACTCGATCTGGATGAATCTGAGAAAGTATTTTATCTTTGAGTTTCAGGTGAGAGTTATAAATTAGATAATGGCATAATTTGTCTATTTTGCTGGCCTCCCCAGTAATTGAGTTGACAAAACCTGAGATTCCTTTTTCTGATTCCCAACATATGTTTATTTCCACAGGAGATTCATTATTACATGTTTTCCAGTTTGGGGTTCACAAGAAAAGCTGTTTTTTCATTGCTCCACTTCAACAGGTCACTTCAATAAAGTGGCATTGGGCTCTCTGGATTCTTTAATAACCTATGGATTATTGAATCTCTTGTCCTTCAAGTTTTCAGTATCAGCATTTGACTAGTGGTTTCTATCTGAGTTCCACAGTAATAAGATTATTCTAAGTTAAAAATCACACAACACCAGGTTATAGTCCAACAGGTTTAATTGGAAGCATACTAGCTTTCGAAGCGATGCTCCTTCATCAGGTGATTGACAATTGACAAGCTAGTGTGCTTCCAATTAAACCTGTTGGACTATAACCTGGTGTTGTGTGATTTTTTAACTTTGTGCACTCCAGTCCAACACCAGCATCTCCAAATCAAGATTATTCTAGGTTTGTAGTTACACAGTAAGCCACAACCTTGTTGAAACATAGTGATGACTGAGACCAAAAGCTCCAGAATGATAATTTCACCTTTAACTAACGGTTACACATAAAGGGTAATCCATGAGTTACCAATCATGCAGTTAAATTGAAACACATGGAATTAAAATCTGTGAGGCAAGAACAAATTAGCTATTAGAAATAATGATGAGATGTTGTAATTTTCAGAAAATGAACCCAAATCAAATACAATTCATTAAAGATAATTATAATCAAGTGTGTGAGGCACTGTAAAAGATGGGAAGGAAATGGAGAGAGAGAGAGAGAGACTGAAGATGCATGGAATAAAACACGTTTAATTGGTAACATAATTTATAAAAACAAAGTCAGAGGTCAAGTGAAATGGATTTTGACATTTTAACTGGTGAATAAATAAGCTATTATTTCAAAGTTTTTTTCATTCTATTTGTGAGAACACATACTGTTATTCTAAGAGTAGAAGAAGAAACTAATGAAGGAATAAGTAACATGGATGCTATGATCTTAAGGGAGACTATTAACTTTTAACAAAAGAAACTGAAGTTCCAGTCATACAGTGAAAATTCCCCCACAGATTTAATGTCTTAAATAAAAGCTTTTACTGTGCAAAAATCTGAAAAGCAAGAACTACTACTTTAGCAATATATTTTGCAATTATTTTAAGCCTGATAATCTCAACAGACTACGTCCTGGTTTATTTTATTTCTACCTCAGAATTCCTCAAAATTCTGTAACATTTTGTGGGTTCCTTTACTTTTCATGAGTCCCAACCAATGTATGTCACAGCTGTTAGGAACTGATTTTGAATCTCCACTTTTCCAGTCTGGCAGTTAGATTTTCTGAACTCTCTCCCTCCCTCTGTCTGTGACTGTGACTGTCAATCTCTCTTCTACTGGCACATCTCTTCACTGGCCTTGCTCAACAGCTTCAACAATTTAATTTGTCAAGTACTTTCAAATGTGGGTCACCCTCAGAATTCTGCTTCATTACTCCAGCCCAGGAACATCTCTGATTCCTAACAACTACTGTGCCCCTTGTTCTGGCTCAGGGCAGATACAAATTTGCCTGTTCACAGCATTCCAAGATGACTCTTTGTTTCAAATGAAAAACATGGATAAAACCCACCTGAAAGGGTACTTTGCTGGCAATATCACAGGTGGGCCACTATCCTAGATGGAGATTTAAAACCAATGTTTTTTTATTTTTAAAATAACCTTCTGATTATGATACCCACATGAATAATTTATCTTTATTGAAATAATACCGCTCATAATGGATTTACTGATTTCAGAAAGAAAACCCATGTTTACAAGTTACTTTCTGCTCCTTTTATGTGGGTGATCTACTGTGGCATCTACATGACAATACCCCACTGGATAACATTACAACTTCAAAACATTTTCCAAGAGTCAAGAAGCCAAAGTAGCCATAAAAATCATAGGTGTAAATATATTTTTACCACCATCCCCAGCAACACAACAGAACTTTACTTTGGAATTGTAATTCCCCCAAAGTCTATTCTCCCCAAACCAATTGCAATATTTTATTTTTCTCAAAAACCTTTAATCCCAAGGTATAAGCTTTACTATTGCGTTGAATCATAAAATTAGAGATTTTCCTAACATGGATGCAAATATAAAATGGATTTACTCTCTTCATCATGAATCAAGATCAAACAATTTTTTCAAACAACACTTATCAACAACAATCATTCATATTTGCAGTAATTCTTTAAAGGGTCAGGTAGATCTAGCCAATCGATCGCCAGTCTATGCATTATACATTTCTGAACAAGCTGACGACACAGTGTCTGTAGAGATGGAACTGCAGAAATAAAAACAGAAAATAGAAAATGGCATTATTAAGTGATATATTCTAGAAGTATCAATTCATTTGATATATAACTCTCAGTTAGGAGCTATGTATTTAGCTGTTTTTCATGAATGTTTGAACCAGGCACACTAACAATTGACAAGAGCCACAAATCCAAACAGTGACTTGATTGGAAGATAGTCACTTGATCTTTTATGAAAATTGCTTGTCTCTCTAAAGGGTTGGAAGGGAGAGTTTAAATCTGAATTCACACACTTCTTGGCTTTATGTATTGCTATTGCAAATTACCTTTGTTTTATTATACCTATCAGGTTTTGTTCCAGTACAGTGTACACAAGTAGCTATTTCACCATTCAGTCTGGTGCCAGAGCATAGCAACATTTTGCAGGCTATCTGCAACAAATCTTATTCTTACATATCTAATAATCATTCTGCTCTTCTAAAGTTCGATTCTAAGTCTATCAAAACAACACTTTTCACTGTATCTCGGTGGATGTAACACTAATCAATTTCCCTAAATTTAAACATGACTGTGCAGTCGTGCTGTGAGCCAATTCAACTCAGCTATTAATTCAATTTATAATACAGCAAAACACTGACAGACCAGTTGTTGATGATGTTATTAATAATTTGATTGATTAAAACGTACTGCTGTAGCATAGATTAAAAAAAACTGAAATCTGGAAATATGAAGCGAACAGAATACACTGGAATTATACAGCATGTTCTTTGTATGATATGTTATACATTAATTTTATATTGTAGTTAAAATATTAGAAAATGTGCATTATCAACATAGATTCCCTATTTATATAACAGACATGAAGTGAATGCTGAAATAATCGACTACAATATATAAAGGTTTTGAGTAAACTTTGCTTTAGATTCACTGAATATAGTTTAGATGCTTACATGACTTCACTAAGTTTGGTTTGTAAAATACAAAGTAGTACTTCTTCAGAATTTCAATAAATCAAACTAGTTTCTATTCCAGTGTGTCTAAGAGGTAAAGATGCAAAATGTTTTATGCATAGTCAGTCAGGAGTGCAGCCAAAACATTAACCATTGAACAATTCTATTTGAAAGATTATATTAATGTAATAAAATTGATTAGATGATACTTACAACCATAGTCCACTTGTATAATCCTCACAGTCTTAGTGGAAGCAAACACATCTACAACAGCGTAGAGAGGCTGGTTAATGGGAATTCCTCTGGCACAGGGACCCATGTCTTCCCCATTGATGACAATGTGCATTTCACCCATATTAGCGTGCGTGGTGTACAAGACCCCAACTCTGCTTCCTCTGGCAGTTGCAGGAAGAATATTCGTCTTATACAATTCATCCAAGAGGTGACTGTACCTTCCTGGCCTGCTTCTTCCGACCAACTTGTCCTTGGGGATCCTACATTTTCCAATTTGCAGATAGGCCTCTGTAGAACAGAGTGGCTGTGGAGCAGGATTGGATTCCTGATCATCAGTGGAGACCTTATTGTGATTCCTGGTTATTGCAAAAACCCAACTGCTTCCCATGTTTACTAAATCGGGAAGAGAATATTCAGGAACTGATTCTAAGTTTTTTGGATTGTGCGCTGTCAAACCAATCCTTACATTCCCACACCACCCTAATTCTTTCTCTGCAATTTCTATCAGGAAAATCTTATCAGGATCTAGAGGCTCTTTACTGAAACAAACCCCATTCCCAAAGCTGTCTGTTCTTGTCGCTTCGGTCTGAGAAGCATCCAGTCTCACGTTGGTTCCATGGATATTGTGGAAGCGTATATACGAATCTGACACTGCAGCCATTTCTGTGATCCTTATTGCTTCTGCTATTTTTAACCACAGAAAGAATTTGTGATACGTATTGGGTCAGAGGCTGACAGCTGGTATGGAGAAACTGATATAACAGAAGCCTACATACTAACCCTGCTCTTTAGCAAGATGTTTCTAAATGAACTACAAAAAGTATAGAAAAAAAAAGCAAAATGCAACAGGTGCCAGAAATCTGAAACATAAACAGGAAATACTTTAGTCAGGTAGCCTCTTGTGGGGGGGAAACAACGTTCATTGGCGGATATTTCCTAAGCTGTTGCAGCCTTGTCCAGATATAAGTGGGGTCCAAAGGTCACAGAAAAGGTTTGGGTCAAGATCCCTATGCAACGTACCATCTTATAACTTCTCCCATAGAGGGCTTGTGAATCCATCAGTGACTCCATGTGCCTACCAGGAGAGCAGTTTTAAAAGGCAATATCTTTTTAATAAGAGACTTACAACCCCCACCCCCACCCCCAGACCATTACCACCATCATCAAAATGTACTTTATTCATACTACTTATAAAGGCACATTAAACGATTGTTCAATGTTGACATTAAATAAGGTGCAAACCTTAATCCGTTTCTTCCAGTGCTGTTTGTTACTCATTACATTTACAAATACAGTAAATAGTTGCACTATTTATTTCAGGTCAAACATCGAGCTACACGGATTTTATCCAGTTTCTGGACCCTCAATATACAAAGCTGTGATCTTTCCCCATTGAGACTCAGTGGCAGCTGCTCCAAGCTTTATTATGACAGTGTGTTGCTGGAAAAGCACAGCAGGTATGGCAGGATCCGAGGAGCAGGAAAATCGACATTTTGGGCCAGAGCCCTTCATCAACAAAGAGACTGGATGCCTCAGGGGTCGAGAGATAAATGGGAGGGCGCTGGTGTTGGAGAGAAGGTAACTGAGAGTGTAATAGGTGGATGGAGGTGGGGGTCAAGGTGTTAGGTTGGAGAGGAGGGTGGAGCGGATAGGTGGGAAGGAAGATTGGCAGGTAAGACAGGTCATGAGGATGGTGCTGAGCTGACAGTTTGGAACTGGGGTAAGGTGGGGGGAAGGGAAATGAGGAAACTGGTGAAAGATTCTGAGGCGGAAGATGAGGCGTTCTTCCTCCAGGCGTCAGGTGGTGAGGTAGTAACGCTGGAGGAGGCTCAGGACCTGCATGTCCTCGGCAGAGTGGGAGCGAGGGTTGAAATGTTCAGCCATGGGGCGGTGGGGTTGATTTGTGCGGATGTCCTGGAGATGCTCTCTAAAGCACACTGCGAGAAGGCGCCCAGTCTCCCCAATGTAGAGGAGACAGCATGTTAATTAGATTACTTACAGTGTGGAAACAGGCCCTTCGGCCCAACAAGTCCACACCGACCCGCCGAAGCGAAACCCACCCATACCCCTACATTTACCCCTTACCTAACACTACGGACAATTTAGCATCGCCAATTCACCTGACCCACACATCTTTGGACTGTGGGAGGAAACCGGAGCACCCGGAGGAAACCCACGCAGACACGGGGAGAACGTGCAAACTCCACACAGACTGTCGCCTGAGTCGGGAAATGAACCCGGGTTTCAGGCGCTGTGAGGCAGCAGTGCTAACCACTGTGCCACCGTGCCGCCCAAATCTGGAGCAACAGATATAATAAATGACGTGTGGAAGTGCAGGTGAAACTTTGATGGATGTGGAAGTCTCCTTTGGGGTCTTGGATGGAGGTGAGGGGGAAGATGTGGGCGCAGGCTTTGCAATTCCTGTGGTGGCAGAGGAAGGTGCCAGGAGGGGAGGTTGGCTTGTTAGGGTGTGTGGACCTGACCAGGGGATTATGGAGGGAATGGTCTTTGCGGAAAGCGGATAGGGATGAGGAGGGAAATATATCCCTGGTAGTGGGGTCCAATTGTAGATGGCGGAAATGTTGGCAGATGATGTGATTTATGCGGAGATTGGTGGAGTGAAGGTGAAGACCAGGGGGGTTCTATCCTTGTTGTGGTTGGAGGAGTGGGGCTTGAAGGCTGAGGTGCAGTGTGTGGATGAGATGCATTGGAGGGCATCTTCAACCATGTGGGAGGGGAAATTTTGATCTTTAAAGAAGTCACACTGGCACCACTCCCCACCTCTTCCTCTGCAACATTGATGACTGCATTGGCGCCACCTCCCACAAGGAGGTCGAACAGTTCATCAACTTCACCAATATATTCCACCCAGATCTTAAATCCACCTGGACCATCTCTGACACCTTCCCTTTCTAGACCTAAATCTTCTTTAAAGACCAAACTTTCCCCTCCCACGTGATTGAAGATGCTCTGCAATGCATCTCATCCATGTCCCGCATATATTTCCTCTCCACCGTTATCCGTTTTTCGCAAAGACCACCCCCCTTACCTCCATCCAAGGCCCCAAAGGAGCATTGCACATCCATCAATGTTTCACCTGCACTTCCAGACATGTCATTTGTTGTATTCATTGCTTCTGATGTGGTCTCCTCTACTTTGGGGAGACTGGACGCCTTCTTGCAGAATGCTTTAGAGAACATCTCTGGGACACCCACACCAACCAACCCCATAATCCCATGGCTGAATATTTCAACCCTCCCACTGTGCCAAGGACATGCAGGTCCTGGACCTCCTCTATCCCACTCCCTCACCACCCAACGCCTGGAGGAAGAACTCCTTATCTCCCACCTCGGAACCCACAACCCTAGGGTATCAATGTGGACTTCACCAGTTTCCTAATTTCCCCTCCCCCCACCTTACTCCAGTTCCAACCTTCCAGCTCAGCACCACCCTCATGACCTATCCCACCTGTCAATCTTCCTTCCCACTTCTCCACTCCAACCTCCTCTCCAACCTATCACCTTTATCCCCAACTCCATCGACCTATTGCACTCTCAGCTAACTTCTCCCCACCCCCACCCCCATCTCTTTTATCTCTCCACCCCAAGGCTCCCAGCCTCATTCCCGATGAAGAGCTCTGGCCCGAAACGATGATTTTCCTGCTCCTCGGACACTGCCACACCTGCTGTGCTTTTCCAGCAAAACACTCTCAGCTCTGATCGCCAGCATCTGCAGACCTCACTGTCTCCAGTAAGCCCATCAGCATGGAATTTGGCAGTCTGCAATATGCTGTTGAGGACAAATTGAGGATAATGTGTGGAGGACGTAACTCTCAGGAGATGAGGAAGGACCTGCTGGTGGAAGTCTTTCTCACTACTTGTCAAGTTCCATCTTAGTGTTTGTTTGAAAGCTCTGGTGAAGAGGTTTTTTTGGAAGTTTAGATTAGATTAGATTAGACTTACAGTGTGGAAACAGGCCCTTCGGCCCAACAAGTCCACACCGACCCGCCGAAGCGCAACCCACCCATACCCCTACATTTACCTCTTACCTAACACTACGGGCAATTTAGCATGGCCAATTCACCTGACCCGCACATTTTTGGACTGTGGGAGGAAACCGGAGCACCCGGAGGAAACCCACGCAGACACGGGGAGAACATGCAAACTCCACACAGTCAGTCGCCTGAGTCGGGAATTGAACCCGGGTCTCAGGCGCTGTGAGGCAGCAGTGCTAACCACTGTACCACCTTGCCGCCCAGGTATTCTGCAAATAATTTCAAAGCGGTTCAGGGAAACATCCAACAGGATATATCGTCCCTTTCTCTTTCAGGGCCTGAATAACATTATGAGTCGACCACTAGTTGATAGAGTCAAGATTAGAGTGGTGCTGGAAAAGCACAGCTGGTCAGGCAGCATTTGAGGAGCATGAAAATCGATGTTTCGGGCAAAAGCCCTTCATCGGGAAATTATAGACCTATCGTCAAAAGTTTTTTGCATGTAACAAACACTACATTGGAAAATAGGCAGAAACATAGTCACCAGGATACATGAACATCAACTAGCCACAAAAAGACATGACACACTCTCACTAGTATCTTTACATATAGATGAGGAAAGACCTCACTTCAACTGGGACAACATATCCATCCTAGGACAAGCCAAACAGAGACATTCCTGGAAGTATGGCATTCCAACTGGAACGCTATCAACAAACATATTGACTTGGATCCCATTTACCACCCCCCGAGAAAAAGAAAAGGAAATGACATCACCACAGGAAATGACATTGCCGACCCAAGAAAACCTAAAAACATAAATATAAAGCAGGCCATATGACCAGTGCTTCATCTGGAGGCTCACTGACGAGGTTACCTCGTGTGGTAATGAAATCTGTGAAAACTAATCTTGCAGCTCAGCGAGCAAACCTACATCCAGAACCTCAACCTGGGCTACAAATCTTCTCAAAACGTGCTTTGCATAGACTCATTCAAAAGTAATTGGTGATAATGCAAGTCGAACTGAGTGGAACATGCTATGGAAATGTGGCCAGACCCATCCTTTGCATCACGGAATGAATCTCAGTAATGCCACTCAATGCTTGCATACAGAGGAATTGCACTTGTTGAAGCTTCTAGGCAAAAAAAGCCTTCATGATGAGAGTAATGCTGGTTCATTTCTCACCTTTCGGCTAAAGCTTTGTTATAGTGTTTCTCTATGAACACAGTCCATTTTCGACTTCCATATAAAATGGATAATGGCTCAGGTGACTACAAGTGGGGATGGGCTAGACCTGTGCCACATAAATCATGGTTCACTCTTGCCGCAGCTTACTTTGGCAGCTTGGACTGCTCATAGACATACGTCACACTGTACATCAACAGTGGATCTGAACATAAGTAGACAACGTTGTTCAACATCAGCAGTATCAGGTTACATTGCACAGGCTACACATTTTTAAGATTATCTTTAAGACCAATAGTAAGTCAGCAACTGTCAGTTTGAAAAACTTCAATATTTTAAAGAATATGACACATTGCAAAACAATTATAAACTCATGATCTTCCATCAATCATAGTAAATGGCACCTCAACCACCAGTCAACCAAGGGAATATAAAAGTACAATTGTGCACACAGCATGCTCTTTATTTATTGTTAAATGGTATGTGGGCATCACTGTAATGAGCAGCATAACTTAAGAGAGGGAGACTTTTGGTCTCAGCTTTACTTTGAGTTTTGTGGCAGTCTGTGAATTCCTTGCATCTATAGAAAGAAAGCAGAGTGAATGCTTTGCGTCTGGTGACTCTTCTTCAGAACTAATAGCAATTAGAAAAAAGTCCTGATATTTATGCTGAAGATGACAGGGTGGTGAGGGTGAGCAGAGAGGTCGATGTGGTACCCACAGAGAGAGAAAGAGAGGGAGAGAGAAAGAGAAAGAGAGAGATAGAAAGAAAGAAAGAGAGAGAGAGAAAGAGAGAGATATCAAAAGGGGAGGTAATTGAAAGTATAATGGATGATAGGTCAGGATAGAAGAGAAGGTGAAGAAGTGACAATGAGAGCTGAAGGTAGCAGAGAATAGTAGTCTGTGCTGGAAGGAGAACAGAGTTGAGAAACATAAAAGCCAAGATCGAATGGCACAACATATCTGATGGTTTTATGCAAAGGGAAACATGAAATGCAATAATAGGCCTGAGAGTGAGTGAAAGTGGGTTGAATGTGCTAAAAACATAGCATGACTGGGTGTTGGGGTGGGTAAAAAAACCAAGGAAGAATGGAATGTGGTTCTAAAATTATTGGACTCAGACACTTAATGGTAAGGTCCTGGGGAGTGTGGCTGAACAAAGAGACCTTGGAGGGCAGGTTCATACTTCCTTGAAAGTGGAGTTGCAGGTAGACAGGATAGTGAAGAAGGCATTTCGTATGATTTCTTTTAGTGGTCAGAGCATTGAGTATAGGAGTTGGATTGTCATTTTGCAGCGATACAGGACATTGGTTAGGCCACTTCTGGAATATTGTGTACAATTCTGGTCTCACTCTTATTGGAAGGATGGTGTAAAAATTGAAAGTGTTCAGAAAAGATTTACAAGAATGTTGCCAGAGTTGGAGGGTTTAATCTATAGGAAGAGACTAAAAAGGCTGGGGCTGTTTTACCTGCAGTATCAGAGGCTGAGGGATGACCTTAGCAGTTTATAAAATCATGAAGGGCAGGGATAGGGTAAATAAACAAGGTCTTTGCCTGGGGTTGAGGAGTCCTGAACTAGAAGGCATAGGTTTATGTAAGGGGGAAGAAATTTAAAAGGGACCGAAGGGGCAACTTTTCAGGCATTGGGTTGTGTGTGTATGGAATGAGTTGCCAGAGGAAGTGGTGAAAGCTGGTACAACTACAACATTTAAAAAACATCTTGATGTGCATATGAATAGGAAGAGTTTCAAAAGATATGGACCAAATGTTGGCAAATGGGACTAGATTTAGTTCGGATATCTGGTCGGCATTAAGTTGGACTGAAGGGTCTGTTTCCATGCTGTACATCTCTGAGACTCTATGACACAATGCTGAGTCC
Source organism: Hemiscyllium ocellatum (assembly GCF_020745735.1). Taxonomy (NCBI): domain Eukaryota; kingdom Metazoa; phylum Chordata; class Chondrichthyes; order Orectolobiformes; family Hemiscylliidae; genus Hemiscyllium; species Hemiscyllium ocellatum. The sequence goes on along the minus strand of NC_083415.1, from coordinate 14,028,097 downwards.
TGGAGGCTTCAGTGCCCAAGTAGAAAATTAGATGTTATTCTTTGAGTTTGTGCTGAGGCTTACTGAAACACTGCAGTTGGCCTGCAATAGAAATGTTGGCATGGGAACATGATAGTGTATTGACGCGTCAGGCAAATGGAAACTCTGAGTTATTCTTGCAGACAGAACATAAGTGTTCTGCAAAATGGTCACCCAGTCTGCATTTCATTACTCCAAAGTAGAGGAAACCACATTGGGAACAGTGAATGCAGAAGACTAGATCGAGCGAAGACCAGGTAAATCACTCTTTCACCCGGAAGGTGTGCCTAGGACCTTGGATAGTGAGGAGGAAGGAAATGTTACATCTTCAGCGATGACAGGGGAAGGTCCCTGGGGAATGCTGACAAAGGAGGGAAGGGAAAAATTTGTCTGGTAGTGGCATCCAGTTGGAGGTGATGGAAGTGGCAGCTTACGATGAGGCTGGTGGGTGATAAGTGAGGGTCAGGGGGACTCTATCTTTGTTGTGAGAGGAAAAAGAAGCAGTGAGGGCAGAAGTATGAGCGATGGGCTAGACATGGCTGGGACCCTGTCAACAATGGTAGTAGGGAATCATTGGTTGAAGGAAAAGGTGAACAATTCTGAGAGTCCCCTGTGAAGGTGGCATTGTCAGAACAGATAGAGTCATAGAATGATAGAGTAGAGAAGTAGACTTTTAAGTTTAACTTGTCCATGCCAACCAGACATCCTAAACTCATCTAGTCCCATTTGCTAGCACTTGGCCCATGCCCGTCTGAACCCTTCCTATTTATATACCCATTTGGATGCCTTTGATGCAATGGAGATGAAGAAACTGGGAGAATGGAATATAGTTCTTACTGGAAGCAGGGTGTGGAGGATGTATAGTCCAGGTAACTGAGTGAATTCAGGGATTTGTAATGGATATCAAAAGCCAGCCTATCCCCAGAAATAGAAATGGCAAAATCGAGGAGGAGAAGGGAGGGCTCAGAGATAGATCAAGAGAATGTGAGAGTAGAATGGAAATTGGAAGCAAATTTGATCATTTTTCCAGTTTAGGATGAGAGAGGGAAGCAGCACCAATTACATCATTGATGAACCAGAGAAAGAGTTGTGGGAAGGTGCCCCAGTAGAACTGGAAAAAGAAATTTTCCATGTATCCCACAGAGAGGAATAACTGGGGTCCCTGTATGTATCCATGGTCATACTTTTGACCAAATGAAAGTGAGAGGTGTTAAAAAGCAAGTGGTTCAAAGTGAGGACAAAATCAGCCAGGCAGAGTAGGGCAGTGGTGAATGGGGACAGTTCAGGCCATTTTTTTCCAAGAAGAAGCAGAGACCCCTGAGACCATTCTGTAGGGGAGTTACGTATAAAAGTGATTGCATGCCATGTTGAAGAGAAGGCGACTGATTTCTGATGAAGAGCTTATGCTCAAAACTTTGACTCTCCTGCTCCTCGGATGCTGCCTGTCTGGCTGTGCTCTTCCAGCACCACACTTTTTGACTCTGTACAGAGCTGGGAGACTAGGAGCTGGGAGGCTGTTAGGGTGAGATCCCTAGAGGACATGAGTTTGGTGATCATTGTAGACACAATGACCTGATGCTTGATGGCAGAGTCATAGTCCAGGAGGTGATATCTGACAGCTGGTGCTTAGTCTCTGCAACGTAGAGGTCCGTACACCAGACAAGAACAGCACCAGCCTTGTCAACAAATGGGTTAGAGAGCACGGAGTGCAGTCAGTTCAGAGGCTGAAAGACTGAATGGTGTACTACTGCCCCTAATTCCAATACAGAAAAAGTGATTGTCCAATTGGATTGGTCAAGCCCACTTCCAAAGTGGAGTTATACTGAATTTGAAATGCTAACTCTATGTCTGACCTCTGTGGGAAGCCAGAGAAGTGATTGCTGGGCCTCTGGCTGAGATATTTGTATCATCGATAGTCACAGGTGAGGTGCGGGAAGACTGGAGGTTGGCAAACGTGGTGCCGCTGTTTAAGAAGGGCGGTAAAGACAAGCCAGGGAACTATAGATCGGTAAGCCTGACCTCGGTGGTGGGCAAGTTGTTGGAGGGAATCCTGAGGAACAAGACATACATGTATTTGGAAAGGCAAGGACTGATTAGGGATAGTCAACATGGCTTTGTGCGTGGGAAATCATGTCTCACAAACTTGATTGAGATTTTTGAAGAAGTAACAAAGAGAATTGATGAGGGCAGAGTGGCAGACGTGACCTATGTGGACTTTAGTAAGGCATTCAACAAGGTTCCCCATGGGAGACTGATTAGCAAGGTTAGATCTCATGGAATACAGGGAGAATTAGTCATTTGGATACAGAACTGTCTCAAGGGTAGAAGATAGAGGGTGGTGATGGTGGGTTGTTTTTCAGACTGGAAGCCTGTGCCACAAGGATCGGTGCTGGGTCCTCTACTTTTTGTCATTTACATAAATGATTTGGATGCAAGCATAAGAGGTACTGTTAGTAAGTTTGCAGATGACACCTAAATTGGAGGTGTAGTGGACAGCGAAGAGGGTTACCTCCGATTACAACAGGATCTTGCCCAGATGGGCCAATGGGCTGTGAGGTGGCAGCTGGAGTTTAATTCAGATAAATCTGAGGTGCTGCATTTTGGGAAAGCAAATCTTAGCAGGAATAATACATTTAATGGTAAGGTCCTAGGGAGTGTTGCTGAACAAAGAGACCTTGGAGTGCAGGTTCATAGCTCCTTGAAAGTAGAGTCATATGTAGATAGGATAGTGAAGGCGGCGTTTGGTATGCTTTCCTTTATTGGTCAGAGTATTGAGTACAGGAGTTGGGAGGTCATGTTGCGGCTGTACAGGACATTGGTTAGGCCACTGTTGGAATATTGCGTGCAATTCTGGTCTCCTTCCTATCGGAAAGATGTTGTGAAACTTGAAAGGGTTCAGAAAAGATTTACAAGGATGTTACCAGGGTTGGAGGACTTTAGCTATAGGGAGAGGCTGAACAGGCTGGGGCTGTTTACCCTGGAGTGTCGGAGGCTGAGGGGGTGACCTTATAAAGGTTTACAAAATTATGAGGGGCATGGATAGGTAAATAGGCAAAGTCTTTTCCCTGGGGTCAGGGAGTCCAGAACGAGAGGGCATGGTGAGAGGGGAAAGGTATAAAAGAGACCTAAGGGGCAACTTTTTTCATGCAGAGGGTAGTGGAGGCTGGTACAATTGCAACATTTAAGAGGCATTTGGATGGGTATATGAATAGGAAGGGTTTGGAGAGATATGGGCTGGGTGCTCACAGGTGAGACTAGATTGAGTCGGGATATCTGGTCAGCATGGACACGTTAGACCGAAGGGTCTGTTTCCATGCTGTACACCTCTATGGCTCTAAGGCTCCACAGATGCTGCAAAAACTTGCCGAGTCTCCAGCAATTTCTGGTTTTAATTCATCCCTGCAGCTGCTGCAGCATTTGCTGGTGTCGGGGTCAGCCCGGGGTCACAGCTCCGTGTTAGCCCCGCCCACCAACCCGTAACCAGCCTCTGACGAGGTGCTCTGTGACGACAGCAACACTCTGATTTGTTTACAGCGCCGTCACTCTGCAGCGCCGTGTTCTGATTGGTCACTCCACCGGAGAGGGAGAGATGGCGGCCAAGGCTCCAGGGGGAGTGGAGAGCCGGGCCCGGGGTGATGGAGGGGCTTCGAGTGCTGCTGTTGTGCCCGCCGGTGGCAGGGGTTCGCCCCCTGTCAGGGCGGATTTGCAAAGTGTGTTGGTGACGAGTGTCCTGAATTTGGAGAGGCTGGAGGTGGACCTGTACAGGTAGGTCGGGCTGTGTGTCGGACCTGCTGCTGAGTCAGTTCCCAGCTGGTGTGGATCACCACCACCACCACCACCTCCTGACGCTGCCTGCCCTGCCGTGCTCTCCCAGCCTCCTGCTTGTGGACCGTACTTCTTGGCCACACTGCCTCTGACGGGGTGGCGTTTCCAATGCTCATCTCAGTAGTTTTTAAATGTATGGAGGGTCCCTGCCTCTACCAAGAATCAGAATGATGTTTCGAGTCCAGTGACCCTTCCTCTGGTGTTTCTTCCCAGGTGCTGCTGGACTTGCTGATCTTTTCCAGCAGTTTCTGTTTTTGTTCCATGTTATTCTAGTCATTTGGTTTGTCTCCAGCAACACCTTTTTTTAAAAATAATTATCACCCTGCGTCATTTAATCAGATTATAGGCCATCCGTTTGGTTCTTATTCAGCTCTTGACACTTTACTCACAACTCCTAACATTCTTGGTCACCTGCAGGGACTTATTATTGGACACTTCACTCAGCCATTTATATGAATCTTTGAACTGTCTGCCCATAAGTTTTGTTTTCTGTATGCCACTGCCTCACTTTACCTGACCAAGGGACTATGCTCTGAAAACTTGTGGTTTCAAATAAACCTGTTAAACAATAATTTGGTGTTGTGTGATTTCTGACTTTGTCCACCCGAGTCCAGTATTGGCAGCTCCATGTCATGGCTACCATTCTTTCAGGCAGTGAATTCCAGACACACACAATCCTCTGGGTGAAAATCCTCAAATCTCTCTCAACTTCTTGCTTCTTATCCCCTGGTTGCACTGCTTGGTTATTGACATGTCTGCTGAGGAGAAAGATCTCTCCCTCGTTAAGCCCCACAGAACTTTGTACACCTCAATCAGAGGACCCTCCTCAGCCTTCTGGTCTCAGAAAATAATCCAGCCTATTTCGTCTCTCCACAGCCGAATCATTCCAGCCAGGCAATAGCCTGATGAATCTCCTCTGCATCCTGTGGGAAAATCATATCATTGACCTTGTTGGATGACCAGTTTTTCAGCTCTGGCCTAACTATTGTTTCTATAGCTCCATCAAAATGTCCTTGAGTTCAATGCCTTGACGTGTAAAGACAAGTATCCTGTATGCTGCCTTAACCACCTGATCTGCCTTCAGTGGTCCATGGATGTGCATATCAAGATCTCCTGATACTGTATAATTGAACATGCATAGTTAGTTCTGCCAAAATGCATCACCTCATTTTTCTTCAAGATTAAATTCCATTTGCAATTATTCAGCCTGTCTGTATAAAACTGAGCCTAAGACTTTGCTCCTTGTTATTTTCACACCATCAATTTTTGTGTTATCTGTGAATGTGCTGATTATACCATCTACATTCAGATTTAGATCACTAATCTGATCACTACACTGCAAACACCAGGAACTCAGCACCAAACACTGTGATATGCCAAAGCACACAGGCTTCCTATCATAACAATACCCTTTGATCATCATTCTCTGGATGAAATTGGTTTACTGGCAGGAAACAATTTACCAAATTGTACTGGATCCTGTGGGCTCTTGGATTTATAGCCCCAGTCTGCCATATGAGACTATTTCAAAAGCCTTACTGAAGTTCGTGTAAACTACATGAAATGTACAACCCTCTTCAAAGCACCTTATTAGTCCTCAAATTTTCCCTCTGACATCAACATTTCTTATTGGGTTTAAAGGAATGCAGGAGTTGCCAGAATGAGGATTGTAATTGATGTGGGAGACCAACTCAAGGTTGACATTATTTTCAGCTGCTGATAATGTGTTGCTGGAAAAACGCAGCAGGTCAGGCAGCATCCAAGGAACAGAAAATTCGACGTTTCGGGCATAACCCCTTTATCAGGCTTATGCCCGAAACGTCGAATTTCCTGTTCCTTGGATGCTGCCTGACCTGCTGCGTTTTTCCAGCAACACATTTTCAGCTCTTGATCTCCAGCATCTGCAGACCTCACTTTCTCCTCCATGACATTATTTTCATCCAGTGTCCTCTTTTGGGTGGTACATTTATGATGCTTATTACTGTTGAACACCAGCTAAAAATTGCCATTATTCATAAAAGTCACTTGGTCCAACAGTATTCTAGACCAAAGCAAAACCGTGGGCAGCATGGTGGCTCAGTGGTTAGCACAGCTGCCTCGTAGCGCCAAGGACCCGGGTTTGATTCCAGCCTCGTGACTATCTGTGTGGAGTTCGCACATTCTCCCAGTGTCTGCGTGCGTTGCTTCCGACATTCCAAAGATGTGCAGGTTAGGTGAATTGGCCATGCTAAATTGCCCATAATATTAGGTGGATTAGTCATGGGTAAACACAGGGTAGGGGGATGGGTCTGGGTGGACTACTCTTCATAGGGTTGGTGTGGACTTGTTGGGTCGAAGGGCCTGTTTCCATACTGTAGGGAATCTAAAAAATTAAAAGAAAACGAGTAAAAACACAAGTCAAGTCAGGTCTTGAATGATAATGGATATTAAAAATAAGACTAACTTTAAAAAAACCAGGAAGCTGAGTAAAATTAAAATCAGTGGTGAATGAAAGTGAAGAATCTGGTAAAGAGAAATACAAATGAAGTTCATATGGATTTTTTAAACTTAATTTTGTACTGGGCTGAGAATCAAATTGTTTGGACCTGAAGTCTCATGCAATTTGAATTATGTTGAATAGCTCAATTTTAAACAAAAAAGGTAGCTTGTAGAAATACCCTTGTTACCACAAAATGTGTTTGTGGTGAGCAATGTAAGCTGTGATTATGCTGTGATCTTTTCAAAAGCCAATATTCTTTTGTTATTTTATACCTAAAAGTCTGATTGAATCATATACTTTTTTTAAAAAGAGGAACACACCATTGGATCCCGAGGAGTCGCATGTTATTTGGTGGGCAGATTGTTGGCCAAGCACTGGTAGCTGCTGCAAAGTCTGTACCTGAGAATGTTTTTGCTCATTCGTTGCACTGTTACTTTGTTCGTGCAGGTAAGATGGAAATAATTGCGCTGATTAGTTTTGTTTCCTCTTAAGCTTAATTTTTTTGTCACAGTTTATGTTGCGTCAGAAATGCAGCCATCTAACTGGCTGCATTCATATGAAAATTATTTTTGAACAGACATATAGATTTCCACTGTATACATCTTTTAAACAAATGTTATCTTCTACAATAATGTTGAGCATATTTGGTGCTGTAGGTGCCATGAAGAGAGAGGTTTGCATTTTAGTTCACTTCTACAGTGACATTCATATTCCAATATTTTTGATCTCATAAATTTTTGATTGTGGACTGAAATGGGGAAAAGACTGTTCCAAAGGTTTTTCCTTATAGAAGTTACCTGATAACTCATTGTAAGTGCTGTTCTTATTCTGACTTCAATTAATTCTCTACTGGTGTAATCTGACTTTCTGAATGTTTTCTGAACTCTAGTATTCTTGAATATTTTTTCTTGGTTTCCACACCCCTGTCAAGTGAAGTTAAGGCCTTCTCAAAGCGCTGGCAAAATGAACCACAAGGAACTCAGTCCCAGTTCAGTTCTGGTGTTATTTGTTGTAAATCCTATGTACAGAAATACTGCAATGAGCCTTGAGTATTTCAGTGCTGGTATAGAAAGTCCTATCCTTGTTTGCCCAGTCTAAAAACCACTTTGCAGCCATAGGTAACTGGTGCTGAAATGTTATCTCATGATTAAATAATACCCTATTTTGCCAAGGAAAACTTTGATATTGAACATCACGTTTAAAATAGAAACAGATTTTGGAAGTGCACAGCAAGTCTATTGGTAACTGAAAGGGGAAAACAGGCTAGGGTTTCAGATGGCGATGAATATTTCACAGTTGACATGTTCTCTGAAACGGTCACTCATTTACTATTTTTAATGGGGTCATAAATTGCTGAGCAATCTATCTGCAAGTGTAAAAATCAGTTACGTCAAGAAGCTTGACATTTTTGAACAAGTTGTATTTTACTTTAATGCATCAAATGATGGTGGCCGTACCTCCTAGTATTGTGTTTTGATCTCACTGTAGGTGATCCCGATGTGCCAGTTGTGTACAGAGTGGATCGTACTCGAGACGGTAAAAGCTTTTCTGTCCGTTCAGTGAAAGCCATCCAGCATGGGCACCCAATTCTAATTTGCCAGGCTTCTTTCCAAAAGAAAATTGAGAGCCCAATTCAGCATCAGTTTACCATGCCGGTGGTTCCTGCCCCTGAAAACGTATTAACCCAAGAGGAACTTATTGAAAAATACTTGAGGTATAGTAGTTAACTAGAATTGAGATAAGACATGTGCATTATTGCTCCAGAATATCCTGTCAAATGTATAATTTGCTTTGTACTGTATGTTCCAAAGCAAAGTGGTTTAAAGAGAATTTATATTAGGTGGACAACATTTTACTAGCTCTTCTCAAACCTTAATCTGTATGCAAAACTGTTCTGAAGTCGAGTCGTAGAGTCATAGAGATGTAAAGCATGGAAACAGACCTTTTGGTCCAACCTGTCCATGCTGACCAGATATGCCAACCCAATCTAGTCCCACCTGCCAGCACCCGTCCCATATCCCTCCAAACCCTTCCGATTCATATACCCATCCAAATGTCTCTTAAATGTTGCAATTGCACCGGCCTCTAACACATTCTCTGGCAGCTCATTCCATACACTTACCACCCTCTGCATGAAAAAGTTGCCCCTTGGGTCTCTTTTATATCTTTCCCCTCTCACCCTAAACCTATGCCCTCTAGTTCTGGACTCCCCGACCCCAGGGAAAAGACTTTGTCTATTTATCCTATCCATGCCCCTCATAATTGTGTAAACCTCTATAAGGTCACTCCTCAGCATCCGATGCTCCAGGGAAAACAGCCCCAGCCTGTTCAGCCTCTCCCTGTAGCTCAGATCCTCCAACCCTGGCAACATCCTTGTAAATCCTTTTTGAACCCTTTCAAGTTTCACGACATCTTTCGAGAGGAAGGAGACCAGAATTGCACGTAATATTCCAACAGTGGCCTAACCAATGTCCTGTACAGCTGCAAACAGACCTCCCAATTCCTGTACTCAATACTCTGACCAATAAAGGAAAGCATACCAAACACCGCCTTCACTATCCTATCTACCTGCGACTCCACTTTCATGGAGCTATGAACCTGCACTCCAAGGTCTTTTTGTTCAGCAATACTCCCTAGGACCTTACCATTAAGTGTATTTCCCTCTTAAGTATACTCCTACTTCCTTTACACTCTTCTAAGGATTCACTTGATCTATCCTGTCAATACCTGACATATACTTCCTTCTTTTTCTTAACCAAACCCTCAATTTCTTTAGTCATCCAGCATTCCCTATACCTACCAGCCTTCCCTTTCACCCTGACAGGAATATACTTTCTCTGGATTCTTGTTATCTCATTTCTGAAGACTTCCCATTTTCCAGCTGTCCTTTTATCTGCGAACATCTGCCTCTAATCAGCTTTTGAAAGTTCTTGTCTAATACCGTCAAAATTGGCCTTTTTCCAATTTAGAACTTCAACTTTTAGATCTGGCCTATCCTTTTCCATTACTATTTTAAAACAAATAGAATTATGGTCGCTGGCCCCAAAGTGCTCCCCCACTGACACCTCAGTCACCTGCCCTGTCTTATTTCCCAAGAGTAGGTCAAGTTTTGCACCTTCTCTGGAAGGTACATCCTTATACTGAATCAGAAAATTGTCTTGTATGCACTAAAGAAATTCCTTTCCATCTAAACCTTTAACACTATGGCAGTCCCAGTCGATGTTTGGAAAGTTAAAATCTCCTACCATAACTACCCTATTATTCTTACGGATAGCTGAGATCTCCTTACAAGTTTGTTTCTCAATTTCCCTCTGACTATTAGAGGGTCTATAATACAATCCCAATAAGTAGTTTTTCTTTAAAACAGGTGATAGTTGTACTTTCATGTAGAGTGCCAGTTTACTGCAAATATCTGCCCTTAGTTAGACAGTGGTTGTTAGGAAGGCATTTTAATTTCTTTTGTAAAAATGTTTTTTATTACATTTCATAAAAATTATTTACAAACATGAATACTACATTGCAGTGTAAACCACTGTGTGAAGTCACAGAGAGGGTACAGCAGGGCAACAGACCTTTTGGTCCAACTCTTTCATTCTAACCAGATATCCTTACCTAATCTAGTCCCATTTGGCAGCACTTGGCCCATATCTCTCTAAATCCTTCCTATTCATATACCCTTCCAAATGCCTTTTAAATGTTGCAATTGTACCAGCCTCCACCACTTCCTCTGGTAGCTCATTCCATACACGCATCACTCTGTATGTGAAAACATTGCCCCTTAACTCCCTTTTATATTTTTCCCCTCTCACCCTAAACCTATTTCCTCTAGTTCTGGACTCCCACACCACAGGGAAAAGACTTTGTGTACTCATCCCACCCATGCCCCTCATGATTTTACAAACCTCTATAAGGCCACCCCTCAGCCTCCGGTGTTCCAGGGAAAACAGCTTCAGCCTATTCAATCTCTATCTATACCTGAAAGCCTCCAATCATGGCAACATCCTTGTAAGTCTTTTTTGAGCCCTTTCAAGTTTCACAACATCTTTCTGACAGGACAGAGACCAGAATTGCATGCAATATTCCAAAAGTAACGTAATTAATGTCCTGTACAGTTGCAACGTGATTTCCCAACACCTATATTCAGTACTCTGACCAATAAAAGAAAGCATACCAACTGCTGCCTTCACTATCATATCTACCTGCAACTCCATCTTCAAGGAATTATGAACCTACATTCCAAGGTGTCTCTGTTCAGCAACATTCCCTCGGACCTTATCATTAAGTGTCCGAGCGAGCCTAAGAGTCATAGAGATGTACAGCACGGAAACAGACACTTCAGTCCAACCCATCTATGCTGACAAATATCCCAACCCAAGCTCGTTCCACCTGCCAGCATCTGGCCCATATCCCTCCAAACCTTCCTATTCATATCCCCATCCAGATGCCTCTTAAATGTTGCAATTGTACCAGCCTCCACCATTTCCTCTGGCAGCTCATTCCATACACGTACCACCTTCTGAGTGGAAAAAGTTACCCCTTAGGTCTCTTTTATATTTTTCCCCTCTCACCCAAAACCTATGCCCTCTAGTTCTGGACTCCCCCACTCCAGGGAAAAGACTTTGTCTATTTATATTATCCATGCCCCTCATGATTTTATAAACCTTTATAAGGTCACCCCTCAGCATTCAACGCTCCAGGGAAAACAGCCCTAGCCTATTCACCCTCCCCCTATAGTTCAAATCCTCCAACCCTAACAACATCCTTGTAAATCTTTTCTGAACCCTTTCAAGTTTCACAACATCTTTCCAATAGGAAGAAGACCAGAATTGCATGCAAAATTCCAACAGTGGCCTAACCAATGTTCTGTACAGCTGCAACATAACCTCTCAATTCCTTTACTCAATACTTTGATCAATTTCGGAAGTATACCAAACGTCTTCCTGCTAAGATTTGCTTTTCCAAAGTGCAGCACTTTGCATTTATCTAAATTAAACTCCGTCTGTCACTCCTCAGTGTTTTGAGACACTGGAAATGTATGACAAGTTGCTGTTTTCTCAATGCAAAAAGCAACAATAAAATAAATGATGGGATTTTCAGATTCTTGGTATGGGACGAGCGTTTGTTGGCAGGCCATAAGGAGAATGGCTTGCGTTTCAAAAATTGCCACATACTGAGAGAACAAAGTAGACTTCGATTTCACATTGATCAGGAAAATCTCCAACTAGCAGCACATCACTCAGTACTGCACTGAACTATTAGCATAGGTTAGATGCTTATCCTTCTAGATTTAGGCTTGAATCATGTCATTTTCTGACTTGAAGATGCTACTACTGAATCAGGGCCAGCACCATTGAATATTGATGTGGTGAGCTAAATATTGTGCTGCTCTACTGTCAATAGATGGGCATTTTGTAGATTTTATTTGATAAAAGCAGTGCAAATTGATTGGCTTTGCATTATGTTCCTGATCTATTTTAGGAATATCTTGTGATTGCATTGTTCCACATTTTTATTTTACTTTGCTTTGTTTTCCTTGTTTTGTAGAGATCCAGATTTAACAGAGAATTATAAAATGGGTCTGACGAAAATGTTAGCTGAAGAGGTTCCAATTGAAATCAAACCCATAAATCCACCAGATTACTATAGACGTATACCCACAGAGCCTGTACAGAGGTTTTGGGTACGAGCACGTGGCTACATAGGTAGGATTCAAAATTTACTTTTTTCTGCGTGTGTGAGTTGGAAGGGTAAAATTGACTTCTTTTCCTTTTAAAATATGCTTATATTCAAGCTGTTTGTAAAAACAATCTGCACCAAATTTGAGCAAAAATCAGATGTTGAGTTTGTATGATACTTTTCACTATATCATGAGGTGCAGTTAACAAAAATCATCAACAATGAGGCAGAACATGAATCGGTTTATGTATTCCCATAAAAAGTATACAGCAATGAAAAATGGAATACAGTCACAATCCGTGACTTAATTATAACTCTGACAAACCTATTGTCTCATTGTAAATGATTCTGCTTCACATCACTGATCCACTTCAACTATTATATGGAAAATGTCTTGATCAAGTTTGAGAATTACCTCTGTACATCTACGTAGAAGTTTCTTTCTTTGTAAACCAATATTTTGGCTAATTGTTAATCCAAGATGGAGGATGGTAAAAATTTGTGGCTGTAAAGAGTTGCTCCTTTTTTGAGGTATTTTAGTGTTGGAGGTGATTTCCTTGAATTCCAGGAGCAGCAATTAGTGTTTTATATTGTTGTTGCATTGTTTTGCACCTTTGGAGAAAAAAAAGTCAAAATGGCACTTTTAAAAGGGAGAAGGGCAGACACAAGGCAGCACGTGGTCAGTCAAGGCGAGAGAGAGAGAAAGAAAGCTGACACAGTAGTGATTCTGCGCAGTTACTGCCTTTGCTGTTTGAATTCATGTATCTCTGGACATTGTTAAATTTGTCTGGACGCACTCCAATCAGCGAAATTCACAACTGATATTGGAGGAATTTGTTTGGGAGAGATCATGGGAAAGAAACAAATAAGTGCATAATTTTAAGTGTAGCTTTGTAAATCCCCAACATTGAGCGGAATGTGTTCTTTATTGATTATGTTTTATTGAGATCTATCTCATTATTATATTTTGAAAATGTAAGTCATAAATATTAAGTTAGCCTGGAACAGTAGATTGTGAAGGAGCAAAGATGGCCTTTAATAGAGTGGTATGTTCTTCTTGTCGGATGTGGGAATTGAGAGAGAATTTATGTGTTACTGAGGTTTGTATCTGCAATAAATGTCTTTGGTTTTGAATACTATCAGATCGAATGGATTGGTTGGAGTGACAATTAGAGATAGTGAGGAATTTACAAGAGCAAGGGGGCGTGATGGATTTCAATTATAGGAAGGGAGAAAAGCCACAGGTACAGTCAGATAGAGGGTTAATTCCAGGAAAGATAGGAGAGGTAGTGCAGGAGTTTTCTGTACCTATCCCCATTTCAAACAAATATGCTATTTTGGAAAATGTAGAGGTGATGGACTCTTGGGAATGTAGCACAGACAGCCAGGTTTCTGTTATCAAGACGGGTTCTAATGCAATGAGGAGTACATCAGGTTCCAAGAGATCAAATGTGTTAGGGGACTCTCTAGTCTGAGGCACAAACAGACATTTCGGTGACCAGCATGAAAAATCCAGAATGATGTGTTGCCTGTGGTGCCAGGATCAAGAATGTCTCAGAGAGGGTGCAGAATGTTCTCAGAGGGGAGAGGGACCAGCTGGAGATCATTGCACACATTGGAGCCAATGAAATAGGAAGGCAAAAAGAATGAGATTCTGAAGGGAGAATATAGAGAGTTAGGCAGGAATTTAAAAAAAGAGTCCTTGAGGATAGTAATATTTGGATTACTCCTGGTGCTACCAGCTAGTGAGGGTAGGAATAGGAGGATAGAGCAGATGAATGCTTGGCTGAGGAGCTGGTGCATGGGAGGAAGGGTTCACAATTTTTGGGTCATTGGAAACTCTTCTGGGGTAGAACTGACTTGTGCAAGAAGGATGGATTGCACCTGAATGGGCAGAGGACTAATATACTGCAGGGAGATTTGTTGGAGCTGCTCTGGAGGATTTAAACTAGTAAGGTGTGGTGGAGGTAGCTGGGACCCAGGGAGATACTGAAGAAAGAGATCAATTTGAGATTGGTACAGTTGAGAAAAGAAGCAAGTCAAACAGTCAGGGGAGGCATGGACAAAGCAGAGAATGAGGGTAGGATTGATAAATTAAACTGTATTTACTTCAATACAAGAGGCCTAAAAGGGAAGACAGATGAACTCAGGGCATGGCTCGTAACATGGGATTGGGATATCATAGCAATTACAGTATTTTGGTTCAGGGATGGACAGGATTGGCAGCTTAATGCTCCAGGATACAAATGCTCGAGGCAGAAGAGAAAGGGAGGCAAGAGAGGAGGAAGAGTGGCATTTTTGATAAGGGATAGCATTACAGCTGTACTTAGGGAGGATACTTCCAGAACTATATACAGGGAAGTTATTTGGATGAAACTGAGAAATAAGAAAGGGATGATCATCTTATTGGGATTGTATTGTAGCCCCTCACTAATAAGAGGGAAATTGAGAAACAAATTTGCAAGGAGATCTCAGCTATCAGCTATCTGTAAGAAAAATAGTTATTGTAGGGGTTTTAACTTTCCAAACATAGTCTGCCATAGTGTTAAGGATTGAGATGGAGAGTAATTTGTTAAGTGCGTACAATAATTTTTTCTGATTCAGTATGTGGATGTACCTATGACAGAAGGTACAAAACGTGACCTACTCTTGGGAAATAAGGCAAGGCAGGTGACAGGTGTCGGGGGGGGGGCACTTTGGGGCCAGCAACCATAATTCTATTAGTTTTAAAATAGTGATGGAAAAGGATAGATCAGATCTATAAGTTGAAGTTGTAAATTGGAGTAAGGTTAATTTTGACATTATCAAAAGCTGATTGAGGGCAGATTTTCGCAGGTAAAGGGACAGCTGGAAAATGGGAAACCTTCAGAAATTAGATTACAAGAGCCCAGAAACAGTATATTCCTGTTAGGGTGAAAGGAAAGGCTGGTAGGCGTAGGGAATGCTGGTTGACAAGAGAAATTGATGGTTTGGTTAAGGTAAAGAAGGAAGCATATAGACGAAAGTAAGGACTACACATGCTGGAGATTGGAATCAAGATTAGAATGGTGCTGGAAAAGCAAAGCAGGTCAGGCAGCATCCGAAGAGCAGTAAAATTGACATTTCGGGCAAAAGCCCTTCATCAGGAATGGATTCTTGACTGAGAAGGAAGCATATGTCAGGTATAGACAGGAGAAATTGAGTGAATCCTGAGTAGAGTATAAAGGCAATAGGAGTACAATTAAGAGGGAAATCAGGAGGGCAAAAAGGGAAAATGGGATAGCTTTGGCAAATAGAGTTAAGGAAAATACAAAACGTTTTTACAAATACATTAAAGACAAAAGAGTAACTCGGGAGAGAATAGATTCCCTCAAAGATCAGCAAGGTAACATTTGTGTGGAGCCACTGGAGATGGGGGCGTTACTAAATGAGTATGTTGCATCAGTATTTACTGTGGAGAAGGACATGGAAGATATAGAATGTAGGGAAATAGATGGTGACATCTTGAAAAATGTCTATATTACAGAGGAGGAAGTGCTGGATGTCTTGAAATACATTAAGGTGGATAAATCCCCAAGATCTGGTCAGGTGTACCCTAGAACACTATTGGAAGCCAGGAAAGTGATTGCCAGGCTCCTTGCTGATATTTTTATCATCGATAGTCACAGATGAGGTGCTGGAAGACTGGACGTTGGTTAATGTGGTGCCACTATTTATGAAAGTTGGTAAGGACAAGCCAGGGAACTGTAGACCAGTGAGCCTGATGTCAGTAGTGGGCAAGTTGGAGGGAATCCTGGATTACATGTATTTGGAAAGGTAAGGACTGCTTAGGGATAGTCAGCATGGCTTTGTGCTTAGGAAATCATGTCTCACAAACTTGATTGAGTTTTTTGAAGAAGTAACAAAGGATTGATGAGGGCAGAGCAGTGAACGTGACCTATGTGGACTTCAGTAAGGCGTTTGACAAGTTTCCCATGGGAAACTGGTTCGCAAGGTTAGGTCTCATGGAATACAGGGAGAAGTAGTCATTTGGTTACAGAACTGGCTCGAAGGTAGAAGATAGAGTGTGGTAATGGAAGGTTGCTTTTCAGACTGGAGGCCTGTGACCAGTGGAGTGCCACAAGGATTTGTGCTGGTTCCACTATTTTTCATTATTTGTATAAAATATTTGGATGTGAATGTAGGAGGTGTGGTTAGTAAGTTTGCAGATGACACCAAAATTGGAGGTGTACTAGATAGCGAAGAAGGTTACCTCAGATTACAATGGAATCTTGATCAGATGGGCCAGTGGGCTGAGGAGTGGCATATGGAGTTTAATTTAGATAAATGCGAGGTGCTGCAGTTTGGAAAAGCAAATCAGAGCAAGCCCTATTCACATAATGTAAGATGAGGGAGTGTATAATAAGAGAGAGATCTTGAGTGCAGGTTCATAGTTCCTTCAAAGTAGAGTCACAGGTAGATAGGATAGTGAAGAAGGCATTTGGTATGGTTTATTGTCAGAACATTGAGTGTAGGAGTTGGGAGGTCATGTTGCACCTATACAGGACATTTGTTTGGCCACTTTTGGAAAACTGTATGCAATTCTGGTCTCTTTCCTATCAGATGAATGTTGTGAAACTTGAAAAGGTTAAGAAAAGATTTACAAGGATGTTGCCAGGATTGGTAGATTTGCGCTGTAGGGAGAGATTCAATAGGCTGAAGCTGTTTTCCTTGGAGAGTTGGAGGCTGAGGGGTGACTTTATTGAGGTATATAAAATTATGAGGGGCATGGGTAGGTAAATAGATAAATTCTTTTCCCTGGGGTGTGGGAGTCCAGAACTAGAGGGCATAGGTTCAGGGTGAGAGGGGAAAGATATAAAAAGGACTTTTTCACACACACAGTGGTGAGTGGAAGGAATGAGCTGCCAGAGGAAGTGGTGGAGGCTGGTACAATTGCAACATTTAAAAGGCATCTGGATGGGTATATGAATGGGAGGGTTTCGAGGGATATACTGGCAAATGGGACTAGATTGGGATATCTGGTCGGCATGATCGAGTTGGACCGAAGGGTCTGTTTCCGTGCAGTACATCTCTCTGTCTTGACTCTCTGTCACTAGATTCAATGTCTTGACTCTCTGTCACTAGATTCAATGTCTTGACTCTCTGTCACTAGACTCAATGTCTTGACTCAGTATTTCCGCTGTTTCTGTAGACCATTTTTGTTGAACCAAAGTGCAGTTATGCAGTTCAATTTCCAAATTACTTCTGAGACTTTTGCCCCTCTGACAATTCATATTGCTTGTTCATGAGGCATTTTTATCATTGGGCTCTGCCTGTCTCGCAGATCTGTGCAATACCACCATTTATTTAAGAACCAGGGTAAGACATTCGGTCTTGCCCACCAGTCAGCATAATCTTGCCTGATTGAACACTTTGATGCTTCCTACCCACGCCACTCCCATACCTCTGTTTGTCACTGGTAATCACAAATCTATCTGTATTGTAAACCTAATCAAACTGATCTTCCACAGCTCCCTCTGGCAGAGAATTGCAAAGATTCACAAACCTGAGTAAAACATTTCTCCTCATCTCGAACCTAAGTGGCATTCTCTTTTTATATTGTGTCCGTGGTTTCTAGACCCAGGGGAAACATTGCCTGTATCTACCCCTTCAAAATATTTGATAGCTTGCAGTGAAATCACCCACTTTTTTTTTCAAAAACGCTACAGAATATGGGCCCAGTTTGCTCAAATTCTCTCTTACCATCCAGGAACGAGTTTGGTAAACCTTCATGCACTCCCTCAATGGCAATGATATCTTATTTGAGATAAGGAGACTAAAACTGCACATAGTACTCCAGATGTGGGTTAACTAAGCTACTATAAAATTAAGGCAAGATTCAATACAGTACTCATATCCTCTTTCAATGAGGGCTAATATTCCATTGCCTTCCTAATAGCCTGCTGCACTTCCATGTTACCTTTCGTTAACTTTATTGATGAGGAACTTTGGCTCCCTTGACATATCTACACTTTCCAACTTTTTACCATTGTTTCTCTCATATTAAACTGGATAATCTCATTTTTTTGTGCATTATATTCCACTAGGCATGTCGTTCCCAAGTTTCTAAGCCTGCCCAAATTCTCCTGAATTGTTTTGTATCATGTTCACAATATATCTAGTCCCCAACTCCAAGTAATTGAAATATGTTGTGAACAGTAGGGGCCCAAGTACTCATCCTTGCAGTAACCCCAGTCACAAGCTTCCAATGGGAGAGTGCCCCATTTATTCCTACTATTCTTCCACCCCTCCATCTGTTAGCCCATTGTTAATCTATGCCGTTGTATTATCTCCTATCCCGTGAGCTTTTAGTTGTTTTTTAACCAGTCCCTTGTGGGGGACTTTATCAAAAGATATTTGACTTCGTTGTTTGTGGAAAGGGTGCAATGAAATCTACTTGTGACAATGATCAATCTGAATTTATACTGTACAATGCTGTGAGATAATTTTAGGATGGATTTTGCCAAGAGGGGGTGCTATTGTCTTACTGGTGAATGCTTGTGCAAAGAAAGTACTGTAACTCTAGTGCACTGGATAGAACAGCTTGATCTAAGTTTAGCCAGGGTTTTTTTGATTAACGCAATAAATAATCGCATGGTATTGACAAAAGAACACTCATGCAATTAAAGCAATATTCAAGGAATGGATGCAGAATTGATTAGGAAACAGAATGCAGGTTATAGAGTCGTACAGCAAGAAATTAGACCTCTTGGTCCAACTCCTCCCTGCTGACCAGATGTCCTAGATTGATCTAGTCCCATTTGCCAGCATTTGGTCCCTTTCTATCTAAACCCTTCCTTTTCATGTACCCATCCAGATGCTTTTTGAATGTTGTACCAGCCTCCACCACTTCCTGTGGTAGCTTGCTCCATACGTGCAACACACTCTGCGTGCAAAAAGTGGCCCCTTGGGACACTTTCCAATTTTAAACCTGTGTCATCTAGTTTTGAACACCCTTACCCTGGAAAAAAGACCTTACTATTCACCATATTCTTGCCCCTCATAATTTTACACCTCTCCGCCTCCAACGCCAGTTTTTGGTGAGATCGCTCTAAACCTTCCCCATTCATATATCTATCCAGATGCATTTTAAATGTTGTAGTTGTATCAGCCTCGAGTAAAAAATGAGGTCTGCAGATGCTGGAGATCACAGCTGCAAATGTGTTGCTGGTCAAAGCACAGCAGGCCAGGCAGCATCTCAGGAATAGAGAATTCGACGTTTCGAGCATAAGCCCTTCATCAGGAATGAAGGGCTTCTGTCAGGATGTATCAGCCTCCACTACTTCCTCTGGCAGCTCATTCCATACATGCAGCACCCTCTGTGTGAAAATGTTGTCCCTTAGGTCCCTTTTAAATCTTTTCTCTCTCACCTTAAACCTATTCCCTTTAGTTTTGAACTCTCCTACCCTGAGGAAAATATCTTGGCAATTCACGGTATCCATGCCCCTGATAATTTTATAAACCTGTATGAAGGTCACCCTTCAGCCTCCAATGCTCCAGGGAAAATCGGCCCAGCCTATTCAGCCTGTTCCTATAGCCCAAGCCATCCAATCCCAGCAACATCTTTGCAATTGCAATTGGTTATTTTTCAGCTTCAAAGAAAGTACATTGTAATGCTCACCCAGAGTTGGTACTGGAATCATTGTTCATTTTGATCTCTATTAATAACATGAGCTTGGAGATGATTTCAAAGGTTGCAAAATGGAACAGAACATTGAAAATCCATCTTGGACAATAGGATGACACAGATTTTTGCAGAGATTGCAAAGTGATACATTTTGATAGAAAGCATTAGGAGAGGCAACACAAACTAAAAAGTACAATTTTAAAGGGCAGGTAGCAAGCAGAAACCTGGAGATTTGTATCTGTAAAAACCTTTACAAGTTGAAAAAAAACTGTTTCTTAAAGCTCAGAACACATGCTGGCCCAGCCATGTCTCATTAGTGAATAGAAAACAAAACAGTATTGAAATTACACAAAAGCGCTCTTAAATATAAACAAGTCTGTTGCATGAAAATACAAAATATAAGTAGAAAAGGGGAAGGGATAAAGGTCCTATTTCCCTTTGAGACAAAATTGTCCAACCAGAATATGCATTGTGTTGTGATGTGTTAGGAACAATTAGCTCCAGGCAGTTTTGTGACAGATGTCTGGGATATGTTAAACATTGAAGACATTGATGTTCCCAGAAATCCTATCAGATGGGCAAGGAATCAATGCTTCTGGTTTTACTTTCATTGCCAGAAAAGCACACTGGTGATTTGCACACTGGCTTACATGTGAAGTGCTTTCAGCAGGTTTACTTTGAGATGGTTTCAAACACTTGTACTCCCCGTAAGATATGTGGATAAAGACGTTGTAACAATAGCTTTGAAAAGAGAATTGGATTAAAGCTTGAACGGCACAGAAAAATGGGCTGTGGAGAAATTCCGCAGGAGTGGCAGTAATTGCACCTTCGAGTTAGAATAGATGCCATGGAACAAATGACCTCTTCTTTTAATGATTAGGTTGAAACTATCAGTTTGCATTCCTCTGTGATGCACAGTTACAGGGACTGTATCAGATTTGTTGTTGCCTGGTTGGAATCATATTGTCTCACCTCATGTACACAGCATTTCTCAAATCCCAAACCAAAGATTCAGGTTGGTCACTGAGATAGTGAAGGAGTGGTACATTGATGGAGCTACTTCCTTTTTAAATGAGATTCGAGACTTGGAGCTGACGTTTATAATGATGTTGTGAGAGATTGGGTTGGGATCCCACAGGCTCACCTCCTTCCAAAAAGAAACACACCTGTGGCTATAGTTTTGTATTTTAGAGAGAGCAGAGGGGTGAGGGAGAGATCCTGACCATTCACTTCAGAGACAGCCCTAAAGTAGCAACAGAAATGGACAAAGTGGAATGCTAGCAGACTGCAACATCACCCTCCGTTGACTGCAACAACGGGTCATGTTTTAATGATAAATGTCAGGCCTATAATCCATTAACCCTCAAAGTTGCTTTTGTGCTCGCTTATAACTACTGTGGGAGTCTATCATCCAATATCCACTATGAACAGAACTCAAAATGAAACCAATAAACTTCTGCAAAATCTCTATTAGAGTCAAACACATGTAGAAGAAACAAATCATTTTATTAAAAATAATCGATTCAACCTGGTAAGGCTCCAGTGCCAGTCTATTAGCCTGCCAAACAGCATGAGCAGTCAGATAGAGTGGACAGTTCCAACAGTTCTACCAAACCAATCGTGAATAATGATAGACAATTAACTAACCACAGGACATGGTTCCACAAATATTTCTGTCTTCAGTGATGGAGAGCCCATCAGTGCGAAAGATAAACATTTGCAGCAATCTTCAGCCAAAAGTGCCAAGTGAGTGGTGCACTTCTGTTTTCTCCTGTAGTCCCCAGCATTGTAAATGGCAGTCTTCAACCAATTCTGATTTACTCCATATGATTTCAAGAAAGGGTTGGATGCACTGGACACTGCAAAAGTAGTGGACTGTGGTAACATGCTGACAATGGATCTTCAGGACCAGAATTTGCTCTCCCCTTAGTTAAGGTGTTCCAGTACAACCACAACACTGCCATCTACTTAATAATATTGTCCCTGTATGCTTTGTACCCAAAAGTCAGGTTAGATCCAACCTGGCCGTGTACCACTCCCATCTGTTTACTCTTGATCATCAGGGTGCTCAGGTGACTGTTAAAGATCCATTTGTAGAACAGCACAAGAGTTCTCTCCTGGCCAACTTTCTTCCCTCAACTAAAACCAGGGTAACAACTTAACGATCATTTTTCTTGATTGTTGAATTGAGCTGCGCAAATTGACTTCCATATTTGCCGACAGAACAAGCATTTGAAAAAAAATTGGTTTTCTGTACCGTGGAGGTGTGAAAGATTCTGTGCAAACTGTTCAGACTTTGTATGCTTTCTAAGAAGCTAACTTACTGATACAAAAGTACATAGTTGTTTTAACTGTTTAACAGGTGATGGGAACATGAAGTTGCATTGTTGTGTTGCTGCCTACATTTCTGACTATTCCTTCCTGGCAACTGCATTACTGCCTCACATGAACTACAGGGTAAAGTTCATGGCATCCCTGGACCATTCCATGTGGTTTCATGCCCCATTCCGGTCTGATGAGTGGATGTTATACGAATGTGAGAGTCCTTGGTCTGGTGAGTTTACACATCTTATTTTATCATTTTATTTTTACAGAACTGAACAGGAATGATTCGTTAACTATTTAAAGTGTATCAAAATAATTTGGGGGTGGGTGTCAAATATCAGGGAATGCACTTTACATTTGCAAGAAATTACCAATGTTACTGTGTTGGAGCCAGCTTTGCAAACTCATTTCCTTTACAGGATTACAACTACTTCTTCTTTAATCATGCCATTAAGAAAGGCTGGATTTGCTGACATTTTAACTTTTTGTGGGCATGCCCACTGAATGTGCAGCAGGAATGTCTATTTGACAAAAACTGCTTCAATTACCCACATTACTAGTTTGTAATCTCACCTACAGTTCTATCAACATCCATTTTTCAAAAAAACATTATTTGAATTGTTGCCATCAATGTGAGGTTTTGAATTTGCTTTGTATGCTGATTGATTGCTACCACATTCTGCCTCACATGGTGTTTTGCTCGCCACCCCATTTGCATTGCATCTCATTGTCTTGCATCCGGTCCTTGAGTCTCTGACCTATGACCTGAATGAAGTGTCAAGATAGGCATTAAGGGGGTGGCAGTGAGTGTAGCAATGGCGGGAAGGAGTGAGGCTGCAAAAATGGATGCTCAGCAATGATATTAGTGATGGCAACCTTTTGTTGCAATGCAGTGGTAGGAGGATATCTAGCTGAGACAAGTTCTAGACAGAAGCCAGATGCTTCCTTTGCCACACAGATTAATGGCTGAGTTTCTCCTAGCAATTGGTCCTTGGAAATAGGTGTTTACCCATCCCATTTGCTGTTCAGTGTGGATGTGGCTGTGATTTTCAGCTTTTGTCCCAAGGGCAAATATATGGAGACATTCACATGGAGGCCTGTCCTAATCTCTGATCGTCAGTGACACATTGCAAAGGAAAATGGCATAGAGTATAAAATAGTGTGGTACGTAGCAACAAAAAATGTCAATTGAAATAGATACACAAATTCCATACTTTACGACTTCCTGGGCTTCCTCTGAGAGAGTATAGGATGGTAAAGAGTTAGAGGAATTTGTCTTTTAGTGCTTGACATTCTAATAACAGTTGCACCAGGTTACTTCGGTATAGCTCATGATCTTACTTTGTCTGTAGGTGACTGCAGAGGTCTGGTCCAAGGTCGCCTATGGAAGCAGAATGGAGTCTTAGCAGTTTCTTGTGCTCAAGAGGGAGTATTTTATGTGAAGCCAGCAACTAGCAAAAGCAAGTTGTGACTGAGATGGCTAATTGTCAATTAACCTACCTCAGCATTTTTAGCATGTATTTACTAATGTATTGTCTCATTTGTCAAGGGATGATAGCTGTAATATTGTAAGTCTGTTTGTTTTCTGTGAAGCTTTTCCAGTAATTCTCCTCATATTCATACAAGAAAAAAAATCCATGTATAATAGTTTTATAAAATAGAAGCAACAGACTCGAGAGACTCAGCGGGCCTGTTCTTTGGAGTTCCAAACAAGAATTATACAGGGCTCAATGGTAAATCTTTGTCTGTCTGTCTGTCTCTCTCCACATCCCTACGCCTTCGATACTGGTAAACCCGTTGAGTCTTTAGCTGTTTCTCTTTTTTTTAATAGATGTTCAGTAGCTTTTGTTTTTACCTACCTCTTTTACAGTGCTTTTGATCATCTGCCCAGGCAACTCAAATGTAACTTGGTATCATCTTTTGTTTTATGTTCCCTGTGAAGTACGTTGGGATGTTTTATTACATTAAAGGCCAAATAAACGGAAACTGTTATCACCAGGAGCCAATCAGTTTTACAGTATTTCAATGCAGCTAGAGCAGCTGCAGACTTCGAGTGCCGAGTCATTGCCATTTCTCAGATGTATTGCACTTGTGTGAGACTGACTTCGGCCCATAGTAGCACAGGCACCTGCTGTTCCATATAAATGAAGGAACCTTTCCCAAACTACTCAATCCAGAAGAGCTTCCTCAATTCCAACACATAATCTGGGATCAAAGACATACATTTTCTGACTTTACGGTAGTTATTATATCTCTGCCTCCCATGCCATTTTAAGGGCCATGTCTACATGGAATTTCCAACTTTCATTGCCATGTGCAGTGAACCCAGAATTAATATGTCCAGTAACCAGATGATTTGGGCATACACTTGCACATTCCAATGTAAGAAAAAAAAATCCAGGTGTTATACAAATTCAATTGTCAAATTTCTTACTTATATTTATACTCTTGAAAGTGTTAGTTTAGTGTTATCGTCAGCGGTTGCCCTCCTTTAGCTATTAAATGACCATTCTTTATGTGATTTTGGACGGTGTTTCTGCAAACTGTTTTGCTATGTCATGTCCGAAATGAACCCGTTTGTTCTTATGACCACATGCATGTTTTGCAGTTGGCATCATGGGGAGATAGAATCCCGTTTTTTTTTTCCATGTCTTTTGTTGTTACCGGGTACCTTAACATAAGGCCCCAACTGACCTTGGCTGAGATCAGCTAGTTTTGATAGGCCAAAAAGTGAATCTTGGACCATACAGTAAGTATGACTTAATGTTTATGCATTAATAAGTCTTCACCAGTTGGGTTACAGGGTACTTCATTTTGTCAGATGTTACAGCATATTTATTTTATATTAATGCATTGATAGTCATGGTTTAACAATGAGAGAATTGAGAAAAATAAAGTCAAAATATGATTAAAGTCTGTCACAACTGGAGGATTTGGGCAGCATGGATGTAATATCATTTCTACATTCCATTATGTTTAAAAAAAAACTTGCTGTTACAGAATTCAATCTTGGAATTAAATTATCTTTTATTGAATCATGCCTGTGGTGGTTGTGTTTTTTTTGTAATTTTATATAAACAATTAATGTGCCGTGTCAAGACTAAATAGCTTAGATTATATCTGGTGTACAGCCTGTTTTGTATATATGCAGTTTTTAGTAGATAGCTGTTAACGCAGAAGATTTTCTGTCATCTGCACAAACCCTCTTCAATTTTTTTACATGAGGTCTAATGCTGCTGTTCTCACAAAGCATGGTTTGAATGCTCAGTGGTGAGCTTGCTTTTGGCATGATACAAGAACATCTGCAAGGGCTGGAGTTGATTGGGATCAGAGTTGCTGCGTGGGAAGTCTTTCCTACTGCCCGAGTGCCTGGATCATAGCAGTGAGGAAGAGTGGAAAATGCTGAGGATAAGAGAAATGACCAGATGGCAGAAATGAGCACAGCGGAGAGAAAGAGAAATCGGTCAATCCGTCTCAAACCAATGTTATTGATCTGAATCAGCTTCTACAGCCATAAGTGACATCCAATCTAGACCTAGGTATTGTCTGAAATACCTGGAGGCAATGACGACAGCACTTTTTTTAATATGCTGGTGCTAGCTAATTAAACTATTAAATCCTTGATAATACTTAATTCAATATTTAGTTTAGTTGTTGTGGTTCTGTTCGTCGAGCTGGGAATTTGTGTTGCAGACGTTTTGTCCCCTGTCTAGGTGACATCCTCAGTGCTTGGGAGCCTCCTGTGAAGCGCTTCTGTGATCTTTCCTCCGGCATTTGTAGTGGTTTGAATCTGCCGCTTCCGGTTGTCAGTTCCAGCTGTCTGTTGCAGTGGTCGGTATATTGGGTCCAGGTTGATGTGCTTATTGATTGAATCTGTGGATGAGTGCCATGCCTCTAGGAATTCCCTGGCTGTTCTCTGTTTGGCATGTCCTTCTACCATGTGTCGAATCCTTCCACCATGTGTCAGATACAGACCACCAGTCAACAATCCACAAACCAGGGACACAGCCAGACAGAATGGATTCAGGATGATCCAGGTAATGATTACAGACGCTCACAACAGACTTCACAAATACAGACAAGAAATTGCGCACCAAAAGTCATTAATTTCAAAAACCACCAATCAGGAATGGACCCGGACTATAGAACAGGCCGTCACCATAGGACATAACAGGACCACACACCGCAAAAAATAGGCACTAAAAGAAAAAATGGCCAAACTAACACACAACAGAGAGGACACCACAACACACACCTGGGTTAGAAACCTCTGCCACAGACAGCTCACAGACACGGAAAGAACAATACTGGCCAAGGGACTCAACTACAACCACAGGGACGCCAAGACAGCAGACTTCCTAGCAGCACTAGAATGCACACTCAGCAACAATGGACTGACAGAAGAGACACAACAAACAGTGAGACAAAGTATCGTACCCCTGATAACAAGGAAAAGACAAACACATAACCTCAACACCAAGGAGAGGGAAGTACTAAAATCACTAAGAAACGATAAGAACATAACCATACTGCCAGCAGACAAAGGCAGAATGATGGTCATCCTGGACAAAACAGACTACATCCAAAAAACGCAACACCTACCAAAACAGGGAGTTTGACCCCACCCCACAGCTCACCAATAGGATAAACAACACACTGAGGAACCTACAAAAAAATGGACAGATAACCAGGTTTGACCTACAAAGAATGAAACCTGAAAGCAACAACACCCCCAGATTCTATGGACTACCTAAAGTGCACAACCAGACATCCCATTCAGACCCATAGTATCACTACCAGGGATACCATCACACAAACTGGCTAAAGAACTACAGCAGAAACTGAAACACCTGATCAGTGGATCCAGACACGATACAATCAACACAGGAATTCTTGGACATCATCAGAAATATACACATAGACAAGGAAGAAACCATGGTCTCATTCGATGCAACGGCACTGTTCACGCCTATCGACAAAACCCTAGCCAGAGAAACAATAGCCAACCTGCTGGACATACAGAACAGACAACCGAACGTTGAACCTTTCAACAAAGATGGCATACTGAAACTACTGGACCTGTGCCTCACAACACACTTCACATTCAACAACCAAATATATGAACAAGTCAACGGCACACCCATGGGCTCACCCATCTCTGGACTCCTAGCAGAAGTGGTAATGCAAAGATTAGAACAAACAGTCTTACTGCAAATTCAACCCAACTCTGTGGATGTCACATTTGTAATCATTAAAAACAGAAATAGAGAACACACACTGGGTCATCAACGCCACACTCACGGGAATCCGACTCATTAGAGAGGAAGAAAAGGACAACCAACTCCCATTCCTAGACGTGATGGTACAGAGAACACCGAACGGAGAATTCACCACAAAGGTAGGGAAAGCCACACACATAGACCAAGTCCTGAACTACGAAAGCAACCACCCCAACACACAGAAAAGAAGTTGCATCAAGACACTATTCAAAAGGGCCACAACACACTGCAGCACACCAGAACTGCAAAAAGAGGAAGAAGAACACCTATACAATGTATTCGCCAAAAACGGATACCCGCGTAATTTCATCAACAGATGCCTAAGGGAAAGACAACGGAATGAAGACATACCGCAACCCAAAGGACTAGCCACACTACCATACATCAAGAGCATTTCCGAACTGACAGCCAGACTACTGCGACTACTAGGACTCATAACAGCAAACAAACCAACAGCCACTCTCAGACAACAACTCACCAGAACGAAGGACCTGATACCCAGCATGAGCAAAACCAATGTAGTGTGCAAAATCGCATGCAAGGACTGCACAAAACACTATATAGGACTAACAGGAAGACAGCTAACGATCCGCATCCATGAACACCAACTAGCCACGAAACGACATGACCAGCTATCCTTAGCCACACATGCAGACAAGCAACATGAATTCGACTGGGACAACACTACTACTATAGGACAAGCCAAACAGAGAACAGCCAGGGAACTCCTAGAGGCATAGCACTCATCCACAGATTCAATCAATAAGCACATCGACCTGGACCCAATATACCGGCCACTGCAACGGACAGCTGGAACTGACAACCGGAAGTGGCAGATTCAAACCACTACAAATGCAGGAGGAAAGATCACAGAAGCACTTCACAGGAGGCTCCCAAGCACTGAGGATGAAATGTCTGCAACACAAATTCCCAGCTTGGCGAACAGAACCACAACAACGAGCTAAAAGTCTTCTCACAAACTTTGAATTTACTTTAGTATTGTGATTGAGGGATAATACCTATGGCTTCCTCTTTTATATCTGTGGTAATCCTTATTATCCACAATACCATTTGCCTTCTAGTATGGAAACAATCTTTTGTCTTCACTTTAAAACCTTTCTAGAGTTTGAAAACTTTGTCTCAGTATCCTCCCTTCTATTATCTGGATGGCGTGGAGGGAATAGGGATGGCATTTATTTTTCACTTTCTTTCATTCATTCCTTTCCAAGTCCATGGTTTTGAAGTACAATTTTCATGACCGTCAGGTTTTACTATTTTCATAGGATGTTCGATTAGTATCACCATCCTGAATTATGTAAGAGCTCAGCACATGAATGCAAAAGATTAGTTTGAAGTTTTTACAACAGTCTTCAGTGAGCATCCCTGTGGTGCAAGCAACATTTACCAGGCTTCATCTGATTAGATTCATTCCACATGATATCAACAAATGGCTGAGTACAGTGGATACTGCAAAGATTATGGAAACTAATAATAGTACTGAAGATTGTGCTGTACAAAAAGCCTAACCAAGCTGTTCCAATACAATCATAATGCTGGCATTGATCCAATGGTCTTATTTCCATGTTATAAGATATAGGAATAGGAGTAGACCATTCAATCCATTCACCTTTTGCCAGAGTAAGCAAATCCCAAACTGAAGGACAGAGGTTGAAGGTGAGAGGGGAAAAGATTTTGAAAGGGATATGAAGGGCAACTGTGTATGGAATAAACAGGCGGTGGTGGAAGTGGTTACAATTATAACATTTAAAAGGCATTTGAATGAGTAGGAAGGATTTAAAGAGAGATGGGCCAAATGTTGGCAAATGGGATTAGATCAGTTTAGGATATCTGGTCAGTGTGGACAAGTTGGACCAAAGAGTCTGTTTCAGTTTTGTACAACTCTATGATTCTACTCTTCCAGTCAACAAGTTTATGGCTGACCTAATAATTTCAACTCCTGTGTCCTCAACCCTTGCCTTCTGTACTGATTAAGCATCTGACTATCTCAGCCTTGAATATATTGAATAACCCAGCCTCTGAAGCTCTCTTCAGTAATTAGCTTCCCACCATCCTTGGGTGGAGGGGAAATGTGGAAGAATCACGTGTTAAATCGGTGACCTCTTAATCTTGATTATACAGTTCGCTTCCAAACTCCTAACAAGGGGAGAAACAACTTTTCTTCATCTGTCCTGTCAAGCCCCTTTAGAATCTTTTATGTTTCAATATCACTGCTTCTCACAGTTATAAATGTCAACGATTAAAAGCCCAATCTTCTCAACCTCTCTTAAGACTGGCCCTCCATATCCATGATCAACCGAGTGAACTTTTTGACTGCCTGCAACCTTGGTATGCCTTTCCTTGTATTCCACTATGTGGTTTATATAGTTTGAACATAATCCTTGTATTTCGATGTTCCATTTGCCTTCCCTATTACCCATTGAACTTAGAAACTAGCTTGGTGTAATTCAAGCATGAGGACTTAACAAACCTTTGTTCTGCAACTTTCTGTGATCTTTCTCAATTTAAATAATATTTATCCTTTAATCTTCCTGCCAGTTGTATAACCTCCCATTTTCGATATTATATTCTATCCTCTAAGATTTGCCCACTTGCTTAACCAGGACATCTATATGTCTGTAGGCTGTCAACCTTCCCACTTGCCATCCCACTTATTTGTGTCATCTGTAAAGTTGGTGACAATACTTTCATTTCTGTCATCTAAGTCATGAATACACATTGTACATAATTTAGTACTGAACACTGATTCCTGTTGCCAATCCAGTAGTTATGAATTGAAAAATCTTCTTTTATTTGCGCGTCTTCTATTGGTCAGCCAATCCTTTATCTGTGCCATACAGGATGAAGCAGCCTACTTACCGCAGTTAGGCGGTAGTGTGGGTTTTTTTTAAAAAAATGAAATCATAAAAAAAATAAACAGGGGATCAAGGGCACTGCTTAGAAAAAAAAAGAAAAAATGAAGCAGCCTACTTGATTGGCACCAAACCCCACCCACATTTGGACTCTGAAGCAGCAGTACCACGATATACTGCAGCAATTCACCAAAGCTCCTTAGCACTTTCCAAACTGATGATCACTACCACAAAGGACAACAGACACAGGTGACCAGCACCACCTGCACTTTCCCTTCCAAGCCACTCTGGAAAAATAATGTCAGTATTGGTAAAATAATGTCAGTCCTTGTGTCACAAGATCAAAATTTTGTAAGTCCTTCTCAAACTGTATAATGGGGTTGCCTATACCAAATGGACTGCAGAGTTCAAGATGGCAGCTCACCACCACCACCTCAACCGCAACTAGGGATGGGCAATGAATCTTGACCCAGCCAATGATGCCCCTGACTGAATTAAAGAAAAAATTATTGTCCTTTCTCAATTGCTGAAAACACAGTTAAGAGTCAACCACATTATTGGTCTGGTCTTAACATGGAAATTAAGTGAGGATGACAGATTGCTTTCTCAAAAGGACATTATTGACGAGGTGAATTTTAAAAAAAAATAATGGATTCAGGTTTGCTATTAGATTTTTGTTAGGCTAGTTTTTAAAAATTTTAATTCTAATATCTTACTGATATTAGCCTGCGATTCTGGATTATTAACCTGGTGCGATACAACTCCCTGAAAATGTGAGTATTTTCTGTCTCCCCTCTCTAACCTTTGTTCATGCAGCTGGATGAGGCAGAAACAGGTCTGAACATTACCCTCAAATTCAGCGTGAAAGAACTGTATTGTGCAGGAGGAATCCATTTTGTCTATTTGAAAGAGTAATTCAGTTAATTCCACTCCTCTTCCATCATAGCACTTTGAAGTATAGTCAAAATGATCTTTTGTAAGTTACTGAATACCTCTGCCAATTGTTCAGGGTGCGTTGGTGCTACAGACACATCTTTTTGCTACATTACAGCCCTGGCATAACCATTGGCTGGTTATTTGCTGTTCATAAATCTGCTTCCCCAACATTTATTTTCCCTTGGTGAAAAATGTTGAGCTTTGCATTTTTCTCTGTCATTGGATCAGAGATTGGTGGATGATTGAATAGAAATATTTAAGAATTATGTAAATTAAACCACATTTAACAATTACAATGCTATAGAAAGAAAATTCAGAATTAAAATCAAACAAAATTATCTTGGATGATCATTAATAAAATGTCATTTGTCTACATGGAACTTTTGATCTACTTTATTTTTACCATTTTTATATATCAAAGCACATGCAGATATTTAACAGTACATAAATCTATTTATTCAAAATGCAGATACAGAGATGCATTAATAGTTGGTGGAGACATAAAATTCTGAACAAACCAATAGTAAATAAATGTACAGAAAATAATTAAATACAGGGTAATTAGTTACAGAAAATACCAAACAATAAGTTGAGAGGTGACCTCCAAGGTTTATAAGATCATGAGGGGCATAGATAAGGTGAATAGCAGAGGTCTTTTTCCTAAGGCGAGGGAGTTCAAAGCTAGGAGACATATTTTTAATCTGAGAGGAGAAAGGTTTAAAAAGGACATGAGAGGCAACATTTTTACATGGAGTGGTTAGTAGAATGAACTGGAAGAGGAAGTTATGGATGCAGGCACAATTACAACATTTAAAAGACACTTACATAAGTACACAAATAGGAAAGATTTGGTGGGGTATAGATGTAACGCAGGCAGCTGCAATTAATTTAGTTTGAATGTCGACTAGGAATCTATAATAAATTTAAGACTGAACAGAAAGTCAATACACATTGCAAAGGAATATTTCCAATTTGTACCTTAGTTCAACTCTTTCACCTGTTTTAAGATACACATAATTATTTATATTTCAATAAAATAGAATTATAACTGTTAAAGTTATTCCATGTCTAACATAGCAAAATATCAGTGCCTTTTATATAAATCAAACTACTGCATTTTATTAAAGTGCCTTTTATAATATTGGGAACTATTTTGAATTTCCCTTAACATGCATAAATTGATCTGACAAAACCTAGTGTGGATAAAACTAAAAGCAGACTGGAGAACATAAATGTTTAAAACTCAATTGCTCAAGAATCCCAATATATACCTACAGAAGAAATTGCATTGATGTATCACCTCTTGATCACGGTGTATGAAATACTTTAAAATTGCCAGGAAACAGAGAGTTTGTATACAATATGATCCCATGAACCATGAAATAAATAAATAAATCCACTTGTTAGTTGGGAGTTAGATTTCCCTTTGCAGTACCAATGGACGCTTATATCCAGCTCTTTACTGGAATTCAGCTGGGTGCTTGCAGTTTTGTTTGAAGCAGCAGTGAGTTTTCAGAAATCCAAAAATCATTGCCATTGTTAATAATTCAGATACCTTGTTGATACTGGGTGCGACATATGGAGCAGGATCTTTTACCCAGAAAATGCATTCTGGAGCCATAAAGTTAGCAGCACAGAAAAACTATTTGGAACACAAGAGGAATGTAGGAAAAGAAAATATCCTTGGGCTAGCAAAATAGCGTATCCCAAAAGTTTTTTGAAGAAATCAAATGATCCAAACAAAGGACAGAAAATTAGATCGCTGCTCTACTCTCCTTTCTAGTCCTTTTTAATTGTTATTGACATGATTTTTGCATTGAATGTAATGCAACAATGCTTGAAAACAGGACATCTGTTTTTCAATTAGCTTGACAGACTTTGGAGTGGCCTGAATACTGGTTGTAGTTATACTGTTGGTTTTGCAATAATGAAAAGGGGTCTGTGTTTACGTTCAGGCAAAAGTGATTTCTGAAAGCCAAAGACTGTAAGGCCCTCCCAGGAAGCTAACTCAGCACTTTGCAATTGTGCAGTGATGTGAATCTAATCATGTGTAAAACCACATTTAAAAAATGCCTGAGCAGGAGGGAAGATTTTTGACATTTGCAGAAGTTTGAAAAGCATGTTTATAATAATTTAGAACATTGCCTGCACACTGTTGACATGAAATGTTTGCTACTTGGCAAGTGAAAAACTTATTTCTGTTCAGATAAGTTTCAAGATGTGCGTTGTCACTGACGTTGGTGTGAACTGAAATGCCTGATTAAGTGTATACCTCTCACTTGCTGCCTGAGTATCACACTACACAAATAATGTCACAAAATAGTTGTTATTAAACCCTAGCTTTAACATAGTTTGAAGTAAACCATAGATGGTTTAAATAGTGCTAGTTTTTGAAATAATTGACCAAATTTCAATTTCTTGAAAGGCTTAAAAGCAAGGGATCTGCTTCATGCTTATATTGAATCTAGTGTTGCATATTCAATAGAATATTTGTAAAAGTGCTACTGAAACAAATCGGGGAAAGTTCTGAGGTTAACTCAAATTCTGATCACTGAACTCCTTTGTCAAGTAGGTAAGTCCCAACGTGGATATATTTTGAAACATATCCCAGTGATGTCCTGAATATCACTAAGTAATCAACTAGACTTGAGAATAATGGTAGCTAAAAATCAAAAATCATTCAATATCTATAATTCATTAGAGGCTTTTGATTGGAATATATAGCTGGGACTGTGTTAAAAAAGTGATCAGACCATTAAGAGTTTGATGGTGATATAATTACAAGATTCTATGATCCAACTTTATTGTTGCATGTAAGATACATTATTATTGCTTTTGAGAGAATTTTCTTTTATGATTTTACATAAATTTAAATAAAACACAATTATAATTCGTAGCTAAAGGGACTAAGGTAAACAAAAACATTCAGTGTTTCACTAGAAATAACAAACCCAAGTTTCTGAATGATCCTTTACTTTGTGACAGTTCTCCAGCAATTTAACTTCACACTGACTGTAGTCTGCTATTGGACCATTAGTGCAGGTCAGTGTAATCATGCAGAGATTTGGCAGACCATTAACTTTTAAAATTCTTTGCCTAGTCATCTTTCAGGATATGTTTAATGAGCACTTATTTGAAAACTTATTGCTAATCTAGGGCTTCATAGCCGGTATCAGAAACTTTAAAAAAAATAGCAATTTCCCTTTATCCTAATTCCAGAATGTATGAGTCTTTTTCCTTGAAATGAAATGGAAAGGAGGGGTTCCCAGAATCATGAATGCTCAAGTTAGACTTAAGTTAGCCAATGCTAACTTTACTGTGAAATTAAAACATATAGGCTTAAAAAGTCTTGAACATGACCATGAAAAATATTTCAAAGAATTTGTGATATTATATAAGTCACCTTTTATTCCAAAATGAGCTTTAGACTTCTAGTGCAAAAGATTTGACTGCAAATAATATTCCAAGTTAAATTTTCACAATAATAGGATTTTACAATGTCTAATGTTGGCTGCTGGGGTGGAAGTGATTCCTGATGAAGGGCTTTTGCCTGAAATGTTGACTGTCCTGCCCCTCAGATGCTGTGTGACCTGTTGTGATTTTTCCAGCACCACATTTTCGACTGGTAGTGAATGAGACCTTTCAAAAACTTTTCATTTTTTTTTAATAATCACGAAAACAAGATTAGTAATCTACTCCAACTGCAATAATCAGTCCAGCCATTAACATGGACATTTCAGACAGAAAATAGGATAACAACCCTTAGGTACTGAAGGTTTAAGTTGATGGGTGTATTCTTTTACTGTGAATTAAACTGAAAATTATATCACTCTGATGATGATTTATAAAATAGAGTATGGCTTTCCAATATTTATTAAAGTATGGGGGCAAGCGTTTAGGTGGTGACTAATGTACTTCCCTAAGGATGTCATGGTGGCTCAGAGCTTAGCACTGCTACATTACAGCATCAGGGAACTGGATTCAATTCCACCCTTGGGTGACTATCTGTATGGAGTTCGCACAGTCTCCTCCTGGTGCTCTGCTTTCCTCCACGGTTTAAAGATCTGCAAGCTAGGTGGATTAGCCATGGGAAACGCCAAGTGATAGGAAGGGTGGGGGGTGTCTGGGTGGGATGCCTGTGGACTCGATGGGCCGAATAGCCTGCTTCCACACTGTAGGGTTTCTATGAACTGCCAAAAGAATTCACCCAATCATGTGCTAATCACAATGTAACAGGTGAACGCCGGCAGGTTTCTTGTCCTATCACAGGCCTTGACCATGCTATCTTGGTTTAGCACAAGTTGCTAGCCAATTGAAGACCAGAGGCTTCTAGGCCTTGAAGACCATTGGTTGAGGCCAACCTCTCTTCCCACTAGATGGGGTTTGGGTGCAAGGCACTGCGTAAATACCCAAGGGAAATAGCCAGCATCATGATCTGCCCAATAATTTACAGTACTGCTCCAAATAATGAGCATTCAGAGCCAACTCAGGACATAAATGATCTCAACATCAGTCAGCACTTTGAGCAAAACAAAAGTGTAAAACATTAAAACTGGAGAAAACTTCTTGGATCTTTATGAGTATGGAACAATGCTTTAGATTTGAACTGACACTGTCATCCATTCCAGCCTCCATAAATGCAAGTAGCAGCTGCAGGTTTGAGTGAAAAAGGGAAAAGTCCTCCAAAAAGTTGCTTGGAATTTGAATCAATGACAATGTTATTTTAAAAATACATTGGCTTACTGCCTTCTACTTACTGTTGTAATGTAAACCATCTATTTTTCCATTAAGTCCCTTTGCAAGAGCCAGACTTATGCTACACATGGGTGACTCATACCACCCAGTTCTTAATGAATACCAATCCTAATTTACATGGGCACAGCTCTAGTCTGACAAATTAACTCAGAGTGTAATGATTTCAAGACCTTTCTTGAGTGAAGATTTGATATAAGAACAGAGTGGTTCTTAATTTCTAAATTGGCCTTACATTGTTTAATATCCTGAAAGTATGTATTATTGAAAGAGTTGGCTGATAATATATTGCTGCTAAACTTTCCATAGAATGCCAAGGCTAAGTTTTGAATTTGTTAAGTTTCACAAATGAAGTCAGTTGCAGGACTGCATACATAACCTATTGCTAATGGATTAGCAATTTTCCACACAAATGGAGCTCTATATCCAAGGATCCCTGTGCGGTGACCTCCAGATTGCATACTTGTCATCATGAATAGGAACAGGTTAGGGGCAAAGCATGTCTGAACTACGAAAGGAATAGAACTTCCTAAAATTGCTCTATGCAAATGAATAATTTGATGCATTAAAAAATATATGGACCAATTGTTGGTCTGCTTTGAATTAGCTGATTTCAGCATTAGAGAACTACAAATCAGTTACAGTCCCACAGGATGAGGAGTTAAAAAGAAAATAAGCCAACTCTTGTCTCCCTCTACTTCAGGTCACTATCTTATGGCTCCTGTTGCAAAGCATCATCTGTGCAGGCTGGAATTAGACTTACTTCTGATACCACCTATTGTTAAATAATCACTGAAAAGAAGTCAATTTTCCTGATAAAATGGGTAGAATAAGCAAACAAGTCATTGGACGGAATGTTACATGGAGGCATTGGCCCCCATTCTTCTCTTCGTAAAAGCTCAGGCGTGAGCCCACCACCATGGGTCTGGAAAGCCCCATGTTGATTCCAAGGTCACTGGCCATTTTTTGGTGTATGGTAGACTCCACCCCTTTAGGGAGGAGGTTGCTGCATTTGAGAGTTGTTGACCAATGAGGCAGCCAATAATTCTCCAGTTCCAGCAACACCTCCAGGAGCAGTGGCCACTGCTGGGACTGCAGACAACTCACAACAGATCCAGATAACGGGGGGGGGTGGGGGGTGGAGTCTGCTGGGGCGAGTCTGGCAGGGTCTGGTGAGGAAAATTGAGACTGCCATTGATAAAGCAGGGTGGGGAGAAGCAGAGGATACAATGTACCCTCGGGGTGAGATTGCCTGAATAGGAATGACACCTCCAACCTGACACAAGCCACCAGGATTCGCTGGGTCCCTCACCACATGGCATGGGCATCCTGAACCCTTGCCAAGCTGTTAAGTGGCTCTTAATGGCCACATGGTCAGCCTTCTAACACTTTCCCAATATTCCATCAGATGTAGGTTGGAAAAAACCTGCACCCTTTCACACAACCCAATTTTATTTCCCATCCACTCTTCAAAACAACCTGCCCCTGGATGAGCAGCTTGAAGGAGGGTAATACTGAACTTCTGGTCTTTGAGACATATGGGGTGAATACTGTGAAAGGAGAAAGTAGCAGCAGCAAGGAATGGCAGGGACCAGAATTCTCTTTACTAGCACGGGGCTGACAGTCATTTGTCTGTCCCAGGCTTGGCTCCTGCCATCAGGGTCCAGTTATATCAGTTCAGAATGCTGGCTGTCAAGAAGAAACATTTTAAACTCTCACCTCCTTGAGCTCTCTTTCTACTTTAAAACTTACAAAAAAGTGGAGATGACCAATTTTGTGATGCATTACCAATAAAACGAAACTAACATACAGATAGCAATGTTTAACATGCAAACATTTCCAAACACTCAACTATTCGATTGACAGGCCTCTCACTATAAACACTATATCCAATATTAAAGTGCTATATGTTGCTTGCTGTAAGCAAAATGTCCTTTTTCTGATGCACTGTTCATAAAAAGTTCAGCTTCAGCATTCGAATATGTGCTACTCCCATAGGGCTGCTCCTTTTTAGTCACCCCGTAGGCTTAGTTGGAGGAAATTTCTCTCCTATCTTGTACAGCTGCCTGGACCGCTCTATATATTTAAACATGCATAACACTAATGATGTTACCTAGCCAGGTAATTAAACATCTGAATATCAAACTTACAGCTCAGCAAGCAAACCTACACCTTAAACTGTCTCCACTTTGCAGGTTCTAGCTTTTATTTTTCAAGGTTAACTGAAACCCTCAAAATACTTCTCTGCTTTACACTTGCAATTTTTCTGAAAGACAATAGGATACAGTGCCACAGGCTTTCCATTAATTTACAAAGGGCAATTTTCATATAAGCCCATTGCCATTAAATATTTATAAAAAGTTCCACAATGAGGGTTTTACCAGAGTCCATTCCTATTTTTATGAAGTGTAAGCATAGCTGAAAACTGAGGCTAATTATGACTGGCCAGGTGAAACCTTATGCTCCCTGGTCTAATATAGCTCAGTAGGAGTGCTTGCATTTATTTCCTTTCTCTGAAAACAATATAGCTTTATAGCATTGCACACTTCTCTCTCTATTGTCCAACCAGTCAAACTAATTTTTCTCTGAAGGTTACGCTGGATTAGTTTGGGTCAGTGTGAAGAGTGAAGAGTATATAGCAACCGCTCTGAGAATTAGAGACAAAGGTTATATAGAAGGGACATTAACAGATAGACTGCGACCTTTATATTTATTATTAAAGAAATTCAACGCATGTTACTGAACAACTCCAAAGACCAATCTTGCAATAATACTGAAGCTATTAAATCAGCAATTCACCCAGTATTGTAACCTTAATGTGATTTTCACCTCCTAATGAATATCGCCATCATGCCTATATCCACATAAGGCTGGGTGCAATACAAAGTATGCTCTTCGAAACAAGAAAGAATAAGATTGAGATCACAATATGATCAGGTGAGTCTCCAGCAAATCTTCCTTCTAGACAGATCTAAATATAAAATGTTTTATTTTACAACGTTATGTTTTAGGTGTCATAACCTTTGTTTTCTGATTTAGGAAAGATGAAAAAAGCTGCATACATTACCCAAAAAATGGAGATTCTTTGACTAAACTTTGGTGTGTTTTAAAATTCTTGCAGATATAAAAAAAACAATTTTAATGAAACAACTGAAATGTACCTACAGTGGTCTCCCTCTAACCCTCA
The DNA here is from genome assembly GCF_020745735.1 of Hemiscyllium ocellatum. Classification (NCBI taxonomy): domain Eukaryota; kingdom Metazoa; phylum Chordata; class Chondrichthyes; order Orectolobiformes; family Hemiscylliidae; genus Hemiscyllium; species Hemiscyllium ocellatum. Next base: position 13,989,105 of record NC_083415.1, on the reverse strand, counting down.
TGTAGCATCAAGCTGTGTTTAATTTAATCTAAAAATCTCTAATAAGATATTCTTTAAGGCTAGGTTGATTTAAAGTATCTAACCCTGATTCTTGGAGTTGCTGGAGTTTGGCTTCTGACTGACGTTTGTCCTTTGCTATTTTCCAGGATAATCTGATGTTGGAATGAAGTAAAGGTACCAGAAGTGGATGATTCTCCTGGTTGTCTACTGTCTGTAAGGCCTGCTCACAGTAGGCCTGGGCTTCTTCCAAGTGATCCAGTTCTTGGTAACAAAGTGAAATAGAAGCTTGAGTGAAAAGTAAGTGCTCAGTGTCCCAGGACCCCAGCTTCTGTTGCAAGTGAAGAGCATTGATCAGTGTCTCCATAGCGTCCTCACACATCCCACCCCGCAATAACCCCTGACCAGCTTTTAAATCTCGCAGATAAAAGAACTCCAGGAATACTTTGGACCTGCGAATGTCTGTGATTGAGTGTATGTGCTGGAGATATTGCTCAAACGCTCGGCTGCGTTTGGCTATGGTTTCGTGTGTAAAGTTTTTCCTGATGATCTTCTTTGGAAATACTACGTTGCTCATCTCCTCCTTGAAATGTTTATGGAGTTTCTCATTCAGTTTTGCGAAATCAGTGTAACGTCGAACAATCAATGCCTTGTTGCCATCGAAGCTGCCTGATTTTATAACATGTATGGTATAGGCCTGTGAGGAAATGGAAAAGATCTATTAATGACCTTCCTTATAGGCATTTGTTACCATTTTTAACAATGAATAATGGAGTTATATGTATAAGCTATATTTGCAATGACACTGGTCCAACACACAGGCATTATGATCACTCTTCATTGCTCTTTTTCTTCTAATTCTGAAGGCTGTAGTTTTATTTCCTATTCGAGTGACACTAGCACAACATCTGTGCTAACACTATAGAGCAGTGCCAAGTGTCACATCTGTAGTTTTACAGATGAGACATTAAGTCATGACCTCTGCATTTTCATGTGTCTGGAAGAGATTCCAAGGTATTACTTTCAAGGGAATTTCAGTGGCGTCCTGACCAAAGTTTGGCTCTTAACCAATAACTTTAATCAATATTCAGTCAACATTATACTTTTGTATATTAGGGTCTTACAGTGTACAAACTGGCTGCTTTGTGGCACACCAAATGTGACATTCTACAAAAATACTTATTTCATTGTAAAGCCCCTTTACAGCATCATGAAGCCTTCAAAGCCACTTCAGAAACACAAGTCCTTGTCTCTTCATTACTGGTACTGGACTCCAAATATTTCCCTCAAGTATTCCACCAAATGTAACTAAGTGCTTGTGGCACATTCGGCTTCATAGCCTGAGCCATTGGACTATCATTGATTCCAGAATTAGTTACTACATTGCTCCAGGGAAGAACAGTTTATGGTATTTTCCATTCAAAAATGTCCAATTTCAAATAAAAAGTGAAAATAATTGTTACATTGCAATTGATGGACACCAGGGAAGTATCAGTTGAATACAAACAGACTATTATTTGGTTACAATTTCATAAAGGGTAATAAAACAGTTAAAGTCAGCCACACAGGCATCAGCTTTACTTCAATCCCATAAGAAATTGATTGTCAGGAATGACCAGAAATCTTTTGAACAGCAAAAGAAAAGATTCTGCTTGACCAACCTCAGATTCAATTGAGGCAAGTGACAAACTAAGTCAACAATGATAAATTCTACAACAGTTAAAAGAAAAATGGAAAATAATGGAGTAAGGGTTAGAAGAATCATATCAAATTGAGCATACCAGTAGTGACAGTATGAAATGAGATACCCCAGTGATTCATGTTGGAATTACCAGCACTTTCGAGCTACATCGATGACTGAATTCAGAAACTTGAGGCTGAGTTTCAGCAGTTGAACGGTGATCCCAACAATAGTGTGAAAATTTGGTTAAATTTGCCAACAGCAGAACCACTCAGTAATTTTACCCCAGATACCTTCCTAATTGCCTGCCCCATCATGGAACTGACAGCTCTAAACCCGCAGCAGCGCAGTGGGAGAGGCCATTGCCACTGAGAAATATAGGAAAACCTGGGTTCACAGGCAGGTAAATCAAAATTTATTTTCATACATGCACACAGCCATGGGCGTAAAGGGAAATCCCTCCAGGGACTGACCTCACTGCACATAGCATCGTCACTGGCTCACACTACTGCTGGGAGTGCACCTCCTTTGAACTGGAATTCGCCCTGTCAGTACAGATGGCACAGTAAATGACTTTTAGTTATAGAAACTGGCTAGCGCTTTCTCCCAGACAGGACCCGACTGGAGGTGATTCTTTGAAGTGTGGTCCCACTGTGGCTATGTAAGTAAGAAAGACTGCAACGTTTGAACTTTCAACTTTACTTCTTTATTTTCTACTTAATAGTATAAGGTCTACAGTGTGTAACCTTTAACCTTATTTTGTATGTTTTTATGCTTTACTATAATTACTGCAATGTTTAACTTTGTTCCTTTTTTTTCTACCTTGTTCTTTAGATTCTGTACCGAGGTGCTAGTATATAGGATGATGCTTTGTGTGGCAATATACACTTTTCACTGTGCTCCTGTATGTGATAGTAAAATCAAATCAAGTATCAGTGAGCCAATCTGACCTGGCCCCCTTTACCAGAGGGGATCCTCAATGAGGGCTAATCCAATCAGCAGATGATATCAACCTAACAGGGACATTGCAATAGCAGAACATAATTAATCAAAATATAAACAAAGCATTGAAAAGAAAATGGTTGCGAAATGGGGAATATGTTTGAATAGCTGAGTATCAGATTGAGAGAGACTTCGGAATCTTTAAAGTTACACATTAGGAACAGCATTTCCAGATTGGCAAGAAATCACAAAGCACAGAAGAGTTCTGAATGTGCAGTATCCTAATAGTATGGATATAGTCAGCACTTTTAGGAATTATCAAAAGTAGGAATGCTTTTTTTTAAACAAAGAAACATAGAAAACAGGAGCAGGAGTAGGCCAGTCAGCCCTTCGAGACTGCTCTGCCATTCAATATGGTCAGGAAGGATCATCTAATCCAGTATTGTACCCTGTTCTCGTTTTCTTCCCATACCCTTTGATTACTTAAGCCCTAAGAACTGTATTTAACTCCTTCTTGAAAGCATTCAATATTTTGGCCTCAACCACCACATGTGGCAGATAATTTCACAGACTCATCATCCTGGGGATGAAGAAATGTCTCATCTCAATCCAAATTGGCCTCCTCCGACTAAGACCTGGTCTGGTCTCCGTGGTAATTAGGAACATCCTTTCTGTATTTATCCTGTCTAGTCTTGTTAAAATTTAATAGTTTCTATGAGATCCTGCTCATTCTTCTCAACTCCAGTGAAATGAATATTGTCCTAACTAATTCAGTTTCTCTTACTACAGCAGCCCTGCCATCCCAGGATCCATCTGGTAAATCTTCAACGGACTCCTTCCATAACCAGAACATCCTTCTTCAGATAAGGAGACAATTGCAGCAAGTCATTCCTGTCCCTGTGCTTGAATCTTCTCACTATGAAGGTGAATATACCATTGGCCTTCACCACCTGCTGCCTTTCAGCAACTGTTCTTGTTGCACCACCCCCTTTCCCAAACTATCACCAGTCGGATATGAATCTGCTTTCCTGTTTTTGCTTAAAGTAAAAAATGAGGTCTGCAGATGCTGGAGATCACAGTTGAAAATGTGTTGCTGGTTAAAGCACAGCAGGTCAGGCAGCATCTCAGGAATTCCTGAGATGCTGCCTGACCTGCTGTGCTTTAACCAGCAACACATTTTCAACTTTTTCCTGTTTTTGCTACCAAAGTAGATAGCCTCACATTATTCACCTGATACTTCACCCACATTTGTCGACTCACTCATTTTCTCCCAAAACAAAAGCATTTCTGCATCCTCCTCACAGTTTACCTTCCCACCCAAGCCATTCATTTGCAAAAACTTGGAGATGTTGCGTTTAGTTCCCTCAGAATTATTAATATTTATTGTGAATAGCTGGGGTCAAAGCACTGATCCCAGCAGTAACAGCAATCATCAAATTCTCGACTCCAAAAAGAGGCTGTTTCGTCCATCAAGCCTGTACTGACAATCCAAAGAGCATTTAGATTCAACCCCCCTCCACCCTCCCCTGCAATTACCCTGACTAATCTACCTAACCCACACATCCCTGGACACTACATGACAATTTAACATTGCCAATCCACTCTAAGCTGGACATCCAAGGACTGAGACAGAACTGGAGCACCAGGCAAAAACCCACACAGACATGGAGAACAGGTATCTCCGCACACCAAAGACTGGAATCGAATCTGGGTCCCTGGTGCTGAGAGACAGCAATGCTAACTACTTATCCAATGTGCCATCCCAGCAGTCCACTGGCTGCTATCTGGGAAAGGGTTTGTTTATTCCTACTCTTTGTCTGGGGTCTGCCAACCAAATGTTTATTCACATCAGTTCATTGCCCTTAATTCCACTGGCTTTAATTGTACATACTTTTGGGAGTGGTACTCCAGTCATATTAAACATGTGCTCTCTGTTCAGGAATGTGTGCTACAAGTAGTTCTCCTATAACGCCATAGTTGCGTTCCAGCAAAACCTCACCAATTAGAAAATCGCTTAATATAAATAACAGGGCCTATGGGAAAAGTGGGGTTAGGGGCAGACCAGCAAAAAATATCACTCTCAATCACTCAAAAATCACCCAAAGGTCAAATGCATAGTGTGGCACAGCCTGAATGAAGATATACATCATATATATCAATAAACATAAATTTAACAGAGTATTTAAAAAATATTGTTAATGCAGGGACAGAGGGTCATCATGGTGCATAAGATATAGACTCTCTCATTCCTGTTAAGCGGGCTATATCACATTCTTTACTTATGCTCAAAACACTTTATAATATCTAGCTTCTCATCCAGTGTTAAAGCCTTTCTTTTGCGTTCACCACCTGCAATTTTATCAGCAGGACTCTTCTTGCTAACATTCTTGTCACTATTGTTATGGACCAGGCCAGACGCCCTCAAAACATTTCAAGAAGGTAGCTCAGACCCTAACTTTTCTAGTTGTTTTAAGCAGATGTAAAGTGGATATTCCAACAGTGATGCAAGTGGCCCATTCACTTAGTTTTAAACAAAACAATTTATTTCACAAAAGAAAATCAAATTTAGAATAACATAAATATTCAAAAACCCAACTGACTCTATCGCAACTTAATGATGCTGTTCCAAATACCTGTAACATCCCATAAACACTCCCTTGGCAAAAAAACGGTAAAATCAAACACAGGTTCTGACAGGGGTAAGATCACAGAGAGAGAGAGACAAAATGTGAGGCGGGGAGAGGGGGAGGATCACCATGGAACTGTTTCTTTTGCCAGCACCCCAGGCAACCAAACCAAAACCTGAATTGGGAGAACTGGCCACTCCCTTTTCATTGTACAAGTGTTTTAAAAGAAAACTTAGAAACTTTCTCAAGTAGATATTTCCAGACATATTGGAACTTCTGCCTTCATGACCCCTCTGAAAGAAAACCAAGGACAATATGGGGTGGCACAGTGGCTTAGCACCAGTGACCTGGGTTCGATTCCAACCTCAGCAACGTTATATACAAACCGTGCTGCTGGAATGCACGTTATCCGAGAACTACCTGTATTTGTATGGTTAATACAATTGTTTCTGTAAAATAACCACACCATCACCAGTGAGGATCTAAAATTTGAATTTAGGCAACAAAAATATGTAGATTTTTATTATCATAAAATGGTTTCTCAATTTAAAAGAATACTATAAAATGGCGTGTGGACCATACTGCTGATATGCAGAATTAAGTTGCAGTTCAAATATAAGAGGACAATAGAGTTTTCATAACATGATTACTGACATTAATTGACCATTTGGACTAACCTTGAACTGATACATGGCATGACAATTTACATAAATAAGATATCCTTCTTAAAAAATAGCATTGGATTAGCCTGTCTTCAATCACATCACCATATTACAGTTGATTAAACTTTTTTTAATTAAGAACCCTTTTCCAGGAAATATCATTGGATTAACTTGTTGTAAATCATGTCATCTTATTATATGTGATTGGTCTTTCTCGTCATTAAGATTGTACTAATACTAAATAAAAATATAAATAATATGTAATTTTCAAATGTAATTGCGCAACTTCACCACGGAACACAGAAGCTTCAAACTCTGTGTTGCTGGATAGAATCACATGAAGGTACCTTAATTCAATAAACTAATGACCTTTGCTTTTTGAGTGGACCTCATTTGTTGATTCTTTTGACCAATCTCGAACCAAGAGGCCCCTCTTGAGGGGTCGTAGATCTTCACCAGCACCCTTGATCTGTCAGAAAGCAGCTTTTCCACATAGCAGAGGATCACATTACCAGGTAATCATTGCAAACTTTGATCTGGTTTACTATGGTCTGTTAAGAAAGGAAATCTGCTCTCTTTACCTGGTTTAGCCTACATGTGACTCCAGATTCACAACAATATATCTGACTCTTAGCTGATCCCTAAAATAGACCACAGAGCTAATCAGGGTAATTAGGGATGGGCACCCAAATGCCCATCCAGTAACATCCACATCTCAAGGAAGAATACAGTAAAAAAATGCTGTAGCTCTTGATTAACATCCTTCTGAATTGTTGCTTGTTATTCTACACAAAATTATTACTTTGTTTCTTCCTTCCTCAAGGACTTAAAACAGTTAAAGCATCTCATAGGACTTCAGTCCCCTTATATTCTTTACTTATAGATGTGAAAGCCAGCATTCTATTAACCTTCTAATTTTTTTTTGATAGCTGCCTATGACATTTTAGTGGTCTGTACATGGACTATAAACTTGTTTGACTGATACTGATTTTAGTCTTTCACCATTAAGAAGGTACTCAGATCTATCTATTTTCTGGCCTCAATTATACTGGAATCTATTTGCTACAATTGTGTTTACTTATTAGATGCTCTTCAAAAGATTTAGTCAGGTCCTTCAGGCTTAACCCACCCTTTATAAACTTAGGCTGGCACTGTTACTAAGCAGCTAAACATTTCATGTCTTCAGTTATTCTATGGTTAATTATAGACTAGTAATTTCCTCACAGCAGATGTAATGCTAAAATAGAGTCATAGCATGGAAACAGACCCTTCGGTCCAACCCATCCTTGCCGACTAGATATCCCAACCCAATCTAGTCCCACTTGCCTGCACCCGGCCCTCCAAACCCTTCCCATTCATTTACCCATCCAGATGCCTTTAAATGTTGCAATTTTACCAGCCTCCACCACTCCCTCTGGCAGCTCATTCCATACACGTACTACCCCCAGTATGAAAAAGTTGCCCCTTAGGTCTCTTTTATATCTTTCCCCTCTCACCCTAAACCTATGCACTCTAGTTCTGGACTCACCATCCTTGGGAAAACACTACCTATTTATCCTATCCATGCCTCTCATAAGTTTGTAAATCCCTATAGGGTCACCCCTCAGCCTCCGACGCTCCAGGTAAAACAGCCTGTTCAGCCTCTCCCTATAGCTCAAATCCTCCAACCATGGCAACATCCTTGTAAATCTTTTCTGAATCCTTTCAAGTTTCACAACACCTTTCCAACAGGAAGGAGACCGGAATTGCACGCACGCAATATTCCAACAGTGGCCTAACCAATGTCCTGTATTGCCGCAACATGATCTCCCAACTCCTGTACTCAGTACTCTGACCAATGAAAGAAAGCATACCAAACGCCTTCTTCACTATCCTATCTACCTGCAACTCCATTTTCAAGGAGCTATTAACATGCACTTCAAGATCTCTTTGTTCAGCAACAGTCCCTAGGACCTTACCATTAAGTGTATAAGTCCTGCTAAGATTTGCTTTCCCAAAATGCAGCACCTCACATCTGTCTAAATTAAACTCCAGCTGCCACTTCTCAGCCCATTGGCCCATCTGGTCAAGATCCTGTTGTAATCTGAGGTAATCCTCTTTACTGTCCACTACACCTCCAATTTTGGTGTCATCTGTAAACTTACTAACTGTACCACTTATGCTCTCATGACAAAAAGTGGAGGACCCAGTACCGATCCTTGTGGCACTCCACTGGTCACAGGCCTCCAGTCTGAAAAACAACCCTCCACCACCACCCTCTGTCTTTTACCTTTGAGCCAGCTCTGTATCCAAATGGTTAGTTCGCTCTGTATTCTGTGAGATCTAACCTTGCTAATCAGTCTCCCATGGAGAACCTTGTCAAATGCTTTACTGAAGTCCATATAGATCACGTCTCCTGCTCTGCCCTCATCAATCCTCTTTGTTACTTCATCAAAAAACTCAATCAAGTTTGTGAGACATGATTTCACATGCACAAAGCCATGTCGACTATCCTTGATCAGTCCTTGCCTTTCCAAATACATGTACATCCTGTCCCTCAGGATTATCTTCAACAACTTGCCCACCAGTGACGTCAGGATCACTGGTCTATAGTTTCCTGGCTAGTCCTTACTACCCTTCTTAAACAGTGGCACCACATTAGCCAACCTCCAGTCTTCTGGCATCTCACCTGTGATTATTGATGATACAAATATCTCAGCAAGAGGCCCAGCAATCACTTCTCTAGCTTACCATAGAGTTCTAGGGTACACCTGATCAGGTCCTGGGGATTTATCCACCTTATGCGTTTCAAGACATCCAGTATTTCCTCCTCTGTAATATGGACATTTTGCAAGGTGTCACCATCTATTTCTGGCCTGTAATTTTCTGGTTTCCCTTTCTCACCTCTCCTAAGGAGCTGCATAACATTTGCAATGTTCTGCTCAAAAGGAAGAGTTTCTGAATTGCAAGAAATTTAGAGAATTATAGTTAGGGCAATACCAAAGATTAAAATTCTTTTTTTCAATGTATTTTGAGGATTTGTCACATTTTACCATCATATTTTCTCCAGTACTATTATTTTTGCTCATGTGAATTATGGTGAGTCCTTGTCCCTGATACAAGATTAGTTTTATTGTGTGAAATGGCACATCCTTATCATCTGCCAAGAATACTGACTGCCATTAATTCACCAACATGCCAATCATTCCTTACTTTAATTAGGAACATTATCATTGTTAGCTTCAATAATACTCTTGATGTTTCCCCAAATAGAACTATAAAACAATTGTATTGAATTTGATGTCTCATGCAAGTTCATATTTAAGCTCTTTTTTTAAAGCACATACTGTCTATTTTGTTATTCTTTGTGCACTTCTTTTCACCAGGGTTTACACATTTTCATCGTTTCTTGAAATTTCTGTACACCTTTCTTCTTTAGTCATCTGTTTTTTCTTTGTCAGGTAATGTTCTTATCCATTTTGGGTATAAACTGTTTCTGTACCATAATCAAATCATTTTTGAGCAATTCCCACTGGTCTGACATTTTATCTATTAATTGCCACTGTCATAGTTTATTAATAATAGCCGCTGTCTCACCCTGTTGGTGAGATAGCTATATCTGGAATCATAGTGCCCTAATGAAGAGCATTACCAGCTATCACCCTAGTTAAGCCACTCCTAATGGGTCAATTAAAGTAACACTGGATTGCTGCTGCCTGTCATTTCTATTTTTGCTTTAATTAACAAACCTAACACCATTAGAAATGTAAGAAGTCTGTTTGAATTTTTAAAAGGAAGACTAAATTGATACAGGATTACACAATGTGTCATTTGTGACCCAAACAACAATTAATACTGTTGCCTAGATCTTTGAAGAACATGGGCAAAAAAACCTTTGGCACAGGAGACTGTTTAGATAATGACTTGCACTCAATATATAATTACAGAGTACAAGTAACTGTGGCATTCTGTGATTAAAACGATTCTTTACTATAAATGAACTGAAAGATTAGTAGGACACATTGACATATGGTAGCTCATACATCCCTCCAACTGTTGGTACTCTTTAATGAAGTAATTACACATTGTTTGAAAAACTTCAGTTATTTATAGAAAGATGCATATGTTCAGAATTTTAAAAGGAACAAAATGGACTCTGAAAAACTACTTAACATTTCAGTGTGTGACTAATATACTTCAGTTTAGGAACGTTAGTCAATAAGAAAAGTGTAAAATACAATTATGTTGCAGTTTTGACCAATCAAAAAGAAAAGCATATAAATGAAGTTTGAAGAGTTTGAACTCCTAACTTGAGATCTTCTATCAGAAAAATGATTTTTTTTTTAAAAAGTAAAACATACTCTCAAGTGTGTTTGCTTGAGAAAGATGTAAAACAAGAAACAAAAGCAAATCCACTTTTCTAAAAAAAAATTCATTCTCTGGATGTGGATATTGCTGGCTAGGCCAGTATTTGTTACCCATGTCCTAATTGCCCACAGGGCAATTGACAGCCAATCACATTGCTGTGGGTTTGGAGTTACACGAGACCAGACCAGATAAGGATGTGTGTGACTGTGAGAATTATAAAGAGCAGCAGCAATGTGAACACACACCACCCATAAATGGATTCCACGCCTGAGTGTTTGAGCACTTGTTCATTTACGGTCAAAATGAAATCCAAATGTGTTTGCGAGAGCATGTTTCAAGTTTCCCATCAAATCAAGTCAAGAAATTAACTCAAAATGGTTCTAGTTGACAGAACAGCAAAACTCCCGAGTTGCTGAATCCTAGTTCCAAGTGGCCTGGTTTGGTGATCTCAGTCTATTGCCACCTTTCTATGTTTTAAGAAACTGTTCAGATGCTGTTCATTCTTCAAACGTATTGACAGATTCTAGATTTAATATCAGTGAATCTATGGCAATGTCAGATTGGAGGTATTTGGGGACAGATAAAGAGAAAAATTTCCAGAGAAGGGTCAATCTAATTCAGCTGATCTCACTCTATTAAAAAATCTGTCTAATCCCTTCCCTTTCATGATATTCTCATTTTTCTTTAGTTTTTCCTATGCTATTCACCTCAATGGTGAGACTATAATAAGGTGTAGAATTTTTTTGACACATTAATGCCTTTCATCAAGAAAACAAAGGCTTATCTATTCAACAGTTAACCTCAACAACATTAAACACTCACCACATATTTGGAGGACGTGTCCTGAACTACATTGGCACTAGTGACTTCAAAAATCAGTTTTTCTACGATGTGGTTCCCTTTAGATTTCTTCCAACTTTCCTGAAGCTGTCTAGTAAGCATGTTGCAGTGCTTCGCCTCGCCCCAGAGGCTCTCTGAAAAACACAAAGTGAATGTTAATCTTGCCACAAAGACAGCAGACAAAGTACTTAGAGTAGTTACAATCAACTGGTGGTTAGCTAACTTCAGTATGGCATGAATGGAACTGGGCCAGATGGACAGAAACCAAAGGCTGACTGACAGGAATAACAGTACCTGAACAACAGGCTACCTTTAGGCATATTCAAGGAACGTTCCCTCAAAAGAGAAAGGCAAGACAAACAAAAGCAGAGCTTCCTGGATGACAAAGGAGATAGAAACTAAGATAAAGTAGGAAAAAAGTGCGCTTATGACAGGTGTCAGGCAGTAAGTACAGTTCAGAATCAAAATGAATACAGAAGGTTCAGAAGGAAGGTGAGAAAACAAACACATGGAACAAAGAAATGACTGGCAGGGAAAATCCCAAAGTATTCTATGAGCACACAAATTGTAAAAAGGGTTGTAAAAGTAGAAGAGCTAAGCAGGGACCAAAAAGGTGAATGACACATGGAGGCAAGAGGCATGTTATATGAATACTTCACATCTGTTTTCATTTACGAAGCAGATTCTGCCCATGGTATGATGGCAGAAGAGGAAACACAGTCACTACAACGGAGGAAAATTGACTAGGAGTTGGTATTCGATAAGCTTTCACCATTTGAAGTCGATCAGACACTGGGACCAGATGCATCCAATGATATTAAAAGAAACGAAAAAGAAATTTCAGAGGTATTGACAACAATCTTTCAATTTTCCCAGGATCCCCAGGATGATGGTGCTAGAGGATGGCGAATTGCAAACCTCATGTCCTTGTTCACAGCAAACAGTAACCCAACCAGACTCAGTCCTCTACCCTATGTTTTATCCCTGACTAATCCACCCAACACTACGGGCAACTTTGCATGGCTAATTCACCTGATCTGCACATCTTGGTATTGTGGAAGGAAACCGGAGAACCCAGACGAAACCCACGCAGACACGGGGACAATATGCAAACTCCACACAGAGAGTTGCCCGAGGTGGGAATCGAACCGGGTCGCTGGCGAGGCAGCTGTGCTAACCACTGAGCCACTATGCCACCCACTGTTTTCTGTCACCCCAGAAGTTTGAAAGAGGTACGAAATGGGAGAGTGAAGGAAGGCAGATAAACTTGTATGGATAACGGACAATAGGGAATGTCCCGAAAACACTTCCTCAGACTAGGAAGGAAAGTGTTGAAGGTGGAGGTGAAGTTAGAAAGCTTAAATGTTTCTATAGTAATAAGGTGGGCCACGTTTATTTGTAAAATTGGAATTTGCAAGGTAAAACCAAGGGACCGTGCAGCAGTTAGTAAAAATGAGTTAGAGAAGTGAACTCATAAAGATAACACTACAGACAAGATTGTAGCTCTATTGAGAACAAAAGAGCGGAGGTAAATTCTGTTTTTAGCAAAGAAATACGTCAGACAGATGAGAGGTATAGAGGGCTTTTGTGGAAAAAGAATGTGATTCCTTTTTCTTTAGGTGAAGAAGCTAAACACTCAACCGTACAGGAACAAGATAATCACTTTTACTGGAGAAAGACTTAAGTCTTCCCTCCAGAAAGTTTGACAGAAACTAAGAATAATTGGGATTCACAGAGAATATATTCTGGTTCAATTATATAAAGCACAACTGGCAGATGACTAGCCATCAGCAGAAGTAGTTGTCAGAGTACGAAAGACATTACCTTTCCTGGGTGTAGACTTACTTCTGAGTAATGATTTGGCAGGACTAAAGTTCATAGCTTTGCCCATAATTCCTGAATGCCCAAAGGCAGTTCAAGAAATAGAACAATTACAGGAACAGGTTCTAGGTCTTTTCCCCATGTGGGGCAGCCAGAGCAATAATTCAACAAAATCCAGTAACAGTTGATACAACACCACAAACAATGAAAGGATAGGTGAAATTTTATGAAAGGTGTAGATACTTCAGAGGGAGTTTTTCATATCACTGGTTGAGGCACAGAAAACAGATCTTGAATTACATAAATTAGCACAGTCAACTTATACTGATGTACAGGCAGATAGAGTTCCAGAGCACTATCTTCAGAATGGACTGTGTAGAGCTGTGCAAGGGTATCAGAAAAATTCCCAAGAAAAAAACAGAGGGTGACCAGATAAAAATGCGATAACTAGAAAGTGGGTTTACGATCAAAGACGTTCAGTCCAAGATCACAGATATTAATTAGATTGCTCTGCATTTTATACAAGTTTTGCTAAAGTTACATTCTTAATAATAAACAAAAAAATTAACTGTTTAATATATAATCTTTCTATCCAAGATCAATTATTTATAAGGTGTGGCGAGCAACAATTGAGCAAATTTGAGGATCACTGAATATTTTAAATTCAGTGTGTTGTTATTTCAGTCATCCTGAAGCTGATTTGGTTTGATTTGCTGTCCTTGTGTAGTAAAAGTGCTCTGACATAGTTTGATTTGCATGCAGCTGCTCCCAGTATCCTTGGGCCAAACTGAGGGAAGGTGAGGGTGGGGTTTGGGAAGAGCAGAAATGGATATTAACATTTATAATATATTTATTATTTTTACTGCAGCAGGAGTTAAGACTATTGTTAAGATCATTATCTCTGTTAATACTTGACTAATCATGATTTTAAAATTAGTCAGTGCTCTAAGTCAATTCCTGTTTTGCTAACAATCTGAAACCACAATGCTAGATTCTACTGGTCTCAAATTTCTCTTCTTATATTGTGATGATATTTCATCGTGGGACAGAAAATATTTATAAGGATGTTACCCTGTTTGGAGCCTTTGAACTAAACGGAGAGGCTGAATAGGCCGGGCACTCTTCCCTGTAAGATTGGAAGCTCAGGGGTGATCTTATAGAGGTTTATATAATCATGAGGGGCATAAATAGGGTAAATACCCAAGGTCTTTTTTCCCCCAGGGTAGGGGAGTCCAAAACGATAGGGCATAGATTTGAGGTGACAGGGGAGAGATTTAAAAGGGACCTGAAGGATAAATCTTTCATGCAGAGGGTGGTGCGTGTATGGAACAAGCTGCCAAGGAAGTGGTGGAGCTGGGTACAATTACAACATGGAAAAGGCATCTGGAAGGGTAAATGAATAGGGAAGGTTGAGAGGGACATGGACCAAATGTTGGCAAATGGGATGAAGTCAGATTGGGATGTCTGGTCGGCACGGATGAATTGGACTGAAGGGTCTGTTTTGCGCTGTATGGCTCTATGACTAATTGATTGTGAATAAAAATAAAACTTTTCTACAAAAGTGATTTTGTCGTTTAAATTAGGAGGGAATAGTCATTTGATAGCACAGAACTTGAATATTGTTGAAAAAAAGATGTATTTGTCAAAGCTTTTTCTTCTTGCACACTTTGCAAGAAAAATTATAAAGTAAAAGCATTTTTGCTGTATGAAAGGACAGCTGATTGGCTGGCAAGTGGACTCAGAGATAACAACATGGAGAATGGACCAATTAATGATGACTGACAGTAAACCATGAAGCTTTGTTGAAATTTTAGACAAGGCACAATGAATCTGATTATGATTTGGAGATGCTGGTGTTGGACTGAGGTGTACAAAGTTAAAAATCACACAACACCAGGTTATAGTTCAACAGGTTTAATTGGAAGCACACTAGCTTTCGGAGTGCCACTCCTTCATCAGGTGGTTGTGGAGGACACAATTGTAAGGCACAGAATTTATAGCAAAAGTTTACAGTGTGATGTAACTGAAATTATACATTAAAAAATACCTTGATTGTTTGTTGAGTCTTTTATCTGTTCGAACACCATGATAGTTTCACTACTTTCATATGTAAATCACAAAACTATTTTTAAAAGTGACATTCTCAGGTTAACTGTAACAATTGGTGTTAGCCGGATAATATGTTGAAGGTGTTAGCCCCATATGTTCCCTGTCTGTGCCATAAGATTTAGACTGATTCTAATCTAAAACGTGAGTTAACAGAGTCTTACGTGAATTGATGCAGTTTTTGAGCAAAGTACAATGTAACTCTGCAAGTACAAATTCACCCCACAAATGTATATGTGTGCATGTGTCTGGGGTGGGGGGTGTTGTGAGTGTGTATGTGTGTGTGTATGTGAGTGTAGAGTGTCTAAGTCTGAGAGAGGATGCGTGTGTCTCTGTGCGTATCTGTGTATACGTGTGTATATACGTATGTCTGTGTATACATGTGTGTGTATACGTGTGTCTGTGTATATAGTGCAATGGTAATCACCTGTAGTGCGACATGAATCTAAGGAGCGGCGCTCCAAAATCTAGTGCTTCCAATTAAACCTGTTAACTGTAACCTGATGTTGTGTGATTTTTAACTTTGAATCTGATTAGTGAAGGCATTACCCTGAGAAATAAACAAGAGAATGTCTGCCATCTGTGTCTTTGGGTTAAAATATTGCATCTGCAAAGTACACGGTCCCAAAGAGGAATATGGGTGGCAAAGTGGTTAGCACTGCTGCCTCACAGCGCCAGAGACCCAGGTTTAATTCCCGCCTCAGGCAGTTGTCTGTGTGAAGTTTGCACATTCTCCCTGTATCTGTGTGGGTTTCTTCCGGGTGCTCCTGTTTCCTCCCACAATCCAAAAATGTGCAGGTTGCTCTTCGGAGGATCGGTGTGGACTTGTTGAGCTGAAGGGCCTGTTTCCACACTGTAGGGAATCTAATCTAATGTGGCTTCCAATACACAAACGTGCACCATACTGCGAGCTCAACTAACAATCCTAAATTGATTGCCAATGTAATTCTCCACTCACTCTAGACGATATAGCAAATGTGATCCAACTGCAGCATCACATCTAATGTTGAACAATGCATTGTGAATTTTGCTAGTGCAAGCTGGTTGGGTACAGACAGTATCTTAACAAAACAATGGATTGCAGATACTGAAGACTGGCAATGAAAACAGAATGTGCTGACAAAACTCAGCAGGTCTGGTAGCATCCATGGAGAGAAAGCAGAGTTAATGTTTCATATCTATTCAACCTTCTTCAGAAATGTGGTCAGTATTTTATGTCCTATAAATAGCTGAAGGGATTCGCTGTTGAAACAAACCACCTGTCTTTGGAAGACATGGCCTGCATTTCTAACATCACACTGGCATCAAACTTCATAAACTCATTAGGGAATAGTCTGTTGTGTGAAGATTACTTCCTGTTTCTGCTTCCTGGAAAAAAATGAAAAGAATTGCTTACAGCGAAAAGTAACAAAGGATTTCAATAAGCTTGACATGAAGCTATCATGCACTTTGATCAGAATCCTATAATATGTTCTTTACTTTATGTTTGTTCATTTGCTTGCAGAACTGGTAAGGATGCTAATCTGCATTCACAAAGAACCCTTGCTGATTCATTGTTCAAAAATGCTAACGGAGAACATTTTCCTTAGAGTTGGAGATCAATGTGACAAGCCACTGGAAGAATTCCAGTCAATGACTAATTTTCTGTTTATCTGAAGAGCAAATAAGTGATGAGAGGACCTCCCATGGCATTATTAATGAGTAGGCTGCAACCTGGAAAACAGTCGTGATGTTTTCTGCAAAAACAACCCAGTCCCTTTTGAGGCTGCTGTTTGGATATTACTTTGGGAATACAATTTAACATAGTCACATATACATTCCTGACATCAATTAGATTAAATTGCAGATTCTCGGTCAGGATGAAGTGGGTGGCCTCTTATTTCTGTAAAATATTTCTTATCCCTACCATATTCTAAAATCCTCGAAAATGGTTTTCTTGGCAACATCCATACTTAACAATCTGATTTTCCATTTGCCTCACTTTCTAATCTTTTCTTTGTGACCAGTTCAATTTCTTCTCCAGAAGCACTCATTCTTTCCTTCATCTTTCCCATAAACTATGACCTCCCTGTTTCGAACCTCATCTGCCTGAAACCTATATCCATTTGTCTCAGTTACTCACTCTGTAAGACCGATCAACTAGCAGCACAGATCAGTCTGCTTTCAATCCTAACTTGACCTAACCACATGCACAATGTTAAACACCAGGTTACAGGAGAAAGTGAGGACTGTAGATGCTGGAGATCAGAGTTGAGAGTATGTTGCTGGAAAAGCACAGCAGGTCAGGAAGCATCAGAGGAACAGGAGAATTGACGTTTCGGGCATGAGCCCTTCATCAGGAATGAGGCTTGTGGGCCGAGGTGGTGGTGGTGGGGGGAGCTGAGAGATAAATGAGAGGGAGGTGGGGCTGGAGTGGAGGGGTTAACTGAGAATGCAACAGGTAAATGAATGTGGGGGAGAAGGAGACATGTCTGAAAGGAGGGTGGAGCGGATAGATGGGAAAGACGATGGCCAGGTCAAGAGGATGTTTCCAAGTTGGAGGCTTGGTGGGGCAGAAACTCTGTATACATTGCACCATCCTCCGCCTCTTCCACCACCTACAAACAGACCCTTCCACTAGGGATATATTTACCTTCCCACCCCTATCAGCGTTTCGGAGAGGCAATTCCCTCCGCAACTTCTGTGTCAGATACACGCCCCCCCACAAGCCCACACCCGGCACCTTTCCCTGCTACCCCAAGAAGTGCAAAACCTGTGCCCACACTATCCCCCCAATCCGTGCCTACCCCGTCCTCATCTCTGAAGGCCCTGAAGGATCTTTCCACATCTAACAGAAATTTACCCACACTTCCAATGTCATCTATTGTATCCGTTACACCCAATGTGGTCTCTTCTACATTGGAGAGACAGGACACCAACTTGCGGATTGTTTCAGAGAACAGAAGGGGGTGGCACGGTGGTTAGCACTGCTGCCTCACAGCGCCAGGGACCTGGGTTCAATTCCCGCCTCAGGTGACTGACTGTGTGGAGTTTGCACGTTCTCCCCGTGTCTGCGTGGGTTTCCTCCGGGTGCTCCGGTTTCCTCCCACAGTCCAAAGATGTGCGGGTCAGGTGAATTGGCCATGCTAAATTGTCCGTAGTGTCAGGTAAGGGGTATATGTAAGGGTATGGGTGGGTTGTCGCTTCGGCGGGTCGGTGTGGACTTGTTGGGCCGAAGGGCCTGTTTCCACACTGTAAGTAATCTAATCTAATCTCTGGGACACCCACACTAACCAACCCCACCAACCAGTGGCTAAACACTTCAACTCCTCCAAAGATAAGAAGATCCTGGGCCTTCTCCATCGCCAACCCTAACAACCTGATGCCTGGAGGAAGAACACCTCATTTCTCACCTTGGGACCCTGCAATAACACAGGATTAATATGAATTTCACCAAGCCTCCAACTTGGTGCTGCCCTCTTGATCATCTTTCCCATCAACCACTCCACCCTCCTCTCTGACCTATCACCTTCTCCTCCACCTTCATCTATTGCATTCTCAGCTATATACCCCCAGCCTCACACCCCTCTTAATATCTCTCAGCCCACCCCAGACTCACAAGCCTCATTTCTGATGAAGGGCTCATGTCCAAAACATTGATTCTCCTGTTCCTTGGATGCTGCCTGACCTGCTGTTCTTTTCCAGCACCACACTCTCAACACCACGCTATAGTCCAACAGGTTTATTTAGGAGCACCAGCTTTCAGAGCGCTGCTCCTTCATCAGGTAACTGTGGAGCAGAATCATAAGACCCAGAATTTATAGCAAAAAGATCACAGCATCATGCATGCAACTGATACGATATTATTGAACAAACCTAGATTGCTGTAAAGTCTTATATCTTTTAGAATGGGTTGCAGGTATTGGTTCATTAATATGTAAATCACAGAACTTCTTTCAAATCACATTCTCGAGATAATTGAAGGTTTTACAAAAAAAGGTGACATCTCAGCTCGGACAATGCATCAAAGGTGTGAGGTTAGAGTCGGTCTGTATCCCAATCTTGAGTCAGACTGGTTCTATTTCCAGAGTAGGAATTTATGTAATGTCACATGGATTGACTACCTGCAGATTGTGTGCTCGTTGAACAAAATTGAACGTTTCTGCAATTAATTATGCAAATGTAAATTAACCTCTTAGACTTCTGTGTGTGCGCGTGTGTGTGAGGGAGACAGAGAGATCGAGAAAGAATGTCTGTGAGACCGTGTGTTTGTGTGTGTCTGAGAGAGAGTGTGTGTATGAGAGGGTCTGCATGAGTGTGAGAGTATGTGCGTGTGTGAGAGTGTACAGTGTGGTGGGGTCACCTGTAGTGTGACATGAACCCAAGATCCTGGTTGAGGCCAGCCTCATGGATACTGAATTTGGCTATCAGCCACTGCTCAGCCACCCTGCGTTGTTGTGTATCCTGAAGTCAGCCTTGGAGGATGGTCATCTGAAGACCCGAGGCCAAATGTCCCTGACTGGTGAGGTGTTCCCCAACTGGGAGGGAACATCCCTGTCTGGCGATTGTTGCACGGTGTACACCAATACTTTGAACCTGCTATTATTGCCAACTGCGCTGCACTCTTGCCCACAGCCGCACAGAACACCCTGCTTCTAAGTTCATCGAGGAAACAGTCAGAAGAGCTTTCCGATGGATGTTTTGTTCCTTGATAATATTTAAGCCATTTTTCTTGTTGTTTCTTTAACTGAGATTTTCAGGTCAAACAGGTTAAAAACAAAGTAGATCTATGTCAGACATACTCTCAACTGTCAATGCCATAGATCTCAGGCTACCAGGGATCCCAGGTCTGGAACTCAACCTGCTTTGTATTCTAAAATAAAACAAAGAACTGTGGATGCTGGAAATCTGAACAAAAACAGAAAGTGCTGGGGATACTCAGCATGTCTGGCAGCATCTGTGGGGAGAAAAGCGGAGTTAACACTTCGAATCCAGTGACCCTTTGTCAGAATTCCACCTGCGTTCTTTCTGACTCTCCTGTTTGCATCGGCATTGGTATTCTGCAAAGCAGGTTGCTCATCCAAAAATGCTGTCAATCAGGCTACTTGCGGATTGTTACCCTAAGTCAAGAAGCTCTGAATTCAACATATGAGCTTACTCTATGGTGTAAGGAGATACATGTAGATCATGATGATGCAATTGATCACATCACTGATATCACCAAGAGAAGACACTAGTTTGGAATAAGCATGTGAAGAGAAAGTTATGCTGTGTTTGAGAACCTACTATGAACAGGTGCAAATAAGGGAGAATTGGAGCACTTCAAACACTGATGATCCTTTTGTAGCGGTAAGGAGCAAACAGCCTCAAAGATTGTGTAAGGGCAGACATCCACAACTCATAGTACCCCAGACTGCATCTCAAAGTGCAATTAGCAGTAATTCTTCCAGAGCCTGAATCTAAAGATAAAAGGAGAGTCCAAAGGACAGAGTACATCAGGAAGACTCAGAATGCAGGCCACTGCCACATAAGACATAAAGCTGAGAAAGGAGAAAATTCCAAAGGCAGGAAAACAAAAATCTTGGAAGACTTTGATTACAGGGCTAGAGTGGGACAACCACAAATGGCAAAAAACAACAGAACCTCAGCACAATTTCCTCCCACAGTCCAAAGATGTGCGGGTCAGGTGAATTGGCCATGCTAAATTGCCCGTAGTGTTAGGTAAGGGGTAAATGTAGGGGTATGGATGGGTTGCGCTTTGGCGGGTCGGTGTGGACTTGTTGGGCCGAAGGGCCTGTTTCCACACTGTAAGTCTAATTTAATCTAATTTGACGCCAAGCTAAAAGCCTGCAATATTCTGGAGTGGGAACAGACGGGATTGGAGCACTTGAACAGTCAGAAAGAAAAACCAAGTACTCAACCACATCAGTCATTTGTAGTAGCAGAGAGATGTGGATTTGTCATTACTTTAATCATTTGATAATGCAGCAATCATACAACAAGGCCAAAAGTGGGAGCTTTGAAAGGAAGTTTAAACAATATAGAACACTTCAGGTTCACGTGCGGAAGCATTACCAAGTTAACATATTTTATACACTGTAGGTACAATAGCTGTTCCAGTAAGAGTTCATCAGTGATATCAGTGATTGAGAGAATCCTTTTTATGGAACAAAAATCTTTTTAACTGATTTATATGATGTAGGAGGATATTGCAGATATGTAGTTTTAAGGAATTAATTAATTAGAGACCAAATGGTAGTTGGTAAGAAGTTAACCAACTTTGTTCATTCCAAGGAGGATTCAAGCTGGAACAGGAAATTCAATCCAGAATGGAGGCAGAAATCAAGGTCCAAAATCAAACAAGGAAACCCTAAGAATTATTCTAATATGGTCAGAAGTGCAAAGGTTTGAAACATAAGTTAGATTAATGTGGAAGCAGCTGTTTCAATATTGGCAGAGAGCTTGTTATGACTAAAGTCTCTGAGTCAGACAGGCAAACATTAAACCCCAAGGTCAAGATGATATTGATTTTCAAGTGTGTGGGAAAATTACTGTAAAGCTTAGTCACAGAAATATTATATATAACCAAGTGACATATTACACATACTGAGGATTCAAAATGCATCAGTGCTGAGCAGAAATGCATGTGTTTGCTCAAGTCTGTTTGAGAAAATGGATACAATACTTCAGAACAAAGACAAGACAGGATTTCAGCAAGAATTTCCAAAGTTATTTAATGGTTAGGCAGTTTGAAGTAGAGTACCACATTATTCTTCAAGAAAACCCTAACTCATCAGCATGTACATTGCTGGTCAAAGGATGAAGATTGGCAATGTAAAACTCAGTCAGACAGCATGATTGAAAGCAAGGTTTTAGCAGCAGTGGTACAATCAACACAATGGTGTTCTAAGCTAATAGCTGACCCCTAAAGACAGGGAGAATTAAGACTGTGCAAGAATCTCACTTAGATCAGAGTGATGCTGGAAAAGCATAGCAGGTCAGGCAGTATCCGAGGAGTAGGAAAATCAACGTTTCGTTAGGATCTAAACTCTGGTTTCCAGCATTTACAGTCCTCACTTTTTGCCGAAGGATTTCACTTAGTTAAACAAAGGGCTAAGTCTGAAAGTCCATCTATTTCATCTATAGCTTGGTAAAATTGACAAGTGTGTTATTCACAAAAATGGATGCTAACAATAGATTCTGGCAAAAAAACAATCCAAGAATCAAGATTGCCAACTACACTCATATATATTGCATAATTCAGAATGTATTGCTTTAACTGTCTACCATAGGGAATCTCAATTACACCACAGATTTTTCTAAAAGTGAACGTTTGGAAACATGGAATCCTTTACCAAATGGTTGACATCAGAGTTCATGGAGAAATGAAGATAATACAAGATGAAAGGCACGTCAAAATCCAGGCCTCCCAAATGAGAATTGTAAATTCTCCAGAATGGTTATATTTCTAGGACACAATATCCCGGAACAACATGTCAGTGGATGAATGGAAGCCTAGAACCATCATTGCGCTTTCTACACCAGCATGTGAAAATGTAGTACAGTGCTTCTTAGGTGTGGTAAAACAAGTGGGAAAATTTGTCCCCAAATTAACCAGCCAGCCTTGCTCAATCCACAAATGAGCTTTTGGAAAAAAGTCAACAATAGTATCAAGAGCAGACTACAGCTTTTGCAATGTTTAAGGTGAAGCTACTTTCTACCAAGATTTTAGGAAGCTACAATCCAGTCTTACTCGCTTCAGTCCACAAGAACCAAGAGTCGTCCTTATTAAAGTGTAAACTGCCAAACACAAAAAAAAATCTATTTTACATCGAGTTGTTTCATGAGACTGAATAGAAGTCAACAAGAGAAGGAAGAGTTAACAGTTACATGGGAATATGAAACTTTCACTGGCAGTGTCCCCACTTCTAAGTCATGAGTTCAAGTCTCATTTGCTGCAGAGGTGTATAATAACATTGCTGAACAAGTCAATTAGAAAATATTTACCAGGGATTCTTCATGGTTTGTGCCCGGTCAACCAAAAACACAGGTTAATGTCCAGAAGTGGAACAAATTAAAACCACTGCTCTTACTGAATATCATTTTTTTTCTATTTATGAAGCCAAACTTAAACTCTGTGCAATGTTTGACAACACATTTATATGAGGAATGGGTCTTGTTACAAAGCAGGAAAAATTAACTTTTAGATTGACTCTCTCAACTCAGTCTAGTTATAATTGACTTGGGTGTTAAAACAGAACTCCAAAATTCTATTGTAATATTATTTAGATTAGAGGAAATCTCAAAAATGCCTCTGTGCATTCAAAAGCTCAGACTATGCTGTAGTTATATCTCATCAGCGGATGTTCCAGACAAGCCATAAGTAATTACAGATACACTGTCAAGGGGAGCCGTGAAGAGAGTGGAAAAAGTTCTTATTCTTGTAGAAGTAGTCGCGATTGTGTGGCAATAGCCAACACTTTACTGGCAACTGAGGGAAACTTGAAATTCATGCAGCTCAAAAATCTAACAAGGAGTCCAAAAGGTAGGATGACTTTGTCTTGAAGGGTGTTTGATATATGGTCCAGCAGATCAAGTCTTAAAAAGGTTACAAGAGCAAAGACTGCATTTGTCAATAGTACAAGATTTATAGTCATATGAGAATAGTTATAAATCAAAGTCAGTGTAAATAGAAAACCTATAGAAATTCAATGGGGACATCTACATATCACAAAATGCACAGCACAACAATCTGTACAATGGCCAAGCATTTCACAAGATACACTGGATTGTATTTCATCATACCAAATCTGTGCTAGTAATAGATTTGTTTTATTTTGGAAGACAGACGTATTTAGTCATATTTGATTATTACTCAAAATCAATTGAAATGACAAGAGTCATTCAATCACAGAAGAATCAGTGATCAGAGCATGAAAAAAATTTTGTCAATATACAGTTCTCATAAGAATTAGTATTGGACAAAGACCTCAGTTTGTAGGAAGTTCACTTTGAAGGCAGGCACTGAGCAACTGTAAAGTTCTCCACCCTATCTTTTAATTGAACAACAAGGAAGTCAAGAGAGTTACAGACTGACACCATTCAATTCTGGCTGCTTAACAGTGAAATTATTAAATGCAGAGGAGTTTAAAACTGGATTTACCAGGTCTAGAGTACAACTGCAAGCCAAGCATAACCTCTCAAGATTAAGAGGGTGTCTCACAATTTGACAAAAGCTAGACAAGAGAAAATGATAATGGTAATATTGATGAGAAAAGGAATAATGTTATTAATCACTGCAAAAAATTTGTAAGTAAAAGCAAAGTATTGCAATAAGATAGACCAAACAGAGATCAGTCTGGAGAAGATATGGTATTGAGATTCATGAAAATTATAACAATATCACTAATGTCATAACATCAGTGATGAAGACATCAGTCTAGAATGAGCTTGTGAAGAGAGAGAGGTCTTAGACACAGCACTAGAAACTGCATTTGAGAAACTTCTATGTATAATCAAAGAGTGTTTCCATGCATAAGGAGTTGAAATGCCTATCTTTAGGTAAAAAGGAAGTGCCAACATCAGGAACAGTGTTAACTTTGAAAATCAAGTCAAGAAACAATTTGCATTCATCAACTACTATTAATTGCAGGTGTTATCAAAAAAATGAACTGACTAGGCCAGATTACCAGATTAAAAGGAGTCACTGTTAGGTAAGCAAATACAATAACCAATTTGAACACACTATCCACAAACAGCTTACTGCATTATTGAATGGCTAAATCTTTTGTTTTCATTGAAAATAAAATTTTGGCCAGGATTCCTTCTTCAAATCATGTTGTGGGATCAGTCACAACCATCCATGCAAGTAGGGAGGACCTCATTTTAGCTGCTCTTATGAAAAAGGGACTGCTGACATGTGCTCAAATGTGATTCTGTTAGTCAGAATGTGTGCTTAATGTTTGAACCCACAGCCATTTAACTTGGAGGCAATGGAGTTACCAATTGAATCAAACACTTGAAACCACAAATCATACAAAAAGTGAACAGTCTAGTTGTGAAACATTCATGACAATCAAAACCTAAAATGCAAATAATTACTTGAAAGGAATCATATCTTATGCTAATATGTGAGAGAAAAACAGTTTAATAGCAAGAATAGTTTGATAACTGCCTGTAAAGGTAATTCACAGATAGTTAGCTTTGTTTGTAGAAAGAAAAGTATGTTCCATTAAAATATACATTTTTCCTTCATTCAAGAGACCATTTCTGCAATTACAAAGAAACTTACATTTTAAGCTATAGATGTGTTTTTAGGAAGTACTTTTTCTTCAATGTAATACAAATTGTCCTCATTTGCCTAAACTCCCATCTGGTCAACAATGCACAACCAGAGAACATAATACAGTCTCATGAAGATCAGTTCACTTCCTCCTTTGCTGCAAGACTTCCTCCTTTGCTGAGGAAAGCGTGCATCCCACTGCCAAACATTGGGTGGAACTGGACGTATTTATACTACTTTGTAAAAAAACCGCCATGGGCTGCAGAGCACAAAACCCTGTAATACTTCACTTCTTAACCACAGTTGATGTTATCTCGCTTCTGCTTTCTGCAAAGAGCAGTACCAAAACTGAAAATTCTAGTTTAGTTTCAACCTTTGGTCATGGCTTTAAATAAGATGTTTTGCAACAAATCAAAGCAAAAAATTCCATTAATGAAATAATTCTGCAGAAGCTGGAATGCTGTCACCAAATCACCCTTTATTTACAAGTGGTAAGTCCTTGACACTGATCCAGATTCCTCAGAGCCAGGTCTCAGAGTCAACACAACCTCTGACACTCCTGTTTCTCTGTCAGCCTGGGATCCCTAATAGGATCAGATTTGCAGCCCCTTTCAGAGTAATCATATTGTATGAGGGCCACTTGGCTCGTTATAATCTCT
This sequence comes from Hemiscyllium ocellatum, assembly GCF_020745735.1. Lineage (NCBI taxonomy): Eukaryota > Metazoa > Chordata > Chondrichthyes > Orectolobiformes > Hemiscylliidae > Hemiscyllium > Hemiscyllium ocellatum. Next base: position 13,963,162 of record NC_083415.1, on the reverse strand, counting down.
ATATCTACAACCAAACCAAGCTGTTGGTCATGAACCTTCAATGTTTTTAAAACAGATTATTTTCTTTCCATTCCTGAACTCATTGTCCCATGCTGGGATACCATTCCAGAGGCAAACCTCATTCTCTATGTCCTGCCCAGCAACTATGCATGAGATTAAACTTTAAGTTTGAACAAGCTGTCTTAAGCTTTTATTTTCACTTTCCCTGGTCTATTGGTTTTACTCTGGATATCAATAACCCAAGGCAGTCCTCAGAAAGGAATATAGTCAATCTCCCTAATTAAAGCGAAGTTCACTGCAAAAATAATCTATACAAATCTTACCCATACAATGCTTAAAATCACAAGTGAACCCTTGTATATGGATTTGTCGGAATATCATACAGAACAGATCTACTCCTTCTCAGCTTTTAGTCATTGATAAATCAACCTCTTCCAGAAGGTAGCTAAACTTTTCGTTGAGGCAAGCTGGTTTATACTCTTTCCATAAAAAGAAACTTTGCATCTTGACATTGTCCAGTCTCCAGCATATGATCAATTTGACCACTGGCAAACATCACAAACATGTCATATTTTCCACATCAGTTTGTTCAATTAACTCATTAACATTTGCTCATGGAAAAATGCTCATACCTTGATGAACTTTGACATAAAGTTTGGCTTGCTTTTGTTGTTGACCATTTTTAGGTTATCCAATTAACTGTATGATATTTACATGGTACAGTTCCATAACAATCACAAATTGAGTTGGTAAGTACAGATAGTTCTTGTATGAAGTGTGTTTCAGCAGCGTGATTTGGCTGAAGAATTATGGAATGGAATTTTTGAGAACGCTCACTTCTGTTCGCAATAGCCCGATTCTAGCAATGGATTATTTTGCATGCTTCGTTCTGCACATGCTCTGATGTCAGCTGCTGTCAGAGCATGTGAGAGGTACCATACATTGAGCAGCTTCATCTCAAAAATTAGACTAATGAATATTCATTGCTCTCCCTCTGAGAGGAGAATATTCTTGAGGGGCAAGTGGAAGCTGAAGTCCAGGATACAACACCATGAGAGCTTTCCACTTCTCTTTCCTCTTTTACACGGAGGGAAATTGAAAGGCAGTTGCAGCTCTTAAAAGACTTTGATTACAACCCAGAATGCAGCAGGGTAGCAGTTTGTTCAACAAGATATCATTTGGCACCTTATGAACAGCTTCTTCAAGACAGACGAAAAAGGACAAAGCAGCAAAAACTGAATGTCTTTTTTAAACCAAACCCCAAGACACAGTCAGAAGACCATGAAACACAGCTATCCACTTCTGCAACCACAACTGCACCTGAAGGTGGTGATGATGACTGTCTCTTCCTGCATTAACAATATTTTTTGAATGTAATGTGTTACATTTACTTTTGTTAATAAATATGATTTAAACCTTCATTCTATACTTTATGTCAGCTTTTGGGTGATTTTTGAGCGATCATGAGTGACGCTTTTTCCTGCTTTGCCTCTAATCCCACTTTTCCCATAGACCCCATTTTATTCACTTAAGTGGTTTTCTGTTAAGCAAGGTTTCATTGCAATGCAACTACGGCATTATAGAACTACCTGTAGTTCACATTATCACAAGTTCCCTCTAATTTTCTTAATCGCTACACAGGCAAAGGTCAATTGGCATGCATGACAAAGATTACAGGGAATGTTGAAATCACATCTGATTCAGTTTCTGTTTTAAACAAAACTTCAACCTTTTCCAGAGTTATTGTGACAGTTCAGTCCTTTACTGCTGACTCAATGATTCAATCTAAACACACACACATTCCTTCAGCCTAACACAAACATTTTAAAAAACAGCGTTTTTTTTAATCATTATATCATCACCGTGTTTCAGATGTTTTCTCCTTCTCATTTCATTCAACTTAATTTCAACTAAAATGTAAGTTAATATCAGAAAGATGCTGTGAAACTTGAAAGAGTTCAGACAAAATTTCAAGGATATTGCTAGGGTTGGAGGATTTGAAATATAGGGAGAGGCTGGGGCTGTTTTCCCTGGAGCGTTGGAGGCTGAGGGGGTAACCTTATGGAGGTTTATAAAATCACGAGGGGCATAGATAGGATAAATAGACAAAGTCTTTTCCCTGGGATAGGGGAGTCCAGAACTAGAGGGCATAGGTTTAGGGTGAGAAGAGAAAGATATAAAAAAGAGACCTAAGGGGCAACCTTTACATGCAGAGGGTGGTACATGTTTGGAATGAGCTCCCGGAGAACCTACTGGTAGAGGTCAGTACAACTGAATCATTTAAAAGGCATCCGGATGGGTATATGAATAGGAAGTGTTTGGAGGCATATGGGCTGGGTGCTGGCAAGTGGGACTAGATTAGGTCGGGATATCTGGTCGGCATGGATGAATTGGACCAAAGTGTATGTTTCCATGCTGTACATCTCTATGACTCTATGACCTACATGGTTGAATTCTGGAGGAGGAAAGAATCATAATTGAGATCTGTACTGCCCTCTCTGATGCTGCGTTCTCTCTAATTTTCTTTCTCTGCTGCACAGATAGTGGAGGTCTGGGCACAACAGTGAATTCTGAAACCAGAAGTCAAAAAGTGTCAGCATGCTAATCACTGATCAAGGTTCAGAGGGACATGGGCCAAACGCAGGCAAATGGGACTAGTTTAGTTTGGAAAACTGTGGCTGATCAAATACTTCAATGACTTTTACCCATACTATTCACTTAACTCTTCGATTTTGGGTTATGTATGGTGCAATAAATCTCTTAACGTTAAACATAATCAAAGACTCAGCTTGTACAGTGCTCTGGGCTACAGAGTTCCAAAAAATCACAACCCCCTGGTAAAAATGCTATTGCTCATTTCAGTCCCAAATGACATGCCCTTAATATTAAATTGTATGGCCTGGTTTTACATTCCCAATCAGGGGAAACATCTTACTTGCATTTATTCTGTTAATCCCTTTCAGTAGTTGGTAGGTTTCAATGAGATCACCTCTCATTATTCAAAACGTTAGAGAATAAGTGCCCAGTTTACTCAATCTGTCTTCATAGGACAGTCCTATCATCCCGAGAACAAATCTGGTGAATGTTTCTTGCACACTCTGTATGGTAACAATATCTTTACTGAGATAAAGAGACCAAAACTGCACACAGGACTCCAGATGTGGTGTAACCAAGCTTCTTTATATTTGGAATATATACCTCAACAAGGATCACCATTGTACAACCAGGAGTAGGAACTCTCCCATTTAGATAGACAGGCCAAATACTTTGCTCCATTAGATGTCCTGACAGAGATTGTTCAACAAATCAGTGACCCACTAAGAAAATATGCTCACCTATAGCACTCAGGTGCCTCCTGTAATATACTCACTGAGCCACTGCAATGCCGCATAATGACTTAATGTGATTGTTTACTATCATAGTCATACAGCATGGAAACAAATCCTTCCGTCCAACTCGTCTACGCCGACCTTGTTCCCAAACTAAACTAGTCCTACTCGCCTGCATTTGACCCATATCCCTATAAACCTTCCCAATGCCTGTACCTGTCCAAATGTCTTATAAATGTTCTAACTGTACCTATATCTACCACTTCCTCTGGCGATTCATTCCACACACTAATGGGCGGCATGGTGGCACAGTGGTTAGCAGTGCTGCCTCATAATGCCAGAGACCCGGGTTCAATTCCCACCTCAGGCAACGGTCTGTGTGGAGTTTGCACATTCTCCCCGTGTCTGCGTAGGTTTCCTCTGGGTGCTCCGGTTTCCTCCCACAGTCCAAAAACGTGCAGGTCAGGTGAATTGGCCATGCTAAATTGCCTGTAGTGTTAGGTGAAGGGGTAAACGTAGGGGAATGGGTCTGGGTGGGTTGCTCTTCGGAGGGTCAGTGTGGACTTGTTGGGTGGAAGGGCCTGTTTCCACACTAAGTAATTTAAAAAAAACTAGTTGCAGACTCCCTGAGCAGAAATCCAAGATCATTTGTACAAGTGCATTAATTGGGGAATAAAAAAAAATTTAAGTACGACATTTTTCTTACTCTGCCCTGGTGAAGATGAGCTTCTTGTCTGTATGGAGAAAAAAAAGGAACTCTAATCTCCTTCCCTCATTTTCTCTTAATCCTGAGATCAAATAAAAATTCTTGCAGATAGTATAGATGTACAAGTTTGCAGATGACACCAAAATTGGAGGTGTGGTGGACAGCGAAGAAGGTTACCTCAGAATACAATAGGATCTTGATCAGATGGGCCAACGGGCTGAGGAGTAGCAGATGGAGATTAATTTAGATAAATTTGATGTGCCATATTTTGGGAAAGCAAATCTTAGCAGGACCTATACCCTTAATGGTAAGGTCCCAGGGAGTGTTGCTAAACAAAGAGACCTTGGAGTGCAGGTTCACAGCTCTTTGAAAGTAGAGTCGCAGGTAGATAGGACAGCGAAGGCGGTGTTTGGTATGCTTTCCTTTATTGATCAGAGTATTGAGTACATGAGTTAGGAGGTCATGTTGCAACCGTACAGGACATTGGTTAAGCCACTTCTGGAATATTGCGTGCAATTCTTGTCTCCTTCCTATCAGAAGGATGTTGTGAAACTTGAAAGGGTTCAGAAAAGACTCACAGGGATGTTGCCAGGGTTGGAGGATTTGAGCTATAGGGAGAGGCTGAATAGGCTGGGGCTGTTTTCCCTGGAGCGCCACAGGGTGAGGGGGGTGACCTTGTAAAGGTTTTTAAAATCATAAGGGGCATGGATAGGGTAAATAGACAAGGTTTTTTCCCCTGATATCGGGGAGTCCAGAACTAGAGGGCATAAGTTTAGGGTGAATGGGGAAAGATATAAAAGAGACCCAAGGGGCAACTTTCTCACGCAGAGGGTGGTGGTGCGTGGAATGAGCTGCCAGAGGAAGTGGTGGAGGCTTGTACAACTGCAACATTTAAAAGGCATTTGAATGGGATTATGAATAGGAAGGATATGGAGGGATATGGAGTGCTGACAGGGGAACTAGATTGGGTTGGGATATCTGGTTGGCATGGACAAGCTGGACTGAAGGGTCTGTTTCTATGCTGCCATAGAGATGACTTTAGTGAATCCTTGCAGAAGTGGAGAAAAAAAAACAACAAAATTGGAGGAGGAGAAAGAAACACATATCATCAGTGATTTCGAAATGTTTGGCCCATTTGGTTCACAAGCCTAATCATTTTGGAGCCAGACATATATGATTTATTTAAAACATTATTGAAATATTGTTCCAAGACCTTTCACATTCTTCTGGAAATACAGGCAAGATCTTTGTTTGAATACTCACTCAAAAAAAAATTGATCCTGCAACAATGCAGCACTTCCTCACTCCTGCATTAAAATGTAAAATTAAATGCAAGACCGTGGAGTGGATTTTTAACACAAAATTAAGAATGCAAATACCACTCGATAAACATACATCAGAAGTTTATTCAAAATATATTTTCGCCCATAACAACCAGAATGTTGTTTCACCATGAATCCATTACAAGACAAATTACAACCGATAGCATGTGCATCTCTTTACAACTCAAAAGCATAATGGAATTCTCTTCACTTTCCTGGATGGGTACAGTCTCAAGCACCAGAATCAATTGTATAGCACAGTTGCAACATGTGCTGCAGAAACTGGTTAAAGGATCTTCAACACCAACTCCCAAATTTAAAAACAGGTAGACAGGTTGGTGAAGAAGGTATTTAACACACTTATTCTCACTGCTCAGACCACCAGAGTATAAAAGTTGGGATATCATGTACAGAACTTTGATGAGGCCACTTTTGGAGTACTGTGTCCAGTTCTGGTCACCCTGCTATAGGAAGGATATTATTAAAGTGGAGGGTTCAGAAAAGATTTAGCAGGATGTTGCCAGGACTGGAAGGTTTGAGTTATGAAGGAGAGGCTGGGACTTTCTTCACTGGTGCATAGGAGGCTGAGGGGTGACTTTGTAGAGGGTTGTAAAACCATTAGGGGCATAGATAAGGTAAATAGCAAAATGTCTTTTCTCTCGGGTGGGGGAGTTAAAACCTACAGGGCATAATTTTAAGGAGAGTAGAGAAAGATTTAAAAGGGACCGGAGGGATAATGTTTTCACACAGAGAATGGTTCAATGTGGAATGAACTGCCAGAGGAAGTGGTAGATGAAGGTACAGTTACAACATTTAAAAGACATTTGGACAAATAGATGAATGGAAAAAGTTTGTGGCAAGTTAAATATTTCCTCATTTGGAGTTAAAACCTACCATAACAGACAAATCTACTCCTTGAACGTGAGCCGATCAAGGCTAAACTAATTCTGTCTCTCTTTTTTAGCTTCAAATTAGTCAAAGTATTTCTACGAAAACTCTTATTGGTATCCTGTTCAAGCTTATATGACTGTCAATTGGTAAAAATAGATAGTTTATTTTAAATCTCCAAAAAGGAAACTACAGAACACATAGTTTAGATGGACTTTAATCTTCAAATTTAGTCTATTTTTCCATAGATAAAATCCACAACGACCCTCATGCACTTTAGAATTGCGTTCCATTGCCAACCAGTTACATTTTCTCTTTGTCAGTAAACATCTTGAATTCTTCAGTCGAAGACAAAACAGATTATTAGTGTGAACTTGATCAATAGGCAGCATTTAAACCTAGATTTTGTGTTCAAGCCCCAACCTGCTCCTCCACGAATGGAACCTTGGTCAGCAACACAGTATAGTTTTAAGGTGCCAGGTATTGATGGAGGTGACATATTAGAGTCAGAGTTGTGCAGAAACATACCTTTTGGTTCAACTTCTCAGTGCCAACCAAATATTCTAAATTAATTTAGCCCCAATTGCCAGCAATCGATGCAAATCCCCCTACAGCTTTCTGATTCATTTACCCATTCAGATGCCTTTTAAATGTTGCAATTGTACCAGCCTCCACCACTTCCTCTGGCAGCTCATTCCATATACATACTAACCTGTGTGAAAATATTGCTGCTTAGGGCCCTTTTATATATTTCCCCGCTCGCCTTAAATCTATGCCCTCTAGTTTGGACTCCCCTACCCTGGGGAACAGATCTTGGCTATTCACCCTCTCCATGCCCCTCATGATTTTATAAACCTTTATCAACCTCAGCCTCCAATGCTCCAGGGAAAATAGCCTGGTCTATTCAGTTTCTCCCTCCAACCGTGTCAACATCCTTGTAAATCTTGTCTGAACCCTTTTAAGTTTAACAACATGTTTCTTACAGCGGGGAGACCAGAATTGAATGCAGTACTCCAAAAGGAGCCAAACCAATGTCCTATACAGTCACAACAGGACATCCCTACTCCTGTACTCAATGCACTGGCCAATAAAGGAAAGTGCATCAAATGCCTTCTTTACTACCCTGTCTACCTGTGACTCAACCTTCAAGGAACTATGAATCTGCACCCCAAGGTCCCCCGTAAGTGTATAAGTCCTGCCCTGATTTGCCTTTCCAAAACACATCACCTCACATTTATTTAAATTATACTCCATCAGCCTCTCCTTGGCCCATCAGATCAAGATCCAATTATACTCTGAGATAACCTTCTTCACTATCCACTACACCAAAGTTGGTGCCATCTGCAAAGTTATTAACCATTCCTCCTACATTCACATCCTAATAATTTACACAATGGCAAAACACAGTGGATCCAGCACCTACCCTTGCGGCATAATGCTGGTCACCGGCCTCCAGTTAGAAAACAGCCCTCCACCACCACAGTCTCCTACTTTCAAGCCAATTTTGTATCCAAATGGATAGCTCTCCCTCGAATCCATGTGATCTAACCTTGTAACCAGTCTACCATGTGGCACCTTGTTGAATGCCTTGCTGAATTTCATTCAGATGTTACATCGAAGTCTATTCTGGTAGTTCTGGTGAATGTTAAAGGTCCCGTAAAGAACAACAATTCTCTAGTGTCCAAAAAAAGCTTTTCTTTCTTGATTAATACCAAAGATAGGTTGGTTATTCATCTAATTTGCTATCTGTAGGAGCATGCCGCACAAAAACTAGTTATGACAGAATATCTGCAAACCTAAGAAAGCTATATGTAAATGATTTTTTTTGAATGAACCTAAACATTCAAAATGGTCATTGTTATTGTGCATCAATTTTCAGATCCAATCGGGAAGCTACAAGACAGTATTTACAAAAGATGTTAATAACCCTTCTACATGACATTCCTCATTCATACCACTGTGGCAAATTAATTCATGGCAACTTTACCGTGTTCAAGATTAAAACTGGCTACATTCTGTGCAGGGCAGAGTAATCATCTGCTCATAAATCAGAAATTGACACATCTAATAAAAACATTTGGATAATCTATATTTTGCAATGTGGTTTTCTCTCCTTCCAAATCTTTCTCCCATGTGTGATCCTCAACCAGACAGGATGCGGGTGCTCTTCATCACTGATGTTTCAGGTCCTGTTATGTAGTGGGAGAAGACTGTTTGGAGCATCAGCCTCTCTACTCTCTGATTTTTTTATTTCCCATGGTCAATTCTATTCTCCAATCATGGGGATTCCATGAAATTGTTTGCGGAAAAGTTGAAGAATATTTATCCCTCAACCAACACTATTAAGGTACATTTGATCTCACTGCTGTATGTGGGATCAAGCTTACCTTTTCCTACATTACAGTACGGATCACACTTCAAAACTAATTCACTGGCTGTACCAACTCGAGATCATGAGGGGTATTGTTTAAATTCAAGCTCTTCCTTGTAGATTAGATTATGAAAATCCACTGGAGAATACCACACATTATTTATAATCTCACATAAGCCTCAGATTATGCAGTGATTTTATCAGGGGAATACGTGACAGATTATTTTGTTTATCAATCTCTGGCAAAGATGTTACTGGCCTCAGACCTGCAGGATGAACATCAGGGTCACTGACATTAGGCAAGTTACAAATGCTGAAAGGAAAAAAAGTAATCGTGCGTTAAAAAGATATAAACAATTGACAGTAAATGCTCTGGATTAAATTGTTTGTTGTCTGTATATCCCCTGCACTAATTATTTTGGCAATTCCATACTCTGTAAATAAGGACTAAAGCCATTAAGCAATCTCCAGCAATATTTGCATTTGGTGATAAGAGGATAAAAAAACTGACTCACTGAACATAATTGTGTTCATTTTAAAAAACAGGAAGTCAAAGTATAAAATCCTTTCCGTCCTTTTGACCATGCACCTTTTAGCTAAGTGTAGAAAGAAGAATCCTGCTCTTGGATTTACATGTCAGTTAATAAGACCAAAATGTATCAATGCAGAAACAGGCTATCTAGCCCAGTGAGTCTTCCTTGCTATTCAACGAGATCATGGCCAATCTAGTGATCTTCAACTCCAGTTTCCAGCTTTTCCATTCCTTCACTAAATAAAAACTTGTCTGTCTCAGCTTTGAATATATTTATCAATCCAGTCCTCTGTGAGAAAAAAAGTTCACAAATTCATGACAGTCAGAAAATAACTTCGCCCTCATCACTGTCTTAACAGGTAAACTCCTTATTGTGAGATTATGCCATCTGGTCCCAGACTCTCCAACAAGGGGAAACAGCTTACTCAATCTCTTCACAAAAGATAGTTCCTTCGTACTGAGGATTAGCCTGGTGAACCTTTTCCGAACTGCCTCCAACGCCACTATATCTTTCCTCACGCAAGTATTACAGCTATGGTATGATAGGTATTTCTATAGATTTAGAAATACTTCCTTATTTTTATATTCCATTACCTTTGAACTAAAGGTCAACATTTCAGTTGCCATCCCTATTATCCAATGAAATTGGATGCTGGCTTTTTCAGATTTATGCACCAGGTCTCCTAAATCTCTCAGTGCTGCAGCTGTAGCTTACTACAGTCCTTTGTCATTTAAATAATATTCAGCTTCTGAATTCTACCTGACAAAGTACACAGTTTCACATTTTCCCAGATTATATTCAATATGCTAAGCTTTTGTCCACTCACTTAACCTCTCTACAGACTCTATGCCATTCTCACTACTTGGCTTCTCACCTTTTTTTGGGTCATATTCAAAACTGGCAATAGTATATTCACTTTCCTGTATATATACTCAAATAAATAGGACTCTAGCACTGATCTGTGTGGCATTCCACTAATTACAGGTTGCAATCTGAAAATGCCTCCTTTACCCCAACTTTATTGTCTATTAGTTAGCCAATCATCTATCCATAATAGTATACTGCCTCCAACTCTGTGGGCACTTAATCAAGCAGCTTAACATGTGGCACTTTATCAAATGCCTTCTGAAAATCTATATATATTACATCCATTGCTTCTGTTTTATCTATCCTGTTTGTTATTCCCTTAAAGAAGTGTAATTAATTTGTGAAGCTTTGTTGACAGTGTTTGATCATATTATGCATTTCTAAATTCTCTGCTATTACATCCTTCACAATGAACATTTTCCCAATATGCTAACTAGCCTTTCGTTACCTATTTCTGGTCTCCTTCCCTTTTTAAATAAATGTATTGTTGCAGTAGTTTTTCAACCCTTTGGGATTTTCCAGGATCTAATTATTCTTGGAAGATTACTACTATATATCAATATCTCTGTGGCTACTTCTTTTAACTTGCGAGGATGCATCCCATTAGATCAGGGGATTTATTAACTTTTAACTCCATTAGTTTTCCTAACACTTTTTTCTCTAGGGATAGTTGTATATTTAAATTCCTCTCCTCCTATTGTCCTTTCATTGGTTAGTAATTTTGTGTCTTTTACCGTGAAGACTGATGGAAACTATTTAACTCCTGTGCCCTTTCCTGGTTCCCTGTTCTTATTTCCCCAGCCTTATTCTCGCTTCCGTTTACTCAGATTCCTTAGCAGTTAGTTTGCGTATTATGTTAAGTAGATTGTTTCTGGGGCACAGAAAGGAGTGGTATATCCTGATAGATAGCTCCTGGATTAAATGAGCTGAAAAAATACCTGAATTCAAAATTAAGCAGAAGTAGAATCTAGAAGATAGAGGCAGAAAATAAATGCAGTCCTAGTCAGCATCACCACATCCCATCAACACATTTTTAAAAAATTCTCTCCCTGACTCTCCTGGTAGGATTTTCATTTTCTGATGAAGACCTTAGCGTGGGAAACAAATTCAAGTCAGGAACCAACATCAACTGAGCTACAGCTGATCAAGTTTGAACATCAGATACAGGACCATTTGCCTAAAGAATGGAAACTTAAAAGTTCAAAAGATTTTAGGATGTTTCAAGGAAAATATTTCATAATGTTAATGCTAAGTAGGCAGTCAGCTGGTACCTCATTATTTCACCAGCCTTTGGAGGACATCTTGACATGGCCCTATCAGCAAACATTATGATGAAAGATTATTGATTTGAAATGTTTACTCTGCTTCCGCCTTCATGCATTAACTGTACAACTGAATATTGTCAGTATTATGTTACAACCAGCTGAATAACTTCATATTGTCAGCTAACTCCACGCTATAATAGCTGCTGCTGGTACCTCAAGTACATCAAATTTAATTTATTCTCTTGTATAATTTGTTAAACTTTTCCATGTTGGTTCAAAGAAAGATTTTCTTAACGTTGCCATTTCCATAGCTAGGTATATATAGTATCATTTAGTTTGATTGAAGGAAACACAGTGTGAAGCAATCAGTCTCTTCACCTAGACTCAGTGACAGCTACTTTTCAGAAGGTGGAAATGATGGGATTCCCAGATATAATGAAAAAGAAAAAATGGTCAAAAGGCTAAACTACTGTTTGAACAGAATCTCTTGTTTGCATTTCTAGATTTTGACAGATTACCTCAGATCTATCTTGTTTGACATGGGAACTCCATAAAAACCTCATGCCCTAGACAATGGGGGAGATGATGGCCTTGTGGTAATATTGCTAGACAATTAATCCAGAGACCCAGGTAATCTTCTGGGGGCCCAGGATCAAATCCCGCCATGGCAGGTGGTGGAATTTGAATTCAATTAAAATCTAGAAATATGAATCAATTGCAGATTGTGAGAGAAAAACCTACCTGGTTCATTAATGTCCTTTAGGGAAGGAAACTACCATCCTTACCTGGTCCACACGTGACTACAGATCCATACCTATTTGGTGCACTCTTAACTGCCCTCTGGGTAATTAGGGATGGACAATAAATACGGGCCCAGCCAGTGGACACCTACATCTTGTGAATAAATAAAGCAGGAAGTGTTTGACTCGGCAAGATGGCAGCAATTCTGGAGAACTGCTGTGGACAGCTCTGCCTAACAGCCAAGGCATACTGGTGTTTTTTTGCCATTCCTTGCCAATTTATGTGGTGGAATTATTAGTTTAAAACCTTACAGAACACATATTTGTTGATATTTGGGAGTGGGAGGATGCCAAAGGGAAAAGGGGTGAGCAAACAGCAGCAGGGAGGACACTCCCCTGCAGCACCTACCACACCAGAGACTGTAGCAGTAGCAGCCTCTCCTGAACCCCCCCGGGAACCTGACAGACTCACAGGAATTGGCCACGGCAATGGAGAGACTTAGCTTGAAAGTTGGGGCTGTGATTGAGGAAAGCTATGGGGAGATTCGTGCCCAGGTCCAACTTATCACATCCATACTGCAGAAGCATGAACAGGAGATCCATGGTCTTGGGGAGAGGCTGGAGGGGGTAGAGGGTCGAACTAAGCCATCGGAAGCTGCACTGGAGTCGTCATCCAGTCGGATCCAGGTGCTGGAGTGAGAGGTGCGGGCCTTGTGAGACCATAACGACGACCTCGAAAATTGAGGTCGGAGGATATATCTCCGAATTGTCGGGCTCCCTAAAGGTGAGGAAAGTGAGCAGCCAGTCAGCTTCTTTGAAAGCTGGCTGCCGAAGGTTTTGGGCCTTCACATCAAGTCCAGCAGGCTGCAGATTGAAAGGGCTTATCAGGTTACAGTGCACAGGTCAGGCCCAGTGCAGCGCCCCCGCCCAGTCCTGGTGCATTTCCACTCATATAAGGACTAGCAAAAAGTGATAGAAGCTTCTAGATTACTGGGAAATGACCCACAGGCACTGCTGTACAAGGGATCAAAACTCATGTTTTTCCAGGACTTCTCTGCAGCTGTAATTCGAAAGGGCAAGTCCTTTGATGGAGTTAAAGAGAGGCTGAGGAACCTGGGCATCCAGTACTCCATGAGATACCCCACAGTGCTTCGTTTCAGCCACAAGGACGCAGTTTATACATTTGACTCAGCGATAGAGCTAAGAACTTTGTGGACTCTTTAAAATAGACGGATTGACCTGAAGCATACGGTTAATGTTTATTGTCTTTTCTATCTTCCCTATGTTTTCCCTTCCTTTTTTTTAATTCCTTTCTTCCTCCCTAATAATTTCCGTTTTGGAAAGCGGGGGGCGGGGGGGGGGAAAGACCTTGGAATCAGTTGTGCCTATTGTTTTAATAACTGGATTTTTGATTGGAAATTTTGTGGATGTTCTTTGTTGTCTCTCCTGTTTTTGTTTATTTTGTTTCTCTTTTAGTCACAACTAGGGGCGACATGAAGCCAGGGATAGGTGGAGTGCTCATCCTGATTTTGTCTTTTTTCTGTTGATTTAAGGATCAGTTCCTTGGTTTTTTTCTAGCCTAAGGCTGGAGCACAATCCGGTTTGAATGAGCTGTGAAGGAGGGGATGGGTAGGGTGAGTGCCCCCTATGGGCAGGGGAAGGGGTCTTCCATTCAAGGTTTTAGAGTTGGTTTTCTTCACAGTAATAGTTGTTCATGGTTATGATAAAACTATATATACAAAAACTACTCTTCGAATCTATGAGTCTTTATTTACTTAGGCTCAGTGCTTTGTAAGCAGGGTTCTCCCTCCAAGGGGTTCAAGGGTCTCTGAAAGAAGATATGGCTAAGTGTCTTATTAAATGGTGCACCTGGAACATTAAGGGAAGTCATTCGTCTGTTAAAAGGAAAAAAGTGCTTTCTAGCCTTAACAGGGAAAGGGTTGATGTCGCTTTGTTACAAGACCCCCATCTTGATGATGGGGGATACCTGAAATTATAATGGGGGGTAATGACTGGGTATTCTTTTCATCCTTTACTACTAAAAGTAGGAGAGTGGTTTATCCAGAAAAATCTTCCATTCACATTATTAGAGCAGGTGATAGATGAGCTGGGACAATTTGTGATGCTTAAAGCCCTGATACGTGAGGAGGAATATACCATTTTAAACATCGACTGTGGCACATCATTATAGGGGGGATTTTAATTGTCTTTTGGATCCTTGTGGGCCAAGTCACAAAGATGTGCGGGTCAGGTGAATTGGCCATGCTAAATTGCCCGTAGTGTTAGGTAAGGGGTAAATGTAGGGGTATGGGTGGGTTGCGCTTCGGCGGGTCGGTGTGGACTTGTTGGGCCGAAGGGCCTGTTTCCACACTGTAAGTAATCTAATCTAATCCATCTATTTATTCGCAGGCCAAGCAGGTGGTTGACTTATGTGAGGGGTTGGGGCTGGTGGATAGTTGGCGATGTCTTTACCCTACTGGCAGGGACTTCACCATTTTTTCAAACCCACATAAATGTCACACGAGCGTTGACCTCCTTCTGAATTCGATTGTGGGTTTTAAAATTGGAAATGTAGCTATCTCTGATCATGCGGCATATATTTGGAGGTTAAGGCCAAGAGTGAAGGGCTAGGTTTGCGGCACTGGCGTTTGGACCCTTTTCTTCTTAAGGATTCCAAATTTGTGGAATACCTTTTGAAGGAGTTTCAGGAATTCTTGACTATCAACTCAGGCGTGGCTAGTAGTCCGTCTATGCTACGGGGGACTGCTAAGGCCTTTGCTAGGGGATTAGTTATTTCTTATTCAGCTAGCCGGAAATGACAGAAGGAGAAACAGCAGCGTCTACTTGAGATGTGGTTGAAAGCTGCAGAGGCGGCACATTTTGTGCGGCCTTCAGTGATTAAGCCACAGCGAATCACGGCCCTCCGGGCTGCCTTGAATTCAATATTGACACAAAACGCAAAGAAAGAACTTGCCTTTGCTAGACAAAGGCTGTTCGAATGTGTGGATAGGGCAGGGTAGTATTTAGCGTACCTGACTAGGATAAAGCTCCCCAATCTATTACCGCAATCAGAGACAGAGCCGGGGTCCTCACATACAACGCTAAAAAGATTAATGAGGCTTTTACTCTGAAGTGTATCAATCTGAAAGTTGCGAGGACAGAAGGGCTAAAATGGAGACTTTTTTAATAACCTGGACCTCCCAGGGGGTACATTGGAACAGGCCTCTCTCCTTAATGCCCCCTTGACAGTTCAGGAAAAACAGCAGGCAGCTAGGCAACTTCAGAGTGGGAAAGCACCTGGCCCTGATGGTCTCCTGGGTGAGTTTTATAAGGTGTTTATAGGTATTCTGTCAAGGCCGATGTTGGAAATGTACAGTCATTCCTACATGCATGAATGCCTATCACCATCTTTCAGAGAAGCTAATATTTCCTTAATTCTTAAGAAGGGGAAGGTTCCTGAGGATTGTGCCTTATACAGGCCCATCTCTCTATAAAATTCAAATTTCAAGATTCTTGGCGCTGAGATTGGAAAGGGCATTTCCCCATATTATTAAAAAGGACCAGAAAGGCTTTATAAGGGGCCGTAGGTCCTCTAATAATATTAGGAGGTTGCTGAATATGGTCCAAGTTTATCAGCAACAATCGATTCAGGGTTTGGTGATTTCCTTAGATGCAATGAAAGCATTTGATTGGGTGGAATGGCCGTATCTTTTTTACGTCTTAGAAAAGTTTGGGTTGGAGGGAGTCTTTGCTAGGTGGGTGGACATTTTATATCTCCACCTTCTGGCTGCGGTCATCACCAACGGGGTGAAGTCTGGGAATTTTAGGATTAGTAGGGGTAGTCAGCAAGGCTGCCCCCTCTCATCGTTGCTGTTTACATGATAGAGCCGCTGGCAGAGGCCATTTGTCATAACGCCCTGAAGTGGGATCGAGGGCACGCAAGATTACACTGTATGCTGGTGACGTCCTTTTGTTTTTAATCAAACCCAATGACCTCCGTACCCAATTTGATACAATGTATCAATTCATTTCAGGCTATTTCAGGCTTTGCAAAATTAACTTTGCAAAATCAGAAGCTATGCCTTTGGAGAAATTTAAGGATGTGCCAGAAGTTGAAGGTGGCCCAAGTTCCCTTTTAAGTGGTCACTGGCAGGGTTCTGTTACTTCGACATTTTTATTACCCCCAAGTTTGATCTGTTATTTCGGATTAACTTTGCTCACTTGCTTGACAATATTAGGCAAGATCTCCAGAGTTGGGAGGCTCTTCCAATTTCATGGCTGGGCCGAATATATCTCATTAAGATGAATGTTCTTCCTCATTTGCTTTATCCCATGCGTATGCTTCCTATAATATTTCTCAGGTCAATGCTGCGGAAGCTTATGGGGTGGTTTGGTTTCTTTGTCTGCCATCGTGGGTGGCCCCTCATCAAACTTACTAAATTGCAGTTGCCTCAAGGAGGGGGAGGAGTTGATTTCCCAGACATCAGGAGGTATCAATTGAGTTCCCTGCTCTCCTTTGTCTGTGATTGGATAGGTAACAATCCAAACTCAATATGGCTGGATATTAAGGCCTCCCAGGCAAAGTGCCCTCTTACTAACCTATTGTTCATGGATAAGATGAGGACAGTTATGGACCACTGCCGGAACCCCATTGACATTAGGACTGTCAAGGCATGGAGGGTGATGCGTCAGAGTGAGGGCTGCTCATCCAAGACTTCGCCACTTACACCAATAGTTGGCAGGCCAGGGTTCCAACCAGGGATGATGGACTCAGGGTTCAAACTATGGGCAGCGAGAGGAATTTCTAGTTTGGGAGACTTGTTTGAAGGGGAGGTTATGATGTCTTTTGAGCAACTGAGCTGAAAATACAGGTTGCCCAGCAGAGACCTTTCCCATTTTTTTCAGTTTAGGGATTTCATCTAGAAGAAGACTATACTTCTCACTGAGCCCTATAAGCCCAATACAGGGAGGTTGTTGCTGTGTTCCACAAACACCCTTTCGGTTAGTGCCCTCTATTGCCTGCTGGGATATTAACCAGTTATGTGAGCTCTGAGAGCAAGAGCTAGGAGTGGAAATTACTCCTGAAATATGGGAGAACATATGGGAAAATACTTGAAAGATCCCAATCTGTAATAGGACATGCGCTACGCAATTAAAAGTTCTGCACAGGGCTCATCTGGCACCAGACTGTCTGGCGAAGTTTAAAATCATCAGTGTGCCTCAAATGTAAAATAAGTGTAGGTACTCTTACCCATTGCTTCTAGATATGCCACAGGCTCCACGTTTATTGGAGCACTGTGGCGGGAGAGATAGGGAGGGTATTGAGGACTGAAGTCAAAGTGGACCTGATATCTCTCTCTTAGGTCTCCTGAAGTTACTATCTTTAGACAGGCATGGGAAGAAACTATTAAATATTCTTGCATACTGTGCACAGAAGAATATTCTGATGAATTGGGTGTCTGAGAACCCGCCGGGCTTGCTGGGATAGCAGAAATTAATTATGGAGCACATTCCCTTGAGTTATTTGGATTATTGATTATTTGTCAGTGATCTTAACTAGGGTGTTTGTTTAACCAGGATGGTCAGATTTGTCAAGCCCTGGGCCCTCGGGGGGGGTTGTCTCCTGAGAGTGTGTGTGTGTGTGTGTGTGTGTGTGTGTGCGCGCGTGTGCACGTGTGTGTGTGTATACACACACACACACACATACACACACACATACAATGCTCCCGTTCCTTTGTTTGGGAGCTTTGCGCATAGCTGTTCTGTATTTTGTGGGGTTTTTTTGGTGTTGCTTTGCACAGTGTTAGGATTTATTTTGTATTATAGGGTAGGTTAGTAGTTAATAGACAGTAGCTGTACTGTAATTTATGGGTTTTTTTCTTTTTATTATACTGATATTTGTTATTGATTGTATTTTTCAATAACTTTATAAGTTTGTAAAGTAAAAAAAATTTGCTAATAAATATATTTACAAAAAACAGCAAGTGTTGACAGCTGAAGGAGCTTGAACAGCAACTGGCATTATGGTTGTGCATCCAATGCGTTACCCTTAGGAGAATTTTAACTATTGATCCAGCTGTTTAGAAGCCACATCTGTCTCCACCATAACTGTAAATCAATATTTCAGCCTAGTTTATCTGGAAGGAAACTTTTGTTGTAGGTACGTACTAGCAATGCAAATCTAATATAACTGAAATTAGACTTTTTTTTAAGAAATGTTAGCACAAGGCGTTGTCATCCAGAGCCCCAGGCTAACACGCGTATTCACCCATAACAGATGGTGGAAGTTAAACTCAATTAATAAATCTGGAATATAAAGCTAGTCTCTGTCATGGTAAGTATGATAATGATCACTGATAAATTCCATTAGTGAATCAGATGGAACTAAGAAAGGAAATCCACCATCGTTACCCAGTCTGGCCCATACGTGACTGCAGACTCTTAGCAATGAGCAATGACCCTTAACTGCTGTCTGAAATGGTTTAACAAACCACTCAGTTCAGGATCAATTCAAGATGGACAGTAAATATTGGTCTTCCAGAGATGACCACACAACATAAACAAAAAGCTAAAAAAAAAGACAATATCACTGTAGATCATTATGCAATGAAAACAGTATACCACAATTTCAAATCAGTAACTTTAGGGGTTACAAATTACCCAATCATTGCTTAAATGGAATGTATATCAAATGGGATCTCTCGGTCAGTAGCAGAATTTGAATGGGTTTTAGTACCATGTGTTATGCAAATTGAAGAGCCAGATTAGTAGACATTCTAGTCAATGAAGCTGGGGTATCTCTGAGCAGAAGTAAACAACAATGTGCACCTTCAACCAGATTGCAGAAAAGCTGGAACAGCAATATCTTGATTTCAATGTCAAACTACATATGTGCAAATGCCAGAGTTTTGTGTATTGCTTCAGAGAACTGTGAGCACCAAGCCATTTAGTACTCACTCTGCAAAATCAGAGCCAATAGTTCAACCTGCCACTTAGATCAACTGCATCTTCTGAAATCAAACAAAAAAACTGCAGATGCTAAAAATCTGAAACATGAACAGTGAAACTGCTGGAGAAACTCACCAGGTCTGACAGCAACTGCAGAGAGAAAACAGTTAACATCTCCAGTCCAGTTATCCTAAAAAGACTCGGAAAACTTTGTTTTCTCTCCACAAATGCTGCCAGACCTTGTGAGTTTCTCCAGCAATGTCTGTTTCTGTTGCATCTTCTGAAGCTATATTTACTGCTCTACTTCCAATTGTTCTACATTTGAACCCTCTGAAACTACAAAATAGCTATTTTCAGAATTTACACCATCAACTATTCTAGTAGTTTCATTCACAGTAGCAAGTCTGAACACATATTAAATATTGATGTAAACCATATATGTCATATTCTTCAGCAGTAAGAATAACAGTCACATCAAAATTAGAATGTTAAGAATTTATCCTGATATGTTTCAAAACAATGTTTACCTGTGCATTCCATCTCACCACTTTCAAAACTTTGTAAAAAGTCAGAGTCACTGTTCGCTGCATCTGCTTGGGTATACTCCTCATCTGTCACATCGACATCTCCAAAACTCAGTGTCCCACTCAGGCGTGCTGACAATCCCTCTGTGTCATCATCGAGCTCTGATCTTTCAGGAAAATCTTCCACCGTTTCCTCAGTTGTGTTGTGTTTCTTAACCTTCCTTCTAAACTTGTGTAGAATCTTCGAGGCCATGCCACATCACATGCTGAAAATTACAGCAGAAACAAAGTAAAACACTGTGTCCAGGTCACTGCTCACACAGTGGGATGGTATGACATAAACCATGCATTAGTAATTCAAACATAAGACACAGGAAAAGACATTGGCTGGTGAGAAAGGGTATTGTGACATAACACTCTGGGTGAATATCATATATTCCACTTCACAATTGAAATGCAGTATTGTGTTATCCCAGGAACAATAGCAGTTACAGACCAGAACACTCTGAAAAGACGAGAGTGACATACTGCAGCCTTCTTGACAGGGTTGGGGGGGGGGGGAGAGAGAGAAATCAGTTATGTACAATAGACCCCGACACAATCAGAGTAACAAGGCGTACACGTGCGGCGAGAAATTACACTGATATCATCCAATCCTGGAGGGGTCCACAGTGACATGCTGCAGAAATCTCAGAGGTTCCAATAGGAGAACCTGCTCATCAATCAGGAAAGCGGTCCGTTCAGTGCCCAGATTTCACTGGGCTCGGTTGAGGTCAGGGCAATGAGGTGGTAGTTCCAGTGAATAATTAATTTGCCGCCGGAGAGCTTCAATGCTGTGACTCACTGAACCACAAACCCCGCTTGGGAGGGAGCCGCAAGTACCTTATTTGAAAAAGAACTATATTAGCTGAGAGGAAGACCGTCTCTGGAATAAATTTTCCCGATGAAGAGTTTATGCTCGAAATGTCAACTCTCCTGCTCCTTGGACGCCGCCTGACCGGCTGTGCTTTTCCAGCAAAACACTTTTTCTCTCGGAATATTCCCCAGCCTGATTTGTCATCCACTGGTGAACAAACAAAATGACACAAATCCCAAAAGTGGCAGCTTGGAACAGTAAACATAAAACAGCGACTGTCTCCAAACTCAAAAACACATAGCCATGAAGGCAGTAATGTACCTAGAATATGGATATGTCAATCAATTATCATCAAGTAGGCTTTTACCTGGTTTTAGCTCTCGAGATAGAACTAACTGCTGAACATGCTTCAGCCAGTGAGGCCCTTGAACAGTGAGGGGCTGCTGCAGCCTGGAAGTTGGGAACACACTCAAACTTTACAATGCTAACCCCGCGACACTGTTCGTTGATGGCGTCTCTCGGCTCGTGTTGGAATTGCACAATCCCACACGGTTTCCTCCGGGATTCTCAGGATAACCAGAAACAAATGGGGGTAAGAATCGACAAAGTGCGGGAACTTGCAATAACGCAACTTTTAACTTTATTTGCCTGCACTGGCGCTGAGCTGAGCTTTCCCAGTGAGTGCTGAGGGCGGGCCCGTCCACTTCCCGGGAATGGGGCTGTTCCTGAACTCAGTCCCTCCCTGATCCTCCCCGGGCCCGCACTGCCACCAACTGGCCCGTGGGAGACAGGGCAGGGCAGGGAGAGAGGGGGAAATCTCCAGAGAGCAAGATCCCAGCATTGTGAGTGGGGGGGAGAGAGAGAGAAAGCAAGAACAGGAGGCACACGAGAGAAAAGCTGCGCGGGTGTAACATGGAGAATTTTAAAACCAATCCAGAGCGACAACTTGAATGAGAGTGAAGGCTGGGACCGAGCAAATTGGTGAACAACAATTAGCTCGGGTCCTGGACGTTTTCACACGTTGTAAGTGCAATCTCGGGAGGATTGGTTCTGACCCCCTCTTCACATGACAAAACAGCTCAGGCGATACACGGTCAAACCCAAACATTTTAAGCGGACTAGTGAACTTTGCATTGCCAATGATGTAAATGATTTATGCAAAGAAGTACGCTGTATCGCTCCAGGCTTCAAGCACGACACGTTCACTAGACCCTTCTTTGAGGGGCTCGTTTTTGAGAGGGAGGGCGGATGGAGTGGCTTGGATCTGAAAGTTCCAGACCAATCAAGGTCCTTCAACTAGTTCTGTTTTTCAAACCAGATTTTTCGGACGCAATGTGGCTTACTCTCGTGAATATAACAATTCGAATAACGCAAACAAACAGTAAAGCCAGAACCAAATTAAACGCTTCAGCCCAGATTCTGCACGGGTAACCCGTCAGTAAGCTTGTGCACTATGCATCATGGTGAACTTTGCTTAACTGCAGCTCGGTAAGAACCTTTTTGATTCGATGAGCTTTCCAGCCCAAGGCGAGGTGTTTTGAAACAAAATAGGCCTTGGTCTCTCCTGAGGTTAAAAAAAGAACTGTGTCCAATTTTGACTTTGTGGGGTGTGCACTTGGTTAGAATTGATTGCCCGCCCCTAATAGCCCTTGAGAAGGTGGTGGTGAGCTGCCTTCTTGAACCACTGTGATATATACTTGTCAGATGTGGGAGTTTTAAAGGTTACTGCGGAGTATATCTGCCATAAATGCTGCTGGATGTGAATCTTCTCAGATCGAATGGATCGGTTGGAGAGACAGTTAGAAGCGATGAGGAATTTGCAACAGCAACAGTATGTGGTAGATGGCAGTGATGGGAAGGGGGGAAAGTCTCAGATACAGTCACAGAGATGGGTTAACTCCAGGAAGGGTAAGAGAAGTAGGCAGCTAGTGCAGGAGTCTTTTGTGAATATACCCATTTCAAACAGGTATGTTATTTTGGAAAATGTAGGGGGTGATGGATTCTCGGGGGTGATGGATTCTCAGGGGAACATAGCACGAACAGCCAAGTTTCTGGTATTGAGACTGGCTCTAATGCAATGAGGGGTATATCGAGTTCCAAGAGATCAATGGTGTTAGGGGATTCTCTCGTCTGAGGTACAGATTTCTGTGGCCAGCAGTGAAAAAGCAGAATGGTGTGTTGCTTCCCTGGTGCCAGGATCAAGGATGTCTCAGAGAGGGTGCAGAATGTTGTCGTGGGGGAGAGGGGCCAGCATGAGGTCATTGTCTACATTGGAACCAA
The DNA here is from genome assembly GCF_020745735.1 of Hemiscyllium ocellatum. Lineage (NCBI taxonomy): Eukaryota > Metazoa > Chordata > Chondrichthyes > Orectolobiformes > Hemiscylliidae > Hemiscyllium > Hemiscyllium ocellatum. Next base: position 13,940,533 of record NC_083415.1, on the reverse strand, counting down.
CGATATAGGAAGGGAAAAGATTGAGATTCTGAAGGGAGATTACAGAGGGTTAGGCAAAAATTTAAAAAGGAAGTCCTCAATGGTAGTAATATCTGGATTACTCCCAGTGCTATGGAAAATGGAAAATTATAGGCCAATCAGCTTAACCTCGGTTGTTGGTAAAATTCTAGAATCGATCATTAAGGATGAGGTTTCTAAATTCTTGGAAGAGCAGAGTCTGATTAGAACAAGTCAACATGGATTTAGTAAGGGGAGGTCATGGCTGACAAACCTGTTGGAGTTTTTTGAAGAGGTAACAAGTAGGTTAGACCAGGGAAACCCAGTGGATGTGGTCTATCTAGACTTTCAAAAGGCCTTTGATAAGGTGCCACACGGGAGGCTGCTGAGCAAGGTGAGGGCCCATGGTGTTCGAGGTGAGCTGCTGGGATGGATTGAGGATTGGCTGTCGAACAGAAGGCAGAGAGTTGGGATAAAAGGTTCTTTTTCAGAATGGCAGCCGGTGACGAGCGGTGTCCCGCAGGGTTCAGTGTTGGGGCCACAGCTATTCGCATTATATATTAATGATTTGGATGAGGGGACTGGGGGCATTCTAGCGAAGTTTGTCGATGATACGAAGTTAGGTGGACAGGCAGGTAGTACTGAGGAAGTGGGGAGGCTACAGAAGGATCTAGACAGGTTGGGAGAGTGGTCCAGGAAATGGCTGATGGAATTTAACGTAAGCAAATGTGAGGTTTTGCACTTTGGCAAAAAGAATAAAAGCATAGACTACTTTCTAAATGGTGAGAAAATTAGTAAAGCCAAAGTACAAAGGGATCTGGGAGTGCTAGTCGAGGATTCTCTAAAGGTAAACATGCAGGTTGAGTCCGTGATTAAGAAAGCGAATGCAATGTTGTCTCTTATCTCAAGAGGGTTGGAATATAAAAGCAGAGATGTGCTACTGAGACTTTATAAAGCTCTGGTGAGGCCCCATTTGGAGTACTGTGTCCAGTTTTGGTCCCCACACCTCAGGAAGGGCATACTGGCACTGGAACGTGTCCAGCGGAGATTCACACGGATGATCCCTGGAATGGCAGGTCTAACATATGAGGAACGGCTGAGGATCCTGGGATTGTATTCATTGGAGTTTAGAAGATTTAGGGGAGACTTAATAGAGACGTACAAGATAATACATGGCTTGGAAAGGGTGGACGCTAGGAAATTGTTTCCATTAGGCGAGGAGACTAGGATCCGTGGACACAGCCTTAGAATTACAGGGGGTCAATTCAGAACAGAAATGCGGAGACATTTCTTCAGCCAGAGAGGGGTGGGACTGTGGAATTCATTGCCACGGAGTGCAGTGGAGGCTGGGACGCTAAATGTCTTCAAGGCCGAGATTGATAGATTCTTGTTGTCTCGAGGAATTAAGGGCTACGGGGAGAAAGCTGGTAAGTGGAGTTGAAATGCCCATCAGCCATGATTGAATGGCGGAGTGGACTCAATGGGCCGAATGGCGTTACTTCCACTCCTATGTCTTATGGTCTTATGAGCTAGTGAGGGTAGGAATAGGAGGATAGAGCAGATGAATGCATGGCTGAGGAGCTGGTGTATGGGAGAAGGATTCACATTTTTGGATCATTGGAATCTCTTTTGGGGTAGAAGTGACCTGTACAAGAAGGACGGATTGCACTTGAATTGGAAGGGGAATAATATACTGGCAGGGAAATTTGCGAGAGCTGCTTGGGAGGATTTAAACTAGTAAGATGGGAGGGTGAAACCCAGGGAGGTAGTGAGGAATGAGATCAATCTGAAACTGGTACAGTTGAGAACAGAAGTGAGTCAATCAGTCGGGGCAGGGAGGGACAAGGTAGGACTAATAAATTAAACTGCATTTATTTCAATGCAGGGGGCCTAGCAGGGAAAGCAGATGAAATCAGGGCATGGTTAGGAACATGGGACTGGGATATCATAGCAATTACAGAAACATGGCTCAGGGGTAGGCAGGACTGGCAGCTTAATGTTCAAGGATACAAATGCTATCGGAAGGATAGAAAGGGAGGCAAGAGAGGAGGGGGAGTGGCTTTTTTGTTAAGGGATAGCATTATAGCTGTGCTGAGGGAGAATATTCCTGGAAATACATCCAAGGAGGTTATTTGGGTGGAACTGAGAAATAAGAAAGGGATGATCACCTTATTGGGATTGTATCATAGACCCCCTAATAGTCAGAGGGAAATTAAGAAACAAAATTGTAAAGAGATCTCCGCTATCTGTAAGAATAATAGGGTGGTTATGGGAGGGGATTTTAACTTTCCAAACATAGACTGGGACTGCCATAGTGTTAAAGGTTTAAATGGAGAGGAATTTGTTAAGTGCATACAAGACAATTTTCTGATTCAGTATGTGGATGTACCAACTACAGAAGGTGCAAAACCTGACCTACTCTTTGGAAATAAGGCAGGGCAGGTGACTGAGGTGTCAGTGGGGGTGCATTTTGGGGCCAGTGACCATAATTTTAGTAGTTTAAAAATAATGATGAAATAGGATAGACCAGATCTAAAAGTTGAAGTTCTAAATTGGAGAAAGGCCAATTTTGACAGTATTAGGCAAGAACTTTCGAAAGCTGATTGGAGGCAGATGTTCGCAGGTAAAGGGACGGCTGGAAAATGGGAAGTCTTCAGAAATGAGATAACAACAATCCAGAGAAAGTATATTCCTGTCAGGGTGAAAGGGAAGGCTGGTAGGTATAGGGAATGCTGGATGACTAAAGAAATTGAGGGTTTGGTTAAGAAAAAGAAGGAAACATATGTAAGGTATGGACAGGATAGATCGAGTGAATTCTTAGAAGAGTACATAGAACATAGAACATAGAAGGATACAGCGCAGTACAGGCCCTTCGGCCCTCGATGTTGCGCCGACCGAATCCTACCTAACCTATACTAGCCCAATAACTTCCAAATGCCTATCCAATGCCCGCTTAAATGACCATAAAGAAGGAGAGTTCACCACTGATACGGGCAGGGCATTCCATGAACTCACAACCCGTTGTGTGAAGAATCTACCCCTAACATCTGTCCTATACCTACCACCCCTTAATTTAAAGCTATGTCCCCTAGTAACACCTGACTCCATTAGCGGTAAAAGGTTCTTAGTATCTACCCTATCTAAACCCCTAATCATCTTATACACTTCTATCAGATCTCCCCTAAACCTTCTCTTCTCCAATGAGAACAGCCCCAAGTGCCTCAGCCTTTCCTCATAAGATTTTCCTACCATTCCAGGCAACATCCTGGTAAACCTCCTCTGCACTCGTTCTAAAGCTTCCACATCCTTCCTATAGTATGGCGACCAAAACTGCACACAATACTCCAGATGAGGCCTCACCAGAGTCTTATACAACTGCAACATGACCTCAGGACTCCGGAACTCAATTCCTCTGCCAATAAAGCCCAGTACACCATATGCCTTCCTCACAGCACTATTTACCTGGGTGGCAACTTTCAGAGATCTGTGTACATGGACACCAAGATCCCTCTGCTCATCTAAGAGTATAAAGGAAGTAGGAGTATACTTAAGAGGGAAATCAGGAGGGCAAAAAGGAGATATGAAATAGCTTTGGCAAATAGAATTAAGGGTTTTTACAAATATATTAAGGACAAAAGGGTAATTAGGGAGAGAATAGGACCCTTCAAAGATCAGCAAGGCAGCCTTTGTGTGGAGCCGCAGAAAATGGGGGAGATACTAAACGAGTATTTTGCATCAGTATTTTCTGTGGAAAAGGATGTGGAAGATATAGACTGTAGGGAAATAGATGATGACATCTTGCAAAATGTCCAGATTACAGAGGAGGAAGTGCTGGATGTCTTGAAATGGGTAAAGGTGGATAAATCCCTCGGACCTGACCAAGTGTACCCGAGAACTCTGTGGGAAGTTAGAGAAGTGATTGCTGGGCCTCTTGCTGAGATATTTGTATCATCGATAGTCACAGGTGAGATGCTAGAAGACTGGAGGTTGGCAAATGTGGTGCCACTGTTTAAGAAGGGCGGTAAGGACAGGCCAGGGGACTATAGACTGGTGAGACTGACCTCAGTGGTGGGCAAGTTGTTGGACTGAATCCTGAGGGACAGGATGTACTTAAATTTGGAAAGGCAAGGACTAATTCGGGATAGTCAAGATGGCTTTGTGTGTGGGGAAATCATATCTGAGAAACTTGCTTGAATTTTTTGAAGAAGTAACAAAGAGTATTGATGAGGGCAGAGTGTCAGACGTGTTATATATGGACTTTATTAAGGCGTTCGACAAGGTTCCCAATGGGAGACTGATTCGCAAGGTTAGATCTCATGGAATACAGGGAGAACTAGCCATTTGGATACAGAACTGGCTCAAAGGTAGAAGACAAAGGGTGGTGGTGGAGGGTTGTTTTTCAGACTAAAAGCCTGTGACCAGTGGAGTGCCGCAAGGATTGGTGCTGGGTCCTCTACTTTTTGTCATTTACATAAATGATTTGGATACGAGCATAAGAGATACAGTTAGTAATTTTGCAGATGACACCAAAATTGGAGGTGTAATGGACAGCGAAGAGGAATGCCTCAGATTACAACAGGATCTGGACCAGATGGTCCAATGGGCTGAGAACTGGCAGACAGAGTTTAATTTAGATAAATGCGAGGTGCTGCATTTTTGGAAAGCAAATCTTAGCAGGACTTGTACTCTTAATGGTAAGGTCCTAGAGAGTGTTGCTGTACAAAGAGACCTTGGAGTGCAGGTTCATAGCTCCATGAAAGTGGAGTCACAGGTAGATAGGATAGTGAAAAAGGCGTTTGGTATTCTTTCCTTTATTGGTCAGAGTATTGAGTACAGGAGTTGGGAGATCATGTTGCGACTGTACAGGACATTGGTTAGGCCACTGTTGGAATATTGCGTGCAATTCTGGTTTCCTTCCTATTGGAAAGATGTTGTGAAACTTGAAAGGGTTCAGAAAAGATTTATAAGGATGTTGCTAGGGTTGGAGAATTTGAGCTGTAGGGAGAGTCTGAACAGGCTGGGGCTGTTTTCCCTGGAGTGTCGGAGTCTGAGGGGTGACCTTATTGGGGTTTACAAAATTATGAGGAGTATGAATAGGATAAATAGGCAAAGTGTTTTCCCTGGGATCGGGGAGTCCAGAACTGGAGGGCATAGGTTTAGAATGAGAGGGAAAAGATATAAAAGAGACCTAATGGGCAACAATTTCATGCAGAGGGTGGTACGTGTATGGAATGAGCTGCCAGAGGAAGTGGTGAGGCTGGTACAATTGCAACATTTAAGAGGCATTTGGATGGGTATATGAATAGGAAGGGTTTGGAGGGATATCGGCTGGGTGCTGGCAGGTGGAACTGAATTAGGTTGGGATATCTGGTCGGTATGGACGGGTTGGACCGAAGGGTCTGTTTCCATGCTGTACATCTCTATGACTCTGTGACTCTATGACACTGTGGTCCATGTGCTATAGATAATATATGATGGAGGGAAGGTCTTAGATGAATCAGCTGAAGATGGTTGGGCTGAAGACATTACCCTGAGGAACACCTACAGAGATGTCCTCGAGCTGAGCTGACTGACCTTTAGCAACCATGACCATTTTCATATGACCCAGGTATGATTCCAACTACCAAAGAGTTTTCTCTGGATTCTCATTGATTCCAGATTTGCTGGGGTTGCTTCATGTCACACTTGGTAGAATGCAACCTTGATGCCAAAGGCTGTCACTCTCACCTCACCCCTGGAATTCAGCTCTTTTGCTTGTGTTTGAACCAATGCTGGAATGAGATCAGGAGCTGAGAGGCCCTGGCAGAACCCAAAACTGTGTGTCACTGAGCAAGTTATTGCTGAGCAGGTGCTGCTTGGTAACATTGTTGATGACACCTTCCATCACTTTATTGATGATTGCAGACAAAACTGATGGGTCAATAGTTGTCTTTGTTGGATTTTTGTGTACAGGGCATCCTTGGGCAATTTTCCACACTGTCATGTAGATACTAGCATTATAACTGTACTGGAAGAGCTTGGCTCCTGGAACGATAAGTTCTGGTGCATAAGTCTTTAGTGCTGTTGCCAAAATGTTGTCATGGCCTTTAGCCTTTGCAGTATACAGTGTCTCCAACTGTTATAGTGTGGAGTGAATCTGATTGGCTGAAGAATGGTATATGTAATACTGAGGACTATTGCAGGAGGCCAAGCTGGATTATCCAGTCTACATTTCTGGTTGAACAATGCTGCAAAAACTTCAGTCTTATCTTTTGCACTGATATGTTGGGCTCCACAATCATTAGAGATATGTGTGGAACCTCATCTTCCAGTGAGTTATTTAAAGGTCCACCACTACTCATGACTGTAATTAGCAGGACTGCAGAACTTACATCCCACCCACTGGTGTAGAATCACTTAGTTCTGACTATCACTTGCTGCCTATGCTGTTGACATGCAAGTAATCCTGTTGGTAGCTTCACCAGGTTGACACCTCATTTTCAAGTATATCTGGTATTGCTCCTGTCATGCCCTCTCACACTCTCTTGAGCGAGAGTTGATCCCATGGCTTGATGGTAATGGTTGAGTGGGGCATATGGCAGGCCAAGAGGTTACAGATTGTGCTAGAGTTACATTCTACTGCTGTTGGTGCCCACAGCATCTCTTGGATGCCCAACTTTGAGTTGCTAAATCTGTTTGATGTTTGTCCCATTTAGCACGGTGATAGTGTCACACAACACAATGGCAGTTATTCTCAATTAGAAGATGGGACTTCACTTCAACAAGAAATGAATGGTGGTCACTCTTACCGTTACTGTCATGAACAGATATGTCTGCAGCTGATAGATTGGTAAGGATGAGGTCAAGTATGTTTTTCCTTCTTGTTGGTTCCCTCACCTCCTGCTGCCAACCCAGCCTAGCAGGTACATCCGTTAGTAGCTGACCAGGTCGATCTGTAGTGCTGCTGCCCAGCCATTCTTGATGGCGGACGTTGAAATCCCCATCCAGAGCACATTTTGTGCCCTTGTTACTCTTAGCACTTCCTCCAAGCATTGTTCAATATTAAGGAGTACTGATTTCATCAGCTGAGGGAGATCGAAATGTGGTAAACAGGAGATTTCCTTGCCCATATTTAACCTGAAGCAATAAGGCTTCAAGGGGTCTGGGGGTCAATGTTGAGGGTTCCCTGGGCAACTTCTTCCCACTGTACATCACTGTGTTGCCATCTCAACTAGGTCTGTTGAGATGGCAACACAGGGTTTGTTCAGGAATAACGATGATGGTGTCTGGGACATTATCATTAAGGTAAAATTCTATGAGTATGTCTGTGTCAGGCTGTTGCTCAACTTGTCTGAAACTGGTCTCCCAATTTAGGTACAAACCCCCAAATGTTAGGAAGGAGAACTGTGTAAGGTTGACAGGCATGTTTCTGGCTTTAGCTCAAGAATAATTTGGTACTTCGATCGATGTGAAGTGATATGTCTGGTTTCATTTATTTGTTGAGACTTTATAGCAATTAATATAACTAAAATGACAGATTTCCTCCCTGAAAGGACATTTGTGAGTCAGTTAGGTTTTTCTTGACAATTGACAATGATTCTTAATTCCAAATTTTGTCATCGTGGGTTCCCAGAGTATTGGCTGAGTTTCTGGATTAATAGTCTAGCAATGATATCATTAGGCCATCATCTCCTCATAGTTGTATAAGACTAGACTTAAAGGTCACAATGTGATTCCCTTCTGCTGAGTATAATGAAACTCTGGTACAAATTGTGGCCGTGTACAATGGACTTATTGCATGCCTTAAAGCAAGAGCTGGAACTTTTTCTGTGCCCAGTAGTACAGAAGATCTGCAGTGTTATAACCTCAAGAGAGACCATTAGCTTTTAAAAAGCAATTGGATCTCTCCGTTATTAACTGAAAGAATACTCCACAAGGTTTTGCATGTTAACAAGAGGTTCTGGACAAGAATTAAAAGTAGCAAGTTATTAACACTGTAGTTCATAAACTTATTTAATTAAGACCAAAATTATCAATAGATCATTCCATGTTCTATTTATATTTCAACTCAAGTATCTCCCTGTATCTTTCAGGAACTGAGACTAAACCAAGGTGTGCCACAGCTCTTGGGAATTCACTTTGATTCTGCTCGAGTGTTCTTGCGAATCTGTGGTGTTTGGGATTTGTTGGTGTCTCTCCACATTCACAAAATACCTGATGATTGTGAGCTCAAGCTTGGGTTTCACTGCATTGTTCCTTTGTGGTCTACCATAGATAAAGGCAGAAGAACCAAATCAGGGAATGTTTACTGTTTGAAATGAACATATAAAACATAACCACAGAAGGTGTACAAAGAGGCCATTCAACCCATATGTCGGAATAATCATGAATATTGGAAGAACAATAGTGGGAAATCAGAGATCAAGATCAATGGTCAGTAGTTGGGATAGGTATTGGGAAGCACCTTGTCAGAAGATCATTAAGGAAAGGGGCTGGGACACCAATGGCAAAGAATATATTCTGTAAATAAAGAATTGCACAGAACATGAATGAGTAAAACTCCTGAAGAAATAATTATCAAAGCTGTGTACCTTTTTGTTTGGGCCTGAAATGTTGATCTTAAGAAAAAGCAAATATCTAAAGACTAGAAATTTGCCAAATATGTTTCTGTAAGATCATAAGATTTTGAAGTATTTGTGCACCGTTTAGCCCATCTAGTCTGTTCTGTCATTCAATGAGATCAAGACTGATTTGATAATTCTTTGCTTCACTTTCTTATTTTTCCCCATAACCCTTGATTCCATTCCTGATTAAAAATCTGTCTATCTCGGCCATTAAGTATATTCAAGGCTCAGCCTCAAAAGACCTCTGCCAAATATAACTCCACAGGGTCACTGGAGAAGGATGGAGCATGTCAGTTGGAGGGACCCGTTGGGGCAGCATGGTTGCTCAATATTGCTGCCTCAGGGATCCGGATTCAATTCAAGTCTTGGGCAACTGTCTGAAGTTTTCGTTTTTGTCCCATGCCTGCGTGCGTTTCCTCTGGGTGCTCCGGTTTCCTCCCACAGTCCAAACGTATGCTGATGATGTGGATTGACCATGGTAAACATGGGATTGAGGGGATAGAGTAGGGGTATGGATGGGATGCTTTTGGAGGGCCTGTGCAGACTTGATGGGCTACTTCTACAAACAATTGAAAGGGAAAATAAAAGACCATAAGGTATGGAGAAATAAACAGAGGACCTGCCATTACACAGATCTCTATTACACTGCTACAGTACACAATGTATCACAGAGACAGAAAACAGAATGGATATACCAAAGATCCATTTCCTGTTGTCATTGCTAATATGCTATTTTTAAAAGTGCAGAGAAATTCTCGGGGGTGCACTTAAAAACTGAATACCACCCTACTGTTTATCTATGCGTATGAATAAATTCTGTATGTAGCAATCACTTGCTAACAAAATAATTGTCCGCCTTGGAAATTCTGCTTAACTGGTCATGTGTTCTGTGGGTCTTTGTTTGGCTGATGAGCCGTGTCCTAGAGCCACATCTCCAACTACGCATTTGGCAGATGTTTCCAAAAGTTGGAAGCAATAACTTATTCATTGAGCAGCTTTCACAACTTCAGGATATCCCAAAGTACTTTGCAGTCAATTAAGTACTTTTGAAGAGTAGACATTGTTAGGAATCCTGCAGCCTGTTTACATGCTGTAAAGTCTTACTTACAAAATCAAAATAAACCAATTGAGCATCTCCATACAATGTTTAATTAGGTGTTGATGTGTAAATAGTGACCGGGACACCAATTTTCCTCTGCTTTTCAAATCATGTTGTGAGATCATTTACCTGAGAGGTCACTGAAATCAAGCAGAATTGTGAATACTGGAAATTTGAAACAAGCAAAAAACATAAATTGCTGGAGAAGCACAACAGGTCTGATGGCATCTGTTGAGTGAAAATGGAGCCGACGTTTCGAATCCAGTGACCCTCCTCAGAACCTTGAGGAGGAAACGTCACAGGATCGAAATCGTAACTCCGTTTTTCTCTCTATGCGTGCTATCAGACTTGCTGTGTTTCTTCAGTTATTTCTGCTTTTGTTTGTTTTTAGGTCAAATTTTGCCTTGCTTTATTATCTCATTAGTGGGCGGCATGGTGGCACAGTGGTTAGCACTGCTGCCTAACAGCGCCTGAGACCCGGGTTCAATTCCCGACTCAGGCGACTGTGTGGAGTTTGCACGTTCTCCCCGTGTCTGCGTGGGTTTCCTCCAGGTGCTCCGGTTTCCTCCCACAGTCCAAAGATGTGCGGGTCAGGTGAATTGGCCATGCTAAATTGCCCGTAGTGTCAGGTAAGGGGTAAATGTAGGGGTATGGGTGGGTTTCGCTTCGGCGGGTCGGTGTGGACTTGTTGGGCCGAAGGGCCTGTTTCCACACTGTAAGTCTAATCTAATCTAATCTGAAAGACGGCCTCTCTAACAGTGCTGCATTCATTCAATACTGGTTATCCAAAAATCTCTAGGATGAGGTTTGAATGAAAAGCTCTCTAATCTGGTAGCAAGAGTGTTAATATTGAGCCAAGTTTATCATTTGTAGTATACTGTTTGATGGTTTGTTGAGATATTTTGACATTGTTGACAGAATTTGTTCCATTTCATCTTCCTCGTCTTGGAACAATTGAAGGTGGGTTATGTTTCCCATTCCCAGTGCCCATTGTTCGTGATACAACAGATTTCAACAGACAGCCCATTTCAACCAAAGTTAGCACAGCTGACGCAAACGGTGGCATATTTTTAGCACAAGAGAAAGTGAGGGCTGGAGATCAGAGCTGAAAATGTGTTGCTGGAAAAATGCAGCAGGTCAGGCAGCATCCAAGGAGCAGGAGAATCGACGTTTCGGGCATGAGCCCTTCTTCGGGAATTCCTGAAGAAGGGCTCATGCCCGAAACGTCGATTCTCCTGCTTCTTGGATGCTGCCTGACCTGCTGCGCTTTTCTAGCTACACATTTTCAGCATATTTTTAGCACAAGTTGCTGACTGCACAAGTTGTGTTTTTGCAGTCTTTATGCACTGATTTAGAACATGGACTTAACAGGCAACTTTTTCATGCAAGGGGTGGTGGATGTATGGAATGAGGAAGTGGTGGAGGATGGATGGGTACACGAATAGGAAGGGTTTAGAAGGATATGGAACTAGATTTATCGAGGATATCTGGTTAGCATGGACGAGTTGGACCAAAGAGCCTGTTTCCGTGCTGTACATCTCAATGACTCTGTCACCTTGCTTGAAAAGTTGGTCATGTCCTCTGACCTTCAGTGAAGGTTTTAAAAATGTAACTGTTCAGGCAGTAAGGATAGGTTTGTTTTAAAATATTTTATGTTTGTTTCTTCATGTGTTACTGTACAGAACTGAGTTGCTTTAGTGACTATATGTATACAAAGATACTTTAATGAATAAAGTATATTTTTGAAATGTATGAATATTGAAATTTCAGTTAGATCGAGTAAAAAGTTATTACAACAAAGGGATCTTTTATGAATTAACCATATTGCAACCAACTGAGAGTGTAGAGGAATAACTATGCGGCCAGTTCATTCCTACTGCCCCTAACAGGGGCCTTAATAATTTGGGGTATCTTTCCTGTTGATGTAATAAATTTCCCAGGTTTGGGCCATAACAATATTTTGTTAAAATAAAGCCAGAAGTGCCATTGGTCCCCACTAAACCTGTGAGACTGACCTAGATTTTTTTCTTGGTTGTGCTCATGTAGCTGGAGGTAACGTTATTATGAATTTGCTGACATTGCCAATGATACAAATAAATAATTGTACATAGAATAGATGAAAATTTGAATGTTTTTTGCTGCCATCCAGTGGTAATTCTTATTGGCAGACGAACAATTACTTTGCTACACTTACTCAGTGTTATCAAACGCATCAGTCACCAGTCACATTTGGTGAATTGAGGGTCTTGATGTGGCTGATTGTATATTTATCAGCATGTTACAAATGAACACCATAGACACTATTGTTGACCATTTGTTTTCAATATTTATATCCGCGGGCCATAAATGAATTTTAACTCTTGTGTCCATTTGGTGCGTGAAAATGTGGAAAACAGATTGTAGGATTGGTTTTAGATCATTATGCATGCATTATTTCGTTGATTACTGAGTAGTGCTAAATGTTGGTTAAATGAATATATACATGAGAAGTACATTTTTCTGGTTGTGTAATGATCTGTAAGGCATTTTGTACTGATATTAGAAACACCACAAAAAGAAAGTTCTCCATTGCATCTTTCATGACCTCAGCACATCCCACATAATTTCACTTCCAATGAAATAATTTTAAGGTGCATTCAGTGCTGTAAAGTGGGAACATTTGTAACCAATCTGCACAAAGCACGCTTCTGCAGACAGCAACATGAAAATGGACAGATAATCTCTCTGTTTTACTTGTTGAGGTAAAATATTAGTCATGGAACCAGGGGAACTGCTCTATCCTATTTCAGAATCATAGCATAAGATCTTCTCATTCTTTTGAGCGGTGTGACCATGAGGTTTGTGGTTGTGCTGAGAAATTTAGGATTTAGTACCATGTAATGATTTGTTGGTCAATTATTTAATTTTTATTACAGTACTCTTTTACTGGGCTGTTAATCAGTGAATTTGTTTAATTGTTTTGTTGATTTGCTGAAGAGTATAAAAGAAGCTGCTAGGGTGCTGAGGGATTAAAATTAAAATAAAGATGGGGAGGGTGGATGGTGTCTCAATCTGAAAGGCAGCAGCTCCTTAATGATCCATTAAAGTGTCAGGTTAGATTTTCTGCTCAGTGAATTGGTGACCTGTATTATCAATGAATTGCAGCTGACATGAACTCTTCATGCAGACAGTTTTACATGGTTCTATGTATACACAGCATGGTTGAATATAAATAGTAATATTTAGGCAGCATGTATGAATCAATATGGGGAAAGATTTTACTTTACTCAACAGGAATGAATTGGTCCTGCTTCTGTCAAAAGAAATTATGAAACATTTGTCTGTAGGCAGATCCAAATTGTTTGCACAACATATCTCAAAATAAAAACAAATACAGTGGATCTGAAAGGAACATAGGGAATGCTTGAGAAATTCAGCATGGCCTTGCAGCATTGTGGAGAGAGATCTCATTTTTTTTACAGGTTTGTCTGGTTTATTTGTATTCAAGCTCTACAGTTCAATCTCATGACACTGGGGACAGACTGGGCTGGGTTCTTCATTCTGTACACTGCACCCATCAGCATCAACAGGAACACCAGAAACCCAACAACTACTCCAATCAAAACAGGAGATCTGGCAGCACCATTCTCATTAAGCAGCTGCTTGGACTGGCTGTTCTCAACTTCAAGAACAACTGGACCAGGAGCACTTACCAAGGTCGCCTCATGTAGGAGAGCACTCCTGTGTGTCCTTGGACCACATCTGGTTGTACAGTCAAGCGATCTCATTGTTGAAAGAAAGGGCTAGTTGTGAATAAAACGAGCCAAGTCATTAAAAGTCTTTCTGATCTCTGCTGTCGTTGTCTTTGCTGAACATATTTCATAACCTTCCAATGATAACTGCATAAGAGTAATTTATTCATTCTCTCACTCAAGGCAGCTTTTCTTTGAAGATTTTCTTGGTTCCTCCACACATTAAATGTGCTCTGTTAAACAATTGCCCCATATTATTGCTTGGTAATATCAGCATTTGTTATCACACCATTCAAGCTGACAATATCCTTGACAGTGTGCATAGTTGAGGTCTTCTTAGAATATTTTCTCCATTGCAGTCATGAATTGATGAAAACTTCTGTTTTTATTGTAAGTCTTGTTGTAAAAGCCTTGACAGAGTTTTGCCTCATGCTGGTTTTTAATAATGTGCTAATTTCATAATTCTTGTGAAACATCCTCACTATTCCAGAAAAGCTGATGTTACAATTGTGGAATATTATGTCTTCACAATTTTTGCTCTAAAATGTGGAAATGAGAACTTTTACTTATTCTTACTTTAGTTTGTATTTTCAGAAATTTGTGAAGCTTACGAATGAAATAAATGTCAATTAACAGTGTAGGGTAATGAGGTGCTTTTAACTTCCTAGTTTCCACACCACACATTGTTAGATGTTTGAAAGTCAGATACAAATTATCCTTCAGTCGAGTCAAAAGCAAAGTGGGGGACATCATGAACACATGCCAAATGCTATCACTCTGCAACATAGTGTGTGCAAAGTCCGGTGTTTGCTTTATTGATAGTGAGCTAACATGTGCTCGCACACACCAATTGCATCGCTTTATCATATAACATGAAAACTGAGACATTTGCTGTTAAACCTGTTAAGGAGGAGACCAGAAGTCAAATGCTGCTCACATTTAGATTTATTCACAAAATAAGACATTATAAATGTTTAACATATTACCAATGTTTCTAAGTTTCATTTTATATATGCCAATGTAATTATTCAATGAGTGCAGCCCACTGTACACACACAACTTTATACAATGCATATTTGTATTTGTTCATTTACTCAAGGGTCGAACAAATTTAAGCTTATACGTATACACTGTCGAGATGTGTTTGATTTCATAGATGAAATTTGACCTTTTAGGCATTGAGTGATATTTGTACCACGTTTTCATACTATGTCTCTGTGAAATTGCATCTGAAGACAAATGTTTTTCACAGACGTCTGATCAATTAAGTGATTGGTGTTTTACCTATGCCTGTCCTGGTTGATCTCTCTGAAACAAGAAGTAACCGACCTTACATTTAAATCACCATGCATTTCACTAGCATGTCACCTTTATTAGTGGTTTGGAAAAATACCACAATGATATATATAAAAGATTGTCAGTAATCATCATCTTTTTACCATGTAGCTTGTTTTTTATACACATGAAATGATGATTTGATATCAATTGAATTCAGTAATATCACTCTTACACTGAATGGCAAAGTTATGAATTGAAATTTCTTGCTGGCATATGATCTACACCAGGATCGCTTACCATCCTTCAGCTGGTCTGACAAAATAACATTTCTGGACTGCATTTTTCAAAGATACATACATGTAGTGACAATACAGGCAGATAACTAAAGTTCCAGTCATTCCCTTGCTGTTTCATTGCAACTGTATAACACCGTGGAATTTTAATATGCAATAATCATTGGAAGGGTTCTTGTGTTGCAGTAGCAGACAGGAGGCTGGGTTCAATTCCTATCTCTGCTAGAGTTGTGTAATAACGTCTGTGAAAAGGTTAGTTAGAAAACATTTTTGGAATAATCAGGCTAGATTGAGTAACGTTATTGGAGTCTGGCTTGACTGAAATCAGCTCCCCTTTACTGGAGAGGAAATGGAAACTGTTTATGTAGTTGAAGAAGGATATGTGAATGATGTGAAAATTACAAAACCTTCTGCTCTATTTATTCATTGAAAGAGAAGCACCATTAAAACACCTAATCAAAATACAGTATAGACAAGAGTATAATTTTCAATTCTAGCCCATTCTATTTCTAACAAATTTATTTGTATTTCAAATTTCCAGCAGTTGCAAATGTTGCTTTACATTTGTTTCTTTTTTCAAAACTATATTTTATTCATAAAATTTGCAAACAAAAACATTACAAAACAATTTGATTTAAGTATTACAGGATTTGTTTTACATAGCCTTCATGTTTAGCAAATGCATCCCAAGGGTCAGAAATGCAGCCCAGGGCAAGACATATCAAATTTCAACTGGTGCAATCCACATAATATTCTCTATCCAGCATATTAATCGCTACATTATTTGTACGTTTGTCGGATTCATTCTAATTGAATTCGGCATCAACTTGCTCATCATTTCTTACATAACACTGAAAACCTATGGCCTGTACTGCTTTCATCACTGTGCCTGATCACAAAGTAGTGCCTAGCTCTCCTCAGTCGAGGATAATCTCAGGGATCCGGAAAGAATTCTGCTTTCAAATTCTAGATCAATTTAGAAGCCAACTGTGGATTCACTCAGCAAAAAAGTTGTCAGAGAATGAGTGTATACGTTGCTTGCAGAAGCGATTCTGATAGGGGGCAAAACCGTTTTGAGTCAGATGTGTGAAATTATCCAGGAATTGAATATAAAAGTGTAAATGAACTGCAATAGTAAATGAGTAGGCAACATTATAGAACTCACGAGCATTGAGGTGGCACTTATAAAGCGAGACCATCTGCTAGAGCCCCGTTCAATTCTCGGAATAAGCCAGTTTCCATAGTTGAGTCGTACGTCCGGTGCCGGCCATAGCGATGGCTGCTGAATGCCTTTGTACTGTGGGCATTACAAAATAAATAAAATGTGATAACACATTAATGTGACCAACCAAAGTAAGAGGGAAAGAAAGACTTGTATTTATATACTGCCGAGCATGCTATCAGGGTTCCCCAAAATGCATTACAGCCAAATAAGTTTTTATTAAGTACAGACGGAAATATAGGAGGCAATTTGCACACATTTAGATACCATCAACAGAGCTGTGTTAAGACAGAGTGAAAAATAACTTTTGGATAGACAAGCAGAAATACACCACTCTTTAAAGTTTATAGGATTTCAGGGACTTAGTTAAGTGCAAAATATTCCTGATACAGTTTTAAGTGGTTAATTAGATTAATTTATAAGCCTCATTTAATTCATGTTGTGAAGTATTTCAAGCAGATTACACCAAGTTAATATATGGTTGGTAATGGAATGATTAGTAGTTTCATTCTTAATTGTATAAATTTGATTTTTAAAAAAAATTACAGAATACATTTTTCAAATCTCAATTCCAACAGATGGTAAAAGTTTACAAGCCCCCCCAGAAACATTGAACAGAATAAATCTGCATCAACATTATTAAGAAGCAAGTGCAAAGTGTTGGAAGAAACTGTTAGTTATCTGTAGTTAATTATGCTTAAATAGACCAGCTCCAAATTAAAATTCAGCTACTCTTATTTAGTGTTCCTTACAAAAAGTTCAGCTTTACTGTGATAATTCATAATATTGCAATTTCCCATTGCTATTTATCCAGCGTGTTTAGAGGGAGCATTCACAGCCAAGCCCATGAGCTGAAATGTGATCTCATGTGTGAAATGTCTGGGATAGTGGTAACTATCAGTGAGCCTCTAACCCTTCAAGTATACACTGCAAATAGTGCTGCATGCCTTCATCATTTCCAGACCATTCTGAACTGATCAGAAAACACTGCATTGCCAAACTATGAAGTTAAGGCTCATATGAAATGTCAAAAGTCAAACTAAATAGAATCATATTTTAAAATAAAAGGAGTATTAACGAATGCTAATAATTTCCAGTCTTATCCTAAGATCAACTACCACACTGTTTAGAGATGCATAATTCTACATAGCAAGATGGCTCTGATTGCCACAGAGTTCCTTCTTGCTTTAGTAACTTGCACGTGAATTTTCCAAATGATAGATGAATTGGAAAAAATAGCTTTCCATAACTTGATTTATTCCATTGCTCATCAACTCTGAGGATCACCATACCTCAGGCAAAGGGCAACCATGTTCCATGGTAATCTTGGGCAGTATGTGAATGGGACCCACGTTGCTGGTATCAATCCACATCACAAACCAGCCTTCCAGCCAAATGAGATAGTCAACCCCCAAAAATTACATTTGTAACCAGATTTTATAACCAAAAGTGAAATAAACTGTATTCACTACTGGCCTCAAAAAAGCTACCCTGTGAAATGGTTTCCTTTTCTCTTAAGTCAAAGACATGTCTTGGTCCACAAGCTGTCTGTCAGTATATAGACAGCCAATCACTTTAAACATTTACATGTAAGCATCCAGGATCTTAAAAACAGTTAATATGTATAATTTGCTTTTGAATGTTTGGATAGTGAAGTCAATGGTTATGATTGGATTAACATGGCAACTGAAATAATAGTAAACATTTTACAAAGAGGGATTCTTAACATTATGGAGAAATGTGTCATTTTAGAAATATAAAATAAACTTTTTGGAGTCAGTGAGGGTACCTAGATTTAATTAGGAGTACACCACTAAAATTCTAATTGTTAATTCAACAAGGTGTAATTAGTGAATCCTACAGCATCATAGTGGAAAATCTAATCAATTGATTTGTAGTTAATTGAAGTCAACAATGCAGAGTAGTTGATGGTAACTTTTGGATTCCTTGTTGGTATGCACATGTGTGGAGTCCAAAAATTGAGGGAGTTGCCATGGGAATCCTCAACATTCATTTTGGACCCAATGAAGTCTCATGACAGCAGCTTAAACATTGACCAGTGAACCTCCCTGTCACTACAATGTGCCAAGACAGCACCAACACCCTCCATCCTGACTCATGAATCAGCACTCACCCATTTTCTACATTACTTGCAGGAAGCACTGAGGTTGGTAAGATTTGGAACAAAACTGCCATAGTAATTTAGCAAGACCAAAAATGATAGTTGTTGTGCCTCATTGTGATATGGTTTTTCCTTTTTTAGATGATTTGTATAGTTCTTTAGCATCAATGACATGGCCTAAATGTTTAATGGAAGATTTAATAAATCATATTTATCTTTCCTCATTCTGACATATAATCTTCATATCTAAAAATAGCTAAATAGTGAAGATAGAGTCATACAACACAGAAAAGGCCCTTTGGCCCAACAAGTCTGCACCAACACAGGTGGGCGTTATTGCTATCAATTCACATTTATTTGGTTAAGTATTGGTAATGCAACTTACATGGGAATGCTGATAGTCTTCCTAGATAACCTTTATGAAGTGAGAACTACAAACAGTCTTTATGTAGATGTTTTCTACTTCAACCAAATAGAGAGCATATGATTGACAGCAAAGTTAATAAATACACAAGAAATAATCCACCACTATCAAAAGTGGTGGACATGGGACTACATGGCAAAATTATAGAAATGGACCCAGAATGGATGCCAAATGCCAAATGGAAACTAAAACAATCTATACAAGCAAGATGTCTCCTTGAGGGAATGAGGGTCATTGTTCCACCACAGCTAAGGAAACATGTGCTAAATCAACTAGATGAAGATGATAGCAGAAGCTATTTTTGGTGGCCAGGGCTTGACTTCATAATTGAGGAGAAGGTGTATGTACAGATTGTGCAAGATTTCACAACCTACCTCCATTCACACCATTACACCATGACAATGGCCAGAAAGACCATGACAAAGAATCCATATTGACTACACTGAACCTTTCAAGGATGAATGTTTATCAAGGTGAATGATATGTTTACGAAAAGTCTGAAATCACCATCATGAAGATGACACGTTCAGAGAAAATCATTGAAAGATTGGGGGACATTTTTGTGACGTTTGGTCATCCAGAATGAATAGTTAGTGATAATTGCACATAATGTACATCACAAGAGTTTACAGACTAAAGCGGAAAGGTATCCAGTTCATTATCACCCAGTCACAAATGATTTGGCACATAGGCTTGTTCAGATAATGAAATATTCTTTAAAGGTAACTTGAGAACAAAGATCGCAATCCAGAAGATTGATCTCATTTTATTAACATACTGGAAACAACCTACTCAACAACTCAAAGTTCTCCAGCATTGTTTACAATAAAGCATCAGTTGCATACAATATTTGATTTGTTGAACCACCCCATGACAAATGACTTTGATGACAAGAAACAATTGAGAGAATGAGAGAGTTTTACAATGAGAGAACAAGGCCAAATGCTAAGTTTTCCAAAGAAAGAAGTAACGATGAGCGATTACAACATGGGTGAGAAGTCAGTACCAGCCATCATTGTCACACAGACTGGACCGGTACAGATTTGAGATGATGTAGTATGGAGAAGATATGCAGATCAACTCTTGGAAACCAGATTGAATGTATCAAGGACAACACTGAAGATCCACAAAGAACAATCTGTGAATGCACAATGCATACAATTTCCCCCAGCAGGACCTCGCTTGTAAAGATTTATAGTCCCAACATCTCTTTCTCTAACCCACCCCTGGTAGGAAAAACAGCAATATACTGCATGAAGTGGCAGCCATTTGAAATCTCACTGTTGAGCAGTTGAATTTGACAAAAAAGTTGTAAGATTTGAGGTCCACATTCTCGACATTATCCCTCCATCCTCATTGAACTTTCAGCCTCCCCTCATTTCTACCCCATTATATTACACATATGTACTATATTAATATTATACACAGGTTACCCCAAGAAACCATGGCCTTGTGAGTTACCAAAGTAACATGCAGTTCAAGCCCATACTCATTGGAATTTAGAAGAATGAAAGGAAACCTTATTGAACATATAAGAATCTTAGGGATCTTGACAGAGTAGATGTGGCATATAAGAATCTTAGGGATCTTGACAGAGTAGATGTGGAAAGGTTGTTTCCCCTTGTTGAAGAGTGTAGGATCAGACGGCATAATCTCAGAGTAAGGAATCACATATTTCAAACAGGGAGAGGGGGATTTTCTTCTCTCAGAAGGTAATGAGCATGTGGGCTGTTGAGGCTGGATCATTGAGAATATTCAAGGCTGAGATAAACAGATTTTTAATCAGTAAGGGAATCAAGGGTTATGGGGAAAAGGCAAGAAAGTAGAATTAAGGATTATTAGATCAGTTATGACCTCACTGAATGGTAAAGCAAACTTGATGGGCTGAATGGCTTACTTTTGCTGCTGCATCTTAATTAACAGGGATTTGAGCATGAAATCTGGGTTGACACTGAATTACAGCTTCAGAGGAGTGCCATTTTGTTAGAGGTGTATCCATTAATACTGTAAGGAATGTTCTATTGGTGTCATTTATCCAGCATTTCTTAAAATAGCTAACTAGTCATTAATCTCATAGTTGTTTGTGGGATGTCACTGACTGAAAATTGGCTATGTGTTTCTTAAAAAACAGTAGTGACTGCTCTTCAAAAGTGTTTTCTTGGCTGCAGATTACACTGAGACATCCTGAGATGAAGAAATGATCTATATATATGTATATATGCATGGAAGCTTCTTCTTTCTACGGACATAAAGTACATGTAAAAAGTTCCATTTGCCAGCTACGTGACTACTTTCTCAACAATGGGAAGAGTTTGCTTGACATGAATGTGATCATGGCAATAAAGTTTTGAGTTTGTCAGCAATGTAATGATTGTGTACATGAACAGCATGCAATAGATTAGCTGGTATCAGTTACAGTATAACTTAGATCATGTAGAAAGTCACAACTTAAAAAGAACTCAAGGTTGCCATTTTAGTTTTCA
Organism: Hemiscyllium ocellatum; assembly: GCF_020745735.1. Classification (NCBI taxonomy): domain Eukaryota; kingdom Metazoa; phylum Chordata; class Chondrichthyes; order Orectolobiformes; family Hemiscylliidae; genus Hemiscyllium; species Hemiscyllium ocellatum. The sequence goes on along the minus strand of NC_083415.1, from coordinate 13,919,281 downwards.
TTAAACATAGTTCATGTCTTCCAGCACTCAACAATGGAAACAGAAAGAGCAAAGCTCTGTACATTTGTGGAAGCACAAATCCATTGCAAAAATCCATTGGTGTAAGTAAATATTCATATACTCTTCAAAGAAAGCTTTGTAGTGTTATTACCTGACCCAGTTCATGTTCCCTGATTCCTAATGGTTATAGACAAACTATTGGGTGGAGACGGATAAACTGGCCCCTTCTTTACTCACTCACCCCATGATTGATTGCAACAAGGTTAATTTTCAAAAGATCCTTTGCATTCTGGATTTCTTTCCTCCAGACCCAAATACGTAAATGGTTTAAAAGGACCCAATTTTTAACCAGTATTTCTTGAATTAATAAAAAGAATGAATGTATTAATTACCACATTCAAAAAGAAATTCTATTGCAACATGCGCGCGCGCGCACACACACACACAAAATGCGGTGAGTCCAAAAATAGTAAAAATGAAAGTTTATACAGATCAGTGTTTGGACTGTGTGAGGTCCAGGTATGATGTTGTTATTAGGCAGTATCAGAAACAATGACTATTGCAGTTGAAGGTTGATTTTCAAGATTCTTGGTTTTGCAGGCTGATGGAAATACCTTTGTCCTGATTATTTCTTTAACTGGTTTGTTACACTCAAAGTGAGAGACATTCTGATTTACCTGTAATGCAGGGTGACGAAAGGATGGTCCTGTCACATGCTGACACTTGAATGGTACACATGGAAGTATTAAATCCCACTGATCCATTCCAGTAAATTTGAAACTGTCTTTTTAACCTTTGTCTTTGTGGATTCTTCAAAGTGCAAACCATAAAATGTGTCTGCAATTTAGGACATAACATGCAGCACTTGCTGATGAGCAGGGGTTATCTGTCCCTTATTGTCTTTGTATTGCCGAAAGATGACAGTCTAATTTACTTAATGTTTCCCTAACATGTTACAAAACATTGGACAAACAGGCAGAAAAGTAGCCACCAGGATGTATGAACACCAATTAGCCACAAAAAGACATGACCCTCTCTCACTAGTGTCCTCACATATGGATGAGAAAGGACACCACTTCAACTGGGATAATAAATCCATCCTAGGACAGGCCAAACAAAGATATGCACAAGAATTCCTAGAAGCATGGCATTCCAACCGGAACTCTATCAACAAACACATGGAGTTAGACCCCATCTACCACCCGCTGAGAAAAGGAACAGGAAGTGACTTCACCACAGGAAATAACATCACCACAGGAAATGACATCACCAACCCAAAGAAACCCAAACATATAAAGAAAAGCAGGAATTTTCAGCATTGCTTCGCATGAGGTCCACTAAAGATATTATCTAGTAAGGTAACAAAACATCTGGAAATGAAACTTTCAGCTCAGTGAGCAAACCTACATCCAAAACTTCAACCTGAACTATAAATCTTCACAAAACTCACTATGTTACAATAAATCAGTCCCAGATGGAATTTTTGCACCTGTAGTTCTCTTGCCTCTATCACAGGCCTTTATGTTCAGAAAAAGTATTTTGGAATGAAGGGCTAAAGATGTCCAGTACTTTGGAGTTCTGACCCATTGCCCTGGCAGTAGGAGGGGAGAATAAAAGAGCTTTGAGCATTCGAATATAAAGATTTCTTGAGGGATAGGAACAGTGCCTTGAAGTGATAACAAGAACAAATGGAATGGTGGATTCAAAACCTAATTAATTATGATATGAATATTATTTTATCCTTATGCATAACATTTGTCAGGCTTCACTTGTATCATTATGTTTAATTTTGATCTCATCACATGATGGGTGATATTACGTAGAACATAGAAAATTACAGCGCATTATAGACCCTTCAGCCCTTGATGTTGTGCTGACCTGTGGAACCAATCTCAAGCCCATCTATCCTACACTATTCCATGTTTATCCAATGACCACTTAAATGCCCAATTAAAAAGTTGGCGAGTCTATTGCAGTTGCAGGCAGGGCGTTCCACACCTCTACTACTCTTTGAGTAAAGAAACCACCTCTAACATCTGTCCTAAATCTATCAACTCTCAATTTAAAGCCATGTCCCATCGTGCTAGCCAGCACCATCTGAGGAGAAAAGGCTCTCACTGTCCACCCTCTGTAACTCTCTGGTTATCTTAAATGTCTCAATTAAGTCACCTCTCAAACTTCTGCACTTTAATGAAAACAGCCTCCGGTTCCTCAGCCTTTCCTCATCAAACTTTCCCTCCATACCAGGCAACATCCTAGTAAAACACCTTGGATCCCTTTCCAAAGCTTCTATATCCTTCCTATAATGTAGTGACCAGAACTATACTGAATTGTCTAAGTGTGGTCACACCAGAATTTTGGACAACTGCAACATGACCTCATGCCTCCAAAGCAAAATCCCTCTACCAATAAAAGCTAACACATCATATGCCTTCTTAACAACCCTATCAACCTTGTTGGTAACTTTCAGGGTCTTTGTACATGAATACTGAGAGCTCTCTTCACATCTACACTGCCAAGAACCATACCATTAGCCAGTACTCTTTATTCCTGTTGCTCACCTCACACCTTTCCACATTAAAAACCATTTGCCACCTCTCAGCCCAGCTCTGCAGCTTCTCTCTGTCCTTCTGTAACTTGCAACATCCTTTGGCACTGTCTACATCTCCTCTGACCTTAATGTCATCTGCAAATTTACTAACCCATCCTTCTTTGCCCTCATCCAGGTAATTTATAAAAACGATGAACAGTAGTGGACCCAAAAACAGATCCTTGTGGTACACCAGTAGTAACTGAACCCCAGGATGAACATTTCCCATCAACCATCACCCTCTGTTTTCTTTCAGCTGGCCAATGTCTGATCCAAATTGCTAAATCAACCTCAAACCCATGCCTCCATATTTTGTGCTATAGCCTACCAAGGAGAGCCTTATCAAACACCTTACTGAAATCCATATACACCACATCAACCACTTTACCCTCATCCACTGTTTTGGCACCTTCTCAAAGAACTCAATAAGGTTTGTGAGGCATGACCTACCCTTCACGAAACTGTGTTGACTATCCATAATCAACTTATTCCTTTCTAGATGATTATAAATCCTAGCTCTTATAATCTTTTCCAACACTTCACCCATGACTGAAGTAAGGCTCACTGGTCTATAATTGCCAGGGTTGTCTTTACTCTCCTTCTTGAACAAGGGAGCAGCATTTGCTATCCTCCAGTCTTCAGTCTATCCTCCACTCATTGCAATAATGTAGGAAAACTAGGGGAGGGAAATATATATATACATGCTGTATTTTTTGTTTTAGAATACACAAAAGTATGAATACAGCTAGACAGATAATGATCTGGTCAAATAACTAGGGTGTTGCAATAGTTGAATTTCTAAACTGAACACAATATTTGTTGTTGTGTCACCATAGTCTTAACAGATTATAGGGCTGCTCTCTCATTAGAGGGAAGTGACTGGTGGTGATTTAACAGGAGAGCCACCAAAGGGGAGAGGTTGAGAAGCAGGGTCCTTCATGGTAACCTCAAACCAATGATGGGAATTGAACCCATGCTGTTTGCATCATACTACTCTGCAAACAAACAATCCAGCCAACTGAACTAAACCAGTTGCCAAATGTAATATAAAATAAAACTGCAATATCAACGGTTACTGAGTTATGGAGTCATAAAGCCATAGAGGTATACAGTACTGAAATAGAAACAGGCCTCCGGCCCAACTTGTCCATGTCGACCAGGTTATCTAACTGAACTAGTCCCATTTGTCTGTGTTTGGCCTATATCCCTCTAAACCTTTCCTTTTCATGCATCTGTTCAATTATCTTTTAAACATTGTAATTGTACCCTTCTTTACCACTTCCTCTGGCAGCTCATTCCACATAAATACACTGCTCTCTGTGTCAAAAAGTTGCCCCTCTGGTCCCTTTTAAATCTTTCCCCTGTCACCTTAAATCTATGTCCTTTGATTTGGAACTCCCCTATCCTGGGGTGCTTTATCCATATCCATCATGATTTTATAGACCTCTATAAGATCACCCCTCAACCTCCTACACTTCAGGGAAAAAAGTAGTAGCCTTTCCTTATAACTCAAATCTCCTGGTCTCAGTAATGTCCTTGTAAGTCATTTTGCACCCTTTCCAGTTTAATAACATCTCAGATGACAACTTCTTTGCCACAAAACAATTTATAAACTGGAATGAATTCAGAATGACAGATATTTTATAGTAGTGACATAGAATTAACATGAAAGTAAACTCTCTTGATATAGAACAATCTAAACTGCAACATTAATTAAGTGGTATAATTTATTTCATTGTGTTCTCTTAATTGTGTTTAATTACATTACTATTGGTGATTCTCCCACCATCAAAATATGAAGGAGTCACCATTGATCAAGAAATCAAGCAGTCAAATATTGTGGATTCCACAGTGATTAACTCAATCCCCTGGTGGACGTCCTTGGTTCAGGAGATAATGTTCCTTGCATTGAGCCAGAATCTCTTGAGTTCAAGTCCCACTCAAGGAGCTGTTGGTCGTGGAAGAACATTCATGATAAGGTTTAACAGGTTGATAATCATCCTGAACTTGCAACATCTTTCTACCATGCTCCAAAGGAATAAAACGCCTTGGTGAAGATACAAAACAAGTACAGTCACCTCTGACTGTGCAGATCCTCTCCACCACCATCAGACACTATTCAGTGGTATGAAGAAAGTGAGGACTGCAGCTGCTGGAGATCAGAGTCAAGAGTGTGGTGCTGGAAAAGCACAGCAGGTCAGGCAACATCTGAGGAGCAGGAGACCATTCAGTGGTATGCATGCATAGTCTCCTCCTGTCTAATTGACTATAGCTGCAACAGCAATCAAAAAGCCTGGCACATTTCAGGTCAAATGATTAGCATGATTGCTATGACATGCATTGGTCTAAGTATTTACACCTTCCACTTCTAGCACATAGTGCATTAACCATTGGAAATGCCACAGCAACTAACCACCAGCAATTCTTATGAAATTCTCATCTGCTGCTGCCTGTAAGAGCAAGGGCAGGAGGCATATGGGAACATTATTGTTTTAATGTCATGTTATTATCATTTGAATATATATTACTTTACCATTGTTCCTCAGCCAAACGTTTGGAACTTCGGAACAGAAGACGGGAGTATCTTCCACAATTCAAGAAGATGGCCAACAATGGCATTTCATAGCAACTTATAAACTGATGATAAATGCTGGCTTTGTCAGTAATGCATACACCTTGATAATTAATTTAAATAAACTTAATCTGACATTATGACTGATTACAACAAATTCTCCCTGTCATGAAAATGAATGCAATATAAATTCTGTAGAACAGAGACATTTCAAAAGTACCTTATTGGCAGACCTCAAAATCATGAAAAATGAGAAGCTTCTTTTTTGCTACAAAAATACTGCACCATTTTTCAAGCTGCATGACAACACCAATATCATAGAAACATCCGCAATCACAAATTATTTATTGTTTTTTGGAATCTTGTATACTCATATACTTAAGATATCAGCATATTGGGAGTAGTAGAACTGTCTTAAGTCAGAAGTTTACAGATTCATGTACCACAGTAGATAAGTAATGTTGATTTGAATATTAAATTAAGACTCAAATTACACTTACAAATGAATTTAAAAAAGAGCCTGTGACTTCTTTTGAATTCTGCTGACTGTGCTGGCCATTATTTAGCCCTCAACCAATATCATTTAAACAAATTACCTGGGCATTTCCTCAATGTTCTATGTGGGAGATATATTTTGTGCCAAGTTACATACTCCTGCCCTTCAAAAGATTTGTCTTTGAAGTGCTTTGAAATGTCTTGTGGTGCAAAAGGTATGACATATGAATACAAGTTTTATTTTTAACTGTCAAAACTCCCAGTGTATCAGAAGCTAACATTTGCATGGATTTTGGCATTTCATTTCCATAAAAAGCACTTCAGAAGTGGCTGACCACTTACCTGTAATCAAAGGAGAGTGCACAGAGTTAAGACTAATACATTGGCATTTATGGAGATTGTCTGATGGTTAGGAAGCCAAGAGTGGAGGACATGGCAATATTGTAGTGACATCACTAAACAATGGATGTGAACATAGGAGGTATAGTTAGTAAGTTTGCAGATGACACCAAAATTGGAGGTGTAGTGGACAGTGAAGAAGGTTACCTCAGAGTACAATGAGATCTTGATCAGATGGGTCAATGGCCTGAGAACTGGCAAATAGAGTTTAATGTAGATAAATGTGAGGTGCTGCATTTTGGAAAAGCAAATCAGAGTAGGACTTATACACTTAATGGTAAAGTTCTTTGGAATGTTGCTGAACGAAGAGACCTAGGAGTGCAGGTTCATAGTTCCTTGAAAGTAGAGTCGCAGGTAGATAGGATAGTGAAGAAGGTGTTTGGTATGCTTTCCTTTATTGGTCAGAGCATTGAGTATACAAGTTGGGAGGTCACATTGCAGCTGTGAAGGACATTGGTTAGGCCACTGTTGGAATATTGTGTGCAATTTTGATCTCATTCCTATCAGAAGGATGTTGTGAAACTTTAAAGGGTTCAGAGACGATTTACAAGGATGTTGCTTGGGTTGGAGGATTTGAGCTACAAGGAGAGGCTGATTGGGTGGGGCTGTTTTCCCTGGAGTGTCCAAGGCTGAAGGGTGACTTTGTAGAAGTTTATAAAATCAAAAGGGGCATGCATAGGATAAGTAGACAAGATCTTTTCCCTGGAGTGGGCGAGTCCAGAACTAGAGGACATAGCTTTAGGGTGACAGGGAAAGATATAAAAGGGACCTTAGGGGCAATGTTTTCACACAGAGGGCGGTGTATGTATGGAATGAGCTGCCAGCGGAAGTGGTGGAGGCTGGTACAATAACAGCATTTAAAAGGCATCTGGATGGGTATATGAGTAGAAAGGGTTTAGAGTGATATGGCTGCAAATGTGTTGCTGGTCAAAGCACAGCAGGTTAGGCAGCATCTCAGGAATAGAGAATTCGACGTTTCGAGCATAAGCCCTTCATCTCCAGCATCTGCAGACCTCATTTTTTACTTAGAGTGATATGGGCCAAGTGCTGGCAAACGGGACTAGATTAGTTTAGGATATCTGGTCAGCATGGACAAGTTGAACTGAAGGGTCTGTTTCCATGCTGTACATCTTTATGACAATGTGACTCTAGGTTACCCAAGGTAAAGCTCTGAAGACATGTATGGAATTCAAATTGAAATTGAATAGAATTGAAGGGTCATCTCAGTACTGGTGACTGTGAAGCTATAATTAAGGGTGGGCAGCAAATGTTGACCTTGCTGTTGCCCACATACTGTGGAAGAATAAATAAAGTAAGGGATAAACTGGGCATTTTCAAGTTAGCAAGCTGCAACTGGTGGAATGTCACAAGGATTAGTGCTGGTGCCTCTGATATTTACACTCTATATTCATGAATTAGGCTGAAATGCTGAGAGTAATAATACAAAGCTAGGTAGAAACATAAGAAGTGATGAGGACACCCAGGCTGCCAAAAGTCTTATACATGTTATTGAATGGACAACAAGGTAAAAGATGAGCTACATGTGGGGAAGTGTGAGGTTTGACAGTAAGGATTAAAAAGGAAAACGTTTTGCAGATGCTCCAAGAGACTTTGGTGTACACCTACAAGAGAGGTGAATGGTATGTTGCCCTCCACTGCAAGGAGACTAGAATATAAGAATGGTCTTGATTCATTGAAACACAGAATATAGGAGCAAGAGTCAGCTATTCAACCCCTCAAGCCTGCTCATGGCTGATCATCAAGATCAATCCCACCCCCTACCCATCTCCCTTGATCCCTTAATCCATATGAGCTTTATCTACCCCTTTCTTGAACTGATGACATTCAATTGTATAAGGGTTTGATGAGATCATACGTGGAATATTGTGCTCTGCCTCATTGTCGATTTTAAAGGATCTTGTACTGGAAGCAGCAACGAATATTCACGAGGTTGGTTCATGAGATGAATGGTCTGGGCTGTGAATGGAAACTGAGTGAATTTGACCTGTTTAGGAGAATTAAAGGCAGTTTCATTGAAACAAATGGTTCTGGAGAGGTTGGGCTAGGCAGTCACTGAGAAACTGGCTTGGGAGTTTAGAACATTTGGAGAGGCACAGTTAATCATTTCAGACTGAAAGGAGACACTTCTTCACTGAGAGTGTTGTCAGTCTTTAAAGTTCTCTATCCAAGAGAATTATGGATGCTCCATCACCAACCATATTCAAAGTTGAGCCAGGCTGATTTCTTTTGGGGAATTAAGAGGTCGAGCAGAAGGCAGGATAGTGGAATTGAAAGCAAAGGGTTAGTCAAGAAGGTATTGAATACTGGGGTAATGCGGTCACTGGCCCTAAAGGACTCTGTTTATATTCTTTTCTTATGCCTTTCAGAAAGCGAAAGGTACCTGAGAATTTAGTAGTACAACTTATTTTGTATAGTCACGATGTTTGCACTTATCAGAAATGGGAAATAATTAAATAGAAACAGAAACAGTGGAGTATAGCCAACATGCATGGCAATATCTGTGGAGAGAGAAACATTTAAGATCCTTCTTTCTGCAGGATTTTTGACCTAAAGCATCAACCCTCTTTGTCTCTTTATCAATACGGCCAGATAGGCAGCAACTCTGTTTTAGTTGTCACGTTTCCAGCCCAAGCAATGGTTTTTAAATTTGTGAAAGTAATGACAATTCTGTGCACAGTATTCGGTTAATCCAGATCACCAAGACCTACTCTGTCAATGAAATCCTCAGCAATGAAAGTGGCCCTCAATCCGCTCCAGAGCCAACCCTTCCTGTCTCTCCTGATGGATTTGTCACTCCTGCTTATGAGGTTGATAATTTCCGGCTGATATGCGCTGCTTTATGTTTCATGGACCAGTTGCCCATTGAATAAATAGCGGGAAATTATGAGCATGATAGCCCTGTCGAAACTAACACAAACTCCACCGTCAATTTTACTCTATTGCCGTCCTCTTTTCGGGGAGTTCGGACTTAACAATTTTTTTGAAGTACGGTAGTAAATCAATTACGCAAAGTCTGTCTTCGCCGTTAATGCTCATTTCACCTTGTTTTTAGGGGATGATATTTCGTTTGATTACTGGGACTCATTTCGGTGAATTTCTCAGGGGGATGTATAACCGTCTGTGCCTTACATTTGTTAACCTTGCTTCCCCAAAACACAGCATTACTCGGCCCGTTTTATTCCGCGGGTTCACACGACAGAAGGTGCTGTCTCAGCAGAAACGATATATCTGGGTTATTTATTTTTAACTGAACGCTCCTCTGCGTTACCATATAGGGAGACAGGCAAGTGCCCCGTGCAGTGACATCTGCAGCGGCTGAGCGCAGTCTTGAGATGCTGTGTAACACTCGAGACTCTCACAGAAATCTTCGAGATCTTCAAATCTAATCTTAGACATTCCCAAAAAGGAAGGCATCTGGTTCAGTAATCCTTCCCAGTCTGGGTCCAATTGGCAGGCAATTTGTCCTGCAGCTTACTAATCAAGCATCTCATTCGAATAATTATTTTATTCTGTTGTAGGATTTGAATGTCGCTGGTAAAGCCAGCGTTTGCTGCACACCCCTAATTGCCTCTGAACTGGGTAGTTAGCTCGGCCATTTCAGATGAGCAGGACAGTCGACGTTTCGAGCATCAGCTGTTTAGCAGGATTCCTGAAGAAGAGCTTATGCTGGAAACGTCGACTCTCCTGCTCCTGGGATGCTGCCTGACCGGCTGTGCTTTTCCAGCACTGCACCTTACTGCTCTGATCTCCAGCATCTGGAGTCCTCGCTTTCCCCTAGGCCATTTCATAGGGCAGTTAAGAGTCAATTAACCACATTGCTGTGGGTCTGAAGTCACATTTAGACTAGCCTTGGATCAGGATGGCAGTTTTCCTTCCCCTGAAGGGCATTGTTGAACCAGATATGTTAATCCAACAATTGCCACAGCCACCATTACCAAAACTGGCTTTTAATTTCAGATGTTGTTGATAGTTTAAATCAACCTGCTCAGATGTGTTGTGTCAAACCTCCATAGTACATTGGACTTCTGCGCTACAGGTAGGACAGCACCACAGCAGCACTCAGTTCCAGATTTTAATGAACTTAATTTAAATACCTCCAGCTGCCTTTGAGCATGTGCCTGCCAATCATCAGCCTGGGTTCTGTCTCCTCTGATTTATCCGGATTCAAATTTGAAGTCCCAATTTTTGTAACTTGGTTGTTTTGTTTTAATAATCTATTGGTCAGACCACCATTTCTTATATGAGTGGATAGTAACCTTTTCCTGAAAGTTCTAAAGGACAATAAATTATCACTCAGGATACTAATACTCACCCACGAGTTGTATAATCCACAAGCTGGAATGCATTTTCGATGAGGATGTGGCTAGTGTGGCTAGGATGAAGTAGTCTCATTTGTTGTCTAAACTTATCAATTGTCAAATGTCCAGGACTGCATGTCTGACAAAGAATGTACATCAACATTTTTGGACTTATATTCATCTCAAAGTGGAAGACACTGTACAGGGAAGAATTGATTCTACTGAATTTGTTGTAATTTTGAATCTGAAATGTTTTGCTCCCAGGTTGGATGCCTGACACAAAGTATATTTTGTACATATTAAGAGTACTACAATTGTATTGAAGCACCTAAAAGTAGACCCTGCTGCGGAAAGACAAGTGGAATTTTATTGCACTTCCTATAATTTTCTAATTCAAAATGTTTTGGAATGTACATCTACAAGTTTTATGAATGAAGTATATTTTTGGAAACACAATTGGCAGTATGCAGGGTGTAACTCTATTGTGGTATCAAACTGTCATATCAGAATCCAGATTAAGTCCAGGCATTTTAAAAACCTACATTCAACTATTTCTCTTGTCTGGATGCAACCATAACAGTATCTAAGCATTGAACATGTAAATGTCAGAAGATGGGGCTTTTTGCAGCTGTGCAAAAAACAAAGTGCAGTTATATCTTCGTCAGTAGAATTGCAGTTCCATCCAACCTGTGAAAACAAGGTGTTGAAAGCAGAAAATGCTGTAAATGGTCTGGCAGCATGTATGGAGATAGCAAGTGAACGTATTAGGGGAATGACCTTTCACCATTTGATAAGGTAAGAACTGAAGCTATATCTTTCTAACCAAGCGCTGGAGTCTAAATTCAGCCACAGAAGTCTGTTGCCATACAGGTGTTATTGACTCTACCCTGCTCAACCTCAATATCTTTAATATTTCACATGAATGAATTTTAAAAATCAACACTTACCAGTTGTGAAGCTTCCTCCAAATTGCTCTTTTTTTCACATGCGGGTGCCAGATTTGCCCAGATTGCCTTGTGCTGTCATGTCTTCACCATCCCTTTTGTCATTTAATCACTCCTAACTTCCCTTCTCTCAAATCCCTTCCATTTTTTGCTATTTTCTTTTCCAACTTTCACAGGCTTTCTGTTTATTTAAAAACTAAAAATCACACAGCACCAGGTTATAGTCCAACAGTATCATTTGGAAGCACTAGCTTTCGGAGCACAGCTCCTTCATTACGTGGTTGTGGAGTACTGAAGAAGGAGCAGCACTCTGAAAGCTTGTGCTTCTGAATAAACTGGTTGAACTATAATCTGGTGTGGTGTGATTTTTAACTTTATACACCCCAGTCCAACACTAACATCTCCAAATGATACTTAAAAGCTGTCCATCTCATTTGTATAGAAATAAATTACCCGGAAAAATTAGTCCTGCTTTTTTCTCCAGAGATGTCACCTGAGCAACTGAGCATTTCTAGTATTTCATGTTTTCTTTTTTGATTTTTAGCATCTGCTGCATTTTGTTTTTATATTATTTGCCTTGAATATTATTGATATGTAATCAAAAACCTAACATTGTCAGGACATTTCTGTCTATTATATCTTATTTAATGTTAATTGAAGGAGTTGGTCTTATACCAACATTCTCTGCAATAGCTAATTGTTGAAAAGAAATGTTGGCTGACCCAGTCCGAAACAGACCTAGTTTTCCCTTGAAAGAACTGAGTGAATTGATGGCTGCCTCATGACCAGACAGCCTATCCCAAATGTCCTCCTTTAACATCTGGATTTGAGCTGGACTAATATGAAATTTTGATTCCTGATTTCTCCTTAGTCTATTTCACTAAAACAACCTATTCTTTTCCCCATATTTGAAACTTCGAGCACTAAATTTATACTTTTCTAAAATATAGAGTCCTTACTTCTAGCCTATCTTAAAATCAGATGGCTTACATGTGAATTATCCCAGTAGTTCTTTTCTACATTCTTTCCAACACCTCCATTGTTTCAGGAGAAGTGAGGAGAGAGGGAGCGAGGAGCAGGGGCTGCTGGGAAGGTAAATGTCCCACTTAAAAGGGAGTTACCTCGAGAGTCAGGCCTCCATTGTTTTGGGCACAGCGAGGAGAGAGGGAGAGAGGAGCTGGGGCTGCCAGGAAGGTAAGTAACTGCTTTAAAAACTTATCTCATGAATAGGTAGAGTGCACACTGAGCAGGTGTGGACACGGGACTGGTGAGTCAGTGAAATAATATATTTGGGTGGTTTCTTTACCTGAAACACTACTTAGGTAGTGTCTCCCACCTATCTGCCTCCTCTAAGCAAACAAAAAAGGCTCTGGTATTGGTCAGGTAACTTGTTTTTTGTCTATGTTCTTTATTTTTCAATAGTCTCTTTGGGAATTTAGAATAGTGGGAATGGCAGTTAGGGCAGTTGAATATTCCTCCTGCCGAACATGGGAGGTAAGGGTAACCACTACTATCCCTGCTGACTTGATCTGCATGAATTGCACCCAACTCCAGCTTCTCAAAAATCGTGTTAGGGAACTGGAGCTGGAGCTGGATGAACTTCAGATCAGTCGGGAGGCAGAGATGGTTATTGAGAGGAGTTATAGGAAAGTAGTCACATGTCAGGTACAAGAAAAAGATACATGGGTTACAGTCGAGTAACAGAAAGGGAGCTGGCAGACAGTGCAGGGATCCCCTGTGGCTGTTCCCCATGGAAACAAGTATACTGTTTTGGATACTGGTGGGGGGTGGGGGGGTGTGACTTACCAGGTGTAAGCAATGGGGCACAGGTCTCTGGTGCAGAATCTGTCCCTATTGCTCAGAAGGGGAGAGAGGAGCAGAGCATTAGTCACTGGGGACTCCATAGTTAGGGGGACAGATGGAAGATTCTGTAGGAACGGGACTGGTGTGTTGCCTCCTAGGAGCCAGGGTTCATGATGTCTTGGATTGTGTTTTTGGGATCCTTGGGGGTGGGGTAGCAGCCCCAAGTTGTGGTCCACATGAGTACTAACAACGTAGGTAGGAAAAGAGTTGGGGACTTAAGGCAGAAAATCAGGGAGCTCGTGTGGAAACTTAGTGCTAGAACAAACAGAGTTGTTATCTCTGGTTTGTTACTCATGCCACATGCTAACAAGGTGAGGAATAGGGAGAAAGAGGAGTTGAATACATGGCTACAGGGATGGAACAGGAGGGACGGTTTCAGATACTTGAATGATTGGGGCTTATTCTAGGGTAGATGGGACCTCTACAAACATGATGGTCTACACCTGAACCAGAGTGGTACCAAAATCCTGGGGGTGGGTGCTGGTGGGGGTGAGTGGGGGCGGGGGGGGGGTAGTGGGAGTGTTGCATTTGCTAATTCTCTTTGTGATGGTTTAAACTAATTCAGTAAGGAGATGGCAACCTAAATTGTCATTCCGGTATCCAGGAGGTTGAGAGTAATGAGGTCAAAAACATTGTTTCAAGGTCGTAAGAGTGCACTGGCAAGCAGAAAGCTGGTTTGAAGTGTGTATGCTTCATTACTAGGAGATTCTGGAATAAGGTGGGTGAATTTGTGACATAGGTTTGTACCTAGGACCTTGATGCTGTGGCCATTTCAGAGACATGGATGGAGAAGAGACAGGAATGGTTGTTGCACGTTCCAGGATTTAGATGTTTCAGTAAGAACAGAAAAGATGGTGAAAGAGGGGGAGGCATGGCATTGTAGGTCAAGGACATATTATGGTGGCAGAAAGGACGTTTGAGGACTCATCTACTGAGGTAGTATGGGCTGAGGTTAGAAACAGGAAAGGAGAATCACTCTGCTGGGATTTTTCAATAGGCCTCTGAATAGTTCCAGAGATGTAAAGATAAGAATTGCAAAGATGATTCTGGATAGGAGCGAGAGTAACAGGGTAGTTGTCATGGGTGTCTTTAACTTTCCAAATATTGACTGGAAATACTATAGTTCGAGTACATTCGATGGATCAGTTTTTGTCCAATGTGTGCAGGATGGTTTCCTGACACAGTATGTAGACAGACCAACAAGGGGCAAGGCCACATTGGATTTGGTACTGGGTAATGAACCTGGCCAGGTGCTAGATTTGGAGGTAGGTGAGCACTTTGATGATAGTGACCATAATTCAGCTATGTTTACTTTAGCGATGTAAAGCGATAGGTATATACTGCAAGGCAAGAGTTATAATTGGGGAAAAGGCAATTATGATGTGATTAGGCAAAATTTAGGATGCATAGGATGGGGAAGGAAACTGCTGGGAAGGGGTACAGTTGAAATTTGGAGCTTGTTCAAGGGACAGTTACCATGTGTCCTTGATAAATATGTACCTGTCAGGCAGGGAGGAAGTGGTTGAGTGAGGGAGCCTTGGTTAACGAAGGAAGAAGAATACTCATGTTAGGATGAGGTGTGAAGGCTCTGTTAGGGTGCTTGAGATTAGATTAGATTACTTACAGTGTGGAAACAGGCCCTTCGGCCCAACAAGTCCACACCGACCCGCTGAAGCGCAATCCACCCATACCCCTGCATTTACCCCTTTACCTAACACTAGGGGCAATTTAGCATGGCCAATTCACCTGACCTGCACATCTTTGGACTGTGGGAGGAAACCGGAGCACCCGGAGAAAACCCACGCAGACACGGGGAGAATGTGCAAACTCAGTCAAGTTTGTGAGGCATGATTTCCCATGCACAATGTCATGTTGACCATCCCTAATCAGTCCTTGCCTTTCCAAAGACATGTGCATCCTGTCCCTCAGGATTCCCTTCAACAAATTGCCCATCAGCAATGTCAGGCTCACTGGTCTATATTTCCCTGGCTTGTCCTTACCACCTTTATTAAATAGTGGCATCACTTTAGCCAACTTCCAGTTTTCCAGCACCTCACCTGAGACTATCCATGAGACAAATATCTCAACAAGGGGCCCAGTGATTACTTCCCTAGCTTCCCTAGTGTTCTGGAAAGTGTAAAACTAGGTAGGGCCCCTGGATGGGATTTATCCAAGGTTTCTCTGTGAAGTTAGGGAGGAGATTGTACAACCTTTGGCTTTTATCTTTATGCCATAATTATCTGCAGGAATAATGCCAGAAGACTGGAAGGTAGCAAATGGTGTCCCCTTGTTCAAGAAGGGCAGTAGGGACAACCTTAGTAATTACAGAACCTTAGTAATCACTCAACAATGGTGATCCATTGCAGACTAACATCCGCATCTCACTAACTTTTTAATGAAAATATTTGGATTGTGATTAACAATGTGATATTGACCAAATGATCTGTTTTTTTTGGGGATGTTGATGAAGGTGTGAATATTGAACATGACACCGTTCATTTGTGAGATTGTGCCATATGTTCTTGTACAACCTTCTGAACTGGCGTCTCCTTAAGGTTTCATCCAATGCACTCACAGACGCATTGGCTCCCCACTATCGCGTTAAAACAGCATACGATGATTTTTTTCCGTTTTCTCTCTGAATAAAACCTCAATTGGCGGTTAATTGGTTTCTTCTGCGTACCCCTGCCCTCCAAATACTAGAAATAAGCCCCACCCCTTCTTTAAAGACAAAGTGTCTCTTTTCCTCGAAGCTGTCCGGAGCAACTGAAAGATGTTTCCTCTCGATTTACCAGTTGCTGGTGGTCATGAATACAGCAATTAATCACCGGAAGCAGTCAGGTAAAACGAGGGATGTTATGAATATATTTACACGAAAGCTGTCTCAAAGCCAAGGAGGTACTACAGTACTGACAGTGTATGTTTCTGCTGTAGATTTGTGCTTTATGTTCATGTTTTGCAGACATTAATAATGATTCCGTATGCATCTCGCTTTCTGGATCGCTCCATGAACTGCGCGTTTAATCTCGCTGTATCGCTACTTTAATACTGACGCTGTGATCTTTTCTGTACCCTTTCCCGGTCTCTGAAGGTGCTGACGACGACACCAATATCAGATAAACTAACAACTTCCATCAGGAGAAGGATTAAATTTCATCCTCCAAAAGATGTTGTTCTTTCCACCTGCAAACGAACCAATCAGACCAAACGGGCAAACCGCTTTCTGAGTATATTAGAGAAAAGTGATGTCGGAAAATACCCTAACACATTGAAATAAATATTGAGAAAGGGATGCTACCAGATATATTACACAGAACGATTCTTTCCCTCAGTAACTTGCGAAGCAAGCCAGCGAACATTCCATGATTTGAGCTGGGTGGGGGAAGTTTGAAATCTTCACGTTGTGAGGCAAAGCCATTTGACTAAATCTACAAATGTTCGAAGTCCGAGAAACATTTAAGAAAACCACAACCACAGATTAATACGACTACGGTTAGGGTGTGAGGCCAGCAGTGAAAGGTTTACAGTATATGAGGAAATAAAGTTGTTCCTTTTGGCTCAAAAGTTACCTCCTACAAGGCACTCATAGCAAAGAACACTTGAGACACCAGCTCAGAGCCACTGGTTCAAGGTATAGTCACACTGTCACTTCACCAATTGGTTATGCAAGCTCATTTAGGTTGAAATGTGCAAATGAAAGCAAAATACTGCTAATGTTGGAATTCTGAAAGTAAAACATGCTGTAGTACGGTGCGAATATTTACGCTGGAATTTCTTTGTTGCAAGGAAGAGTTATTGAACTCAAAACGTTAACTCTGTTTTTCTATCTCCATAGATGATGACAGACCTCCTGAGTTTCTCCAGTATTTTCTGTTTTCATGACATGATAATGGGGCCCCAAGCTCTCAAGGCACACACAGAGAAAAGAAGTTAGTTCCAGAGATTTGAGGGTATCTCCTTTGCTCATCTAATTCGACTGAGTGTGGCATCAAGGAGCTGATGTCAATAGGAATCAGAGAAAACCCAAATGATTGTAGCTCTGCCCAGCACAGCAAGATAGTTGTAGTTGTTGGAGTATTTCAAAAGAAGGACAATATCCTGATGAAGGACAACAATATCCCAGGCCCAATTGTGTTCAGCTGCTTCAGCAATGGCTTTTCCTCAATCATAAGATTAGAGATGGAATGATCATAGTTCAGTTATAATGCCATTCACAACTCTTCAAATAACGAAGCAATTACCAAACCTCCCTCAACATTTTCCAAATCTTAATTTGGAAATTCCCATCACCTTTACAATCAAGCAACATGTACATGGGAATACCACCACATGCAGGTTGTATTCTAGGCCACACACGATACTGACGTGCAAATTTCTCACTGTTCCTTTACTGATCCTTAGCCAAGGGCCTGTGACTAGTTTCCTAAAGGTACATGGATTTACCTAAACCACAGGTACTTGGTATTCAAAAAATCAGCTCACCACCATTTTTCTCAAGCACAATTAAGGATGGGTATAATTGTTGAACTTGCTATACATGCTCACATC
The DNA here is from genome assembly GCF_020745735.1 of Hemiscyllium ocellatum. Classification (NCBI taxonomy): domain Eukaryota; kingdom Metazoa; phylum Chordata; class Chondrichthyes; order Orectolobiformes; family Hemiscylliidae; genus Hemiscyllium; species Hemiscyllium ocellatum. The sequence continues at coordinate 13,901,551 of NC_083415.1, read as the reverse complement.
TCATGAATAATTAAAATAAAGAAGATTTTGACTTATCAATGATCTGTATTTTATATGAAGTAACTTTTGCTTATCTTTCTGTTGTAAATTTTGTTGTTATTCTGTTCAGCAACATAGGTTTTCTTTTTTAAAAAACGCTGATGCATTTAACTGAACCTTGTACATACTGTCTGTGGCTGTGAAAAGCAGTCATCCATCGCCTTCACTGTTCTTGACCAAGCTGTCATCAGCCATCAGACTGTCAGCAGTATGAATTCTCTTTCACTCACCGCCTGTCTTGTCAAACATTCCAGACTTATCTCCTTTGAAAAGTATCTCTAAAATGCACGGCAGCTGCTTGTAATAAGAAACCAGGCTTTAAAATTGACTTTAGTTCCTGACACCTGATTCATACATGAAAGTACTAGATCAATAAATGTATAGATTATACTCTGATTTAATTAAACTAAAGACTAAATTCCCTGTCTCAAGAAGAAAGTCAATATATTCTTTGTTCACGGACTTGCCTTTACTGTGCTAAGTGGTAAAGTTCTGTCAGTATTTTGCAAAAAGACTCTTGTTTGCTCTGCTGAAAAGCTTGAGTTGACATCTGTCTTATAGAGAGATTGAGAACAACCTGATTCCAGTCAACAAAGAGCAAAAGTAATGTAATGTTACTTTGAAAATTAGACAAGTACAATTATATTGATTAGATGCAGATACAATTACGCCGTTAGCAAGAAACTGCGGGTACACTGACGGGGAAATATAAACATAAATATAGCAGCAAATACAGGTACAAACATCTTGCAAAATGCAAGTACACCTGTACTGGGACATATGTCATAGACAAATACAGGTATAACATTACGGAACAAAAACAAGTAAAGCCATCACACAAAATACATGTCATAGGCAATTATAGGACAGAATGTCATCATCTTGTATAGATGCAAATATCACAGAAGAATATATCCATCTCAACATTAAATATGCATATATCCATCTCATCACAACTAGAGATACATACATAACTGGCAGATGAGGGAACACATCTCATTACAAGAAATACAGGAAAACCCCTCTCCCCCACCCATTGACAAATAGAGATCAACCTGTAACAAACAATGGAGGTACACATATTATGCACAAACACAGGTTTACCTGTCACAGTCAAAAAACAGAAATACCCATCACAAGCAAAGGCAGGTGCATGTGTCATAGACAATACAGTACTGGTACAAACATCACAGAAATATGCAGATAGACTTGCAGTCAACAAATGTAACTACATCCAACACAGATAAATACAGGTAACTTATAAAAGACGTCTATAAACAAATGTCATAAACATACACAGGCATATAATATGTTAATCTTATGGATGTACAGTACACATATCTGGCAAATGCAGTGTACAGATAACAGAAAAATCCAGGTATGTTGTCCAATGAAAATTATCAAAGCTATCCATTACAGATACGTGCTAAAATACTTATTACTACAATTATAAATATACCTGCCAATATCCAATATAGATACATTCTTCACAGACATATAATAAGTACTTCTGCCACACTTAAGAGCAGGCATATTCCTCAAAAATAAGTACAGGTATAACCCTCACAAACATAGCAGATTTACCTTTAACAGACATTCCCAGAAATACCTGTAATAGGTAAATGTAAGTGTGCCCATTACAGAAGAAAAAAAATGCACCCAATATGTACAAATACACCCACAATAGAGACATTTCTATCTGAGAGGCTATTGGTAATTTTTTTTTCATTTAGATTTGTAAATGTCAATGTACAAAATGCAACAATTACTAAGATTTCTTCTGATCTTTTAAACAAGCAATAAAAGCACGGACAATCTATGTATATGTATGCAAAGTGACTTGAACTGCTGATTGATATGAAGTAAACCATTAAAGTGTTAACTCTCCATCCCTAATTTGTTATGTCCATTGTGCTTGGATGTTTTATGTACATAACTACTGAACACCTTGGTGTTATCTTCTGTCTTGGGAAACCCAGAAGGAGCAAAAGAACACTTTCTACAGACTGCAGTATTGAATCTGCATCTAAAACTATATTTTAAACGAATTCTTGAATGATGGACAATTCCATTCAGACCATCCAAGACTTGATATTTTATGCAATCATCCACAATTTCAATACTGCATTGAAATTCAGAGAATTCAGTTGATATCTTGTAAAAAAAATCAATACAAAGAAAGACTTCAGCTTAATTCTGAAAAATAAAATGATAATTTGTAAAACATAAATCCAAGCAACATATTTTACCAATTATATAATGGGCATGTTACCCTTAACCACTACCATTTCCAACTCCCCCCCCCCGCCCCACCCCTCCCCCTCCCCCACAGACACACAAACACAAAAGTACATTCCATCCCATACCTCCGACAGTTTCAAGTTTCAGTACTATTCTCTGCAAAACCTTAATTCTATATTGTAAAATAAACTTTCCTTACTTTGGAGTTAGCTAAGGTTCAGATAGTAGTACATTCATCTTTTTATCAAAAGGTTCTGGGTTCAAATCTCATTTCAGATTCTTATCATTAAAAGAAAATCGAATTTGTACTCCAGTGCAATGTTTGAGAGGATGTTGTTCTCTTTCAGATGAAATCCTACATTAAGACACTGACTGCCACCTCCAGTGAATGTATGAGCCCTACTGTTTTGAAGAGCAGGGGAAATAGCTCCAGTAACCTGGCCAATATTTATACTACCATCAAAATCACAAAGAGAAAACATTATCTTCTTACTATCTTCTTGCTTGTGGAATTTCTACAGACTGGAAGCCAGGTTTTTCACATCACAACAGTGCTTCCAAAGTACTGCACACCAATTGACTGTAAGGTATTTTGGGAAGTAATGTGCGATATGTACGTTTTATGTTTATTTGTTGAAGCAATGCTGCAAGTGGTTATTTAACCTTCGCCATTAAGGTATCTTTCCAGCACTTACGTAGCATTTTCTATTCGCACCTACTCACCCCGAATTCTTGCTTCACTTCATGCTGAGTAAGAATCGGGTCTCGTGTGTATTTGGATACTGTTTGACCTGTCCTGAATCTGACGGTGTACCTGCTTCATTAAACATGCCGATTCTGTGACAGCGGGATCTGAAACTCAGTCTCATTCTTCGCACGTTCTGCCAGAGCCACTCAGAGTTCTGAGCAGTTCCTGGCTTCCCGTGGCCGGAGCATTTTAGCTTTATGTATTTGCAGGAAGGCAATTAAAATTCCTTCAATTAACACAGGCAACCGTAGGCGACCGCGAGCTGAGTGGGTATGAACCACCCAGAGGAAATTTAAAGGTTAAACCCGAAATTCTCCAGCTTTGAAAATTGTTAATGGAATAAAAGATCGGAAGTGTTGATCTGCCTTTTCAAATGCTGCTATTTCCAGGATTTAGTTTCAGTGAATAGCGTGTCATTCAGATATTTGGCTGAAACGCCAGCGATTGAAAAGGGACCCGAAGTTGTGCCGATAGTATCTTGGTACCATGACCAAGAAGATGCTCAGGCATTTTAAAATGGGTACAGGGCTCCACGCGGGCCCAGGAAGAGCTATTATCATGAAACGCTTGCAGTTAAATGACGACGGACATGTAATGAACAATCAGCATACCTGAGCTGCCTTGGAATTTGACTTGAATCAGACCCTTTATATAGCTTGTTTTGGACAGAGACCTCCCTCGTTCGGTTGTAAAAAGAGGACACGTGCCCAGCTCGCAATCTCACCATTGGCTTTTCTGCAAGCAAGGTCAGAGATGCTGAAATCTCACTGGATATTCGGCCAATTAAAGAAAGAGGACAAGTTAAAAGCTGAGGGGAAAAAAGATTCGCTTTCTAGTAGGAGTTGTGGAGGAGAGGCGTTTCAATTAAATCTGAGTTTCTGTGGCGCCCAAATAAGCCAGGACAATGGTAAGCATGCACATTAAATTCATGTTTCCAATGTGTTGTTTCATTAATTCCAGCGTCATGCCGATATCATCCCGCTTCGCTCCTGTAGCGCATATAATAAGATCGAGTAAGATATATATAGAGATTTAAATCGGTGAACAATGTCTCTGTGCACAATTCGAGATGTCCAAATTGCTTTTTTTAAAAAAAAAGTTCAACAGCTACTTTAAAATAAAAGTGGAAAGTACATTATAATCAATTGAAGCCATTTAAAAAAAAGTAACGGTAGACAGTATTTGGTGACGCGCGCCTTCAGCAACAAAACCATATTACCTGCCCGAAACGTCGAATTTCCTGTTCCTTGGATGCTGCCTGACCTGCTGCGCTTTAACCAGCAACACATTTTCAGCCCATATTACCTGCAGCCAAGTTCCGGAGAACGAGCAAATGCGACAGCAACAGGAACTCACGGCGACAATTCAACGAAGTAGCCTGGATATTGCTATGGGGTTTTGGTTTTGGAGTGGAAAACGATACCTTGCATTGCACACAGACATGGTACAGGATGCTTGCAAAATGAAGAAAATGCACAATGTGCATTTCGAACTTTTAAAAAGCAAAATACATTTTAAAAGATCAGAGATGTATCTATCTGGTATTAAAAGGGAAATTTATTTAAGGATATGCTTTTGCTAACACCATTTGACAGTGCAAACGCCAGGTGCTACCAGAGAAAACAAAATAAATCTCCAGATTAGTACAGCTCGAGAATCGACGTTGCTACTTTCGCCGCCTTAACTAACACACACACAAATAACCAAGCAAAAAGATGGTAAAGAGTAAGAGATTGCTTCCCGTTTTTGTGTTTCTCTCTGAATTTCCGTGTGAATTGTGAGCATGGTTCTTCAAGAGCTCTCTCCAGCCTCTAGTACGTGCAAGAGGGAAGGAAACAGATAAAAAGTGGAAGATTCGCGTTATAAATAGAGTGAAATGTGGGCTCCTTCACTTACGAGGCACATTCCTCTGGCTAAAGTTTCTGGATGAAAGCCCTTGCTCATCAGGGAGGTTCGAGTTTTCCGCCTCCTCGACCTTTAGTGGGCTTGCAGATTTGGAAAGGTTTGCAGAAAAGCACGAGGAGAAACGCTGCCCATGTGAATGTGTAACATATGGGGCGTGTTGCAGAGTCACCCGGCGCTCTCAAAGTGAATAATTCCATACAAACTGCCGACAAATTTAGCTGACCATGGGCGTGCAAAACTTCCAACTCACAAAAAAAAACCTGTTGACAATCGCGTTTATTTGTAGGACGCGCATTGAAATGATTATTTGCATCGTGGTCTTTGGCTGCTTCTGTTTAATGAATGCAGTCAGGTATTTAAACCACTCACGGTGACGGGGTATCGAGTGAAATTGCGAGTACAGCCAAGCGTTCTCAATTTGCTGATGACTTCAAACTCCACGCTCTCTCCCGACTAAATTAAACCTCTGATAGGAGGAGTCTCCAAATAAGACTGATTTCCCTATTTTGGAAAGAACTCCTTCAAGCAGTTAAAAATATCTCACCTTCTCTTCCATCAAAGATCTCTCGACCATGCCCTCCGTGATAACTACTGCCACCCAGTGATGTCTCAGATTCGGCCTGGAGTCTAACTGGAACGATTTTGACCCATTCACCTCAATAATAAAAACTGGGGCACTTTAAACATTCAAACATCAGACGTGTAATAGACTTTTTTGTGTTTTTATAAATAAGCCTTCTCTTACCCAATACTCTGGTTTTAAAATATTACACGTCAGCGACAAAAGGCTAACCAATTTCATCTGTCACAAAATGTCACCGTTATCGGCCTGCAAACTAACGAAACCTTATTGTTTTATTCAACACGATGCTCAGAAGTGGTTTTAACCCAACTCGCTGATGGGCTCGAAACCCGCACCATCAGACGAGACGCGACTTGTAACTTGTGCCCAATATTCTCCATGAACACCAGTAGTACAGAACCGGGTGCTGTGTAAAATCGGCGTTGTAACTGATTATACCCGTTTCTGAAGAATAGGTTAAAATCACCCTGACTCTCTCCCCGCCCCTCAAATCAACAGTGGGTGATCCGGATGTTTTCCGTTTCACCTTTTGCTTCCTGAACATATTTTTTGCCCGGTCAGCAAATACACCCTCAACCCCCCCACCCCACTCTTCTTACCGCGATCTGATTTGCTAATGGAGAAAGCCGACGTCGGCTGGATTACTGAGGTAAATTTACAGAGCAAGTGACATTCATACTCTCGCCGCCGCTGAAGTCAGGAGTAGAGGTTGTCAAAAAAAAAGCCGAGGTAAGAAACGTACGTTTTAACCAGCGTACATCAACATCAGCTGAACTAGGGTGGGAATAAAGTGGCTTGGGTGGTCTTTATTGCAACATTTTGATGAAATGTGCACCTTTCTTTCTGCCTTTGAGGTTATTTGCAATGCACTTCACTCTACAGAGAATATCACTCTCCTGTAGCTAGCTAAGTCATTGCATCTCCCTAACATGCTCTGTCTATTTGAAATCACTAGCGGGAAGTGGCAAGCTTTGCAAAGTCGTGAATTATTGATAGGTCTCATGAACGTGCTGTTTTGTGCATCCTGACGGGTGTAAATTGAGCGAGGATTAAGCTGGAGTACGAGATGCTTTGGATTTCAGTGCCCACTTCACTATCCTGCCAATTACTCCAATGGTGCCTTTGCTTTTAGACAGAACATTTCCAATCTATTCAAATTCGGCTACTATCTTGCAATCCATGCTCAAAGAAGCAGAAATGTGGTAGAATTATTTTGTTTTGTTTATTTAGAATCGGAGACTTGAGATGAGGAAAACATGACAGGGTCATATGAAAATACTCAATTGTTCTGACAAGTTCTGGTATCATTTATTCATATCATTTCTCTTCTAGCGGTAATTAATTCGTTCAAATTCGATGTTTTCCCAAATAACCTGTTACGCACTTTAGGTGAGGTTGTAGGCATCCCCAAAGTGTTGTTTGGACAGAGATGGTGGATTTTGACCCATTTACATTGATGGAGCTGTTCCAAATCAGGATGGTGTTGCCTTGGAGGGGACTTTGCAAATGGTGTTGCGACGTATCTGCTGTACTTATTCTTCTGGGTGGCACAAGTCGTGAATTTGGAAAGTGCTGTTGGTGAGATCCTGAAGGTGATTTTGGAAATGCTGCGCTCTGCTGCGAGTGTGCTTTGATGGTGACAGTGCCAAACGTGGTGACAACCATCCCTGCTGCTTTGTCGGAGATAGTGTCAAGCTTCTTTTGGAGCTGCACTCATCCAGGCAGGAGGAGAGTCTCCCATCACACTCCTGACTTTGAAATGGTGGAGGGACTTTTGGGAAGACAGGATATGAGTTATTCACTTCAGAATTCCCAGATTCTGACCTAGCCTCATAGCCACAGAGCTTACATGGCTCATCCAGTTCGGCTTCTGGTCACTGGCAATCGTTTGGATGTTGATAGCCGTTAATTCAGTGATGGCTATGTCACTGAATATCAAAAGGATATGGTTACATTCCCTCTTGTTGAAAATGGTAACTATTGGTAGTTGTGTGGTGTAAATGTTATTTGCCACTTGTCAGCTGAAGCCTGAATATTGTCCAAGTGTTGATGTATATTGACACAGTATCTGAGAAGTTGAGGTGCAAATTAACAATGAACTAACTGAATGAAGAAGCAGGCTCCAGGAACTCAATGGTGTCCTGCTGTTTCTATAATTCAATTGTACAAGACATTCACTATCTTTTACATGTTTCCTTAATGACGATCCTAGCAGTTAGATAAAATTGTCACAGGCCAGTGCACTTCAAAAAGGTATTCCCAGTCTTGGAGGGAAGAAGAATACTGGGGAAGTGCAATGTATTTTAATAACTCATTGCCCGTAAACAGCAATGTTAAGAGGAAGTAGTAAGGGATCAAATCCTTACCACTAACTAAACTGATTTACGAATGAGTGGGGTAATTCTTTTTCCATGGTTGAAAATAGTAGGTTTACTGTTGAGTACAAACTCAACTGGATCAGTTTAATAGATGTCATGACTCCTGCTCGAGCAAGTGATTCTAGTCCTGACTCCACAAAGCTGTTTCCTTACTTACAAAGGAAGAGTGTGATGGTATATTTTTCACTTGCTTGGATGAATGTTACACCCTCTACTGGGTACATTGTAGACACTCATATTGGCTCGCAAACCTGCAATTTTTACCAACCAGAAAGACAAGAACAGCAATTGCATGGGCACACTATCACCCCCAAATCATAACATTCTAATTTGGACATATAACACTGGTTGGTGGGTAAATGAGCAGAAATCCCCTACATAACAACAATGTGGGCATGCACTCAGCCAATAAACATTATCTTCTCACATGAAACTCGGGTGGGTTTTAAAAGATATGTCTGGAAATGGTCATATTGCCTAAAATGATTGTTTAAATCTCATTACTAAAGGTAATGTAGCGTAAAGCAGTCAGTTAAACTCCTATACTATCTTGAATTATCTTTTCGGTCGGCTTTTTGACTTGAAGTTCAGCAAGCACGGAAACACTTTGGTTTTGGCTGGAATTAGGCCAGCATAATAAAATACATAACAGCTGGCTGTGTCCTGAGATTGCCTAAAGGAGAGAGAAGAGTTTAAGATGAGACCTTTAAAAGGTTACAAGATGCAACTTAATGACCTGTACTAAATTTAGTAGCAACCTTTTGAGATTGCTCTGTTGGAATAGCCATTTATAGGAAGATAGTCTCTTTGACTCTAGTTATACACTACATAAGTGGATGAGAGCGGATCAGGGTTATTATTGCTACTGAGTTCTAATAGCACTGCCTTAGCAATTGGAAAGCTGGTTCTAGGCGGTAGATGTTGCGCAAGTTGTGATCATTAGCATCACGGTTCAATCATAAACGTCTCAATCTGTACAAACCCTGAGTGAGGTGAGAAATTTTAGGAGTCGACGGAATTCTTTTTGTAAGTAATATACCCTGCGAATTATAAAGCATTTGAGGAACACTTTAAGACCCGACCAAGAGCCGATTCAAATATAATGACAGGAAGGTTTTTTTCCTTGTCCTCAGCAATACACCCAACAGTTATGACTGTAGCTTGCTCTGACCCGAGACTTATTTTAACTTCTGTAAACCTGCACGTCACCCTGATGGAAACTTCGCTGGTATAATTGCATCCTTACACAGAATGTCAACGTTTGACTTCTGTGGCTGTTGGGACAGATGCTATTAAATTGGAGAGGATTCAGAAGAGGTTTACCAGGGTGTTGCCCGGTATGAAAGGTTTGAGTTAGAAAGGCTGGATAGGCTGGGACTTCTTTCACATGATAGGGGGTTGACCTTCTAGAAGTTTATAAAATCATGTGGGGATAGCGTTAATGATAGGAGTCTATTCCCTAAGATGGGGTATTTCAAAATTAGGGAGCACATTTTTAAGATTTTAAAATGACATGAGGGGCAAATGTTTTATCCATAGTAGTTCGCGGGTGAAATGAACGTCGCGAGGAAATGGTGGACTTGGGTCCAATTATAACGTTTAAAAAAATATTTGGATGAGTGCACGAACAGGAAAGGTTTGGGGGGATAAGGGCAAGGAGCAGGGACTAGCTTAGTTTGGGATTATCTTCAACATGGACTGGTTGGACCGAGGGATCTGTTGCCATGCTGTATGACTGTATGACTTTATGCCTCTATGTCTTCTCTGACACGTTTTGGTGATGAGCTGCATATCCACATTAGATTAAGATGAAGCAGCCAGTTTCTGGTTTTATTTAGAGTTAGTGACGGAGAATGAGCATCTTTTGATCCCGATTTTTAAACCTGTTAGTTGCTTGAAGTACTTCTCAATATAATACCGAGGTAATTAACACATAGAAAGATCTCCCGCTACTGAAATAAAATATTTCCTTCTCTCCCATCCATTCTTCCATTTTTAAATAGGGTTCAGAAAAGATTTATAGGGCTGTTGCCAGGGTTAGAGGATTTGAGCTATAGGGAGAGGCTGACTATGGTGGGGTTGTTTTCGCTGAAGCGTCTGAGGTGGAGGGGTGACCCTACAGAGGTTTACAAAATTATGAGGGACGTGGACAGGATAAATAGACAAAGTCTTTTCCCTGGGGTGGGAGAGTCCAGAACTAGAGGGCATAGGTTTAGGGTGAGAAGGGAAAGAGACCTAAGGGGCAACTTTTTCACGCAGAGAGAGGAAGTGGTGGAGGCTGGTACAATTGCAACACTTAAAAGACATTTGGAAGGGTATTTGAATAGAAAGGGTTTGGAGGGATATGGGCTAGGTGTTGGCAGGTAGGACTAGATTGGGTTGAGGTATCTGGTCGGCATGGACGGATTGGACCGAAGGGTCTGTTTCCATGCTGTACATCTCTACGACTCGAAGACTCTATTAATGTTCTGATTTTGGGTATAACCGCTGGCTAAACAGGAAACGTAACTTCAAGTGTCTGAAGACTCGACAGTGGTAGTTATTGTTTACTTTGAGTGTCGACAACATTGCTTGGTTAGACTTCATTGAATCATAGAATCCGTACAGTGTGGAAGCAGATCATTCGACCCATCGAGTCCACACCGTTCCTCCACTTGCCAAATATAAATCCAATATCATTTAGAAAAAAAAAACGCTGCAGAAAAAAAACGTTTATGTATAGTGGAAAACGAATGAAAAGGCTACACATCAACACTGCATCATAGTGGGGGAATGGGCTAGCACTGTAACATGGTATTTAGATGAAAGTAACATCATCCGCAGGGTACAGACACCTCCCACGATGATCCCAGCCAGCCTGGCTGCTCATTGGCATGAGTGACATTCTGGTTTTGGGTGAGAAATTTGCCAGGGTTCAAAACGCCCCAAAGTACAAAAAAACCTACCATAAATCGGGGATACAGTTGAAAGGATTGCCTTAAGACCTTCTTGGGAGCAAAAGAGACATGCCCAGTCTCAAAGATGTTCTTATCCCAAGAAGGATCTGTATTTAAGAAAACACAAGTTGGGTGGCGAGAATAGGAGGGCGTTTGGTTCAGACTAAATTTTCGTCGGGGATTGCACTCTGTCAAAGGATACCTGATGGCTATTTCTCCCACATGAATGGATTGGATACTATAGATTACTATCTTGCTGGGAAGCTCCCAGTATAGGCAGTCTTTTGTTTTCCCCGCGGGAAAAGTCTGAATTGTATTTGCGTGGCCACATCTGTAGGCAACTTACTAAACTAGATATTTTCTCTTGCAGCCAATGACAGAACAACAAGCAGACGCGAGGTCTTACCTCAGCGAGGAAATGATCGCTGGTGAGTGCAGGAAGGTTATTCCATCGATGGAGTGGTGTAACACTCAGGGATGACTCAAAATATATATATTACACATTTTCAGGGAAGCAGCTGATTATCACATAGACCCCGACTTCATTTCCCGTGTAGGTTATCAACTAAGATTCATTAAATGAAAAGTAGAAAACGTTGGGAGAAATTCAACAGCATCTCGAGGGAGAAAAAAAATAGATTTGTTGTTTCGAGTCCAGTCCAAAGAGTCACTGTTAACTCTATTGTTTTCTTTTTACAGACGCTGCCAGAGCCGCTGGCTTTCTCCAACACTTCATGTTTTTGTTTTAGATTTTCAGCATCTGCAGTTCTTTGAGTTACATTAAGATCAACCAGACGCCGTTTGACGTCGACAGTACATGTACCAGACTGGCTTACACCCTGGAAGGATTCCGTTCGATTTTTTTCCCCCAATTTAATTGTGATGATGCAGCCTACCTCAGTACTTTCCCGCTGCTTTATCCTCAACTAAGGGTATCGTCTTAACCTGCCGTGGTTGACAGGGTCCTCCCCTGCTTCTGCTACATTATCAGCAGTTCTGCTCTCAGCCCCTCCCATCCCTCTGAGAATCACAATGGGATTTCCCTGGTCCTCACATTTCACCCCATCAACTTCTACATACGAAGGATCATCCTTCAGAATTTCTGCTACGTTCAGCAAGATGCCACCACAAAATGGATCTTCGCTTCCTCTTTCAACACTCTGAAGGGATTTGCTTCATGATGGTCCAAACTCAGTCACCCCAACAGCTCATTCCATTCCCAATATTCCTTTGAAGGCAAATGCAGCAGGTGTAACATCAAGTCTTTTATCTCCTTCCTTCTCCCCCCTCATTGTTCAAAGGCCTAATCACCCCTACCAGGTGAAAGATTGATTTATGTCAACTTCTTTCGATCCAGTCTGCTGGATTCATGATTCAAACTGGAGTCTCCTGTACATTGGGAAGACCAAATACACAGACTGGAAGACCATTTTACCGAACACTTCAGTTCAGCTCACAAGAATTTCCCTGAACTTTCAGTGATGTGTCATTTTAATCCTTCACCCTACCCTCAGTCGACTTGGTCTGCGACACTGTTCAGAGAAGCTCAACATAATGAACAGTACCTTATCTTATAATGACGGACTTTATAGTCTTCTGGACTCGAGCATTTCATTCTATTTCACACTGCCTTCTGTTAGTTTCTTTTACATTGTTTTTTTTTTAAATGATGTTTTATTCAGTGTCACGCCTGCTCCAGGTACATCTTTATATCTTTTTTAAAAAAATTCTTGTCCTATCTCAAATTCCTTTGGCCACGAAGACTGACTGTTCTGTTATCAGTTTCCCCTGTCTTCCATTGTATCACAGATCTTGCTTATGTCCTTGTACAATTCCTTCTTGCACAAAACCTAATGCAATTCTAACCTCTCTCTGTTGGGAAGAAATGTCACAGGCCTGAAACATTGACTCATTTTCTACTAGACAAATACTGCATCCTATCCTGATGAGGTTTTTTTCTTGAATAAGCATTTTCTGTTTTTGAATCAGACGTGTTGAAATTAATGCACACACCTGATACCTTTATTGATTCTGGGTATGAGCAGTGGATCAGGGACTGGACTTTCACCTCTGAGTCATAATGTTATGGCTTTAAATTCTACACTAGGATTTTGAGCTCATAACCAAGTTAATATTTCAGGTCAGTACAGAGGAAATGCTGGTCTGTCAATTAAAAGTTGGCAAATATTTACAGTGACTCTACTCACTAAAGAGTAGAGCTATACATTCCAATGTCCTGATCAATATTTACCCTCTAACAATATCTCTAAATAGGGATATATGAACATTATCTCATCGCTATCTGTAGGATTTTGCTGTGCCACAATTGGTTGCTACATTACAGTATTCACTTTATTGTACCCTGTAAAATTGAATTTTGATCTAAAACTATTAGCCCGAATATTAGTGGCACACAGTTCCACTTAATGTGGTACACTTTCACCTCTGAGTCATAATGTTATGGCTTTAAATTCTACACTAGGATTTTGAGCTCATAACCAAGTTAATATTTCAGGTCAGTACAGAGGAAATGCTGGTCTGTCAATTAAAAGTTGGCAAATATTTATAGTGACTCTACTCACTAAAGAGTAGAGCTATACATTCCAATGTCCTGATCAATATTTACCCTCTATCAATATCTCTAAATAGGGATATATGAACATTATCTCATTGCTATCTGTAGGATTTTGCTGTGCCACAATTGGTTGCTACATTACAGTATTCACTTTATTGTACCCTGTAAAATCGATTTTTTGATCTAAAACTATTAGCCCGAATATTAGTGGCACACAGTTCCACTTAATGGGGTACACTTTATAACATGACCAAGCAACAGGACATACACAGAATGACCCTGGTTGCTAAAAGTCCCACAAACCAGATAGGACCAGAGGCCAACCCATCTCATATCAAATAGAGAATGAAGATGTGGGCTGATGCATCATCATTGGTTGTACCTCAGTTTGAGAATGATATTTACGCAAGATGGGAAGCTTCTGCCTTAAGTCTTCATGATGCTAATCAGGTCATTCTCAATCAATAGACTTTTGAACACTTGAGGCAGGGTCTCCTGAAAGGTAATGGATCCAGAATATTGTCTATGAGTTTTATATGTAGTTTAAATTTGTGATCATGCAACACCAGGTTATAGTCCAACAGGTTTGTTTGGTAGTACTAGCTTTAGGATTTCCCTGGTCCTCACATTTCACCCCATCAACTTCTACATATGAAGGACCCTTCTCCAGAATTTCTGCTACGTTCAGCAAGATGCCACCACAAAATGGATCTTCCCTTCCTCTTTCAGCACTCTGAAGGGATTTGCTTCATGATGGTCCAAACTCAGTCACCCCCAACAGCTCATTCCATTCCCAAGACTCCTTTCAAGGCAAATGCAGCAGGTGTAACATCAAGTCTTTGATCTCCTTCCTTCTCCCCCCTCATTGTTCAAAGGCCTAATCACTCCTTCCAGGTGAAAGTCACACAATCAGATTCTTATCCAACAGGTTTGTTTGGTAGTACTACCTTTTGGAGCGCTGCTCCTTCATCAGGTATCTGTGGAGCAGGATCATAAGACAGAATCTATAGCAAAAGATCATATTGTTATGCATGCAACTAATACGATATATTGAACAAAGCTAGATTAATATTAGATTGCTAGATTGCAGACTGAACAGCAATCAAGGTTTGTTCAATATACCTTATCAGTTGCATGCATGACAACATGATCTTTTGCTATAGATTTTGTGTCTTATGATCCTGCTCCACAGCTACCTGATGAAGTAGCAGCACTCCAAAAGGTGGTACTCCCAAATAAACCTGTTGGACTATAATCTGATTGTGTGACTTTTGTCCACCTCAGTCCAACACTGGCTCCTCCACGTCTTAATTTGTGATGTTATTTCTTCAACTAGTCCTTCTGAAGCAGCCAAGAAAAGTGCAGTAGGTCAAAAGTACTTCCGCTGATAATTCACATCTTTACTGATTCGTACATAGTAGCGTGCCCTACTTCACTTATGGTTGATCTCTTGTGTTTCTTAATGAGCAGTCAAATCTCTGATTGTAACAGTTCTTATCAACACACAGATGGTGTTTATACATTGGGATTAAGCTTAGGATTGAATGGCCGTATCTGTGCTTAAGTATTATGACTTGAGTAGCACAAAATCAGCACTGTCCTTACTTAATCTACATGTGAATGCTTATGCAGAAGATGTCCATATATTGCCTGGCTGAATGCCGACAACCTTCTGAAACAGAACAAACTAAATAATAATATGACAGTAATTACTTAAGTTTCTTATTATAGAGTTTAAGGCCGCATTTGACATGTTTGATGCTGATGGTGGTGGTGACATCAGCACCAGGGAGTTGGGTCAGGTGATGAAAATCTTGGGTCAGAACCCCACCAGAGAAGAGTTGGATGCCATCATTGAGGAAGTGGATGAAGATGGTAAGAAAGCTGTTCTCAACAATACTTAGCAAATTCACTTTTTTAAACATCATTTCATTCACAAATGTTCATGGATAACGATAGACTGATCTTATATTTCAATTCGCTCTTAACTTAGGAAGTGGCACCATTGACTTTGAAGAGTTCTTGGTCATGATGGTGAGACAGATGAAAGAGGAGGCGAAAGGAAAGTCTGAAGAAGAGTTGGCAGAATTCTTTCGTGTATTCGATACGTGAGTTTGACGTTTAGCTACATTGGTAGAAATATGGCTGTACAGCAATTCCATTTTGAGGCAGTTGTTTCAACAGTGTAAACATTGTGAAATGAAAGAACTTGGTCAAATGTCAGCACAACAAACAGAAAACCACACCCTCTTGAAGCGAAATGTAGCAGAAAGGGTTGGCTAGCTTAGTTGCCTGGATAGCTGCTTTGCAATGCAGAGTGACACAGACAGTGTGGGTTTGATTCCTACACCAGCTGAAGTTACCATGAAGTACTCTTCTTTTCAACTGACTTATGTTAACCCTCAGATTAAACTCACTCCCAAACAAAATACTGCAGAAGGTACTTATCTGAAATAATAATAGAAAATCTCAGTAGGTTTAACATTTAAATGGTCATTGGATTGGAATATGGATGAGAATGAAAGAGTGTAGGTTAGATGGGTTTCAGTTGGTTTCAACATCAAGGGTCAAAGGGCCTGTACTGCGCTGTATTATTCTATGCACTATGTTCTATTGTGGGTGAGTGTGGCATGCTTGGTTAGAAAAGGTGACTTTGGACTTAAAGTTTCTGAAGCTCTTTTCTGAGATGTTCATGAATAATATTTAGATTTGTTATACCCCTGTGATTAAAATGGATTACTGTGATTAGATTGTACAGTGTAGCCTGGATGGAATAAAATGAAATTAGATGGATCTGATCTTTTCTCATATACCAACCTCTATTTTGGTGAGGCAGATAGGTTAGGTTTGGAGACATTCATACTTTTCTTGCTGACTCTAGGAATTTTGATGGTTTCATCGATCGTGACGAGCTGTTGGCAATCATCAGGTGTGGTGATGAGCATGTTACAGATGAGGAAGTTGATGAACTGATGAGGGAGGGGGACAGAAACAACGATGGCAAACTTGATTTTGATGGTATGTACAAAAAAGTTATAATACATTTACTGTTGAGTATTTAGAACATACATGTAAGTTTTCAATCCAATATCTTCTTCGCTTTGCAGAATGGGTGAAGATGATGGAGAATGTCCAATAAATGACCAACATTCCTCAGCAACCCATCACTCTCTCTTTTCTGAAAGAAGCATCTTGCACCTCTCCAACACAAAATCAATTGCTCCTATTGTCTTAAGGCTCGGCCCTGCTTCCAAGATCATCAAGCATAAATGATGCATAAATTCAACAATTTAGTGAATTGTGTGTTGTTGCCCTCCTACTGTAGCCAACTAATCAGACATCTGATATATACAAGATGGTCGCAAAGAACTCAAATTTGTTAGGCAGGACTGGAGCTACACATGAAAGATATAGAATTATAGCTACTACAGTTCTCTCTTAGTGAGGAAGAAGCAACCTTCTCTGTATGAAACTCTGAATGATTTTGCTACCAGCATAGAACACTGCACAATTTATTCAACACCCTTTCCTAATAAAGTTAATGTCATCTTTTTCAGCAAGTTGCAGTTGCATTTCATTTGGAGAATGTTAATGGATTCTCTGGATTTTAAGTCTCTATTTTCTGCAGGTGACAATGTTCAATTACATCATTCAAAAGAGGTTTATATCTTGAAAGCAAAACAATTCGCATTTATGTGGCACACCTTCAAAGTTTGGGAGAAGATTTGTAGCTCGGGTGCTCATTGTTGTGGTTCTGTTCGCCAAGCTGGGAATTTGTGTTGCAGACGTTTCATCCCCTGTCTAGGTGACATCCTCAGTGCTTGGGAGCCTCCTGTGAAGCGCTTCTGTGATGTTTCCTCTGGCATTTATAGTGATTTGTATCTGCCGCTTCCAGTTGTCAGCTCCAGCTGTCCGCTGCGGTGGGCTGTACATTGTGTCCAGGTCGACGTGCTTATTGATTGAATCTGTGGATGAGCTCCATGCCTCTAAGAATTCCCTGGCTGTTCTCTGTTTGGCTTGTCCTATAATAGTAGTGTTGTCCCACTACTATTGGGAAAACACTACTATTATAGGACAAGCCAAACAGAGAACAGCCAGGGAATTCCTAGAGGTATGGCACTCATCCACAGATTCAATCAATAAGCACATCGACCTGGACCCAATATACCGGCCACTGCAATGGACAGCTGGAACTGACAACCGGAAGCGGCAGATACAAGTCACTACAAATGCCGGAGGAAACATCACAAAAACACTTCACAGGAGGCTCCCAAGCACTGAGGATGTCACCTAGACAGGGGACGAAACGTCTGCAACACAAATTCCCAGCTCGGCAAACAGAACCACAACAATGTGGCACACCTATCATGACCACAGGATATCTCAACAGATGTTATAACTAGTAAAGTATTTTTAAAGTGTAATCAGCATTTCATGAAGGAAACACAGTCACCAACCTGCACTCAGCAAACACCATAAAACTAGACAATCTGTTCTTGTGATGTTATGAGGAATATATATTGGTCTCTCCTGATCTTCTTTTAAATAATGTCCCAGGATACACAGATGGTGGCTGTCATCCAAATGACAAAGTATCTGAGAGTGCAACATTCCCTCAGTATTACACTGGCCTTTTGTCAGCAGGTCCTAATGTCAGCCCCGAAAACACAGTTTTGCATTCACAGGCAAGAATACTTCAAATTGAGCCACAGCTGCTTTTGATGAAAGCTCACTCAAATGACTGTTATGAATAAACTATTGTGCAATTAAATTTAATTGTAGAATCTCAACAGTATGGAAGCTGGCTATTCAGACCATTAAGTCCGTAATGACCATTCCAAGTATGTCCCACCTCCTGCCTGATAATACCGCATTTCTGATTGCTAATCCATGTAATCTGCACATCTTTGAACTGTGGGTGGAAATCAGAGGACCCAGAGGAAACTCTTGCAGACAGGGGGATAATGTGCAAACTGCACACAGATTGTCACCCAAGGTTAGAATCACACTCAAGACATCATTATAGTAATATGATGCTTCTAATGTCAAATTTGATTGCAAACCAGCAGAAATGTAACCGTTTATCCACAAAGTGTGTGTTAATTAATAAACGCAAAAATATAACATCTAAGTGGATGACTGGTTTACACAACCCCTCAAATCTTACTCTACTATTCAATTAAACATTGGCAATACAAAATAACTGAAAGTGGGATTCAATTGTAATACAAATCAAATGTTCCATGGATTTTGAACTATGAGATTATTAATAATACTTGCAACTTGTTATTTTAACTAATGGCATGGATGATCTGCTGCTGTTTTAGTTAAGAAAAGATGAGCTAGAATATAAGGATGGTTTGATGCAGGTTTATAAAAAAAGAAGAGTTGGTGTGGCACAGTGGTAGTGCCCCTATCTCTGGACCAGGAGATCCAGGTTTAATTCCCCATGCTCAAGAGTTGTGTCATAACATATATGAATAGGTTGATTCACAACATCAAGAGCTGCGCACATCTTGAGCAGTGGTAGTGTCACTAGTTCTGACCCAAAGGGGTAGGGATCAAGTCTCAACTACCCCACATGTGTGTAATAATGTAGTTGGACTGGCTGATTATAAAGAGTTGAGTTCTGGCCCTTGATGAGCTCTGCATGTTACTAGATTTGATACTTCAACTTTGTTATTTCAACTTTGTGAAGGGTCAAAAAAATAAAGGTTTCTGGGTCTGTTATGGCACATGTCTATATGTTTGGGTCTCAAAGCCCAGATCAAATCCCTCTTGCACTGGAAAATTATCATTTCATGTCAGAACAAGTTAATTTTAAATATTTAAGAGTTGGGTTCTGTCTGTGAATCATTCACACAGAGGCTGTCGTAGACTGCATCCCCTTTTTAGTTATTTGAGAAGCTTGTATAATTCTTCTGTTTGTATTTCACCTCCACACTCCTGATCTTCATGAACAAGTACAAAGTGGGCTGGCAGACAAGTTGAAAGACCTGCATGTGTGCCTGCTTGTGGACATTGTTAAGGTAGCCATTAATAGGCACAAGACAATAATAGGCTGATAACCATGGAGGCGATTGTAATCATAGACTGCCAGCATCTCTTTCACAATTAAAATCCATGCCTGGGTTTACCTGGAGAGGAAACATTCAATGCCGACTGGTACCTTTAAAACATTTCAGGATCAGTGGGCTCCACAGGGGCAAAGGTGCACTATTTCACCCTCAAAGATACTTTGATATTTCTCAGAGTTTTCCCTTTGTGATGTCAAAGGTTCCTGGTTTGGCATGTTTTGCTTTTACTTGAACAGGAAATGCTGGGATCTGCCCCAGTTTGGATGGGGTGTAGGTGGGGTGAGGGAAGGGAGTGGCTAGGGTGTGATGGATTGCTTCTGGACAGGGAAAGAGTCCAGAAGGGAAAGGAGGAGATGGGTCCTTGTGATAAACTATTGGTTTATAATAAAACGCTTGGACATTTCTATAAGTCTTTTGCTGCATAATTCATTCTATTAATTTTAGAATCTGCCCCATATGATACCTTTCCCTTTTTATATCAGAACCCTAAGAACATTCTTAGGTCTGTAAGTTGTCAAGATTCTGATCTGAGCTCAATTTAAGGGGAACCCATCTCAATGGAATAGCTCAGTCTTTCCCAAATAGAGATCCCAGTAGAAGCCCGATGAAGCAAATTCCCCTTTCCTCCCACAATATGCTCTGAGATATGAGGTTAATTCTCAAAGCTAGAGATACGTTCTTTGTCCTTCAAGGTGAAAATGATCATACTTAGCATCGGAGGTGCTTGTTAAGAGTCCACTGGGTTCGTATGTCACTGCTAAGGCCAATCTGTACCTGGAAAGTTTGCACATAGAAGGTTCTGCTGCAAGTAGACCAGCAGACTACAGATTGGGGTTTCGATGAGCTGCTGGCTCAGGAGTTCCTCTCCTTAATTTCCTATCATTTGATATGCACTTGCTTTTGAAAGAGGCTGCACCATTCTCTTCAACAACAACAAAAGCAATAAAAAACAGAAATTGTTGGAAAACCTCAGCTCTTGTATGACCTTTGAAGAGTCAATGTTTTGGGTCCAGATACCCTTTCTTCAGCACACCATTCTCTTATTTGATTGTGCCAGATCCACTGTATTACATGAAGTTTTCCCAGGACTGGAGTCTGAATCAAAACTTTTAGGTGAAGCTTATTAAGTGTCCCTGTAATGCTACTCTTGACCACCCTTAGAATGCAATGCAAACTCAATCTTTCTCTAGAGAAGCTGCTTCCTTACTGAATGTAAGGCATTCTGACGTTTGTGACTGTCCTAATTTGGGGTGGATACTTGGTATGTGTGCTCAGTGACTGGTATTTTGCCCTGCCATCTGATCATCAGAAGCTTATGAATGCTGGTCATGTGAAAACTCCCTTTTGTGGTAAAATTAATGCCCAGGTGTCCTTGGAGAGGGAACACATCTTGTTTACTGGTAAGCAAGAAGCTTCTCGAGCTGACAGGAGAGGAGGGCTGAGGTCTATTATTTTCCCACCTACAATGAATTTTTTATTTAACTCTAGTTTTGTTTCTATTTGAACAAAAAGAGCAGGACCCTACTGAGCATGTTCAGTACTGAGCTGTCAGCCAGTGTAATCATCCGACAGACGGAACATCATGAAATTTGTCCTTGAATCATACACCAATTGACATGTAGCTCAGGTCACAAAGCACAGATTATTAACTTTGAGATTCTGGGCATTATTTACATTACTAACTCTTCAAACTCATTCACAGTTCAGAACATAATTCCTATTTATCCTTGGATTTGACAATTGGCCATGACCACTGCAGCTTATGACTCACATCCTGTTCGTACACTAATCTAAATAGGTTTATGGCTCTTCTCATCCTCTATGACGTGCCAGATCTAAAAGATGAGCAGAATAAAAGGGTGGAAAGACAAATATATTTCCCTCATCCCACTCGGATCAATTAGATGTGGACCACAGTCTTGTGAATGCCAACAATTTGTATTCCTAGAAAGCTTGGCAGAACTATCAGCAACAAAGATAAAGTGAAAGCCATAGATGTGATCTACTTGAATTTCTAAAGGCTGTTTGACCAAGGTACTATGTCAGAGATTATTACAAAAAATAAAAGATCATTGTGAAGAGGGTTACATATTAGCATGGATAGGGATACATTGGCTAACAGCAAGTCGATGCATAAGTTAGTCATTTTCAGGTTGGCAAGCTGTAACCAGGAAAGTATCACAGAGATTAGTTGTTTACATCATTATAAATGATTGATGAAGGAAACACTTGCACGCTAAGCATATTAAGCGGTGGCAGAGTGGCTCAGTGATTAACACTATTACTTCACAGCACCAGCAACACCAAAGCCATCCTTTTGTGACTGTTTGGGCAGAGTTTTCACAATCTCCCTGTGCCTGCATGGGTTTTCACCCATTGTTCTGGTATCCTCCCACAGTCCAAAGATATGCAGATATGATGGATGAGTCATGCTAAATTGTCTGCAGTTTTCAGGCATGTCTAGTGTAAGGTGGATTAACCATGGTAAACGCAGGGAAGAGAAAGGCCTGGGTGGGATACATATTCAAGGGTTGGTGCAAATGTGATAGGCCGAGTGAGCTCTTTCTACATCATAGGGACATTGTTATTTGCTGATGGCACAAAGGTAGTTTGGGAAGTAAATTGGAAGGAGAGAATAACGTGTTTACAAAGTGAGAAGGTTAAGTGATTGGGCAACAAATTGGCAGGTGAGTTACAAATGGGACTGTTGTCTATTTTGGCAGGAAGAATAGAAAAGCAGGTTATGATTTAAGTGGAGACAGCTTGCAGAATGTATGGGTACAATGAGATCTAGATGCTTTCAAATATGAGTCATTCATGTTAGTATGCAGGTTGAGCAAGTAATTTGGAAGGCAAATGATGTAGTTATCTGTTGAAAACTAATAGCGTTTAAAAAAAACATAATAAAATAACTTGCAGAGAAATCCTTCATGGCATTCAGTTATGAGCTGTGAACTGTGGATAAACTCACAAGAAATCAAACTGGGAGTTAAAAAATAGAGGTCTGTTCAAGGAACCTGAAAAAATAAATCGTGATAGTTTGAATAGCACCCATACAAGAGGAGAGGAGGGCAGGAGATCTTTAAAATGCATAACTGTAGATAAATCACAAGGACCTAATCAGGTGCATTCCAAAACATTGTGCGAAACTAGGGATGACACTACAGGACGCCTTCCAGAGATATTTGTATCATCGACATTCAGGGGTCAGGTGCAGGAAGACTAGAGAGTGGATAATGTTGTGCCATTATTTAAGAAATGCTGCAAGAAACAGCAAGGGAACATCAGACCAATGAGCCCGAGCATCAATGGTGGATAAGTTATTGGAGGGGATTCTGACAGAGAGAGGTGTTCCATGCATTTGGAAAGGAAAGGATTGGTGAGAGGTAGTAAGCATGATTTTCTGTATTGAAAATCATGTCAGACTGACTTGACTGAGTTTTTGGTGAGTGGTCCAAGAAGAGAGATGAAGCCTAAGGAGTAGATGTTGTCTATTTTTTTCATGGTCTTTGACAAGGTTCCACATGATAGCCTGGCTAATAAGGTAAGATCATATAGGATCAAGGGAAAGCTAGCTAATTAATTCATAGGTTTGACAATAGGAAATAGAGACTTGTGTTAAAGGGTTGTTATTTGGACCAGAGGCCTGTAACCAATCAGTGTGCCACAAAGATCAGTGCTTGGTTCACTGCCTATGATAATACAGGAAGCATGGCTGTATGTTTGCAGATGACACCAAAATTGGTGATATCATGGACAATGAAGAAGGTTATCAAAGAGTACTGAGATCTTGATCAGGTGGACTAATGGGCTGAGGAGTGGCAGATGCAGTTTAATTCACATAAATGTGAAGTGTTGCATTTCAGTAAAACTAACCAGGGCAGGTCTAACACATTTAATGGAAGGGTCCTGAGGCAGTGTTACCAAACTGAGAAATTCTCGGTACATAGTTCTTACAAAATGGAGTCACAGACAGGCAGAGTGGTGAAGGTAGTGCTCAGTATGCTTGACTTCGTTGGTCAGAACATTGAGTATAAGAGTTAAGAAGTCACATTGCAGCACACAAGACATTAGTGATGCCAGTTGCAGAATATTGCATTCAATTGTGCTTGCCCTGTTATAGGAAAGATGCAGTTAAAATGGAAAGCATGTAAATGCTCACAAGTATATTGCTGGGACTGAAGTGTTTGAGCTACAGGCAGAGGCTGAATAAGTTGGAAATTGAGCGTTGCAAGCTGAGAGGTGACACTATGGAGGTTTGTAAAATCACAAGATGAACAGAGAAGGTAAATAACCAGGATTTTTTTCCTAGGTGAAGGAAATCCAAAATTAGAGAGCATAGCATTAAAGTGAGGAGAAAATCTGAAAGAGACTTGAGGGGCATTTATTTCACACAAAGGATCGTGTGTTTGGGAACAAGCTGCCTGAGGAAGTGGTCGAGGCAGGTACAATTACAACATTTAAAAGACATTTGGATGGACTCATGAATCGGAAGGGTTTAGAGTGATATGGGCCAAATGCAGGCAAATGGGATGAGGTTAGTTTCGAACAAGGATGAGTTGGACTGAAGGGCCTGTTTGCACACTGTATGACTCTATGACTCCATGACTGTAGTCACAGCTGAGATTGAGGAGACAAGCTCCAAACCACAGCAGTGTACTTTTGTCTGGAGCTTCTAATGACAAATGTAAAAATGTCTGTACCTCTCACCCCTACAACAATACAGACTGAGGCATCAGGCTAAAACCTGAGCTTGGAATAAAGTGCCTGGAAGGCTTTGTTGTGTAAAAAATAACATGTTCTTAAATTTTCTGGCGTCATACAAGTTCTCTGTTTGAATTTTTGAACTGTTTGCTTTGATTTTTTGATTGTTATGTGTTCTTCTACATGTTGTATCATTTTACTGTGGCTTGACATCTCAAGAAACGTTTTATGCCATGTGCTTATAACATATAGGCGTTCATATTTCCGGGTACATGCAGAAATGAAGATGTGGATGTTTATAAGTAACTGAGTCACTTAAAAAAACATACATAAAGGTGAGTGGCAGATTTAATTGAATTATTCCGTGTTGGGATTTTGCCATGTTATTCAGACTCCCGCTGATAGAAAAAGAGACTTGTGGTAAAATGTGAATTGATTAAAGACTGGGATCTCGGAATGATCTGTCCCCTTTATGGAGCTAACGGTGGTCCTCAACAAACAGCTGCACCTCGGTTAGTTGAAGTCAGAATGTTAAAAGGTTTCTGATGAGAATTTCCCTCCTGGTTTTTAATTACTGTTGTATAAAAGGCAGCTGAAGAGAGAAAAATCAGTACAAATGACATAACTTAACAATTTCACATCATAGAGCTTTGGCATGGTTGAAAGGATAAATCAAGTTTTAAAAATCTCTCAGCAAAGGCAATCCAGAGAGATGGATGACAGTCCTGCTCGGAATCCTGAAACATTTAGGAGTTATCCCAAAAAATGAGGGCTTCACAGCGTTGTGATTAATGACTGGTTGAATTAAGCAATTGCTAGATGGAATGATAAATCTGTGAATATTTCGGGGAGCTAATAAACAGTTTCACATGTTTCTGAATGAAGTCTAGGTCAGACTGGCAGACAAACACACTGTGAGATCAGCTGTTTAATAATCACAGGGACCAAGAGACAATGTCATGGGAAAGGTAGGGCCAGAGTTATGCGGATTCCAGCCACAAAGACACCACCTTTATGAGGGAATGGAACAGGGATGTGTGTGTGCTAATAGATATGAGAATGTAGTGTAGATGGAAACACTGTACACAATTAAAATTGTATGAGGGTTCTTGTGGAACTTAACAGCATAGGTATTATACGCCATTTGAAAAGCAAATTCTGGCCTGTTACTGGGACATGGCAGAAACTGAACGGCAGACGGATTGGGACAAAACCCGAGTTACCAATTCTGTCATGGGGGTTTCTGGTGTTGTGACCCAAAAGGCCGGCAGTACCCAACAAAGCTCATTGCAAAATAGAAATGGCACATAAGCGATCGAGCCAAGAAGTGAAAGGAAGGGATTGCCGAACTCAATGAACAAGTCGCTGAATACCCACCCGGTGTACAAAGTCCCAGTTCTGACCTGGCCATACCTGCTGTTATGGACCAGACCTTAAAACATTTTTTAAGCAGGTAGCCCAGACCGTAACTGCTATTTGATTTAACGAAGTGTATAGCGGATACTTCCGGAGTGAATCATTTGGCACGATTGCCAAGTTTTAAGCAAACAGAATTTATTTGCAAAATTATGGACTGAAATACAAAGAACAGAAAACAGAATACTCTATAACTTATCCTGTCCAAAACCTGACAGACTATCCCGACTTAATGATGCTGTTGCAAATGAAAAGGGCCCCAATATACATCTCAAACCCAGCCTAGTTAGAGCCTGGCCAATTACCCCCTCCCTGAAAAAAAACTCAAGGACACAGTAACCTTGTAAAAGATCAGTGTTGTGACACTGCATCTCCCGTTCAATGGGGTATCCTGTTTGAACAACTGGCTGAAGATACTCATTACTGTGCTTTGTTGACTGTTAGATCAGCCACCTGGAAGTATGGCTGAAGGCAGTGGCAAATATTGCATTTAATCCCTCCACACAGACATTTGTCTGAAGTGAAGAAGATGGAGGTATTGAGCCAGTATGCTGAATTATTAGCTGTGGCCCAAGTCCAAGAAGAAGAGAGTCAGTGTTTATTTATACTGACTCATGAGCTGCGGCTGTATGAATGCCAACTTTCCAGCCACAGGCCTGGAAGATTGTCAGAAAACTCCTGTGTGGAGCAGAACTATGGTGAAGGCACAGCGCATTGAAATTATTGTGTACTACATTAATGCCAATGTGAAACATTTCTTGGAATCTGCTGATCCCAACAATCCTGTAAGGTTGGTTGTAAAAGCCAGAACAGTTGATGGTGCAGCTGAAAAGTATCACACTGGAAAATGGGCTCATGAAAAATCAGGACATTTTGGGTATAACAGCACTGTGTAGTGGGCAAGAGATTGAGGTTTGCACTTACCTGCCGATCTGCTGAAAGGAGTCATTGGCAAGTGTAAAATATGCCAAAAGGTTAAACACATATTACCGTCAAAAAAGCCAATGGCACCAGTCAACCTGATCAAATCTGGCAGATTGACAATATTGGTCCATTACTGTTACAACAATGACATCAATATCTGTTAAGCATAATGGACACTTACTCTGGGCTAGTGTTAGCTTTCCTGACTACCAAATCTAATCAGAATAACACTGTTAAGGGCCTAGAACCATTGATATCCCAGTATGGTGAACTACCAGACAATGGTTCACACTTTACATGTCAACAGGTTCAGCTTTGCTCTGGAGACAACTGGAGACATTGGGTATTCCATATTCCTTACGATCCTCACCAGCTGGTCTTGTAGAACAAATGATATCGTTGACCACTAATCATGTAGAACAGGGATTAAGCAAAGTGTTGCAACATATATTGTACAATCTGGACAATCAGCCTCTGAAAGTAGGGAGACCTATGAGCAAAATGTTTGTAGGAGGTGGCCAGTTACATCCTCCCAATAAACCTACACCATCCAATGACCTTTTTACAGGGGGAAAGGTTTAGGTACACCACCCACAAAAACCCTCTGAAGCCTTGTGAGATACTTGCTTATGGACAAGGTGATACCTATAAGATATTGATGATAGAGCAGGAAGTACCAGAGTGTATAGGCAGTAGAAAGTTAATGGAAATAGAGTGAGTTGTCAAAGATTGTATGCTGATAAGATATAATTTGTTCACAGTACCATGTGAATTATTATTGATAGATGCTGCTGTGAATAACACATCAGTTCAGATGGGCAACCGATTTACACGGTTGGTGTATGGAAATGGTGTTGATAGCATGAGTGACATCAATGTTTCATTGGACACCATACTTCTACATGTACATCGTGTGGGTTATGGGTAGCATGGCAATGGGGTAAGTACATCTGCAAACTGCATGGTGAACAGAAATGGCTTGTAAGAAAAAAAACAATACAACTATGCAGTTAATGAACATGGTTATTGCACTGGGTAAAGTACAATACAAACACACTTCAAAGGGTAAATGAGATGAGAAAAACACATTATTTGCAGATCAATTGTATGGTTGTACTAATCCATTCAAAATAGTAAAGAGGACATGGATGGTGGCCATATGGTCAGTTCAGAAACTAGTCGATATCAGTTAGGAATTGCCCATGTATAACGCCTCCACTCAATAGGTACCAAAGTGATTGTTCTCCCAATGTACTTCATCTTATGATACGCATATGACATGAGTTAAAACCACCAGGGTGTAAAGTCAAACCTTATGTGAATGCAGAGATCAGGCTAAAGCAAGGGCTTGGTGTGATATTAGGAGGGTTGGGATCAGGCATTGGAACATTGATTGCTATGGATATTAAGACCTGACAAAACATGATACAAAAAGTGAGTAGCCTGATTGGGGATATCATTAGAATACGAAATAATTGGGACAGAGGGTTAAGCAGAAATAGGTTATCCAGTTGGTTATCTCATGTTGTGCGATTGGAACAACTGAATAGAATGGGCTGGAAACAATTTCACATGTCACTGCAACAGAATAATTTCAATAATTATCCAGTTTGGATGTTCCATGAAATTACTCATCAATTGTTAAGACCAGAACTGGAACGAATATCTCTGTCAGGATGCAGTGATAGTTGGGTGAACCTATTCAAGTTTGCTCAATGAAAATTGTAGATCACACCTAGTATGCAGTATGCTGCCTGTAGCATGAAATGGTGTAATTTTCCTGTGAGCATTATTAATGTGAACCATATACAGAACTGGTGTAGCTTTATTACTCTCCCTCATCTGTTTGGCCCGCAGTTGTGGCTGCCAGAGATGCGAGGAAAGTGGATTGATGAGAGGACAAAATCAGGCCTGTATTACCAATACCCGCATTATTTATTGAGATGGTATCCGAAAGGATGCTGCACTCAGTCATTGTTATAAGGATACACACGCTATCCATGATCCCCAAGTAGACACATCATATCAATTAGGGAAATGGGAAATGGACAGCACTACCATACTGCCTTTGGGGGACAGAATCTTCCACGTTTTGTAAATTTGAATCGGTTGGAGCAATTTCTCCATGAAAACACTGGTATTATTCAGGAACTGGCGACAAGGGGGTGAAATACACTTCCAATGAAAGCCGCCATGTCATATGTGGACAGACAGTTAACACGACTTGCTGATCCCATCATGACCTTAACCCTACATCACTGGTGGGATATATTTAGGGTTGGTCCCCAAAGGCCACTGCGGTCATTAATTTGATAATTCATCTTCCTGATATATTATTTGTATTGATGACGGTTATTTTAACTGACGTTTTAATCTCCTCATGCAGGTTACATACTCGTTATTATACATCCTCACGTGTCTATCGCTGAATTGCGTCTGCATTTGCAATTGTAACATGCGCTGTCAAATATCATCAGGGGTGGGTTGTATCGGATGGGCTGAAGGGCTCAACTTATTGATGATGTTGGACAGCAGCATGACCTTGAATGAGTCTGGTGAACACAAGCAGACTGTGCTGGCTGTTTGTTACACTGTGAGGAAGAGACAGTTTCATTCAAAGTCGTTGGACGTCACCTCGGACCGGGATCATCAACGGCGCCAAGAACAAACTTAAGACTCGAGACCAGCCGTCGATGGAGGGGTCCCCAACTGGCAGAAGGATAAGAAACTCATTTCTTTTTTTCTCTCCCTTCCCTCCCATTTATTCAAGTTGTCCTTAATATAATCTTATAAATATGCACATTTAAATGGAGTCTTTCCTTAACTACATTTAACCAAATCCAAAAAGAATTATTTCCATACACCCTCTGATTCAAGACATGAGTAGATTGTGTTAGAGAGCATAAATTGTGAAGTGAGCATAATCCTAATCAATGTTAAAGATTTGATTTAGACACTTGTACAGCTCTTAACTGGCATATACTAATTTCTGAAAACTGAATCCTAGAGTATAACCCCCTCTTCTGAACTTTTGTTCTGGGTCCCCAGCGGACCATTCTTAGACATTTTGGGTCCCCTTTGTATAACTGGGATCAAGTGAATGCCTTGAGGAGCATAAGTGGTGTGAAAGTACACTAACAAGGTATGTAAGATTAAGTGATTGGATAAAAAAAACTTGGCAAATGGCGTATAAGCTGGGAATATTGTCTACTTTGGCAGAAAGAATAGAAAAACAGCTCATGAATTGCATGGAGACCGTTTCCAGAACTTGTTGGTACAATGAGATCTGGGTGTGTTCATGATGAGTCACAGAAGGTTGGTATTCATGTCGAACAAATTATTTGAAAGGCAAATGGCAATTATTGAAAGCAAAAAAAAAGATTTTAAAAAGTAGAACAAAATAGCTTGCAGAAAAATATGTGATGGCATTCAGTTATAAGCTGCTAACTGTGAATATCCAGACAACAAAACAAACTGTTACCCAAAATATAAATCGGGCCATCTGTTCTGAAAACTTGGGGAAATAAATAATGATGTCTTGAAAAGAGTCTCTGTAGGAGAAGAGGTGGAGCTGGAGGTCTTAAAATGCAAAAACGTAGATAAATCCCAAGATGTGATCAGGTGCATCCCACAACATTGTGTGAGTCCAATGAAGAGACTTGATGGCCCCTTGGTGAGAAATTTGTATCACTAACAGTCATGGGTGAGGTGCTAGAAGACTGGAGAGTGAAGAATGTTGTACCATTATTTCAGAAATGCTGCCAAAAAAAGCCAAGGCATGACAAAAAGGTGGTAAGGAAATGCCAGGGTACTATAGACCAGTATACCTGACATCAGTGGTGAGCAAATTGTTGTAGGGAATCCTGTGAGACAGGATGTACGTGTATTTAGAAAGGCAAGGACTGATTCAGGATAGTCAACATGGCTTTGTGCATGGGACATCATGTCACACAAACTTAATTGAGTTTTTTGAAGAAGTAACAAAGAGGATTGATGAGGGCAGAGCAGTGTGCATGATCTATATGGACTTCAGTAAGATGTTTGACCAGGTTCCCCATGGGAGACTGGTCAGCAAGGTGAGAGCTCATGGAATACAGGGAGAACTAGCCATTTGGATACAGAACTGGCTCGAAGGTAGAAGACTTTGGGTGATGGAGGAGGGTTGTTTTTCAGACTGGAGGCCTGTGATCAGTGGAGTGTCTCAAGGATCGGAGCTGGATCCAATACTTTTCATCATTTATATAAATGATTTGGATGTGAGCGTAAGAGGTATAGTTCATAAGTTTGAAGATGACACCAAATTGGAAGGTGTAGTGGACAGCAAAGAAGGTTACCTCAGATTACAACACGATCTTGATCACATGGGCCAATGGGCTGAGAAATGACAGATGGAGTTTAATTTAGATAAATGTGAGGTGATGCATTTTGAAAAAGCAAATCTGAGCAGGACTTATACATAGCTCCTTGAAAGTGGAGTTGCAGGTAGATAGGATCGTGAAGAAGGCATTTGGTGTGCTTTCCTTTATTGATCAGAGTATTAAGTACAGGAGTTGGGAGGTCATGTTACAGCTGTAGAGGACATTGGTTAGGCCACTATTGGCACATTGCGTGCAATTCTGGTCTCCATCCTATCAGAAGGATGTTGTGAAACTTGAAAAGTTTCAGAAAAGGTTTACAACCTTATTGCCTGGGTTGGAGGATTTGAGCTATAGGGAGAGGTTGAATAGGCTGGGGCTGTTTTCCCTGGAGCATTGGAGGCTGACGGGTGACCTTATAGAGGTTTATAAAATCATGAGGGGCATGGATAGGATAAATAGAAAAGGTCTTTTCCCTAGCGTGGGTAAGTCCAGAACTAGAGGGCATAGTTTAGGGTGAGAGGGGAAAAATATAAAAGAGACCTAAAATGCAACTTTTTCACACACAGGTATGTGTATGGAATGAGTTGCCAGAAGGCTAGTACAATTGCAAATTTAAAAGGCATCTGGATGGGTATATGAATAGGAAGGGTTTGGAAGGATATAGGCTGGGTGCTGGCAGGTTGGACTAGATGGAGTTTGGATATCTGGTTGGCATGGACAAGTTGGACCAAACGGTCTGTTTCCGTGATGTACATCCCCTTAGCTCCCCTTTATACCTTTTCCCTGTCACCCTAAACATATGTCTTCCAGTTCTGGACTCCCCCCATCACTCCTCATCCCCCACTCTCCCCCCAGTGAAAAGACCTTGTCTGTTTATCCTATCCACCCTCTCATGATTTTGTCAACCTTTATAACCTCACCCCTCTGCCCCGATGCTCCAGGGAAAACAGCCCCAGCCTATTCAACCTTTCCCTATAGCTCAAATCCTCCAATGCTGGCAACATCCTATGTCACAGACAGAGTGCAGGAAATCCTCAAGGATGAAGGTGAAGAGCCAGAGGTGGTGGTACATGTCGGCACAAATGATGTCGGGAAGAAGAGGAGGAATATACTACACCGGGACTTCGGAGAACTAGGAAGAAGGCTGAAAAGCAGGACGTCCAGGGTGGTTATCTCCAATTTGCTTCCAGTTCCTCGGGCTGGTGAGGCCAGAAACAGGGAGATAAGGACTTGAACATGTGGCTGGGGAATTAGTGCAGGAAGCAAGGATTTAAATTCTTGGATCAATGGGATATGTTTTGTGGTAAACATAAATTATACAAGAGAGATGGTTTGCACCTTTATAGGTTAGGGACCAGCATTCTGGCAGACTGGTTTGCTACTGCAACACAGCTACATTTAAACTAAGTAGCGGGGGAGAGGGGACACACTGAATGTTTAAGAAAGAAATTGAAGGGAAAGTTAGAACAAGGGAAGTCAAGAAAGACAAATGTATCAATGAAGCAGAAAACTCAAAAAGGGATCATGCTGTAAGGTTGAGTGAAATAGGAGTTGATGGGAAGGGTGAGGGCTGTAACAAATTAAAAATACTATATATGAATGCACGATGCATGAGAAATAAGATAGATGAGCTTGAGGCTCTTTTGGAAATTGGCAGATACGATATTGTGGGGATAACTGAGATGTGGCTTCAAGTGGACAGGGCCTGGGAAATGAATATTCAGCTTGTGCTGGAGCCTACCAGGGAGAAGGCAATTCTGGATCTGGTATTGTGCAACAAACCAGAATTGATGAGGGATCTCAAAGTGAAGGAGCCATTGGGAAGTAGTGACCATAATACAATAAGCTTCAATCTGCAATTTGAGAGGGAGAGGGTACAATCGGAAGTGACAATATTTCTGTTGAATAAAGGGAACTATGGAGCTATGAGGGAGGAGCTGGCCAAAGTTCAATGGTGCAATACCTTAGCAGGGATGACAGTGGAGGAACAATGGCAGATATTTCTGTGTATAATGCAGAAGATGCAGGATCAGTTCATTCCAAAAAGGAAGAAAGATCCCAGGAGGAGGCATGGGCGGCTGTGGCTGACGAGGGAAGTTAAGAAACATATAAAGTTAAAAGAGAAAAAGTATAACATAGCAAAGATAAGTAGGAAAACAGAGGACTGGGAAGCTTTTAAAGAACAACAGAGAATTACTAAGAAGGAAATACGCAGCGAAAAGATGAGGTACGAAGGTAAACTGGCCAAAAATATTAAGGAGGATAGTAAAAGCTTTTTTAGGTATGTGAAAGGCAAAAAAATGGTTAAGACTAAAATTGGGCCCTTGAAGACAGAAACAGGGGAATATATTACAGGGAACAAAGAAATGGCAGAAGAATTGAATTGTAACTTCAGATTTGTATTCACTGGGGAAGACACAAGCAATCTCTCTGAGGTAACAGTGGCTGAAGGATCTGAACTTTGAGGGAATTTATATTTGCTAGGAATTGGTGTTGGAGACACTGTTAGGTCTGAAGGTTGATAAGTCCCCGGGGTCTGGTGGTCTACATCCCAGAGTACTGAAGGAGGTGGCTCGAGAAATCGTGGATGCGTTGGTGATTATTTTCTAGAGTTCGATAGATTTGCAATCAGTTCCTGTGGATTGGAGGGTGGCTAAAGTGTACCACTTTTTAAGAAAGGTGGGAGAGAGAAATCAGGAAATTATAGACCAGTTAGTCTGACTTCAGTGGTGGGAAAGATGCTTGAGTCTATTATAAAGGATGAAATTACAACACATCTGGATAGTAGTAACAGGATAGGTCAGAGTCAGCATGGATTTATGAAGGGGAAATCATGCTTGACTAATCTTCTGGAATTTTTTGAGGATGTAACTCTGAAGATGGACGAGGGAGATTCAGTAGATGTAGTGTACCTGGACTTTCAGAAAGCCTTTGATAAAGTCCCACATAGGAGGTTAGTGAGCAAAATTAGGGCGCATGGTATTGGGGGCAAAGTACTAACTTGGATTGAAAGTTGGTTGGCTGACAGGAAACAAAGAGTAGTGATAAACGGCTCCATTTTGGAATGGCAGGCAGTGACCAGTGGAGAAACGCAGGGATCAGTGCTAGGACCACAGCTTTTTACAATATATATTAATGATATGGAAGATGGTATTAGTAATAACATTAGCAAATTTGCTGATGATACAAAGCTGGGTGGCAGAGTGAAATG
Source organism: Hemiscyllium ocellatum (assembly GCF_020745735.1). Lineage (NCBI taxonomy): Eukaryota > Metazoa > Chordata > Chondrichthyes > Orectolobiformes > Hemiscylliidae > Hemiscyllium > Hemiscyllium ocellatum. The sequence continues at coordinate 13,867,456 of NC_083415.1, read as the reverse complement.
TGAGGAGGATGTTAGGAGATTACAGGGTGACCTGGACAGGTTAGGCAAGTGGTCAGATACATGGCAGATGCAGCTTAATGTGGAAAAATTTATGGTTATCCACTTTGGTGGCAAGAACAGGAAGGCAGATTACTACCTAAATGGAATCAATTTAGGTAAAGGGGCAATACAAAGAGATCTGGGTGTTCTTGTACACCAGTCAATGAAGGTAAGCATGCAGATACAGCAGGTAGTGAAGAAGGCTAATAGCATGCTAGCCTTCATAGGAAGAGGGATTGAGTATAGAAGCAAAGAGGTTCTTCTGCAGCTGTACCGGGCACTGGTGAGACCACACCTGGAGTACTGTGTGCAGTTCTGGTCTCTAAATTTGAGGAAAAACATTCTGGCTATTGAGGGAGTGATGCGTAGGTTCACGAGGTCAATTCCTGGAATGGCGGAACTACCCTACGCTGAAAGACTGGAGTGACTGAGCTTGTATACCTTTAAGTTTAGAAGACTGAGAGGGGATCTGATTGAGACATATAAGATTATTAAAGGAATGGACACTCTGGCAGCAGGAACCATGTTTCTGCTGATGGGTGAGTGCCGAGCCAGAGCACACAGCTTAAAAATACTGGGTAGACCATTTAGGACAGAGATGAGGAGAAACTTCTTCACCCAGAGAATGGCGGCTGTGTAGAATGCTGTGCCCCAGAGGGTAGTGGAAGCCCAATCTCTGGATTCATTTAAGAAAGAGTTGGATAGAGCTCTCAAGGATAGTGGAATCAAGGGTTATGGAGATAAGGCAGGTACAGAATACTGATTAAGGATGATCAGCCATGATCATATTGAATGGTGGTGCAGGTTCGAAGGGCAGAATGGCCTATCCCTGCACCTATTGTCTATTGTCTAAATCTTTTCTGAAAATTTTCAAGTTTCACAACATCCTTCCGATAGGAAGGAGACCAGAATTGCTTGCAGTATTCCAAAGGTGGCCTAATCAATGTCCTGTATAGATACAACGTATCCTCCCAACTCCTGTACTCAATGCACTGACCAATAAATGAAAGCATACCAAACACCTTCTTCACTATCCTATCTACTTGGGACTCCACTTTCAAGGAACAATGAACTTGCACTCCAAGGTGCAACACTCCCTTGGACATTAGCTTTAAGTGTATGAGTTCTGTTCTGATTTGTTTTTCCAAAATGCAGCACTTCACATTTATCTAAGTTAAACTCCATCTGCCATTCCTCAGCCCATTGGGCCATCTGATCAAGATCCTGTTGTACATTGAGGTAACCTTTTTCGCTGTCCACTACACCCCTGATTTTGGTGTCATCTGCAAACTTATTAACTATACCTTCTATGTTCTCATCCAAGTCATTTATGTAAGTGATGAAAAATATTGGACACAGCACTCCACTGGTCCCAGGTCTCCAGTTTGAAAAGCAACCCTCTACCGCCACCCTAATCAATATTATCCATTGGATTCAGATAACCTTGCAGCTCTTAACTGGGATATATTAATTTCTTGAAACTGAATCTGAGAGGATTGTTTGTAATCCTTTGATCTGGTCATCAAAGTGGAGATGGAGAAGCCAAGCTCACATTTTGCAACAATGTAATTTTGTATGAAGCTTCTGACCACAATTGTAAAAATGTCTGTACCCCTCACTTCTATACAAGAAAGATTGAGGCATCAAATTAAAATCTGGAGGCCTAAGGTAAACTGTGTGTGCAGGGACACCATGTACAATACTCTGATCATATTGCCCTCATTCTGATGTCCACCTTTGTGCGTGGTTGCATCAAGCTGGGCTCAGACCCTCAGTACATAAGCACCAACTGTCACTATGTACTGAGGTTCTACCTGTCCCAGTGTTGTGAAAGATAGGAGTTGTTGATGCGGAATGTTTCAAGTAGATTAACTATTCCGCATCACCTGCCCTTTGTAGAGGAATTTGCAACTTTGACCACCAGTCCAACAGGAAGTGGTCAACATGTAGTATTCTTGAGTCCTTGAAGGAAAAGGAGAGGACTGATCCTGGCACATTGTTCTCTGAGCAGAGTGTCAAACTTTCCAACAAGCAACAAGACATCACTTGGCTGATGGTGAAAAAGACACTACCTGTTAGATCCTTCATGAATGCTACTCGATCTATGCCACCCCATCCTGCCCTCGAAGTAGTTGTGGTGGGGTAGAGACGGTAACACATCTCCTGCTGGAATGTACCTTTGTAAAGGAAGTCTGGAGAGGGATGCAGTGGCGTTTGTCGAGGTTCATCCCTAACAGCACAGAATTCTATGCTCAACAGTCTATTTCATGGGAGGCCCACCAAAACAAACATCAACTGCACCTGGAGGATCATCAGCTAGGTGAACGTCTCTCTTTGTAAAACGCCATCCCATATTCCCAATTCCTTCGTCTCCGCCGCATCTGCTCCCAGGAGGACCAATTCCAACACCGCACAGCCCAGATGGCCTCCTTCTTCAAGGACCGCAGATTCCCCCCAGACGTGATCGACGATGCCCTCCACCGCATCTCCTCCACTTCCCGCTCCTCCACCCTTGAGCCCCGCTCCTCCAACCGCCACCAAGACAGAACCCCACTGGTTCTCACCTACCACCCCACCAACCTCTGCATACAACGTATCATCCGCCGCCATTTCCGCCACCTCCAAACGGACCCCACCACCAAGGATATATTTCCCTCCCCTCCCCTATCAGCGTTCCGCAAGGACCACTCCCTTCGTGACTCCCTCGTCAGATCCACACCCCCCACCAACCCAACCTCCACCCCCGGCACCTTCCCCTGCAACCGCAGGAAATGTAAAACTTGCGCCCACACCTCCACACTCACTTCCCTCCAAGGCCCCAAGGGATCCTTCCATATCCGCCACAAGTTCACCTGTACCTCCACACACATCATCTATTGCATCCGCTGCACCCGATGTGGCCTCCTCTATATTGGTGAGACAGGCCGCTTACTTGCGGAACGCTTCAGAGAACACCTCAGAGACGCCCGAACCAACCAACCCAATCACCCCGTGGCTCAACACTTTAACTCTCCCTCCCACTCCACCGAGGACATGCAGGTCCTTGGACTCCTCCACCGGCAGAACACAACAACACGACGGCTGGAGGAGGAGCGCCTCATCTTCCACCTGGGAACCCTCCAACCACAAGGTATGAATTCAGATTTCTCCAGTTTCCTCATTTCCCCTCCCCCCACCTTGTCTCAGTCGGTTCCCTCAACTCAGCACCGCCCTCCTAACCTGCAATCCTCTTCCTGACCTCTCCGCCCCCACCCCACTCCGGCCTATCACCCTCACCTTGACCTCCTTCCACCTATCCCACCTCCATCGCCCCTCCCCCTAGTCCCTCCTCCCTACCTTTTATCTTAGCCTGCTTGGCTCTCTCTCTCTTATTCCTGATGAAGGGCTTATGCTCGAAACGTCGAATTCTCTATTCCTGAGATGCTGCCTGGCCTGCTGTGCTTTGACCAGCAACACATTCAGTCTGTCTGAAACATGTTGGTCTTCCAGGGCCAGGAGTTGACACTGACTGAATGTTGCAGACTGGCGTTTTCCATGGTCCAGTAGTACATGCTGAAGGAAGCACCAAAGCTTGGCACAACTACCACCAAGGTACAATGGGGAAAGATCTCTGTCTGTGGTCTTCCGATTGAAGGTAAATGAGGGTCTGATTAGTTATCGGACCCTCCCAGTGTTTCAAATTTAGATAAATGTTACTATTGTACGTGTCAAAGAGGTCTTTGGTTTTTTTGGATAGAGTCAGAGTACAAAGTTTTGTTTGTTTACTGGATATGCAACTATTCAGATCCGAACTGCTTTTGTGAGAATACGAAAACATATGGCTTCGAATAAATTACATTTTTGAAATAAATAAAGACAAGTTTATACCTGAATTTGGAACAAAGTGCTGAGAAGGTTTTATTGTGTAACAATAATTGCAGGTGCATTCTTGTATTTTTTGCAGTCATAAAAGTTTTAAGTTTGAATTTCGCAAGTGCCTGCTGTCACTGAATGATTTACTCTTGGCTTTGACTGTTATGCAACCATTGCTGGAAGCAAACATTTCGAGTGTGGTCGATGCAGGATCACTTCATGGCAAAATCTGTGAATATGGGAATTAACTAAACAGTTACACATGATTGTGAGTGATGTCCAGGACAGGCAGGTAGTGAGGGACACAGAGAGAAATCAGCAGTTGATTATCCCAAGGACAAGGAGACAATATAATTGGCAAGGTGGGGCCAGAGCACAGTGGATTTCAGCCACAGATTCACGGCCTATCAGAAGAATGTTGTGAAACATGAAAGGGTTTAGAAAAGATTGATAAGAATGTTGCCTGGGTTGTAGAATGTAAGCTATAGGGAGAGGTTGAATAGGCTGGGGCTCTTTTCTCTGCAGCATCAAAGGCTGAGAGGTGACCTCATAGAGGTTTATAAAATCATGAGGGACATGGATAGAATAAATAGACAAGACATTTTCCCTGGGTTAGGGAAGTCCAGAACTAGAGGACATAGCATTAGGTTACGAAGGGAAAGATATAAAAGAGATGTAAGGGGCAGATTTTTCATGCAGAGGGTGGTGCGTGTATGGAATGAGCTGCCAGAAGAAGTGGTGGAGACTGGTACAATTTCAACATTTAAAAGACGTCTGGATGGGTAAATGAATAGGAAGGGTTGAGAGGGATATGGGTCAACTGCTGGCAATTCGGATTAGATTAGGTTAGGACATCTGGTCTACATGGACAAATTGGGCCGAAGGGTCTGTTTCTGTGTTGTATGACTCTATGAATGGAACAGGTGATGTGTGTGTGCTGATAGATATGAACATGTGGAGTAGATGAAAACACTTAACAATTAAAACTGTATGACGATTCCTTGAGGCTTAAAATCATCCCAACTGGTGGGGGTCATCCTTAACATTGCTACAGGGACTTTATGTCCCCATGATAATTGTGGGGAAATGGGAGGTGCCGGTAGTGAACACAGAAAATCACACTTGCCTCCCTCCTGGGCAATACCTTCAGCTGCTCCCGGGAGGGACGGGAGAATGGATCTGACACAGGAACATCCACCATTCACCGGTCTCTAATTACAGTGCAATCCCAGGCAATGGCACTGTCATCATCACCCGAGAAAGACTGGACAGGGTGAAACTGGGAATAATCCTGACAATCAGGATTGCCGTATACCGGATGATCTGGGACCTAAATCCTGGAATGATTCTGAAGGGAGCCTGGGCATTGGAGGGGTATGTGAGCTCACTCCATGAGCGGGGATTTGGTATTCCGTGTGTGAAGTTAATGTCATGGACACAACTCCATCCACCTTCACCACAAAAACTAATAATGTGGGACCATCGATACAACTGGCAGTGTGTGGACTCGGCTCCCTGTATTTGTGTGGGAGTCCGGCCTTAACGGTCAGTATTGCCAAGAACTCTGTGCACATTTAATCGATAGACTGGGGAACCCTAGTACTTGTGGAGATCAAAACCCTCCCCAGTATCGGGAAATGGTAGAGCTCCTTCCAGACAGATTAGTCAGGGTTGGAAAGGGAAAGCCTTTACAACATGATGTGATGATGGAGCCTTTAGGGAAAACCCGTGATATTTCTGGGTTGTTGGAGGGATTACACTCCCCCGATCCCATCATCCCAATGTTAATCAGCGGGACAAAGCCAAGCTCCAGGGAATTGTTAACGATTATCCTGACAGAATTTCCCCAGATACCGACAAAAAGTGCACTGGGAGATATCGGAGAATCATTAGGGAATGCAAATTCAGTAATTAATTCAGGGTAACAATCTGAATTAAATAGCTGTTCCCCTTGGGTTACCGAAGAAGTCGGGAAGGGATAACCGCATCGGCCTATTGGGACGGAGTGTCTTTCAACTGCCAAGATCAACGAAGTGAAGGGCTGTTGAAAATCCTCACCCAAACATCTGAAGGAAAGGATCCAGAAGGGAAGGGAGGAAACTGGTGCTTATGCTAAACTGTACGTTGATCATGAAACCTTTGTAAATTTCTAGAAGTTATTTGCTGGCTCGAATTCCAAACACTCTTCCTATGATATGTTTTCTCCTTTAAGCTTAAAACGCTGAGAACAGTCTTAAATTCGCAATTTGTCAAGATACTGATTCTCGCCCAGTTTAAGGGGAACCCATCACAATAGAATAGCTCTATATTTCTCAAATAGAGATCCCAGTGCCCAGTGAAGCAAATTTCCTTGTCCTCATGCTACATGCTCTGACACGCAAGTTTAATTTTCAAATCTGTCGATGCTTTATTTGTCCTTTGAGGTGAAGAAGATCATATTTATTGTATGGGGCATTTGTGCTAAGAATTCATTGGGTATGTGTTGCTGCTCAGGCCAATCTGTGCCTGGAAGGTTTGTACCCAGTAGGTTCTGTTGCAAGTAAAGCAGCACAATTCAGATTGGTGTTTGGATGAGCTGCAGGCTCAGAAATTCTTCTTGCTTCTCTGTCATTTGATGTACACTTACCTTTGAAAGACACTACCCCATTCTTTTCATCAACACAAGAAAAGCAGAATTTTGGAAAATCTCAGCATGTCTGATGTCAGTTGTGGAGAGAAATCCGAATTCACATTTCGGGTCCAGTGACCCTACTCTGTTATTTGATTGTGCCAGGTCAGATGTCTTACACAAATATTTTTCCAGGAATTTAAACTAAAAGCATAGTCTTCAATGGAGTGAAGTATCCTTGTAATACTTCTGTTGATCACCCTGAGAGTGTGCCACAGTCAATATAGAAGAGGCACTTCCTTAGCGAGGGTCAATTATTTTGACATTTGTGAACAGAGTCGTAGAGATGGACAATATAGAAACAAACCCTTCTGTCCAACCCATCTATGCAATCTCGATTTCTGAATTTAGTCTAGTCCCATGTGGCAGCATATGGCCCATGATATTCTCAACTGTTCCTATTCACATACCCATCCAGATGCCTCTTAAATACTGGAGGTGTACCAGCCTCCACCACTTCCTCTGGCAGTTAATTCCAAACACACGCCATGCTCTGCATAAAAAAAGTTGCCCTGAGGTCCCTTTAATTCTTTATGTCCTTTTGCCTTGGACTCATTGACGGACAAAAATGATCTTGGTTTTTCATTGGCTCTATGCCCTACATGATTTTATAAACTTCTAGAAGATCATCCTTCAGCCTTTGACTGTAGGGAGAATAATCCCAGACCATGCAGCCTCTCCCTATAGCTCAACTCTCCATTCCTGGTAACATCCTTGTCAATCTTTTCTGAATGCTTTCAAGTTTAGTAATATCTTTCTTGTAACAAGGAGACCAAAATTGAATGCTGTATTCCAAAGCGGCCGAACCAATGTCCTGTGCAGCTGTAATATGACCTCCCAACTCCTACTCTCGATGTGTTCACCAGTAAAGACAAGCATACCAAACATCTTAACTACCCTGTCTACTTGTAAATTCACTTTCAAGGAACTATGAACCAGCACTCCAAAGTCTCTTTATTTGGCAACATGCCCCATGACCTTACCATTAAGTGTGTAAGTCCTGCCCTGATTTAGCTGACCAAAATGTAACACCTCACATTTATCTAGATAAATTTATAGAGTCATAGAGATGTACAGCATGGAAACAGACCCTTCAGTCCAACCTGTCCATGCCAGCAAGATATCCCAACTCAATCTAGTCCCACCTGCCAGCACCAAACCCATATTCCTCTAAACCCTTCCTATTCATATACACACCCAAATGCCTTTTAAATGTTGCAATTTTACCTGTTTCCACCACTTCCTCTGGCAGCTCATTACATTTGCTCTGCCACTCCGCCCATTGTCCCATATGATCTAGGGACCTTGAATGTCCCAACATGGATACTTTGCATGTGAACTTAGGTGAACACCTCAGTGAATGGTATTTTGTCCTGCCATCTGTTCATCAGAAGTTCTGAAAGCTGATCATGAGAAAGCTCCTTTTCGTGGTTATATCCATGACCGAGTCTCCTTGGAGACGGAGCACATGTTGTTCTCCGGTAAGCATGAAGCTTCCCAAGTTGGTGGGAGGGGAGGGCTGAGGTCCACTATTTTTCACCTTGAATCATATATTTATTTAACTCCAGTTTGCAGTTTTTGTTTCCATTTGAACAAAAAAGATCAAGGCTCTGCTGAGCATGTTCAGAACATAACAGCCAGCATGGTCATCCTGAAAGACAATACCTCGCCAAGTTTGTTCTTGAATCCTACATGAATTGACATGCAGCTCAGGTCACAAACCACAGTAATAACTTTTGAGATTGTGAGTTTTATTTCAGATCTAACTGTTCAAGCTCATTCGTAATATAATTCCTGCTTTTCGCTTTGATTTGGTAGGTGACCATGACCAATGCATCTTATGACTCACATCCAGGTAATAACTGTTCACTTAATTCAGTAAGTAACACTTCTTTAATTTCTTTTTACAATACTGTACAAAATGACCAAGCCTAATAGTTATGTGCACAAATTTTTAAATTCCACTATGACATTACAGGTCTCAAATATGAGTGGAATGAAAGGGTGGGAAGACAAATATATTTTACTACTCCCATCCAGATTAATTCAATGTGGATCACAGCATTGTTGTGAATGATAGCAATTTAAGTTCACAAAGAGCCTGGTTGAAGTTACGGCAACATAGATAAAGTGGAAGCTGTAGCTACAATGGATTTTAATTTCCAATGGTTGTTTGATAAGGCACCATGTCAAAGATTATGACATAAATTAAAAGGTTATGGTAAAGAGGGTAATGTTTGGCATGGATAGTGATTGATTAGTTAACAGTAAGCAGAGGCATAAATCAGTTATTTTCAGGTTGGCAAGCTGTAACTAGTAGAGTGCTACAGATGTTAGCTACTTATGATCATTACAAATGATTCATGAAAGAAACATATCTATGGCAGCATTTGTTGATGGCTCCAAGATAAGTAGGGGAATAAATTGTGAGGAGAATATAACATATCTACAATGGGATGTAAGGCTAAGTGACTCAGCAAAAATTTGGAGATGGAGTGTAAAGTGGAAATGTCTTCTTTAGCAGAAAGAATGGTATTGGAGAGGGCTTGCAGAACTTGTTGGCACAGTGAGATCTCGATGCATTTGTAGATGAGTCACAAAAGGTTCTTTTATAGGTTGAGCAATTTATTCAGAAAACAAAGGGGTTTTGAACAAAACAAAGTAATAAAATAACATGCAGAGAAATATTTAATGACATTCATTTGTGCGCTGAAAACAAAATTGGGCGGCACGGTGGCACAGTGGTTAGCACTGCTGCCTCACAGCGCCTGAGACCCGGGTTCAATTCCCGACTCAGGCGACTGACTGTGTGGAGTTTGCACGTTCTCCCCGTGTCTGCATGGGTTTCCTCCGGGTGCTCCGGTTTCCTCCCACAGTCCAAAGTTGTGCGGGTCAGGTGAATTGGCCATGCTAAATTGCCCGTAGTGTTAGGTAAGGGGTAAATGTAGGGGTATGGGTGGGTTGCGCTTCGGTGCTTTTTGGCCGAAGGGCCTGTTTCCACACTGTAAGTAATCTAAAAAAAAATGCTGAAAACCGAAAAGCTAAGTGCTGAGAAAGTAGAACTCAAGTTCAAATAAGAACGAGTGGGGGGAGGGGAGGAGGGGACTCTCTCGCTTCACAACACCTGGAAACATAGGAAGCTGATAGATAAAATATTAAACAAAGCAAAACTGGCAGGCATATGATTCTGTCTGATGGTTAAAGGCATGTGGGAGAGTAGAGATTAGTGATAAAAGACAAAGCCACTATTTTGCAACAGTTTATAAAAGAATTGACATGAGTTGACCATTCTCTGTTGGAAGTCAGGGTTTTGAAATGAAGAGAAATTCAGCAGATAACTGCTATTAGGGTTAATGGTTATTTGATGGAATTGTACTAAAAGTACCCCACCCCACCCCAATCCCATATAAGTGGGCAATTGAGGAACAAAAATGTCGAAAGCTGTAAGAATAATTGGGCTGGGATAGAAGCAGTACAGAGGCTCCCGTGCTAGGGTTTTTTTTCTCCACATCTGCAATTTATTTATTTTTTCTTTTCCTTCTTCCCTTTCTTTTTTTCTCAAGTTAAAGAAAGAGCTCCTTGGCAGGAGGTGGCTTCAGTGGGCTCTGGAGAGACAGTGTCTTCAGAGGCAGTGTGGCTACAGAGTCAGTTGGTTATCGTGTGAAACCTGGAGTGGGGCATTTGCTTCCACATGGAATGGGGCCCTGGTGGTGGCATGGTGTGAGTGGGATGCCTGGTGTGGGCCACTCCTGGTAGCATGGCGTAGGTTGGGAAGTACAGAACGAGACACACTTGGTGGCATAGCATGGGTTGGGAAGCCCGGAGAGGGCCACTCTTGGCGTCAAGGCATGGGTTGGGAAGCTCAGAGTGAATCACTCTTGGCTGCATGGCATAGATTGGTGTCATCCCGAATTGGGTTATAGCAGTAGAGAGGGAAAAATTGGACTCTCTTTAAGTTATCTTTATTTTTCATTTATTCTAAGTTAATGTCGATGGTGCCAATGTATGGTGATGATACTCACTTTTTACCGTATTTTATATTGAATACACGTGACAGTTAAGGTAATTCTATTCTAAATTGGGAATGCCATAGTGTTAAGGGCTTGGATTGGGAGGAATTTGACCTGCTCTTCCGATATAAGGCAGAGCATGTGACTGAAGTGTTTGTGAGTGTGCACTTTGGCATGAGTGACCATAATTCTATTATTTTTAAAAGCTTTACAGAAAAGGGTAGGTCTGAGCCACTAGTTAAAGTTCTAAATTGGCCAAGGGTCATTTTGATGGCATTAGACAGGAACTTTCAAAAGTTGATTGTGGAAAGCTGCTCACAAGTGAAAGGACATCTGTCAAGTGGGAGGGTTTCCAAAATGAGTTTCCGAGAGTTCATGGGCAGCATTTTCCTGTTAGTGTGAAGGGCAAGGCAGGCAGGAGTGGGAATGCTATGAGAGATGGAGACTGCAGATATTGAAACTCCGATCAAGAAATGGAAGGAGGCATACAGAGCAAAGTATAGACCGGTAAGTTTCATATTGGTGGATAGAAAGTTAAGGACAGGATTTCTGTGCATTTGGAAAAGCATGGCCAAATTAGTGATAATCAGTATCGCTTTGTGTGAGACAGGTCATGTCTTACTAACTAGATTGAATCTTTTGAGGAGGTGACAAAAGCGATCAATGAGGGTTGAACAGTGGGTGTTGTCTACATGGATTTTAGTAAAGCTTTCAACAAGGTCCCTCATGGTTGGCTCATCCAGAGATTAAGATGTATAGGATCCATAGTGACTTGGCTGTGTAGATTCAGAATTGCCTTGCCCATAGAAAGCAGACGGTAATGGTGGAAGGATGTTTTTCTGGTTGGTGCTCTGTGACTTATGGCGTTCCACACGATTTGTACTGGGATCTCTGCTCTTGTGATATATATGAATGATATAGAGATGAAAGTGTAGATGGGTGGCTTAGTAGGTTTGCAGACAATACAAATGGATAGAGAAATGGCAGACAGAATTTAATCCAGGTAAGTGTGAGGTGCTTCGCCTTGAGAGATCAAGAGTTAAGAAAATGTGTACAGTTAATGACAGGACCCTGAACAGCATTTATGTACAAGGGATCTTTGGGTTCAAGTCCATAGCTCTTTGAAAATGGCCACATAAGTAGATAAGGTGGTAGAGAAGGTACGTGGCCTGCTTGCCTTTATTGGTTGGGGAATTGAGTACAAGAGTCAGGATGTCATGTTGTAGCTTTATAAGACTTTGCTTAAGCCACACTTAGAGTATTGCATTCAATTCTGGTCACCACATTACAGGAAGGATGTAGAGGCATTGGAGGGGTTGCAGTGGAGATTTACCAGGATGCTTCCTGGATTAGATAGTATGAGCTATAAAGAGAGGCTAGAAAGAGTCAGGTTATTTTCATTGGAGTGAGAGAGGCTGAGGGGAGACTCGAGAAAAGTTCTCAAAATTAAGAAATGCATTGATAGGCCTGATGGTCAGAAACTTTTTCTCAGACTTGAAATGTCAAAAACTAGTGGGTATGCATTTAAGGTGAGAGGAGGAAAGTTCTAAGGAGATTTGAGGGGCATGTTTTTTGCACAGAGTGGTAGGAGTGTTGAATGTGATGCCAGGGGTAGTGGTGGAGGCAGATAAGATAGGGGTGTTTAAGGGTGTTTCGATAAACACATGAATATGCAATGATTGGAATGACTGGACCAAGAGCAGGCAGAAGGGATTAGTTTAATTTGACATCATGTTTGGTACAACTGCGTGGCCCGAAGAGCCCTTCTATGTGCTGAACTGTTCTATGTTCTACATTCTAATGTTACTTTCCTGCACTATCTCTAAATCTATTGATATCATGAGTCTCCAGGAACATATCAATTCGATATAAACATGCTCAGTGTTTGAGCTGCCACTGCCCTTTGTGGTACAGAAATCCAAAGATATGCCACCCTCTGACTGAAGAAATTCTGCTCATTTTAGATTTACATGGCCCCCACTTATCCTGAGATTACAGTTCCTGGTTTTACTTGCTAGCCAAGGGAAATATAATATCTACTTCCACACTTTCATGCCTCATTGGAATTATATTAATTTCATTGAGGTCACTCAGTATTCTTTGAAGCTCAAGGGAATACAGACCAGGTCTTATCAATCTCTCCTAATCAGACATTCTTGTCGGTCCAGCAACTAATCTGGTGAACCTCTACTGCACTCAGTCTTTGTACATCCCTCTTTATAACATGGCTAAAACTGTACACAATACTGAAAAAGTGAAAACTCACCAAGGGTATAATAAGACACCTTTGTTCCTGATTTGGAAGCTAGTGCTTCCAATTAATATGGTTGGACTACAACCTGGTGTTGTGTGATTTTTAACCTTTATTCCTGTATTTTTGCAATGAAGTCCAATTTACAATTCGCCTTCCCTAATTACTTGCTGCACCTGCATGCTATCTTTCAGTGAATAAACTCAATCAGATCCCTTTGGGAAATGATCCCTCTCATTTCCCAAACTCTCAAATTTAAGAATTATTCCACTTTTCTGCGTGGCCAAATGGGCTGCTCAAAATGATGAATTTATGACAGATTTACAAAGATTGCATAGTAATTAAGGCATGCTAGGAAACTAAGGCAAGCCTTGAACAAAGTGACTGTGCTAATAAGCAAGCCACACAATCTAGACAGGCTGCAGCCACCAACAGACAATTTGCAACCAACGTGGTGGTTGCAAACCCTGTAATACACATCCAAATTTTTGTTTGAATGTAGTCAATGGAATGTCATCATCAGGGCGATCGAACCAGGTCTGGTTCACACCTCATACACATAATTGGAGGAGGCTATGTGCATCTAGCACCTCCAGGGATAGAGGCCAAAGTACCACTTTGCCATCAACATGCTGGTGCCTAGTTTGGTCTGATTGATCAGGGTGACTGAGCCTGATGGATTCATTGGTGAATGGTGAAGACCCTCCAGAAAAGTTGCAAAGACTTTGGAGTATAAGAATCATTACAATACCACACTCAGCGCGGTAACTCAAAACCAACCACCGAGAACAGAAGATACCCCTGAGGTCATCAGGAAGAGACCAGATGACATCACCACGTGGAGCACAGCCAAGTTCTAGTGTGGTGGTTTCTGATCATTCAGAATTAGGTTAAAGCACATACATGATCACAGTTGTAGTGTAAATTGTTGATTTATAGTGTATTTTGTTGTGATAATATTGATTGTGCAAAATAACTGAATTTTTTTTATTATTAAGAGTCGACACAATTCTTTTGCTAGATAAAGGAGTTAAAACACACTGTGTGGCAGACAACAAATTGGCACCCCAGATGGGACCTCAATAACATGTGACTTTGTTGCTCCGAGATCGAAGCCCGTGGAACCTAATATTAATTGAGATTTTGCCTGACGCAGTTGTTAAGCGGACAGCTGTCCCACACGAAGGCCACGAATTCAAGTAAATCAAAGGGAATAGGAAGGTCAAAACTGAACTGTTCTTTGAAACATTTACTCCTGATCCAGCAAATGACTGTTTTCCTTGTGTTTGCTGGATAGGTAAGGTAAAACACTGAATGTTGGTCAAGACCCAGTGGGTTTAGGACTGGAACATAGTGAAAGCCATACCCTCAGATACCCTGTAGTTTAATTGAAAAAATGGCAGAGAAATGTGCCAGAGTAGAGGATTGTCCCATATGGGAAACAAAACTGAGGCAGTATATCAGTAAGAAAAAGTAGCCCATATGGCCAGAACTTTGTTGCATCATAGAAAAATTGGGAGGATTTTAGGAGAACTCAAGGGTAGCAGGCTTCCAAACTTGAGAAGATCACTGTGATAATGTGCTGTTTAGGATAGTTATTCGGAACAGGGCAGGAGTTAAAAACCACCCGTAAGGAACTGGAGAGAGATCACACAGTTAAAGTTGAACAAAGGATAAAAGCCAACAGGTGTGTCCTCCTAATCCAGCAAACAACTGTTTCATTTGTGTGTGTGTGTGGGATAGGTAATGTAAAACACTGAAAGTCAGTTGAGGCCCAATTGGATTAGCACCGGAACACAGCGAATGCTGCACCTCAGTCTGAACCACCATCTATAAGAACTTAAGAATTGTTCCACCTTTCTGTTTATTCGACCAACATCACACTAGTTCACATTATATTCCATCTGCCATATTCTAGACCAGTTACTCAACGTGTTCAAGTGCAAGGAAGCCCCACTGTCTCATATTCATAATTTAAATCCCAACCCAGGTTCATATTTGGAATCCCTGTAGTGTGGAAACAGGCCCTTTGGACCAACAAGTTCACACCAATCTCCCCAAAGAGTAATCCACCCAGATCCATCAGAAAATTTGAAAATACTACAATTCGAACTAATCAAATTACTTACATAGATCACGAACAACTTTAAAACCAGGCTAATCCCTGAGATTCCTGCTAGTAACATGCTGCTATATTGTAAATGATCTATCTGTTCCAACTCTCTGCTTTTTGTGTTTATTAATGAATACTCAATCCATAACAGTATAGTATTTCCTCCAGCCCCATGTCTTCTGATTTATGTACTAACCTACTCGTATGGGATATTATCAAAAAGTCTTTGGAAAATCCAAAAACACTATTTTTTATTATCCATCCATCTTAGAAGATCTTCACAGTGATTTCTTGACCTTCCCCCCAACTCCACCCCCTCCCAGTTATCTGTCAGCCCCTGGCCCACAAGCCTCATTCCTGATGAAGGGCTTATGCCCGAAACGTTGATTCTGCTGCTCCTCGGATGCTGCATGACCTGCTGTGCTTTTCCAGCACCACACTCATGACTCTCATCTCCAGCATCTGCATTCCTCACTTTCTCCTTTTCTCATTTAACAAGTTCTGATTTGGTGAGGCAGAAAACATTGCTGGATTGGAGACATTCACATTTTTCTTGCTGACCCCAGGAATGCTGATAGTTTCGTCGATCATGCTGAGCTGATTGAAGTCATCAAGAATGGTGGAGAAAGTGAGGACTGCAGATGCTGGAGATCAGAGCTGAAAATGTGTTGCTGGAAAGGCGCAGCGGACCCTGTTACATACAAGGAAATTGATGAACTCATGAAGAGGTGGGACAAAAACAATGATGGCAAACTTGACTTGGATGTATGTACAAATAACAAACTGAGTGAAATTCATTGGTGATGTTGCATTAGTTTAGTATTGAGTATTTAAAATATGCATGTATTCAATCAAGTATTTTCTTCCCTTTACAGAATGGGTGAAGATGTTGGTGAATATCCAGTGAAAGACTGACATTCCTCAACTACCTATTAGTCTCTCATTTCTCAAAGCAACATTTTGCACCTGTCCTGTGCAAAATCAATGGCTCTTATTGTCTTCAGGGTCAGCCCTGCTTTGAAGATCGCCAAGCATAAATGATTCAACAATTTAATGAATTATGTGTTGTTGCTCTTCTGTAGCCAACTGATCAAGCATCTGAATGGAGTGGAGTTACATGAGAAGCATCAAAATTCATAGCTGCTACAATACCGTCTTAGTACAAAGCACTTAAAGATTTTGCTATGAGTGTAGAATACAGCACACTTTATTCAAAATGTTTCCCTAATAAAAGTAATGACATCTTTTTCAGCCAGTTGCTGTTGCATTTCATTTGATGAATGATATGGATTCTCTGGATTTTTATTCTCTATTTTAGCAGATAACAATGTTCAATTATATCATTCAAAAGAGATTGATATCCTGGCACCAAAACCATTTACAGCTGCAAATGTGTTGCTGGTCAAAGCACAGCAGGTTAGGCAGCATCTCAGGAATAGAGAATTCGACGTTTCGAGCATAAGCCCTTCATCAGGAATAAGAGAGAGAGAGCCAAGCCGGCTGAGATAAAAGGTAGGGAGGAGGGACTAGGGGGAGGGGCGATGGAGGTGGGATAGGTGGAAGGAGGTCAAGGTGAGGGTGATAGGCCGGAGTGGGGTGGGGGCGGAGAGGTCAGGAAGGAGATTGCAGGTTAGGAGGGCGGTGCTGAGTTGAGGGAACCGACTGAACAAAACCATTTACATTTATATGGCACACCTTTCATTACCACAGGATAGCTCAATTGGTGTATCAACCTGTGAAGTATTTTTATCGTGTAGTCAGTGTTTCATGAAGGAAACAGTCACCAACCTGCATGCAGAAAACTCCATATAACTAGATCACCTGTTCTTGTGATACCGTGAGGAATGAATATTGAGCTTGTTATGAACCAGACCGGACCCCCACAAAATATTTTAAGATAACCTAAAGCCAAACCTTTTCTTATTGTAAGGGTAAATATGAAGTGCTGTGTTCCAGATGTGATATGACTGGTCAAACTACTTGACATTTGGGAAAATGCAATTTTAAACACTATAGTTAAAATACAAACCAAAATAAGAGGAACTTGGAATAAATTAATTTTCTTATTGAGTTTTTGTTTTACAATAAGATCAAGTTTTGTTGTGCGTGTTGAATTGTTCCTTAAACTATTTCCCACTTCTTATTTACCAAAATACCTTTTAGTCTATTTGTCAATCAAGTTCAGCCAGTTCTTACCTCATAACTATGTAAATGTTTTAGTTTAAATTTACGATCTTGTTTGGGATGGGAGTAGGTCCCTCTCAAATTTCATATAGAAATCAATTGCAAGACAATACTTTTCCAGATGTAATCCTGTCAACTTGTTAAATGATCTAAAATACCTTCATTTCTAGCTAGTTCTGTCAGTGCTGTCAGGGTTAGAAATGCTTACCCATTTAAATGTCAAAGTGGACAGCTTCAGAACTCTTTTCAGAACTGGTGATTTTCACTGAATGTTCACCCCATAGTGGTGACTGTTTATCTTATATTACCCCAAAAGGACTCTCCATGTGAATTACTTATTAATTGCAAACACAGGTATTAGCCTGGGTTTACCTAGAGAAGGAACATTCACTGTCTACTGATACCTTTAAAACATTTCAGGATCAGTGGGCTCCACAGGGGCTAAGATGCATTATTTCCCCCTGCAATGATATTCATATATTACTCTTGGATTTCCCTTTTTGATGTCACAATGTTCCTAGTTTGTCAGTTTTTGTTTGTAGCTGGATTCTACTCTAGCTTAGGAGGGGTGTATGCAGGGAGCAGGAATGGAGAGCTGGGATGTGGGGGTTCCTTCTGAAAAGGGAAAGGGTTCAGAAGTTGAAGGAGGAAACTGATGCTTGTGCTAAAGTAGGCTCATAATAAAACTGCTGATATTGAGCTCTTTTAATGTTTGATTTATTCTTTCAAACATTCCAGGGTTCTATGAAATGAAATTGTTGTTTAAGTGACATCATTTGTCTTGAATCTTCTTTCTTCAATTGCCTTTCATATGACTGTAATTAAAAACTATGAGGCATATACTCATCAGAAATGCTTTAACATTCTGACTTGTTTTGCAGCTTCTTTTTTGCTACCTTCATTCATTCCTCAGAGGGGAACAGTTCACTATGAGATCACAACCCTTTAACTAATTCTCATTTCAGCATAAGTCTCTTCTTTTATCTACAAGAGTCAAAATTATACAGCAAAATCCCAACACAGAATACCTCTTAAATTATCAACTTAATTTAATATGTTTTTTAAACTGACACAGATACTTTAACTCAATCATTTTCACACTTTCATATCTCCATACACATGGAAATATGAACTCCTATCCATTATAAACACAAGGGATAAAACATATCTTGAGATCTCAAGCTACAAAGAAAATTTGGTTCTATATAGAACAACATTTAGCAAACACGTGAAACAAATAGTTCAGTGACTGCAGGCACTTGCAAAACTCAAACAGAAACATTTTGTCACCTCACAAATATAAGAACACACCTGAAATTGCCTTCCAGGCACTTTCTTTCAGTCTCAGGTTTTATCTTGATGCCTCATTGTTCCTTGTTGCAGTTGCGAGAGACAACAAAATATTTTAATTTCGTGATCAGAAGCTCCTGGCAAAAGTACACAGTTATTACCTGAAAGCTTGCCTCCTCCATCTGAGCTGTCACTAGTGTCAGAGTCACAGAGTCATACAGCATGGAGACAGGCCTTTTGCCCAACCTATCCTTGTCGACCAGGTTTGTGAAACTGAACTGGTTCCATTTGCCTGTGTTTGACTCATATCCCTCTAATTCTAATCCATGTACTGGCCCAAATGTCTTTCAAATATTGTAATCGTCCCCATCTCTATCACTTCCTATGTCAGCTCATTCTACGTATGCACCTCACTGGCTATTCCATGCAACCATTCTTTAATAACAGCACATTAGCCATCCTTCAGGTGTCTGGCACTTTACTCATGGCTGTCGGTCTTACGAATATCTCTTCTAACGGCGCTGCAATTTCTTCTCCAGTTTGCCACAATATCCTCAGATACTGTTGATCAGGTCCTGGGGGCTTAACTAGCTCTATGTGTTTTATGACCTCCAGCACCTCCTTTTCTGTAATGTGGACTTTTTTCAAGAGATCACTATTTTCCTGAATTCTCCAGCTTTCATGTCTTTCTCCATGGTAAATACAGATGAGAAATATTTGTTTAGGATCTCATCTATCTCAAATAGATGGCCTTGTTGATCTTTAAGGGGCCCCATTCTCTCCTTATTTTCCCTTAACATACTTTTCGAAGCTCTTTCCATTCTCTTTTACTCTATCGTTCAACATGATCTCATGTCCCCTTTCTGTCCTTCCCCGTCCTCCTGTACACCCTATACTCCTCAAGGAATTCACACAATCCTAGCCATCTGTACTTAATAAATGCCTCCTTTTCCTTGACCAGGGTCTCATTATCTCTATTCACTCAGTGACTCCTACTCATGCCACTTTGCCCTTCACACGAACGGGAACATATTGGTCCTGAACTCTCTTAATCTTGCATTGTAAAGCCTCCCACTTGCCAGACATCCCTTTACCTGCAAACAGCCTCCCCTAATCAACTTCTGAACCATTAAAATTGGCTTTGCCTGAAGTTAGAACTGTAACTTGAGGATCAGACCTTTTTTTATTTAACAATTTTAAAACCAATAGAATTATGGTCACTGATTCCAAAGTGCTCCCCCACTAAGATCTCAATTACTTGCCCTGTCTTATTTCCCAAGGTTAAAAAATCACACAACATCAGGTTATCGTTCAACAGATTTGTTTGAAAGTACTAGCTTTTGGAGCACTGCTCCTTCATCACGTAGCTGTGGAGCAGAATTTACAGCAAAACGATCACGGTGTTATGGATGCAACTGATACAAACAAATCTAGATTGCTGTTAAATCTTTCATCTTTTTGAATGGTTTGCAGAATTTGGTTCTTTAATATGTAAATCCCACAACTTCTCTCAAATCACATTCTCAAGATAACTTAAGTTTTTATTTTTAAAAAAACATCTCAGCTCAGACAATGCATTAAAGTGTAAAGTTAGAGTCTGCCTGTACTCCAATCTGAGTCAGTCTGGTTCTATTTCCAAAGTAGGAATTTATAAAATGTTACATGGATTGACTGCCTGCAGACTGTGTTCTTTTTGAACAAAATTGAATGCAGCTGCAATTACAATTCTGTAAATGCAAATTCACCCCATATATGTGTGTCTGTGTGTGTCTGTGTGTGTGTCTGTGTGTGTGTCTGTGTGTGTCTGTGTGTGTGTGTGTGTGTGTGTGTGTGTGCAGTTGAGGGAGAGAGATTGATAGAGATAGAGAGAGAGAGAGAGTATGTGTTTGGGAGAGAGTGTGAGTGAGTGTGTGAGAGTGAATGGGGCATTTGCACCTCTCTGTGGGTGTGTGTGTGTGTCTGAGAGAGAACAGGTACGTGAGAGAGGGTCTGCATGAGTGTATGAGTTTGTAAGTGTGTGCATGTATGTGTATGTGTGAGAGTGTATAGTGCAGTGGGGTCACCTGTAGTGTGACATGAATCCAAGGTCACGGTTGAGGCCATCTTCATGGGTACTGAATTTGGCAATTAGCCTCTGCTCAGCCACTCTGCATTGTTGCGTATCCATAAGTCTGCCTTGGAGGATGGTCAGCCAAAGATCCAAGGCCAAATGTTCTTGAGCGCTGAAGTGTTCCCTGTCTAACGATTATTGCACAGTCCATTCATCTGTTGAAATACAAACAGACTCACGCCTTTAATGCATTATCTGAGCTGAGATTAGATTACATTACATTAGATTAGATTCCCTACAGTGTGGAAACAGACCCTTTGGCCCAACTAGTCCACACCGACCCTCCGAAAAATAATCCACCCAGACCCGTTCCCCTAACTAATGCACCTAACTCTACAAGCATTCTAGCATGACCAATTCACCTAACCTGCACATCTTTGGACTGTGGGAGGAAACCAGAACACCTGCAGGAAACCCACGCAGACACGTTGAGAATATGAGATGTCACCTTTTTTTAGTAAACCTTCAGTTATCTCGAGAATGTGATTTAAAAGAAGTTCTGGGATTTACATATTAATGGGCCAAACTCTGCAATCTATTCTAAAAGATGAAAGACTTAACAGCAATCTAGGTTTGTTCCATATGCTGTGTCACTATGATCGTTTTGCTGTAGATTCTGTGTCTTATGATCCTGCTCCACAGCTACCTGATGAAGGAGCAGCGCTCTGAAAGCTAGTTCTTCCAAATAAACCTGTTGGCCTATAACCTGGTGTTGTGTGATTTTTAACTTTATCCACCCCAGTCCAACATCGGCACCTCCACACTATCATTTCTCAAGAAGAGATTGAATTTGCCCCTTCCCTAGTAGGCCATCTAGAAAGTGATTCCCTGAACACACTTGATAAATTTCTCCCCATCCTTTAACACTCTGGCACTTCCAATCTATGTTTGGAAACTTAAAGTTCTCTAATATTACAAACACTATTATTCTTCCAGCTATCTGCGATCTCCCAAGAGAGCTGATCAGTAGAATCCTGCAAAACACTGGATGTCCCTTACATGTCATCTGCAGAATTTCGTTTCTAGTTTGAAAATCCTAATTTCCAACAGAGAATGATCAACTCATGGGAAGTTCCTGTTAAAGTTGTTGCATTACGGTGACTTTGTCTCTTATCACTAATCTCTGTCACCTCTATGGCTTTAATCATCGGAGAGAATCATACTATTACTTTGTTTATATTTTATTTCAACTTCTTATCTTTTCTGGTGAGATGAAATAATACAAACCCAACTCCTTCCCATACTTAACGTGATCTTGAGGTCTGCTTTCTCAACACTAAGCTTTTCAGATTCAGCATTTTATTTTCTCGGTCCCTCAGTCTGCATTTTCAAAAATTTTTGATCTGCAGTTTCTAAACCATGTGGACTTTCACACAAGGGGCACCACATATACTCCGATCTGTTGTCAGCTTGGTCTACTCTAAATTCGGATTGGATCTGCTCTGGCGGACCTCAGTTTTAGCCTGACATGGAAACAATTCCTTCAAGTGAAACAATACTCAGGAGGTCATCAATTTCACCTTCAGGATGGGCTCGGCAGCAACTGTCCTCTGATACGAAGATTATTACGGGAATTGTCTGAAGGAGTGTCTGAAATAACAGTGACGAACCTCGAGCATGGATCAGTACTTGGGGCTATAACATAGATGTGAGCTTCGCATAGGCAGGAATGGTTGCTTAATGTTCCAGGGTTTAGAACGTTTAGAAAGAACAGGGAGGGTGGAAAAAGAGGAGGGGGTGTAGCATTGCTAATCAGAGAGTGCATCACAGCTACAGAAACAAAGGTTGTTGAGGAAGGTTTGTCTACTGAGTCGGTATGGGTGGAAGTTAGGAACAGCAAGGGAACAGCCACCGTATTGGGGGTTTTCTACAGACCACCTAATAGCAATAGAGAGATTGAAGATCTCATAGGCGAGCAGGTACTGGAAAAATGCAAAAATAGCAGGGTTATTATGGGTGATTTCAACTTTCCCAATATCGACTGGAACCTCCGAAGTGCAGATGGTTTGGATGCAGTTGTTTTTGTCAGGTGTGTTCAGGAGGGTTCCCTTACTCAGTATGTAGACAGACTGATGAGGGGAGATGCCATTTTAGATTTGGTGCCCTGCAACGAGCTAGGACAGGTGTCAGATCTCACGGTGGGAGAGCACTTTGGTGAAAGTGATCGCAACTGCCTCACATTTAGCATAGCCTTGGAGAGTGAAAGGGGCAGTTAACCAGGGAAGACATTTAATTGGGGAAAAGGAAATCATGACACTATCAGACAGGAGTTGGGAAGTACAGACTGGGAGCAATTGTTCCACAGAAAGGGCACAGCAGACATGTGGAGATTATTTAAGGAGCAGTTGTTGCGAGTGATGCACAAATTTGTTCTTCTGAGAGAAGTAGGAAGGGGTAACATTAACGAACTTTGGATGACGAGAACAGAAGAACTTCTCATCAAAAGGAAGAAGGCAGCTTACACAAGGAGGAGGAAGCAAGGATCTAGCACAGCTTTAGAGGATTACAGGCTGGCTAGAAAGGAGCTCAGAATTGGAGTGAGGAAAGCCAGGAGGGAGCATGAAAAAGGCTTGGCAAGAAGGATTAGGGAGAACCAAAAGACATTTTACTCATACGTGAGGAATAAGAGAATGCTCAGGGAGAAGGTAGGGCTGATCAGGGATAGCATAGGGAACTTAAGCATGGAGTCTGAGCAGATAAGGGAAGCCCTAAATTAATTTTTTGCTTCAGTTTTCACCAAGGAAAGGGAACTTGTTGTAAATGAAAACTTAGAGGAGCTAGGATACAGCCTTGACCAGATCAAGATTGATGAAGTTGATGTGCTAGAAAGTTTGGAAAACATTAAGATTGATAAGTCTCCAGGCCCAGACCAGATTCCCGGCTGCTCCGGGAAGTGAGAAAAGAGGTTGCTAAGCTGCTGGTGAGAATATTTGCCTCCTCACTCTCCACAGGAGTCATACCGGAGGATTGGAAGGAGGCAAATGTTGTTCCTCTGTTCAAGAAGGGTAATAGGGAAATCCCTGGCAATTACAGACCAGTCAGTCTTATGTCTGTGGTCAGTAAAGTTGTGGAAGGAATTCTGAGGGATAGGATTTATGACTATTTGGCAAAGCATAGTGTGATTAAAGGCAGTCAGCATGGCTTTGTGAGAGGTAGGTCATGCCTCACAAGTCTTATTAAGTTCTTTGAGGAGGTGTCAAGACAGGTCGATGATGGTCGAGCAGTGGATGCGGTGTATATGGACTTCAGCAAGGCATTTGATAGGCTTCCCCGTAGTACACTCATTCATAAAGTCAGGAAGTATGGGATACAGGGAGATTTGGCTATCTGGATTCAGAATTGACTGGCTGACAGAAGGCAGATAGTGGTTGTAGATGGGAAGTATCCTGCCTGGAGATCAGTGTTGAGTGGGGTCCCACAGGCCTCTGTTCTTGGGCCTCTGTTCTTTGTAGTTTTCATAAATGACTTGGATGAGGAGGTTGAGGGGTGGGTTAGTAAATTTACAGATGACACAAAGGTTGGAAATGTCGTTGATAGTATAGAGGGCTACTGCAGGCTGCAGCGTGACATGGACAGGATGCAGAGCTGGGTTGAGAAATGGCAGATGGGAAGTGATGCATTTTGGAAGGTTGAACTCAAGTGCTGAATAGAGGATTAAAGACAGGATTCTTGGCAGTGTGGAGGAACAGCAGGATCTGGGTGTGCAAGTACACAGATCCCTCAAAGTTGCCATAGGGTTATTTTGGTTTTCATGAACAGGGGAATCGGGTTTAAGAGCCGCGAGGTTTTGCTACAGCTCCACAAGTCCCTGGTGAGACCACACTTGAAATATTGTGTCCAGTTCTGGTCGCCCTACGATAGAAAAATTACAGAGCCTTTGGAGAGGGTGCAAAGAAGGTGCTGCCTGGACTGGAGGGCTTGCCTTATGAAGAAAGGTTGAATAAGCTCGGACTTTTCTTTCTGGAGAGAAGGACGAAGAGAGGAGACCTGATCGAGGTGCACAAAATAATGAGAGGAACAGATAGAATCAATAGCCAGAGATTTTCCTCCAGGGCAGGATTGACTGGTACAAGAAGTCATAGTTTGAAGATATTAGGAGGAAGGTATAAGGGTGACATCAGAAGTAGGCACCAAAATTAGGGATATGGTGGATAGTGAATATTCCAAAAGTGGCCTAACCAATGTCCTGTATAGCCACAACATGACCTTTCAACTCCTTTACTCGATGCTCTCACCAATAAAGGAAACATACCAAATGCCTTCTTCACTACCCTGTCTACCTGCGACTCCATTTTCAAGGAACTATGAACCTGCACCCCTAGGTCTCCCTCTGTATCATAACCGACAGAAGCCCTGTCCTGATTTGTCTTATCAAAATGCAACACCTTACATTTAATTAAATTAAACTCCATCTGCCACTCATCAGCTCATTGGCCCAAGACCTCATTGTACTCTCAAATTAACTTCTTCACTATCCAACATACCACTAACTTTGGTGTCATTTGCAAGCTTACTAACCATGCCTCATATATGGATCACTTAAATCAAAGACGGAAAGCAGTGGACCCAGCACTGATCCTTGTGACACAACACTGGTTTGCGGGACAGTCAATAGAAGTATTACAAAGACACTTAGAAGGCTTCAAATAAGAGTTTTGATTTTAGTGTTCAAGTCCTCGAAAAAAATTGTGTAAAACAGCTGATTTGGCACAGTCAAATAAGAGAATGGTGTGCTGAAGAAAGGTCACTGGACCCAAAATGTTAACTCTGATTTCCTTCCACAGATACTGAACATTTCCAGCAGATTCTGTTTTTGTTGCTTTTGAAGAGAATAGCGTGGTCTCTTTCAAAATGAAAGGAGAGAAAATCAAGGAGAGGAACTCAAGCCAGTAACTCATCCAAACCTCAGTCTGCAGGCTGCTGCTCTACTTACAGCAGAGCCTTTTGGGTACAAACCCTCCAGGCACAGATTGACCTTACAGCAACGTAGTTACCTTGTGGACTCTTCACAAACACTCCAGATGATAAAAATGTTCATCTTCACATCGAAGGGAAAGGCAGAGCTATTCCATGGAGATGGGTTCCCATTAAACTGGATTAGAATCAGTAGTGTGACAAATTATGTAACTAAGATTGTCTTTTTCTCTGGCTTTAATATAAGAATGGAATAGTATCACAGGAAGCAGATTTAGAAATCTAGAGAGTGAATTAGCCAGCAAAATCAATGCTAATAAAGCTCCTGTTAGGTATCCTGATGTGCTTATGAGTTATCCCAAAAAATAGTTATGGACTCACCCATAAAGGTACAGTCATAGAGATATATAGCACAGAAACAAACCCTTTGGTCGAACTCGTGCATGCCGACCAGATCTCGTAGCCTAATCTAGTTCCACTTGCCAGCACTTGGCCCATATCCCTCAAAACTCTTCCTCTTCAAATATCCATCCAGGTGCCTGTTAAATGCTGTAATTGTACCAGCCTCCATCACTTCCTCGAGCAGTTCATTCCATACATGCACCACACTCTGCATGAAAACATTGCCTCTTATGTCCCTTTTAAATTTTTCCTCTCTCACCCTAAACCTATGCCCTCTAGTTCTCGACTCCAAACCCCGGGAAAAGACTTTGACTAATTACCCTATCCATGCTCCTCATGATTTTATGAACCTCTATAAGGTTGAAAAGCCTCTGATGCTCCAGGGAAAATAGTCCCAGCCTATTCAGACTCTCTCTATTGCTCAAATCCACCAACCCCGGCAACATCCTTGTAGATCTTTTCTGAATCCTTTCAAGTTTCACAACATCCTTCCAATAGTGGGGAGACCAGAATTGCACACAATATTCCAAAAGTGGCCAAACCAATGTCCTGTGCAGCCGCAACATGACCTCTAACACCTGTGCTCGTTGCTCTGACCAATAAAGGAAAGCACACAAAATGCCTTCTTCACTATCCTATCTACCTGCAACTCCACTTTCAAGGAACTATGAACCTGCACTCCAAGGTCTCTTTGTTCAGTATCTTTTCCCAGGACTTTACCATTAAGTGTACAATTCCTACTCTGATTTGTCTTTCCAAAAGGCAGCACCACACATTTATCTAAATTGAACTCCATCTGCCATTCCTCAGGCTATAAGCCCATCTGATCAAGATCCCATTTTACTCTGAGGTAACATTCTTCACTATCCACCTCACCTCCAATTTTGGTGTCATCTGCAAACTTACTAACTATGCCTCCTACGTTCACATTGAAATAATTAATGTAAATGACAACAAACAATGGACCCAGCACCAATCCTGTGTCACGCCATTAGTGACAGGCCTCCAATCTGATAGGCAATCTTCTGCCATCACTCTCTGTCTTCTACCTTTGAGCCAGTTCTGCATCCAATTGGCTAGTTCTCCCTGTAGTCCACACGATCTAATCTTGGTGACCAGTCTCCCATGAGAAACCTTGTCGGACGCTTTACTGAAGGCCATATAGATCACGTCCACTGCTCTGCCCTCATTAATCCTCTTCATAGAGATCAACAGCATGGAAACAGGCCCTTTGGCCCAACTTGTCCATGCCAACCAGTTTTCACAATGTTTAAAAAGGTTGCTAAGCTACGATGTAACTACATGCCGAGGAAGATTCCAAATACCTTAATGAATCAAATTCAGAAGCAGCTTGAAGAACCAACCAGCATGGTTATCATTTCCCTCATGACAAAACCAACCAAAACTCAATTGGGTCCATCAGAAAATGTCTTGACCAAATGCAGTTTAACAAGGCAGGAGCCACCCAATGACTAGAGTGTTGAGAGTTTAATCAAATGAACTTAGAGTTTTGACTAAATATTAGGAATGTGTTCTGGTAGTTGACATTAGATGAGCAATCAAGACTGTTTACACTATTTGTCATTCCATTTGGGATTGCCTCAGCCCCAGGGGTGCAACTTATAAAATCAGAGGTGTGGGAGGAGGGCTTTAGGAGGTTACTAAATAGCTACTTAACAGCCTCAAATGACAATGGAGAATCTTAATCACTCAATGCCTCTCTATTGGAAATAAAAACTGTAGGCACAGCGCAGATATAAAGCACAATTCTAAGCTAGCCCTTCCAACCCTAGATACAGGATGACAGATGGTAGCCTACATTTAGAAATAAAGTTTTTCCCCAAATTTTATAAGGAGCAACTTACACAATTTAATGATATAAAATAATGGCTCTCAAAAGTCTAAGCTCCAGTGGTCAGTTGTAGCTAAGGTTAATTGCAAAATACCTGGTGACAAAGCAAACTATGGCTGAACCTGGAATTGTTAGGTGCAATGCATTTCCCAACTTGGCTGAATGGTGTCTCCATCCTATCCAAATATAGAGCAAGGGTTAGGGCTGAGTCAAGGCATTCCCCCTGTCAGTAATATCCTCACACCTGACTAAACATGATCTGTAAACTTGTGGTGAACCTGATGTACAAATTGTTACAGTGGAAGAAGAGTGTCTATCCTCCTGCTTTTCTGACCTGTTCTTAACATGAATGTCTAGAATTGGCAATATCAGCTTGTGTGAAAGAGGTTGATTGATTACTCATTGGTACCAAAGATTTTCCAGCAATTTGGAAAACATTTCTCTTGTTGTTTCTCCCCACGCATTATCATCTCACTAACCTTCGTCTGTGGTGGGACCCCCAAGTCCTGAATTCTGTTGTACAGGAAGCTACCAACAAAGGTAAGAGCTGACTCCAGCCTGATAGTTGATTCTCTGGTTATGTTTAGGCAGAGAGGTCATCGCCTGCTGTCAGGCAGGATGACATTTCCAAACACTGATACCTTGCACTTCCCACTGTGTCCGACTTACAGCAGAGTCCAATTGCAAGATTAACAATGTCATGTAATGTTAAAGGGAAAACATTCAATAGTAATAGGGATCCTCCAGCTTTTAACAACTTAAAGTCCTTAAACAACTTATGCCAAATTACGCTCCCTTACTTCCGATGATGCTAAAATACTGGAAATGAGATTGTATATCATTCTCACATCTGTAGACAATTATCATTGTGCGCCTGCTCTAAATCTACTGCAGTCACCTTAAACATAATGTTGTAATTCTCACAGTCCAGTGTTCTCAACATCAGGTGCATCTGTGTTTAGTGGGAATGAAGTCATGCTAATCTTTTTATCAATGCATTTTTTCATATTATACACTAAGTTCTTTACTTATACTGTAATTGAGAGACTGACATCAGTTAGTTGTTAAGTAATTAAGTTTCTTTTCATGAAACTTTTCAAAGCATTTCCGAGAGACAGATTTATTTCCCTATTGGAAGAGCAAGTGCAGAGACACTGCAATTAACAAATGTCAGGTAAAAGGGGCCATAAATTCCTGATGATTTCAGAAAGCAACTCTCGCAGAACTTTACTTCTCTAAGTGAGCATTTGTACTAGCACTTACAATATTGATAACTATAAAACATGTGGGGAGGGGGGTGCAGGGCAGCGATTGTAAATGAGTTACACAAACATTTAAAATGAATCCCTCATCTCAAAACTGAAAAGAAAAGAATACGCAGAGGTAAAATATAATGGGACCTGATAAAAGAAAAGCTGTTTAGGTTAAAACCAATTAAGGCATTCCTTACTCAGTTGTAGATCTGTCTGTGATATTTAAGAAAAAAAGTTGTACTGATATAGCACCTTTAACAACAATACTTCTCAAAACATTTACAGAAAATGAGATTTGTTTTCTAAAAAGCAGTTGTTGCTACAGTTTAGGAACTCAGCAGCCTTTTAAACAAACAGCAATTCCCCATAAAGCAAACAGTGCCATAATGACTAGGTAGACTGCTTTTTTCTGATGTGGCCAGAAAATTATGCAATATCTCCTGCTCTTCTGTAAAATGCCTGGTATCATGGGATAGTTTACTCTCACCTGGGGAGCAGACAGATTTAAAGGTTTCAGCTGAAATGTAAGAAACAGGGGCAGAAGTAAGTCATACCATCCCTAGAGTCAACAATCAATATGGTTGTGGCTAATCGTCCAACTCAGTACCCTATTTCTGCTTTCCGAAGACGAGAAGATTATTTTAGACCTGAAAACTATATCTAACTTCTCTTTGAACCATTCAATGTTTTTAGCCTAAATCACTTTCTGTGGCAGAGAATTCCACAGGCTCACTACTCTCTGGGTGAAGACATTTCTCATTTTAATCTGAAATGGTTTATCCTTTTCCTCAGACTGTGACCCCTGATTCTGGACTCCCTGGTCATCAGGCACATCCTTCTGCATTTACCCTGTCATGTTGGAATCTCATTGGTTCCTATGAGATCACTCCTCTTTCTTTTAAATACAATTAATATAATCCTTATTGATCTAAGCCCTCTTCACACATCAGTTCTGTCATCCCAGGAATTTGTTTTTGTTGCACTCCCTCCATAACCAGAACATCCTTCCTCAGATAAGGAGATCAAAACTGCACACGCTATTCTCGGTGTGGTCTCACCAAGGCCTTGTACAACTGCAGCAAGCAGGTAAACATATGATTTGCCTTCTTCATTTCCACCTCCTCTACTTGCATGTTTAGTTTCAGTGACTAATATACAAAGACACCCAGGTTTTGTTGTACCTCCCCCTTTCCCAGTCTATTCCCATACAGATATTAATCTGCCCTCCTGGTTTTGCAACCAAAGTGGATAACCTCTCATTCTACCATGCATTTGCCTTACTCTGTCAACTTGTCCAAATCACACTGAAGTGTCTCTACATCCTCTTCACAGTTCACCTTCCCAACCACCTTTGTGTCATCTGCAACTTGGAGATATTACATATAGTTCCCTTATCTAAGTCATAATATATATTGTAAATTGCTAGGGTCCAAGCGCTGTTTGCTGCAGTATCCCACTCGTCACTGCCTGTCACTCAGAAACAGGCCTTCTTTTTTGCACTCTTTGTTTCCTGTCTGCTAACCAGTTATCTATCCATGTCAGTACACAACACCCAATCATACCTTTAATTTTACATGCTAATTTCTTATCAAAAGCCTTCTGAAATTTCAAGTGAACCACATCCACTGGCTCTACTCATTATCTCTGCAAGTTACATCCTCAAAAAATTTCCATTAGATTTGTGAAGCATCATTTCCTTTCATAAATCCATGCTGGCTCTGTCCAATCCCATCACTGTATTCCAAGTCCTCTGCTACTAAATCTTTTATAGTGGACTCGAGCATTTTTCCTTCTAACTAGTCTATAATTCCCTGTTTTCTGTCTCCTTTGAATAGTGAGATTATATTAGCTATCCTCCAATCCAGAGGAAGAGTTCCAGATTCCATAGAATTTTGCAAGATGACCACCAGGCCACTTCCTTAAGTACTCTGTAATGTTGATTATTGTGCCCTGGATGTTTTATTGATCTTTAATTCCACCAATTTCCTCAACATCATTTCCCTACTAATATTGATTTCCTTCAGTTCCTTCCTCTGTTCCCCAACAGTTTTGATAAGTTATTCTTTGTGAAGACAGAACCTAAGTATATATTTAGTTAATTTTCCAACTCCTTGTTCTCTGTTATATCTTCTCCTGTTTCTGACTGGAAGAAGGTCTAATTTATTTCTCTTGTTGAAGATTTTACAATTAGTAAAACACTGAATACCCCTGGGTAGTTGGTTCCCATCCATGGTCACCTTAACACCATGTTTCTGTAACTCCAACTGTATCTCACCCATTTGTGTTTTTTTTGTGTGACAGATTTGTCCACTTTATTGCATGTGTGCCACACATTAAGGCACAAGGACTAAGGCTTATCTTCTTAACATTCTTAGTCTCATTCACATAATTGTACACTACGGGATTCTTACCCTTGAATTCTCTGCCCATCACTTCGTTTTCCAATTCTGTCTTTGTTATTGCCTTCATTTCCTCTCTTCTGTCTCCCTGTAGGGTTTCCCACAAATTCACTTCGAGAATGTGGACCAGCATTTATTGCTCATTCCTAGTTGCCATGAGAAGGTGATGGTGTGCTACGTTCTTGAACCTCTGCAGTCTGTGTGCTCTAGGTAGACGTATAATGTCATTAGGAAGGGGATTCCAGGATTTTGACTCAGCAACACAAAAGGAATTGCGATATGTTTCCAAGTCAGGATGTTGAGTGACTCGGAGAGGAACTTGCAGGTTGTGGTGTTCCCATATATCTGCTGCACTTGTCCTTCTAGATGGAAGTGGTAGGTTTAGGAGGTGCTGTCTAAGGATTGCTAGTGAATTTCTCCAGGGCATCTTGTAGAAAGTACACACTGCTGTTACTATGCTTCTGTAGTGGAATGACTGAATGTTTGTGGATATGGTGCCAATCAAATAGGCTGCTTTGTCCTGGATGGTGTCAAGCTTCTCAAGTGTTGTTAGAGCTGCAGAAGAGTGGGAATAATCTAACACTCTATCACAATTTAACCTAAGTTGTGTTACCAATGTGTACCATGTCCCAATGGTTGTCCACCCTCCCAGCCTAGAATGCCCTTGAAGCTATTCCAAGACATTCTTGACCCTAACAATTCAATCTCTCATTACTATAGCCTTCCCACAATTTTTCCTCCTCTCCCATTCTGCAGAGCTCACCATAATGTAATCAATTTAGTTGTATCTACTTTCTTCTGAGAGACCTTTTGCCCCAATAAACTCCAAAGTGATACATTCATTTTGGAACAGAATTGCCCCAAGGATCTCCTCCACTGTCTGCCTAGATGTCTTACTATTTGGCTGGTGGCATCCATTCCCTTCCTGCCTGTGGAGTCGATGTCTATGGAGTGACCACCTCCCTTTCCATGCAATCCATGACACTCTCAATCTTGTAGATGATCCGCAATGTCCCAGTTGCCTCTCTGGCTCCAAAACGCAGGTTTCTGGCAGCTCCAGCTGGAGACACTTCCTGCAGCCATTCTGGTACCAGACACTGGAACTGTGCCTGACTTCCTTCGTTGAGGGGGAGAAGCTGGCCATGGCCTCAAGATCTCCTTCCATGACTTACTGAAAGATAATATCTCTAACTGCAGAGTATTCACTTAGTACTCCAGTTAACCCCACTTCAATTCACTTTTATTTCATACTCATTCTTTCTCGTAAAACATATCCCCAATTCCCTTTGAATCCTACTATTCAAATTATATCCACCACCCTTTAGACGATACATTCACAGTAACTGGAGCTGGGGTGATATGGAACCCAATGACTCTGAAGTTGTGGCAGATGACCTTAGAGGTGCTAGTGTCCAAAGGGGGCTAGACAAGCGAAGGGTATTTTTTTCCAAAGGCATGTTGACCCTCTCAGTCTTGAACCTGAAAGGTTTGGAGGTGGCAACTGGAGGGTCTGACCATCTTGACAGTGCCCAAATTGAAAACTGCTGAGGGGCATGGTGTGGTTTCACCTCTGGCTGGTTGCCTCCTGGGACCATCCTGTCTCCTTGTCAGGAAGGGACAGCTGGAGTGTGCACTGGTTTCCCTGTCCCCCCTGTTGTCATGTCTTCGGCCTGGAGGACCAATGGCTGGGGCAGTGGAGTGTAGATCTCTGTGTGCCTCTCTGAGAGAGTCAACAGTCAGAATCAGGGTTCCTGATGAAGGGCTTATGCCTGAAATGTCCATTCTCCCGCTCCTTGGATGCTGCCTGACCTGCTACGCTTTTCCAGCACCACACTCTTGACTCTGATCTCCAATATCTGCAGTCCTCACTTCCTCCTAGCCTCTCTAAGAGACCCTGATGGGCTGGGCCTAGCTCTTCATGGTAGCGTCAAACTGTCTTTGGCGCAGACACACTCACTTTAATACCACAGCCTCTGGGCAGTGAGGGCCATTGTATCCCAGATACCAGTTTTCTGGTGCTATTCCTCTGTGTGTCTGTGTATGTATGGTGTGTATTTGGAATGTGTGGACTTGTGTGTGGTTGTGGGATTTGTGTGTGTAGGGGGTTGCATATGTGTGTGTGTGGGGGGGGGTATGTGTGCATGCATTTGTGTGTGTGTTGTTGTGGCAATGTACATGTGCGTAGGTGTGTGTGATCTGCATGTTTTGGGTGGGTGATGTCTGTCTGGCGTGAATTGGTGGTGTGTGTGAGATGTGTGTGTGTGTTTGGGTGTCTGGTATATATGTGTGGTGTGTGTGGACATGGTATTTGTGTGTGGGTGGGTGTGTATGTATGGTATAGGTAAAAACAATGGCTGCAGATGATGGAAACCAGATTCTGGATCAGAGTGGTGCTGGAAAAGCGCAGCAATTCAGGCAGCATCCGAAGAGTAGTAAAATTGATGTTTTGGGCAAAAGCCCTTCATCAGGAATACAGGCAGAATGCATGAAGGGTGGAGAGATAAATGAGAGGAGGGTGGGGGTGGGGAGAAAGTAGCATAGAGTACAACAGGTGAGTGAGGAGGGGATGAAGGTGATAGGTCAGGGAGGAGGGTGGAGTGGATAGGTGGAAAAGAAGATAGGCAGGTAGGACAAGTCATGGGGACAGTGCTGAGCTGGAAGTTTAGAACTGCGGTGAGGTCTGAACTGTGTGCTTTTCCACCACCACTAATCCAGAATATATGTGTGGTTTGTGTGAGTATGGTATTTGTATGTGGGCGGGTGCCGATCTGGTATTTCTGTGGTGTGTGTGTATGTCGTGTATGTGTATGGGTGGGTGTCTGGGTGGATTGGTATATGAGGTAATGTGTGTGTATGATTTGTGTACATGTGGGGCATGTGGACATTTAGGGAGATATGTGTCGGTGTGCGTTTGTGTGGTCTGTGGTGAATGTAGGGTATGTGCGTGACTGGCTTTGGTGGGAGGGTAGGGTGTGTATTGGGGAGGTGTGGTTGGGTGTAAAGGGGTGTGTGTTTGTGGGGGTGGGTGGATGGGATGTCTGTGTGTAGGGGTATGTGGGTGTGGGAATGTGTGGATGGGTGGATAAAGGTTTGTGTGGGGGTATGTATGGGTGGGAGGGAAGGGATGTGTGTGGGTGGGTAGGGGTGAGTGGAGATGGGAATGTGTGAATGGGTGAATAGGGGTGTGAGTGGGGGTATGTGTGGGTAGGAGGGAAGGGATGTGTTTGGGTGGGTAGGGGTGAGAAGGGGTGGATGTTGGTGGGGATAGGTGGGTATGAGTACATGTGTGGCCGGGTGGATAGGGTGAGTTTGTGGGTGGGTGGGAAGGGTTGTGTGTGTGTGAGTTGTTGTGTGTGTGTCAGAGTGGGTGTTGGTTGGTGGGGAGAGCGTGTGGGGGTGTGTGTGGTGGGTGGGGGTGTTGGATTGGCAGTGTGTGTGCTGGGTGGGTTGGAGTGTGCTGGGGGTCCGTGTGGTGATGTATTTGGTGTTTATGTGTGGAAGCTGGGGATGTGCATCTGGTGGGTGGGAGCTGTGTTGGGAGTGTGTGCCTGGTGGATGGGGGGTGTTGAGGGTGTGTGTGTGGTGGATGTGTTGGTTGTGTGTGGTAGGTGGTGGTGTGTGTGTGGTGGGTGGGAGTATGTGTGGTAGGTGGTGGTCGTGTTGGGAGTGTGTGTCTGGTGGATGGGGTGGTGTGTTGGGGCATGTTTCTGGTGGGAGGGTGTTTTGTGCCTGGTGGGAGGGTGGTGTGTTGGGGTGCCTGGTGGATGGGACAGTATCTTGGCGGGGGGGGGGGGTGTCTGGTTGGCGGCCGTCATGTTGGAGTTGTGTGTCTGGTGGGAGGGCAGTGTGTTGGGGTTATGTGTCTGGTGGGTGGGACAGTATCTTGGGGGGCGGTGTCTGGTTGGTGGGGGTCGTGTTGGAGTTGTGTGTCTGGTGGGAGGGCAGTGTGTTGGGGTTGTGTGTCAGGTGGGCGGTGGATTGTTGTGAGTGTAGGTGGTGGGTGGGGGTGTACTAGCATTGTGCTTCTCATGGGTGAGGTGTGTGTGTGCTGAGTGTGTGTTGTGGATGGGGAGTTAATGACCTAAACAATTGAGTTGAGCTAAACAATTACGAGAAGGAATAACATTGAATGGGTTCCACGCTGGATCACTTCAGAGTAAAGTCTGTGAATATTTCGTGGACCTCAGTAAACAGTTCCACATGATTCTGAATGAAGTCAAGGTCAGGCAGGTAGCTCAGGGCAGAGGGAGATCAACAGTTTGATAATCCCAGGGACCAGGAGACAATGTCATGGGAAAGGTGGGGCCAGAGTTCCGCGGATTCCAGTCACAGAGACACCGCCTTTATGAGGGAATGGAACAGGGGATGTGTGTGCGCTGATAGATATGAAAATGTGGAATAGATGGAAACACTAAACAAGTTAAAATGTACGAGGATTCTGTTGAGCTTAACAACCATCCAAACTGGTGGGGGTCATCCTTAATATTGTTACAGAGACCTTATGTCCCTATGATAATTGTGGGGAAATGGGAGGTGCCGGTAGTGAACACAGAAAATCACACTTGCTTCCTTCCTGGTCAATACCTTCAGCTGCTCCCGGGAGGGACGGGAGAATGGATCAGACACAGGAACATCCACCATTCACCGGACTCTAATTACAGTGCAATCCCAGGCAATGGCACTGTCATCATCACCCGAGAAAGACTGGACAGGGTGAAACTGGGAATAATCCTGACAATCAGGATTTCCGTACACCGGATGATCTGGGACCTAAATCCTGGAATGATTCTGAAGGGAGCCTGGGCATTGGAGGGGTATGTGAGCTCACTCCATGGGCGGGGATTTGGTATTCCGTGTGTGAAGTTAATGTCATGGACACAACTCCATCCACCTTCACCATAAAAACTAATAATGTGGGACCATCGATACAACTGGCAGTATGTGGACTCGGCTCCCTGTATTTGTGTGGGAGTCCGGCCTTAACGGTCAGTATTGCCAAGAACTCTGTGCACATTTAATCGATAGATTGGGGAACCCTAGTACTTGTGGAGATCAAAACCCTCCTCAGTGTCGGGAAATGGTAGAGCTCCTTCCAGACAGATTAGTCAGGGTTGGAAAGGGAAAGCCTTTACAACATGATGTGATGATGGAGCCTTTAGGGAAAACCCGTGATATTTCTGGGTTGTTGGAGGGATTACACTCCCCCTGATCCCATCATCCCAATGTTAATCAGCGGGACAAAGCCAAGCTCCAGGGAATTGTTAACGATTATCCTGACAGAATTTCCCCAGATACCGACAAAAAGTGCTCAGGGAGATATCGGAGAATCATTAGGGAATGCAAATTCAGTAATTAATTCAGGGTAACAATCCGAATTAAATAGCTGTTCCTCCTGGGTTCCCAAAGAAGTCGGGAAGGATGGAGCTGATGGGACTGAGTGTGTATTGACCCACATAGACCAACAAAGTGAAGGGCTCCTGAAAATCCTTCCCCAAACGGCTGAAGGAATAATTATGATTCCCTCCACAGGAAGGGCGGGTGATAACCTTGTCCGGCACCTGATAGACACTGGGATGAGATTGGGAACTGTACCCCGACATTTATTTACCCTCTTTCTCAGCATCCACCGATATTTCTAACTGAACAATTTAGGATCCTGAACAGAATCAATGACCCACACAGTTCACTCTGAACAGAACTGATGTGGTGCACATCCCCACCTGCTGGTGTACTAGTGTATTACAGATGGCGATCACAATCCGCAGGATTGAAATGCTTCAGCAGAGGAACACATTCAGGCTGGCCAGTCGGTTTAGCCATCCAATTAGGTAATTGCTGATGTCGACCTCAATGCCACTTTTCTGCACGATCTCTGTGTCTGTTAATATCATTAGCCTCTAGAAACATATCAATTATATATTTAATAAGCTTAATGATTGAGCTTCCACTTGTGGTAGGGAAATTCAAAGATGCAACGCTCTCTGAGTGAATAAATCCTGCTCATTTCATGTTTAATAGGCCATTCCTTCTCCCGAGAGTGCATCTCCTAGTTTAAATCTCCCCAGCCAGAGGAAATGTAACATCCATATCCACCCTGTCACAACCTTTTATGATATTATTAGCTTCGTTGGGGTCACCGAGCATTCTTTGAATCTCAAGGGAATGAAAACCAGGTCTTATCAATCTCACAGAATTAGACCTTCTCGCCTTTCCAGCAATTAATCTGGTGAACATCCACTTCACTCAGTGTTTCTATATCACTCTTTCTACGATGACTAAAACTGTACACAATACTGAACAAAGACAATTCTCGCCAAGGCTAGATATAAATCAAGTAAGATGCCTTCATTCGTGCACTTTTGTAAAGAAGCCCAACTTACAATAAGATTTCCCTAAGTAGTTGCTGCACCTGTGTAATAACTTTAATGAACAAGCCCACTTAGTTCCCTTCGGACATTCACTATCACAATTTAAGAATGATTCAATCTTTTTTTTCCCACCAATTTCACACTAATTCACAGTCTGTTCAATTTACAGCGAAGCAGGTTACCTCGTATTACTATGGGATCTTGATCAAATGGGCCAATGGGCTGAGAAGTGGCAGGTGGAGTTTAAGTTAGATAAATGCGAATACTGCATTTTGAGCAAAGAAATCATAGAAGGTTTTTAATCTGCACATAGATTAAGCAAATGAAATTAACCACAAAGCCAGAGAGGAGGAATTCCTAAAGTGAAGATGGGACGGTTTTCTTGAACAATATGTGGAGGAATCAGCTAGATACCAGGCCATCTTTGACTGGGTACTGTGTAATAAGAAGGGAATCATTGCCAATCTAGCTGCGCAAGACCCTTTGGGTAACACGATAGAATTTTTTTTAGCAGTGCGGAGAGGGAGGTAGTTGATTCGGAGACTAGAATGCTGAATCTTACCATAGGAAACTATGAAGACATGAGGCATGAGTTGGTCTTGATAGATTGGGGAGAGTTACTTAAAGTGATGACAGTGGACTCATTCAAGGAATGCATGGGGGACCTGCAAAAGCTATCCATTCCTCTCTGGCACTAAAGCAAAATGGGTAAGAGGGCCAAGCCATGCTTTACAAAGGAAATTAGAGATAGTATCCAATCCAAGGAAGAAGCATACAGATTGGCCAAGAAAAATAATACATCTGAGAATTGGGAGCAGATTAAATAGATATATGAAGAGAAAGAGATTGTTTAAGACAAATGTAGGTCCCATACAGACAGAAATGGGGGAATGCATGATAGGAGGCAAAGAATAGCTGAGCAAAAGGATGCATACTTTGGTTCTCTCTTCACAAAACAGAACACAAATTGGATACCGGAAATGTTGGAGAATGCA
Source organism: Hemiscyllium ocellatum (assembly GCF_020745735.1). Lineage (NCBI taxonomy): Eukaryota > Metazoa > Chordata > Chondrichthyes > Orectolobiformes > Hemiscylliidae > Hemiscyllium > Hemiscyllium ocellatum. The sequence goes on along the minus strand of NC_083415.1, from coordinate 13,828,756 downwards.
AGACTTCGTGAGAGGGAAGAACTGAGGGAGATCAATACTAGTAGAGAAATGGTGCTGGGCAACAGATGGGATTGAAGGTGGATAAATCCCGAAGGCCTGATCATCTATATCCCAGAGTACTTAAGAAAGTGGCTGGAGAAATAATGGATGCATTGGTGGTCATCTTCCAGGATTCTGTAGACTCTAGCACAGTCTCTGTAGATTTGAGTGTCACTCAAATGTCACTCCAATACTCAAAAAAGGAGGAAGAGAGAAACCAGGGAATTATAGGTCAGTAAGCCCAGCATCGGTAGTGTGGAAAATTCTTCAATCCTTTATCAAGAACTTTATAGCTGAGCATTTAGAAAGCAGCGACAGGATCAGACAGACTCAGTGTTGACTTACGAAGGGGAGATCATGCTTGACAAATCTGTTGAAATTCTAATAGAGTTGCCAAGGGAAATCAGTCAATGTGGTATATTTGGACTTTCAGGAAGCATTTGACAAAGTCCCACATAAGAGATTATTGTGCATAATTAAAGTGCATGGGATTGGGGGAAGTGAATTGAAATGGATAGAAAACTGGCTGGCGGAGAGCAAACAAAAAGTAGGAATTAATGGGTCCTTTTGAAATTGGAAAGCAGTAACTGGTGGGGTGCTACAGGGATCTGTGCTGGGACCCCAACTATTCACAACATATACTAATCATTTGAACGAGGGAACAAAATGGAACATCTCAAAGTTTGCAGATGATACCAGGTTGGGTGGGAGGATGGACCATGAAGAGGATGCAGAGATCCTTCAGAATGATCCTGATGGGTTGGGTGGGTGGGGAAAATCAGTGGCAGGTACAATATAATTTGGCTAAACGCAAGATTATTCACTTTGGAAGCTAAACAAGAAGGCAGATTACTACCTGAATGATTGGGAATTGGGAGAACGGAGTGTACAGCATGCCCTGTGTGTCCTTGTGCACCAGTCACAGAAGGTAAGCATACAGGTGCAGCAGCAGGCCCTAAAGAAGGCCTTTATTGTGAGAGGTTTGAATTGTTGCAGTTATGGAGGGTCTTGGTGAGGCCACAGCTAGAATATTGTGTGCATTTCTGGTGTCCTTTTCTGAGGAAGATGCTCTTGCTCTTGAAGGAGTAGAGTAATGGTTTACCAGGCTGATTCCAGGGATGGCCGGGCTCACATATGAGGAGCAATTGATTAGGTGACGATTGCTTTCACTGGAGTTCAGATGAATGAGGGAGGGATTTCATACAGACTTGTAAACTTTGAACAGAACAAGACAGGGGAAATGTAGGAAGGATGTTCCTGATCGTGGGTGTGTCCAGAACCAGGGGTCACAGTCTAAAGATTCGAGGGGAATCATTTAGGATGGAGATGAGGAGACATTTCTTCACCCAAGGAGAGGTGAGCCTTTGAATTCATTACTACAGGAAGTAGTTGATGTCAAAACATTGAATGTATTGAAGAGGCAGCTAGATATTGCACTTGAGGGTGAATGGTGAAATGGTCTCCCTGATCGGAACCCATCTGAGTGGGGAATGCCCATCAAGGAATCAGTACCTTGGCTAATATCCCTGCAATTATGGTTGCAGTGCTATCCCTTGCCTTGAACACCTCTACCCATCATATAAAGTGATTCATTCTAACTGAACATTATGTACGGAAGGGACAGGCTCTGTAAAAGCTTTCTTAATAGTTTCTCAGGTCCCCTTCATCTGGGTTGATGGAATATTTAAATATTTATAGCCCTCCTAGGATGTATTGCCAGCAGCGTATATTCTGTTGGCATCGTTTAACCACCCCACATCTGAGTGCCAGCCACCACCAGTTTTGGTATCAAGTAGTTATCATGACTCTCTTTCCATGGTGATCAATCCCATGATGCAGTCTGATCAGCATTTTCCTCGTGCCTTCTGAGATATTACTCTGTTGTAGTGGTTCTCCGTTGAAAAATGTGGTGCTGGAAAAGCACAGCAAGTCAGGCAGCATTCATAGAGCAGGAGAGTCAACATTTCAGGCATCAGTTCTGATGAAGGGCTTATGACTGAAACATTCCCCTAACTGAATCTCCATTCCCTCAGTGTCATTGGGTCAAAATCCTGGAACTCCCTCCATACAGGGAACCTGAGATGCCTACCTGCAACAAATGGACTGCAGTGACTCAAAACATTGCGCATCTTCTGAAGGGAAACTTGGGATGTGCAATAAATACTGCCCAACCAGTGATGGCCACATCCTTTGAATGAATTAATTTAAAAAAAGATTCAAATGCAAACAGATTGATCACTGCCAATCAGACAGTAATTGCAGGCAGGTCTAGTTGATGGCACATCTTTGCCTCTTTATCTGGTGCTGGATAGGCGTCAAGAACAAGCTCCTTGGAGGAAAACCCTTCTCCAGAAGCAGCCCATCACAGAATCTGGAGTTTGGCCTGGAGAGGTGGAGAAATCTGATCACAAGATCATGAAAGTTCCAAGATGCACTTTCTGTGCTGGGTTTTCAATGAGTGTCTTCTCTATTTAGGAATCTTGCAGGCAGGCTTCTTGTTGCCTGGATGATAAAGAAGGTACAATCAATCTCTCCCTGGATCTACAGGAATCCACCAGCGGCTGCAAATCCTAATACCCTCTACAAAAACCAACCCATTCTTCCCCACCTACCTCATCCTCTGTAACAGAGTTACTGTATTCTGTCTGATGGGTTGATGAGGTACCAACTGCGAAATGCTACTCAGGTCCATTTGATGCCTGGAATGATCTGTTTGCAAAAAACTTCAGGCTAATAGTGACCTTGGAGGCTGGAGTAGGGGGACTGCTATGGAATGAGTGAGGTATTAGGTCATTCTGGGTCAAAGCACAGATGTCCACAACCACCTTCCTGGATTGCTGCAGCTTCCAACAGCACTGAAACAGTCATTTGCAAGTATCTGACTAAATAGTGGTATAATTTCCATCAAATGCCAGTATTTCCCCTTGCAGTCTGTGTGTTTGCTCTTCCCAATGTGCAGGACACTCTTTGTGCTATGTGTAATTTTATTCTTTAATGTAATTTCTTCAGTGATACCTTCTGGACCAGCCAAGAAAAGTGCTGCAGGTAAAGTAGCCCTTGCCAGTCAAAATTAAAAAGTGCTTTAATGTTAAGTATTGTCTTATTTCTTTACTTTTCTACTTACTCTATTAAGAGTTGGAGGTGCTGGTGTTGGACTTGGGTGGACAAAGTTAAAAATCTCATGACAACAGGTTATATTCCAACAAGTTTATGAGGAAGTACAAGCTTTTAGAGCACTGCTCCTTCATTAGGTAGCTAGCGGAATAGGATCATAGGACACAGAATTTGTAGCAAAAGAACATAGTGTCATATAATGAGGCAATATATGGAACAAATCTAGATCACTGTTCAGTCTTTAAACTTTTAGAATGGGTTGCTGGTTTTGATTCATTAATATGTAAATCCCAGAACTTCTTTCAAGTCACAGTCCTGAGATAAATTATGGTGTTATTAAAAAAAGTGACATCACAGCTCAGACAATGTATTAAAGGTACAAGGTTAGAGTCTGTATGTATTCCAATCTTGAGTCAGATTGATTCTATTTCCAAGGTAGGAATTTATAAAATGTCACAGGTATTATAAAAAATCTTGACTGCCCACAGATTGTGTGCTTTTTGAACAAAATGGAATGTATCTGCAAATACAACTCTGCAAATGCAAATTCACCCCATATGTATGTGCGTATGGGGGGGGGGGGGAGAGAGAGAGAGAGAGAGAGAGTGTGTGTTTGCGTGTGTTGGAGGGCAGGAGAGAGAGAGAGAGAGAGAGAGAGTGTGTGTTGCTTGATAAAGTGTGTACATGAGTGTGATGAAGTATATGCCTGTGACAGGGTATGTCTGTGTGCTTTTGTGTATGTGAGTGCATGGCGTAGTGGGGTCACCTGTAGTTTGACATGAATCCAACGTCCCGGTTGAGTCTAGCCTCATGTACTGAACTTGGCTATCAGCCTCTGCTCGGTCACTCTCCATTTTATAAATTTCTGCACTCCTGTTACCTATCTCTATTTATATTGAAACCCTAAAAGCATCCATAGGTCTGCAAGTTGTCAAGATTCTGATCTGAGCCCTGTTTAAGGGGAACCCATGTCAATGGAATAATTCTGTCTTTCCTAGAGATCCCAGTGCCTGATGAAGCAAATTCCCCTTCCTCACAATCCACACTCTGGGATACAAAGATTAAATCTCAAATCTGTAGATGCCTTCTTTGTCCTTCACAGTGAAAATGGTCATATTTGTCATCTGGGGTGTTTGTTCACCATTCACTGGGTATGTATGTCACTGCTAAAGCCAATCTGTGCCTGGAAGGTTTGTACTCAGAAGGTTCTGCTGCAAGTAGACCAGCTGACTGCAGATTGAGGTTTTGGTGTGCTGCTGGCTCAGGGGTTAATCTCCTTGATTTCCTATCATTTGATATGCACTTGTTTTTGAAAGAGGCTGCACCATTCTCTTCAACAACAACGAACAACAACAACAGAAATTGCTGGAAAATCTCAGCAGTTCTGGCAGCACCTGTGGGGAGAAATCAGAGTTATTATTTTGAATCCAGATATCCTTCTTCAGCATACCATTCTCTTATTTAGTTGGGCCAGACACACTGTCTCACATGAATTTTTCCCAAGACTAGAAACCCAAATCAAAACTCTTAGGTGGAGCTTTCTAAGTGTCCTTGTAATGCTTCTGTTGACCACGCTGTGAGTGTACTGCAGACTCAAACTTTCTATGGAGGAGCTGCTTCCTGACCAAGCAGTCTGACATTTGTGACTGTCCTAATACATGGTGGATACTTGGTATGCGTGCTCACTCACTGGCATTTTGTCCTGCCACATGATCATCAGAAGCTTCTGAAAGCCAGTCATGTGGAAGCTCCCTTTCATGGCTAGAACAATGCCCAGATGTCCTTGGCAAGGGCGCACATGTTGTTCACTGGTTAGCAAGGACTTTCTCAGGTTGGTGGGAAGGAAGGACTGAGGTCTATTATTTCCACCTCTAATAATATTTCTATTCAACTCTAGTTGGCATTTTCTGTATCCATTTGAATCAAAAAGAGCAGGTCCCCGCTAAGCATCTTCAGTCCTGAACTGTCAGCCAGTGAAATCATCCCGACAGACAGAACATCATCAAGTTTATCATTGAATCGTGCACCAAACGACATGTAGCTCAGGTCACAAAGCAAAGGTTTCTAATTTTGAGATTCAGGGTTTTACTTCCGATACTAACTGTTCAAACTCATTCACAGTTCAGAACGTAATTCCTACTTTTCCTTTGATTTGGCAATTGGCCATGACCACTGCAGCTTGTGACTCACATCCAGTTCATACACCAATCTAAATAGTTCGGTTCATGGCTCTTCTCATTTCCCTGTGGTGTTTCAGGTCTAAAAGATGAGCAGGATGAAAGGGTGGAAAGACAAATATATTTCCCTCATCCCATTCAGATCAATTAGTTGTGGATCATAGTCTTGTTGTGAAAACCAACAATTTATATTCCCAGAAAACCTGGCAAAAATACCAGCAACAAAGACAAAGTGAAAGCCATAGATGTAATCTACTTGAATTTTTAAACATTGTTTGACAAGTTGTTCCATCTGAGATTATTACAAACAATAAAAGATCATTATGAAGAGGGTAACATATTAGCATAGATAGGGATTTATTAGCCAACAGTTAATAGATGCATAATTTAGTCATTTTCAGGTTGGCAAGCTGTAACCAGGAAGGTGTCTCAGAGCTTAGCTATTTACAATCATTATAAATGATTTATGAAGGAAACATTCTAATGGTAACCATCTTAAAGGGTGTCAGAGTGGCTCAGTGGTTAGCACTGATATCCCACAGCACCAGCGACTCCAATTCCAGCCTTTGGTGACTGTCTATGCAGAGTTTGCACGTTCTCTGCGTGTCTGCATGGATTTCCACAAAGTGCTCTGGTATCCTCCTGCAGTTTAAAGATATGCAGATATGGTGGATGCGTCACCCTCAATTGTCTGCAGTTTTCAATATTGTCTAGCATCAGGTGGATTAGCCATGGTAAATGTAGGGAAGATTCAGGGTCTGGGTAGGGTATTTATTGAAGCTTCGGTGCATATATGATGGGCCAAATGGTCTCTTTCTGCACCATAGGGATGCAGTCATTTGCTGATGGCACAAAGGGAGGTTGGGAAGTAAATTGGAAGGAAAGAATAATGTGTTTACAAAGTGACAGAAGGTTAAGTGATTGGGCAAAAAAAATTGTCATATGAGATATAAATTGACATGTCTACTTTGGCAGGAAGAATAGAAAAGCAGTTTATGAATTGAATGGAGAAAGCTTCCAGAACCTATGGGTACAATGAGATGTGGATGCCTTCAAATATGAGTCATTCAGGTTTGTATACAGGTTGAACAAGTAATTTGGAAGGCAAATGATGTTGTTATCTATTGAAAACTAATGGGGTTTTTAAAAATAGTAGAATAAAATAACTTATAGAGAAATCTTTAATAGCACTTAGTTATGAGCTGTGAACTGTGGATAAACTCACAAGAAATCAAGCTGTTAGTTAGAAAATACAGGTCTGTTCACAGAACTTGAGAAAATAAATCATGATAGCTTGAAAACATGCATATTACAGAAGAGGAGGGCTGGAAGCCTTTAAAATGCATAAATGTAGATAAATCGCCTGGACCTGATCAGGTGCATTCCAGAACATTGTGCGAGGTTTGGGATGACATTGCAGTGTGCCTTGCTGAGCTATTTGCATTATCGACAGTCAGGGATCAAGGAACATGACTGAGAGTTTGGAGAGTTGTCCAAGAAGAAGAGAAATGAAGCCTGAGCGGTAGATGTTGTCTATTTTTTGCAAGGTCTTTGACATGGTTCCACGTGGGAGAATGGTTAATGAGATAAGATCATATGGGATCAAGGAAGAGCTAGCTAATTGGATAGGAAATAGGTTTGACAGTGGGAGATAGAGAGTTGCATTAGAGGGTTGTTATTTGGACAAGAGACCTGTAACCGGCAGTGTGCCACAAAGATCAGTGCTGGGTTCACTGCCTTTTATCATTTATTGAAATGATCTGGATGATAATACAGGAAGCATGGATGGTGAGATTACAGATTACCAAAATTGATGATGTGGTGGATAATGAAGAAGGTTATCTAAGAGTAAAATGAGATCTTGATCAGATGGACCAATGATCTCGTTGGTCCATCTGGGGAGTGACAGATGGAATTTCATTTTGATAAATGTTAAGAGTTGCATTTCAGTAAATCTAAACAAGGCAGGACTAACCCAATTAATGGAAGGGTCCTGGGGAGGTGTTGCCAAACAGAGAGACCTCGGTACATGGTTTCTTCAAAGTAGAGTCAGGTAGGCAGAGTGGTGAAGATAGTGCTGAGTATGTTTGACTTTATTGGTCAGAGCATTGAGTATAAGAGTTGGGAAGTCATGTTGCAGCTCACAAGACGTTAGTGAGGCCAGTTTCTGAATATCACATTCAGTTGTGCTTGTCTTGTTACAGGAAAGATGTTGTTAAACTGGCAAGCATGTAAAAGTTTACAAATGTGTTGCTGGGACTGGAGGGTTGAGATCCAGGCAGAGGCTGAATAAACTGGAACTGATTTGTGGCACCTCCACCCTCAGACCCCACCCCTCCAACCGTAACAAGGTCAGAATGCCCCGGTGCTCACCTTCTACCCTATCAACCTTTGCATAAACCAAATCATCTGCCGACATTTCTACCACCTCCAAAAAGGCCCCACCACCAGGGATATATTTCCCTCCCCACCCCTTTCTGCCTTCGGCAAAGACCGTTCCCTCTATGACTACCTGGTCAGGTCCACACCCCCCTACAACCCACCCTCCCATCCTGGCACCTTCCCCTTCCACCGCAGGAATTGCAAAATCTGTGCCCACATCTCCTCCCTCACCTCCATCCAAGGCCCTAAAGGAGCCTTCTACATCCATCAAAGTTTTACCTGCACATCCACCAATATCATTTATTGTATCCGTTGCTCCTGATGCGATCTCCTCTACATTGGGGAGACTGGATGCCTCCTAGCAGAGTGCTTTGGGGAACATCTCCGGGACACTTGCACCAATCAACCGCACCGCCCTGTGGCCCAACATTTCAACTTTCCCTCCCACTCTGCTGAGGACATGGAGGTCCTGGGCCTCCTTCACCGCCACTCCCTCATCACCAGACGCCTGGAGGAAGAACGCCTCATCTTCCGCCTCGGAACACTTTGACCCCAAGGCGTCAATGTGGACTTCAACAGTTTCCTCATTTCCCCTTCCCCCATCTCACCCTAGTTCCAAACTTCCAGCCCAGCACTGTCCCCATGACCTATCCTACCTGTCTATCTTCTTTTCTACCTGTCCACTCCCCCCTCCCCCCCACCTATCACCTTCATCCCCTCCCCCACTCACCTATTGTACTCTATGTTACTTTCTCCCCACCCCCACCCTCCTCTCACTTATCTCTCCATCCTTCAGACTCTCTGCCTGTACTCCTGATGAAGGGCTTTTACCCAAAATGTCGATTTTACTGCTCCTCGGATGCTGCCTGAACAAATGTAAAAATGTCTGTACCTCTCACAACAAGACAGACTGAGGCATCAGGTTAAAACCTGAGATTGGAAGGAAGTGCCTGGAAGGCTTTGTTGGGTAAAAAAAATGTGTTCATGTATTTTTTGGGCGTCGTGCAAGTTTTCTGTTTGAATTTCGCAAGTGCCTGCGGTCACTGAGCTGCTTGCTTTGGTTTCTTGGTTGCTCTTCGATGTGTGATGTCATTTCTTTTTGCCCAATGGCTTGACAGAGGGTCACAGAATCAGAGAGAGATGTACGGCACGGAAACAGACCCTTCGGTTCAACTCGGTCATCTCAAGAAAATGTTTCATGCCATGAGGTTACAACCTGCCGGAGTTCATTTATCGAGCACATACACAAATGTAAGTGTGGATGCTTTTAAGCGTCTGAGTTATTTTAGAAAGTAAATGAAGTTAAGCTGCAGATTTATTGAAGTATTGCGTGTTGGGGTTTTGCCGCGTTATTCAGGCTCCCGCAGATAACAGACTTGTGGTGAAATGGGAATTGATTAAAGGACTAGGATCTGGGAATGATCTGTCCCCTTTAAGGAGCTAACGGTGGTTCTCAACAAACAGCGGCACCGCGGTGAGTTGAAGTCAGAATGTTAAAGGGTTTCTGATGAGAATTTCCCTCCTGGTTTTTAAATACAGTTGTATAAAAGGCAACTGAAGAGAGAAAAATCAATACAAATGACAACTGAACAATTTCACATCATAGTGCTTTGACATGGCTGAAAGAATAAATCAAATTTTGAAAACCGCTCCAGCAAAAGCAATCCAGAAGACACGGGAAAGACGAGTGACAGTTCTGTTCGGGATCCTGAAGCAGTTAGGAGTTATCCCAAAAAAAAATCAGGGATTCACAGCGTTTAGATTAATGACTGGTTGAACTGAGCAGTTGCTGTGAAGAAGGTAAATCTGTAAATATTTCGGGGAACCAAATAAACAATTATATGTGATTCTGAATGAAGTCAAGGCCAGACCGTAATTTAAGACTGAGAGAGAGAGCAGCAGCTTGATAATCCCAGGGACCAGGGGACAATGTCATGGGAAAGGTGGGGCCAGAGCTCGGCGGATTCCAGTCACAGAGACACCGCCTTTATGAGGGAATTGAACAGGGGATGTGTGTGCGCTGATAGATATGAGAACGTGGAATAGATGGAAATACTGAACACAAACTGTACGAGGATTCTATGGAGTTTAACTACTTCCCAACTGGTGGGTGTCAGTCTTAATTTTATTACAGGGACTTAGGTATTTGTCCACAGCTCCCGGACATTCATGTAGCACATTATTTTAATGACTTTTTGATCGGCGGACCAATGGGAACTGTGGTGACGGAAGCTCTCGTCGCACTTGTGCAACATATGTGAGGCAGAGACTGGGAAGGGAACCCGAAAATGAGACAGGGAGCAGCACAATCACTGCAATTTTTAAGCATTCCGTGTACAAAAAGGAATAGAGTTATCTCTAAAAAAAAACTAACAATTCAAGAAATGTTTGTTCCAACTATCAAGACTGAGGCACAGAATTTTATAGGATAGCTAGGAAATTGGGATAGGCATGTCCCTCACTTGATCATGTTACTCAGATGTTACTGATATACCATCACTCAAAAGAAAGCTGAGTGTGAATGGGGCTATGAAGAACAGAGAGCATTGATGGCCGCGAAAGAGGCCGTAGCACTAACACTGCCCCTGGTTCCCTCAGATACCTGGCCTAGCCTTTGAATTACAAATGTCAGTAGTATAAGATGTAGCCATGTGGAGTTTATGGCAGAGACAAAACGGGAAAGCGATATCTTTGGGGCTTCTGGTCCAGAAAGGTGACTGAGGCAGCTACACGTTACACAACACTTGAAAAGCAACTTATGGCCAGTTACTGGGCCATGGTAGAAACTGAAGGGCAGACGGACAAGGACAAAATGCTCCACAGCCTGGAGTTACCAATTCTGACAGGGGTGTTATTTGGTGTTGTGACCCACAAGGCCGGTAGTACCCAACAAAGCACCATTGTAAAATAGAAATGGTACATCGCTGATCGGAGCCAAGAAGGGAAAGGAAGGGGTTGCCAAACTCAATGAACAAATAGCTGAATACCCGAGCTCTGACCTGGCCATTCCTGCATCTCCTGTTCAGTGGGGCGATTCCTTTGAACAACTGCCTGAAGATACTCATCACTGTGTTTGGAGGAAAGTTAGATTAACCACCTGGAAGAATGGAGGAAGGCGATGGCGAGCAGCTGTTTAATCCCTCCACACAGACGATTACCTGGAGTGAGAGAGATGGATGAATTGAGCAAGTATGCTGAATAAGCAGCTGTAGTCCTTGCACAAGAAGAGCGTCAATGTTTGTATGTTTAAACTGACTCGTGTGGATGCCAACTTGCCAGTCACGTGACTGGAAGATTGCTGGAAACCCCCTGTGTGGAACAGAACTATGGAAACAAATCTGGGTGAAGGCACAGCACATGGAAATTACTGTGCACCATGTTAATGTCCAGGTGAAAGATTGTCTGTAATCTGCTGATCCTAACAATACTGTAAGGTGGGATAGTAAAAGGCAGCACAATTGAAGGTGCATCTGAAGAGAATCACACTGGAAAATGGGCTCATGAAGAATCAGGACATTGAGGGTATCAGAGTCCTGTGTAGTGGGCACGAGATTGAGGTTTGCACTTCCCCGCCGATCTGGTGAAAGGAGTCATTGGCAGGTGTGAAATATGCCAAAAGGTAAAACACATATTCCTGCCGAAAAAGTCAATGACACAAATCAATTGAGGAGTGCAGCCTGATCAAATCTGGCAGATGGACAATATTGGCCCATTACCGTTACAACAACGATATTAATTGCTGCTAATTATGGTGGACAGTTACTCTGGGCTAATATTAGCTTTCCGGACAAAAAAACTAAGCAGGATATCATTGTTATGGGCCTAGAACCATTCGGGCTTATGCCCGAAACAATCGATTCTCCTGCTCCTTGGATGCTGCCTGACCTGCTGCGCTTTTCCAGCAACACATTTTTTCAGCTCTGATCTCCGGCATCTCACTTTCTCCTAGAACCATTGATATCTCACTATGGTGAACCATAAGAAATACAACCAGACAATGGCTCCCACTTTACAGGTCAACAGGTGCAGCATTGAACTGCAGACAACGGGACACATTGGATGTTCCACATTCCTTACTAGCCTCACCAGCTGGTCTTGTAGAATATGTGAATGAGTTATTAAAATAACAACCTAAATTATTGACCCCTGAATCATATGTTAATGGGATTGCTCAAAGTGCTGCAAGAGATAATGTGCAACCTGAACTATCAGCCTCTGAAAGGAGGGAGACCTCTGAGTAGAATGTTTGAAGGAGCTGGCCAGTTACATCTTCCCAATAAACCTACACTGTCCAATGACCATTGTACAGGGGGAAAGGTTTGTGTACACCACCCTCAACACCCTCCTAAACCTTGTGAGATACTTGCCTCTAGACAAGGTGATATCTGACGGATATTGATAATGGAGCAGGAAGTCCCAGAGTTTATAGGCAGTGGGGAGTTAATGAAAGGAGAATGAGTTGTCAAAGATTGTATGCTGATAAGATATAATTTGTTCACAGTACCCCATGTGAATTATTATGGGAGATTGCTGCTGTGGATAACACATCAGTTTACATGGGCACCGGATTTATGTGGTTGCTGTGCGGAAATGGTGTGGTCAGCCTGAGAGACTAACAGAGTGCAGGACAACTTCACTTATCAGTCAGGACATTGATGTGTCATGCTGCAACATGTACGTCGTATGGGTGGTGGGTAACAAGGGGGAAGTACATCTGCAAACTGTGTGGTGAACAGAAATGGCTTGTGCAACAAACAATGCAACGACCCAGTAAACGACTACAACTTGGCTGTCGCATTGGGTGAAGTTTAATACAAACACACCGCAAAGCGTCAATGATACAATAAAAACCACGTTATTTGCCGATCAATGGTCGAGTTGTACCAAAACATCTGAAGTAGTGGGCAGGACTTGGATGGCGACTGGAGAAGTCAGTCCAGAAAGCTAGTCAACAACAGTTAAGGATGGTCTGTGTCCAACACCTTCACTCAACATGCACCAAAGTGATTGTATCTCCCAGTGTAGTTAATTTCATGATAAGGGTACAATGAGTCAAAATCCCCAGGGTGTAAAGTTAAGCCTTTAGTTAGGTGACTGCAAAAGATCAGATTAAAGCAGGGTCTTAGTACAATATTAGGAGAGCTAGGATCAGGCTTTGGAGTATTGAATGCCATGGAAATTAAGACATGCAAGGTTTGTGAAGGTTTGTAGCTCAGGTTGAGGTTTAGGGTGGAGGTTTGCTCTCTGAGCTGTAGGTTTGATATCCAGACATTTCATTACTTGGCTAGGTAACATCATCAGTGGTGACCTCCAAGTGAAGCGAAGCTGTTGTCTCCTGCTTTCTATTTATATGTTTGTCCTGGATGGGGTTCCTGAGGTTTGTGGTGATGTCATTTCCTGTTCTTTTTTGAAGGGTTGATAGATGGTATCTAGATCTATGTGTTTGTTTATGGCGTTGTGGTTGGAGTGCCAGACCTCTAGGAATTCTCTGGCATGTCTTTGTTTAGCCTGTCCCAGGATAGATGTGTTGTCCCAGTTGAAATGGTGTTTTTTTTTATCCGTGTGTAGGCCTAAGAGGAAGAGAGGGTCGTGTCTTTTTGTGGCTAGCTGGTGTTAGTGTGTCCTGGTGGCTAACTTTCTTCCTGTTTGTCATGCAGTTGGCTCACAGTCATCCTGAACAGAAGGGACTACATAGAGAAAGCCAATGCACTACTCGCAGACACCAACACCTACCAACAGGTGGCGGTAGACCCAAACCCCACAACTAGGAAACAAAATTACATATCTCCTAAGAAAATTGCACAATTCCAGACAATTACACAATTCAAGACAGCAGTAAATTGTGTGGAGAGCATAATCCTAATCAATGTTAAAGATTAGATTCAGATAACTGCACAGCTCTTAAATGGCATGTGTTAATTTCTGGAAACTGAATGGGAGAGTATAACCTCCTCTTCTAATCATTTGTTCTGGGTCCCCAGCGGACCATTCTTAGTCTTTCTGGATCCCCTTGGTATAATTGGGATCAAGTGAACCCCTTGAGGAATATAAGTGTTGTGAAAGTATACTAACAAGGGATGTAAGATTAAGTAATTGGGTTAAAAACTTGGCAGATGGGTGTATAAGGTGGGAATGTTGTCTACTTTGGCAGGAAGAATAGAAAACAGCTAATGAATCAATGGAGACAGTTTCCAGAACTTGTTGGTACATTGAGATCTGGGTGCATTCATAATGAGTCACAGATGGTATTCATGTTCTATTTGAAAGGAAGATTGCATGTATTGAAAGCTAAAAGGATATAAAAAATATATAACAAAATAACTTGCAGAGAAATATCTAATTTCATTCAGTTATGAGTTGCTAACATCAGACTGCAGAACAAACTATTCGTCAAAGTATCAATGGGACCATTTGTTCTCGGAACTTGGGGAAATAAATAGTGAGGTCTTGAAAAGAGTCTCGAATATAGAAGAGCAATAATGGACAGGTTGCTGCAGGAGAATCAGAAAGGCTGGAGCCACATGAATTTGGAAAGGTAAGCACTGACTGAGGATAGTAAAAATAGCTTTGAGCACAGAAAATCATGTGTTCCTAAGTTGATTGAGTTTTTGAAGTGTTGATCAAGAAGATCGATGAAGGCAGGCAGTAGACGTAGTCTCCTTGGACTTGAGTGAGGCCTTCAACAAGGTTCCATATGTAGGCCCATTCATAAGGATCCAGATAGAATGAGCCAATTGGAAATAAAATTGGCCTGAAAGTGGGAGACAGAGGCTTGTGATTGAGAATTGTTATTCAGACAGGAGGCCTGTGAACAGCAGTGTGCCACAAGGGTCAGTGCTAGGTCCACTGCTTTTTATTGTCTATCGAACTGATCTGTATGATATTATAGGAGGCATAATTCGTAAGTTTGCAGATGACACCAAAATTAATGGTTGTAATGGACAGTGCAGAAAGATAACTTAGAGTACAATGAGATCTTAATGAATTGTGCCAATGGGCTGAAGAGTGGCAGATGTGCTAACCTTCTTGTAAGTGACTTTGTCAAAACTCTTTAGAAGTTCCAAATTAACCATTTTTTGGTGTCCATCCAGCTATCACCTTTTAAAGTTTTCACAGTGTTCACTCACTAATTCTCTTCAGATGGGGTTTCATCTGAGGTCCTGAGTGTGACTCAGACCTTGGTCAAAGAGATAGGTGAGACAATTACAAGACACTGTTTGAAATTAATTGGAAGGAATTTCATCAATGGAGTCGGGTTCCTGTCATTCATGTAATTTCAGAGGCTTGTGGAGCTGGAGCGCTCTTTGTAAAGGCAAGTAGCAGCCACGAACATGGCTGCTGGAATCACAATATTTCATAGTAAGGAGAACACAGCCTGATCATCTGTGTGTATGCGATGTGTGGACATGGTTTTGGGTGGTATATGTTCAGATGTGTTTGCTGTGTAGCTGAATGCTGTAAAAATGTGCAGCTAACATTCACTAGCTGAGGATTGTTTTCACTGGAGTTCAGATAAATGAGGGGGGATCTCATAGAGACTTGTAAAATTCTAACAGAACTTGACAGGGTAGATGTAGGAAGGATGTTCCTGATCGTGGGTGTATCCAGAACCAGAGGTCACAGACTGAGGATTTGAGGTGGACAATTTAGGGTGAAGATGAGAAGACATTTCTTCACCTAAGGAGTGGTGAGCGTGTGCAATTCATTACTTCAAGATTGATTCCTGAAGAAGGGCTTCTGCCCGAAACTTTGATTCTCCTGCTCCTTGGATGCTGCCTGACCTGCTGCGCTTTTCCAGCAACACATTTTTCAGCTCTGATCTCCAGCATCTGCAGTCCTCACTTTCTCCTAGATGTCAAAACATTGAATGTATTGAAGAAGCTGCTATATATTTCACTTGGGGTGAATGGGATCAAAGGTTATGGAGAGAAAGCAGGGTCAGGCAATTGTGTTGGATGATTAGCCATGATTGTGACGAATGGGAGGTCATGCTTAGCAGACTGAATGGACTCATCTTGCTCCTATCTTCCATGTAACATCACCCACTTGTAAACATATTGATATGGTCAGAACACCTGAATGGCTCAGCTGTGGTTGTCATTGATGTCATGCGATTAATTGAAGTGGTTATTTTAGTCTACTTATTGTGGCAGGGGTAAACAGGAACTACAACTGCTCACCTCACAGCATTGTCTCATGATATGCCCTACCTGCAGTTGGCCTAATACCTGCAAACTTTCATTTGCTCCTGATCGTATTTGTAACATTAGTTATTCGGCACAGTCTACATGATTTTGGATGAAACTCTCTCATGTATGGTTAGACACATAACACCCTTTTTCCCAACTTTCAGATTTTAACTATGTGACACAGCAAAACCCTTTCTGCAGTCACTGCTGGGGGTGTTGAATTTATAGTCCTTTTCTTGCCAAACTTCCGTTGTGGTGGCTTCACAGAAATGGATGCTGCTGCCTTGCTCTTGGTCAGGCTGGTCAAGATCATAGCCCACTATTATTTCTGAGCAATGAGTAAGGACTTTCATATAGTCTGATCATGAAGTACGGATGTTTATTGAAGAACAGTAACTCCCACGCAGAATTTTTAACATATTATGCATTGTAATCTCTCTTCACTGACATCAGTGTGCATCTACATTCCTGTGTCCATCCTGTCATGGTGCATTTGTGTGCTGTTCATCTCTTTCATACTCACCTGATGCCGATGCTATTGTACAAATGGCAAACACAAATATCCCCATTCTTTGAATTGCCTGTTAAATTAAGAACAACATGCAAATCCTTACTGGATTTATCAGGCCTCATTGACTTTTGATTGGGTCCAGTGCTTCAAAAGTTCCTTCTTGCACCTGTCAGGTATCACTTGCACACGCACCACTTGTCATCAGTACCTTGTAGGGGGGATTTCACCTGGGAGTCATCGAGGTTTTGTCTATAATTTTTATCACTACATACTCATCCGCCTGTCACTCATTAAGTGGGTGAACAGGTGATGGTGGTTCAACATGCTAATCATTGCCTTTAGATTCTTTTTGATCTCTGACTTGCTGACATAATCCCTGAGTGGGTTGCTATGACGATACTGTACTTTAACGAGATGTGTTCTGTCCTGTTCACTTGCAGAGGATGCTGTCACAGTGGAGCCAAGTTGTCTCCATCAGTCAGACAGTTTAGAACAAGTTTGAATTCTCCCTGGGTGTTTCTTTTTGAAGGAAGGCAAAAGAATCATGAGTTGGTGGGGTCAGTCTCACACAGAGATCCAGTGGATTTGGGTTTTGCTTTCAGTTATTGAGTAGTTTTTGCTGGTTCCTCGAGTCGAAAGCTTGATTTCTCTGCTGCTACAGTGAAGCCTCAGACAGAAAAGCTTCCCCTGACAAATTGAAAGAGGCAGGTTCTTTCTTTCAGTGTGTCTTTCCAGTAGACTGGAGAGAGACAGCCTGTGAGAATAATAACTGTGTTGTTGAATTGCAATTACCAAGGGTGTGTTTACAAGATGCTGCAAATATTGGAACAACTGATGATTTGTGGTTAAATAATACATTGTTTTGTTAAGTAATTTCACAGAGTAAAATTATATCAGTTATGTTTTTGAACTTGAACTGTGTTTTAAGTTTAAAGTGTGTTTTGAATAAAGCTTAGTGATCGACCAGTCAAATCAAATCTGGAAAACAGTGCCTTACATTTGCCTGTTAAAAAAATGTTATTAAAGTTTCACGTAGAGGTTACCACATAATATAATATGAGGGAACTGCTCTAGTCCATGTCACTTACACACAGTTCCATTACATACCATTGAACCACTGAGGGCCTACTCTGTCCTTCCAGTCACAATGTTCTCTGGGAGTCTCATTCCTCTCCTGTGTTGCTAACAGGTTAAGCCAATTGGCAGTGGCTTGTAAAAGCTTTCTGAATAGTTTTTCAGGACCCGTTCACCTGGGTAGATGGAGTATTTTAATGTTGATAGCCTCCCCGGGATGTATTGTCTACAGGGTATACACTGTTGGCACTATTTGTCCACCTTGCATCTGAGTGCCAGTCACCACAGTTTTGGTATAAGCTAGTTATCATGACACTCTTCCCGTGGTGATCAATCCCATGATGGGCTCTGATCAGCATTTTCATCATGCATTCTGGGATATTACTCTGCTGTAATGGTTCTCCATCGAAAAATGTGGTGCTGGCAAAGCACAGCAGGTCAGGCAGCATCCATGGGGCAGGTGAGTCAATGTTTCAGGCATCAGTTGTGTTGTAGAGCTTATGCCCGAAACATCAAGTCCCCTGCTCCTCGGATGCTGCCTGACCTGCTGTGGTTTTCCAGTGCCACACTTTTCGACTCTGACACTCCAGCATCTGCAGTCCTCACTTTATGTCATAGTTCTGCTAAGATAGGTACAGTATATTGGCAATAGTTTCAGAATTCTGGAACCTACATTACTACCACCCCACTCCTCCGCCTTTGATTTCTTGGGTGTGGCAGAATACTTCCCATTTGCCTATATAAGTGAAGCTCTAATAACATTCAAGAAACATCACATCATCTCGGGCAAATCAGCCTGGTAATTGGCACCAGGTCCACAAATATCTATTCCCTCAATCATCAACTTAATAATAGTACCATCTACCAATAATAAGATACACTGTTGAAATTCACAAAGGCTCCTTAGACAGAATCTGCTTCACCCATGACCACTACCAACTGGAAGGACAAGGGCATAAAGTACATTGAACACCAAAAGCTTCAAGTTCCCCTCAAAGCCACTCACCATCCTGACTTGGAAATATATCTCCATTCCCTCAGTGTCATTAAGTCAAAATCCTGGAATTCCCTCCGTAAAAGGAGTCTAAGGTGCATAAATCCACCAAATGGACTGCTGTGACTCAAGACATTCAGCACATTCTGAAGGGAAACTAGGGATGGGCAATAAATACTGACCCAGCCAGTGATGGCCACATCCTGTGAATGAATGAATTTTTAAAAAAATCTTTCAATGCAAATTGATTGATCACTGCCAATCAGACAGTAATTGCAGGCAGCTCCAGTTGATGGCACCTCTTTACCTCTTTACCTGGTGCTGGATCAGTATCAAGAACAAGCTCCTTGGAGGAAAACCCTTATCCAGAAGCAGCCCATCACAGAATCTAGAGTTTGGCCTAAAAAAGTGGAGAAATCTCATTGCATGATCTA
Organism: Hemiscyllium ocellatum; assembly: GCF_020745735.1. Taxonomy (NCBI): domain Eukaryota; kingdom Metazoa; phylum Chordata; class Chondrichthyes; order Orectolobiformes; family Hemiscylliidae; genus Hemiscyllium; species Hemiscyllium ocellatum. The sequence goes on along the minus strand of NC_083415.1, from coordinate 13,809,842 downwards.
ATCATGAGAGTTCCAAGATGGGTTTACTGTGCTGGGTTTTCAGTGAGTGTCTTCTCTATTTAGAAATCTTGCCGACAGGCTTCTTTCTGCCTGATGACAAAGAAGGTACAATCTATATCTCCCAGGATCTACAAGAATCTACCAGTGGCTGAAATCCCAATACCCTCTGTAACAACTTCCCCACCTACCTCATCTTCTGTAATACAGTTACTGTAATTCTGTCTGATGGGCTTATGAGCTACAAACTGCCAGATGCTGCTATGGTTCACATTTCATGCCTGGAATTATCTGGTTCCATAAAACTTCAGGCTAATAGTGACCTTAGAGGCTGGAGTAAGGGGGCTGCTATGGAATGTGTGAGGTATTTAGTCATTCTGAGTTAGAGCACAGATGTCCATAACCACCTTCCTGGTTTGCTGCAGTTGACAACAGCACTGAAACAGTCATTTCCAAGTAGCTGACTGAATGGTGGTATAATTTCAATCAAATGCCAGCATTTCTCCTTGCAGTTTCCATCTGTCCTCCTCTGGCCTCCTCTTGACCAGGAGGATGTTTCTCTGAAGCTCATCTTTCACTCTGTCTGCTATTAGAGGAGACTGCTGTTACCTGAGTTCCCTGAGTTGTTCCTTTTTTGTCCATCAGGCCTTCCTCTACCAGCCTCTGTTGCACAATATTAAAGGCTGTATGTCTTAGTTTGTTTTTGATTGTGGAGTGAATTGGGAAAAGGGCTGTTTCATAGCAATGAACTGAAGAAGAAATGGTTGTGCTTTTAAAAAGCAAATTATTGAAACTCATTGTGAGCAGTGTTTACACCGCTGTCTTGTTGAAGCCATGGGGGAGGATGTTTGTAGATTGATTAGCACCAGGGAGTATTTACATGTTAGATTTAGCTTGCATTTCAGCACTCTGAAGGGATTTTCTTTATGATGGTTCAACCTCAATCACCCCCAACAGCTCATTCCATTCCCAGATTCCTTTCCAGACAAATGAAGCAGGTGTAACACTTTGCCTTCAATCTCTTTCCTCCTCACTGTTAAAGGCCCTAAACACTCCTTCCAGGTGAAGGATTGATTTGCTTGTACTTCTTATAGTCTCGTCCACTAGATTCACTGTTCAAACTGTAGTCTCCTGACCATTGGGAATACCAAACACTGATTGGATAACCATCTTCCAGAACACTTCAGTGCAGTTCATGAGTATCTCAGTGAGCAATCATTGGCCTCTTATTTTCATTCTCCACCCTGCCCTCTTTTGGTCAAAAGAAAAATCTGGGATACAATGGCAGACAGGAGAGGTCTATGACAGAACAGTCAATATTCAGGAGTCAAAGGCAATTGAAATGTGGCAAGAAACTAAACAAAGAATCAAAAATGTGCCTGGAGCAGGTGTGCTGCCGGCTATAACAAAAATTAAAAACAGAAAGAAAAGAAAAGAAAATTAAGGACAGTGTAATATGAAGTGAAATGTTCAAGTCCAGAAGACGATAAAAGCCTCATTAGAATATCGGGCACTGTTTGTTCCTTTGAGCTTCTTTGGAACAGGGCAGCAGGCCATGTCGATGCCAGCCTGACAGCAGGGTGGGGCGTTAAAATGACAGGTCACTGAAAGCTCAGGGACATTCTGGTGAGCTGCACTGAAGTGTTCGGCAAAATGTTCTTCCAGCCTGTGTGTTTGTTCTTCACAATGTACAGGAGACTCTACTTTGTGTTATGTGTAGTCTTATTCTTTGATGTTATTTCTTCAGTCTTATTTCTTTTGTTTTTGACTTATTCTATTAAGATTTGGAGTTGCAGGTGTAAAACCTGGGTGGACAAAGTTAAAAGTCCCACCACAACAGGTTATATTCCATCAATTGGGGAGTAGAAGCTTTCAGAGTGCTGCTCCTTCATCAGGTAGCTAGCAGAGTAGGATCATAGGACATGGAATTTGTAACAAAAGGGCAGAGATTAGATTATTTACAGTGTGAAAACAGGCCCTTCAGCCCAACAAGTCCACACCGACCCTCTGAAGAGCAACCCACCCAGAGCCCTACATTTGCCCCTTCACCTAACACTACAGGCAATTTAGCATGGCCAAGTCACCAAACCTGCACGTTTTTGGACTGTGGGAGGAAACCAGAGCACCTGGAGGAAACCCGGGCAGATGTGTGGAGAATGTGCAAACTCCACACAGATAGTTGACTGAGGCGGGAATTGAAGCAGGGTCTCTGTTGCGGTGAGGCAACAGTGCTAACCATTGTGCCACCATGCCACCCATGACATCATTCACTGATGCGATACATTGAACAAACCTAGATTGCTGTTAAGTCTTTTAACCTTTAAAAGGGGTTGCAGGTTTTGATTTATTAATATGTAAATTCCAGAATTTCTTGCAAGTCACATTCTTGAGATAACTTAAGGTTTTATATAAAAAAGTGACATCTCAGCTCAGACAATGAAGTAAAGGTATAATATTAGAGTCCGTATGTAGTCCAATCTTGAGTCAGACTGGTTCTATTTCCAAAGTAGGAATTTATAAAATGTTACATGTATTATAAAAAATATTTTCTGCATAGAGATCTTGAGCTTTTTGAACAAAATGGAATGTATCTGCAAAGACGACTCTGCAAATGCAAATTTACCCAACGTGTATGTGTGTGTGTGTTTGTTAGTGTGTATGTATGAGTGGTGATGAAGTCTATGACATTGAGAGGGTGTGTATGGGTGCTTTTGTGTATGTGAGTGCATGGTGTAGTGGGGTCACCTGTAGTTTGACATGAATCCAAAGTCCCAGTTGAGTCCAGCCTCATGGGTACTGAACTTGGCTATCAGCCTCTGCTCGGCCACTCTCCATTTTATACATTCCTCCACTTATGTTACTTTTCTCTATTTATATCAAAACTCTAAAAACATTCTTCAGTCTGTAAAAAGTCAAGATTCTGATCTGAGCCCATTTTAAGGGGAATCCATCTCAATGGAATAGCTCCATCTTTCCTGGAGATTCCAGTGCCTGATGACGCAAATTCCCCTTCCCTGCCACATCATGCTCTGAGAGACAGAGATTAATTCTCAAATCTGTAGATGCCTTGTTTGTCCTTCAAAGTTGGACAAGTTGCTTTTCTTGAAGGATGACAGAAATGGTAGAGGCTGGTATAATTGCAACATTTACAAAGCATCTGAATGAGTATATGAATAGGAAGGGTTTAGAGGGATGTGGACCAGTTGCTGGCAAATGGGACTAGATTAGATTAAGATATCTGTACGCATGTCTGAGTTGGACTGAAGGGTTTCTTTCCATGCTGAAGATCTCTATGACTCTCTGACTGTTCCAAATTCGGTTCTGCCTTTTGTATGGTACATGAAGAAGCATTAATTCCCACCAATTGTTGTAACATCTTTAAAGTAAACTCTAATATAAAGTTAATGTGACACAGCTGACAAACTGAGAACAATCCCTCTCTCACTTCAGCCCGAGAGATCAAACAACAGTCCCTCTGACTTGCAACTGCAGTTTACAATTTCACCTATTTACATGCAGTGGCTCAGTGGTTAACACCGCTACCTTACAGCGTCAGAAACCTGGGTATAATTCCAGCCTTGGGTGACAGTCTGTATGGAAATTTGTATATTCTTGCCATGTTTGCATGAGTTTCCTCTGAGTGCTCCGGTTTCTTGCCACAATGCAATGATCTGCAAGTTAGGTGAATTGGCCATGTTAAATTGCCCATAGTGTTCAGGGATGTGTACGTTAGGTGCATTAGTTAGGGGAAAATATAGAGCAGTAGGGTAGGGGAATGGGTTTGGGTGACTTACACTTCGGAAGACCTTGTTGGTCTGAAAGGCCTGTTTCCACACTGTAGGGATTCTATATTTCATGCTGTAAGTGGATTTTAAACTAAATTTTCATTTTGTATAAAGCTTTACTATTTCCACTCTGCATACTCTCCAGTATTAATTATCCTTTCTTAATAAATGCATCTGTTGGAACTCCACTGATGGGGGTGAAATTCTATCACTTTACAACTCTGTCAAGCCATTAAACGACGCTTGGTTAGATTCCACAAACAACTTGGGAAGAAATGCATCTTCATTCTGTATTTTGAAATGTGGCTTTGTCACTTTTTCTTCGAACTTTGGATTAAAAATGTGTTCAAATTATTTACATCTGCACTTAAGTTTCAATTGTTTAACTCCTGCAGTCATGACCTCTCTTTTAACAACCTTCCTCTACCTTCCTCCCATGCCAATGGTCTTTTGGAGATCACATTTACACTTTTACTTTATCTTCCCTAATGATGCATTTGGCCTTCTTATTACATCAAAACATTTGTTCAAGGAATACAACTGATCTTTTCACACTAATTTGTTGCTTGCCTTTGTATTCTGCAATTGCTAAAACAGTTCCAAATACTGCAGAATCGGATTTTCCTTCTATTTTTACTCAATAACAAGCTCGAGACTGCAGCTAAATGAGGCCTTACAAAAATATCCCTTCATAGAGTGCTCATATGTTTGGAACTGCCTGTTTACCGGAACCTGATTAACTTCGATCATGTTTCTTCCCCTGGAGAATCTTAGCCAGTATATCTACACAGAGACCACAAGTCTATCTTTGAACACCTGCTGTTAGTAACAGTCAAATCCTTTCAACCATCTTGTGTTCGCTAAAAGTCCCCAAGCAGCCATCTTGACAACTTATTAATTGTTTTGTTGTTTCAATTACTTAATTTGGTGAAGGGTCTGAACAGGAAGAGCTGTTTTCTGGGGCTCTTGTGGCACATGTAGACACATCTAGACCTTAAAACCCATTGCATATTTTTCTTGCACTGGAGAATTGGAATATCATCTCAGAGCAGGATAATTTAAAATACTTAAGAGTTGGATTCTGTCTATATATCATGCAGACTGGGATTGTGGTACATAACACATCATTTTTAGTAATGTTGAAAACGGCAGCCCTGGAAAAGCACAACAGTTCAGGCAGCAACCAAGGAGCAGGAGAGTTGAAACATCTCCTGTCCTGCTCCTCAGATGCTCTCTGACCTACCGTTCTCTTCCAGTGCTGCTCTTTTTGACTCAACCTTTCCAGCATCTGCAGTCCTCATGTTCTCCTTTTTTTAAGCTTTGTGACAAGCTCATTATTGTTTTATCTTTGCACTTCACATTCACACTCCTGATATTTGGGGACCCAGTAGAAAGTGTGTTGGCAGACAGCTTGAAGAGCTCCATGTGTGCCTGTTGTGGACCTTGCTAAGGTAGCCATTATTAGGCACAAACAACCGCCCTTGGAGAGGGTTGTAATCCCAGACTGCTGGCCTCTTTTTTGTGATCAGTCAATGCCTGGGTTTACTTGGAGAGGGAACATTCAATGATGTCACAATGTCCCCAGTTTTGAATTTTTTGCTTTTATTTGAGCAGAAAATGCTGGGTTCTGCCCCATTTTGGGAGGGGTGTTGATGGGGTGAGGGAAAGGAGGGATGGACTGTGGGTGTGGTCGCTGAATAGGGAATGTGTCCAGAAGGGAAATGAGGAAACTAGTATTTGTGCTAAACTACAGGTTTATAAGAAAAGCCTTGCGAATTTCTGAAAGTGGTTTGCAACCTAATTCATTCCCTCAATATATAAATCTCCCTCAGCTGATACCTTTCACATTTTATATTACAACCCTAAAAATATTCTTATTTATGTAATTTATCAAGATACCGATCCGAGCCCACTTAAGGGGAAACCCATCTCAATGGAACAGCTCCATCTTTACCAAGTAGAGATCCCAGTGCCCGATGAAGCAAATTCCTCTTCTTTCTGACTCCATTCTCTGAAACACAAGTTTAATTCTCAGATCTGCAGAAGCTTTCTTTATCCTTTGAGGTGAAGATGATGATATTTATCATTTGGGAGGCATCTGGTAAGAGTCCACTGGAGACATATGTCACTGCTAAGGGCAATCTGTGTTTGGAAGGTTTGCACCCAGAAGTTTCTCCTGCAAGTAAACTCGCAGACTGCAGTTTGAGGCTTGGATGAGTTGCTGTCTCAAGAGTTTGTCTCATTGATTTCCTAACATTTGATATGCACTTACATTTGAAAGAGGTTGCACCATTCTCTTCAACAGCAACACCAACAACAACAACAATAAAAACAGGAATTGCTGGAAAATCTCAGCAGCTCTGGCAGCATATGTGTGGAGAAATCAGTTAATGTTTTGGGTTCAGTTACCCCAAATTCAGCATACCATTCTCTTATTTGATTGTGCCAGATCCACTGTATTACATTTACTTTTCCCAGTCCTGGAATCTCAATCAAAACTCTTAGGTGGAGCCATGTAAGTGTCCTTGTTATGCTTTTGTTGACCATCCTGAGACTGTACTGCAGACTCAAACTTTCTATGGAGGAGCTGCTTCCTTCGCGAGTGTCAGGCAATCTGACATTAGTGACTGTCCTCATATGGGATGGATACTTGATATGTGTTCTCAGTGACTGGTATTTTATCCTGCCATCTTATCATCTGAAGCTTCTGAAAGCTAGTCATGTGAAAGCTCCTCACTGCAACCCCCAGGTCATCTCCTCTGCCTCAACAAGGATTTCAGTGAGTCTCTCTCTCACTGCAATCCCCAGGTCATCTCCTCTGCCCCTCTAATCTAGACTCTGATTTCCAGCATCTGCAGTCCTCACTAGTCAAGGGAGAGCTAGCAAATTGGACACAAAATAGGCTTGACAGTGGGAGATAGAGAGTTGTGTTCGAGGGTTGCTATTTGGACCAGTAGATAGCAGTGTGCCACAAAGATCAGTGCTTGGTTCACTGCCTTTGTCATTTATCGAAACGATCTGGATGACAATACAGGAAGCATGGCTGGTAAGTTTGCAGATGACACCAAATTGGTGACATAGTGGACAATGAAGAAGGTTGTCTAAGAGTAAAATGAGATCTTGATCAGATGGACCAATGATCTTGTTGGCCCATCTGAGGAGTGGCAGATGGAGTTTAATTTAGATAAAGGTGAATTGTTGCATTTCAGTAAAACTAAACAGGGAAGGGCTAATACGGAAGGGTCCTGGGGAGGTGTTGCCAAACAGAGAGACCTCAGTATATAGTTCTTACTAAGTGGATCACAGGTAGGGCAGTGCTGGAAATGTTTGACTTCATTGGTCAGAGCATTGAATTTAAGAGTTAGGAAGTCACATTGCAGCACACAAGTTTCCGAATATTGCAATCAATTCTGCTTACCCTGTTACAGGACAGATGTACAGGACTGGAAATCATGTAAAGATTTATAAATGTGTTGCTGGGACTGGAAGGTTTGAGATCCAGGCAGAGGATGAATAAACTCGAACTGATTTCCCTCAAGCATTGTAGGCTGATGGGTGACACTTTGGAGATGGCTAAAATTCCACGGGGAATAGAGAAGGAAAATAGCCAAAATCTTTTTTTCCCATGGTAAAGGAGTCCAAAATTAGAGGGCATTGCACTAAGGTGAGAGGAGAAAGATCGAACAGGGGCATCTATTTCACACAGACGGTGGTGTGTTTATGGAACAAGCTGCCTGAAAAATGGGTAGAGACAGGTACAATTACAACATTTAAAAGGTATTTGGATTGACTTATGAATCAGAAAGGTTTAGAGGGATGTGTACCAAATGCACGCAAATGGGACTAGGTTGGTTTCTGACAAGGACGAGTTGGACTGAAGGGCAGTATGACTCTGTGACTCCATGACTCTAGTCACAGCTGAGATGGAGGAGCCATGCTCCCATATCACAGCAGTGTACTTTTGTCTGGAGCTTCTGATCACAAATGTAAAAATGTCTGTACCTCTCACTCCGACAACAAGGCAGACTGAGGCATCAGGTTAAAACCTGAGCTTGAAAGGAAGTGCCTGGAAGGCTTTGTTGTGTAAATAAAAATGCTCTTGTATTTTTTGGCGTCATGCAAGTTTTCTGTTTGAATTTCGCAAGTGCCTGCGGTCACTGAGCTGCTTGCTTTGGTTTCTTGGTTGTTCTTCGATGTGTGATGTCATTTCTTTTTGCCCAGTGGCTTGACAGAGGGTCACAGAATCAGAGAGAGATGTACGGCACGGAAACAGACCCTTCGGTTCAACTCGGTCATCTCAAGAAAATGTTTTATGCCAAAGGGTTATAACCTGTCGGAGTTCATTTATCGAGCACATACAGAAATGTAAGTGTGGATGCTTTTAAGCGTCTGAGTTATTTTAGAAAGTAAATGAAGTTAAGCTGCAGATTTATTGAAGTATTGCGTGTTGGGGTTTTGCCGCGTTATTCAGGCTCCCGCAGATAACAGACTTGTGGTGAAATGGGAATTGATTAAAGGATCTCGGAATGTTCTGTTCCCTTTAAGGAGCGAACGGTGGTCCTCAATAAACACCGGTGAGTTGAAGTCAGAGTGTGAAAGGGTTTCTGATGAGAGTTTCCCACATGGTTTTTAAATACAGTTGTATAAAAGGCAACTGAAGAGAGAAAAATCAAGACAAATGACACAACAATTTCACATCATAGAGTTTTGGTATGGTTGAAAGAATAAATCAAATTTTAAAAACCTCTCAGTAAAGGCAATCCAGAAGACACAGGAGAGATGAGTGACAATCCTGCTCGGAATCCTGAAACATTTGGGAGTTATCCCAAAAGACAGTCAGGGATTCACAGCGTTGGGATTAATGACTGGTTGAACTCATTTTTTGCTGGGAGATAGGTAAATCTGTGGATATGTCGGGGAACCAAGTAAACAGTTCCACATGATTCTGAATGAAATCAAGGCCAGGCCGGTAGCTAAAGACAAAGAGTGAGATCAGCAGTTTAATCATCCCAGGGACCAGGGGACAATGTCAGGGAAAGGTGGGGCCAGAGCTCTGTGGATTCCAGCCACAGAAACACCGCCTTTATGAGGGAATGGAACAGGGGATGTGTGTGCGCTGATATGAAAATGCGGATTAAATGGAAACCCTGAACACAATTAAACTGTACAAGAATTGTATGGAGTTTACCAGCTTCCCAGCTGGTGGGGGTCAGCCTTAATTTTATTACAGGGACTTAGATGTGTGTCCGCTGCCCCCGGACATTCATGTACCACATTAGATAGATGACATTTTGATCCGCGGACCAACGGGAACTGTGGTGACGGAAACTCTCGTCACACTGCTGCTACGTTTGTAAGATAGAGACAAGGAAGTGAACCCGAAAATGATGCAGGAGGGAGCACGATAAGTGCAGTTTTTAAGCATTCAGTTCGCATAAAAAAACAGAGGTAGCTCTAAAAAAATTGAATAATAAAATTCAAGAAACGTTTGTTCCAACTGTCAAGGCACAGAATTTTATAGGACGGTTCGGATATTGGCGCAGACATATCCCTCAAAACGAGATACAAAAAAGTGAGCAGCCTGACTGGGGAATGGTTGGGACTGAAGGCTACCCAGAAATATATTATCCAGTTGGTTATCTGATGGTAACGCGTAGGGAACAACTGAATAGAATGGGATGGGAACAATTTCACACATCCCTACAGCAGAATAATTTCCAAAAAATATACGATGTGCATGTTCCATGAAATTACTCGTCAATTGTCAAGAGCAGAATTGGAATGAATATCTCTATCAGGACACATGATTTGGAATATCACACAAAGTTAAAAATCACACAACACTAGGTTATAGTCCAAAGGTTTAATTGGAAGCACTAGCTTTCGGAGCGACGCTCCATCATCAGGTGATTGTGAAGGGCTCGATCGTAACACAGAATTTATAGCAAAAGTTTGCAGTGTGATGTAACTGAAATTATACATTGAAAAATTGATTGTCTGTTAAGCCTTTCATCTGTTAGAATACAGTGATAGTTTCACTTCTTTCACGCCCTCCACCTCCTTCATGACTTTCGCTTCCCCGGTCCCCAACGCCTTATCTTCACGATGGAAACCAAACCATCATCTCCGAGACCATCCATAACCTCATCACCTCAGGGGATCTCCCATCCACCACCTCCAACCTCATAGTCCCACAACCCTGCACCGCCCGTTTCTACCTCCTGCCCAAAATCCACAAACCTGACTGCCCCGGCCGACCCATTGTCTCAGCCTGCTCCTGCCCCACCGAACTCATCTCCCAATACCTCGACACGGTTCTGTCCCCCTTAGTACAAGAACTCCCCACCTATGTTCAGGACACCACCCATGCCCTCCACCTCCTCCATGATTTTCGCTTCCCGGGTCCCCAAAGCCTTATCTTCATGATGGACATCCAGTCCCTGTACACCTCCATCCCCCATCACGAAGGACTCAAAGCCCTCCGCTTCTTCCTTTCCCGCCGCACCAACCAGTACCCTTCCACTGACACCCTCCTTCGACTGACTGAACTGGTCCTCACCCTGAACAACTTCTCTTTCCAATCCTCCCACTTCCTCCAAACTAAAGGAGTAGCCATGGGCACCCGCATGGGCCCCAGCTATGCCTGTCTCTTCGTAGGATATGTGGAACAGTCCATCTTCCGTAACTACACTGGCACCACCCCCAACCTTTTCTTCCGCTACATCGATGACTGTATCGGCGCTGTCTTATGCTCCCACGAGGAGGTTGAACAGTTCATCAACTTTACCAACACCTTCCATCCCGACCTCAAATTCATCTGGACTGTCTCAGACTCCTCCCTCTCCTTCCTAGACCTTTCCATTTCTATCTCGGGCGACCGAATCAACACAGACATCTACTATAAACCGACTGACTCCCACAGCTACCTGGACTACACCTCCTCTCACTCTGCCTCCTGTAAAAATGCCATCCCATATTCCCAATTCCCTCGTCTCCGCCGCATCTGCTCCCAGGAGGACCAGTTCCAAAACCGAGCAGCCCAGATTCTTCAAAGGCCACAGATTCCCCCCAGACGTGATCGATGATGCCCTCCACCGCATCTCCTCCACTTCCCGCTCCTCCGTCCTTGAGCCCCGCCCCCCCAACCGCCACTAGGACAGAACCCCACTGGTTCTCACCTACCACCCCTCCAACCTCCACATACAGCGTATCATCCGCCGTCATTTCCGCCACCTCCAAACGGACCCCACCACCAGGGATATATTTCCCTCCCCTCCCCTATCAGCATTCCGCAAAGACCACTCCCTTCGTGACTCCCTCGTCAGGTCCAAACCCCCCACCAACCCAAACTCCACTCCCGGCACCTTCCCCTGCAACCGCAGGAAATGCAAAACTTGTGCCCACACCTCCTCCCTTACCTCTCTCCAAGGCCCCAAGGGATCCTTCCATATCCACCACAAATTCACCTGCACCACCACACACATCATCTATTGCATCCGCTGCACCCGATGTGGCCTCCTCTATATTGGGGAGACGGGCCGCCTACTTGCGGAACGCTTCAGGGAACACCTCTGGGACGCCCGGACCAACCAACCCAACCACCCCGTGGCTCAAAAGTTTAACTCTTCCTCCCACTCCACCGAGGACATGCAGGTCCTTGGACTCCTCCATCGCCAGAACAACACGACGGTTGGAGGAAGAGCACCTCACCTTCCGCCTGGGAACCCTCCAACCACAAGGGATGAACTCAGATTTCTCCAGTCTCCTCATTTCCCCCCCCCCACTTTGTCTCAGTGGATTCCCTTGAACTCAGCACCGCCCTCCTAACCTGCAATTTTCTTCCTGACCTCTCCGCCCCCACCCCACTCCAGCCTATCACCCTCACCTTGACCTCCTTCCACCTATCACATCTCCATCTCCCCTCCCCCAAGTCCCTCCTTCCTACCTTTTATCTTAGCCTGCTGGACACACTTTCCTCATTCCTGATGAAGGGCTTTTGACCAAAATGTCGAATTTCCTGTTCCTTGGATGCTGCCTGACCTGCTGCGCTTTAAACAGCAACACATTTTCAGCACATATGCACACGAGTCTGCACATGGGCAGCAGATCCGAGCAGAAAATGGTGACATCATCCATGTACAGGGTGGCCTTAATGCAGCCACACACAAAGGTGGCAGTCAGGTTGAGGGTGGCATTTGGTGTATTTTTTCTCCACGCAATTTCATCAACAGATGCCTAAGGGAACGACAACGGAATAAGGACATGCCGCAACCCAAAAGGACTGGCCACACTACCATACATCAGGAGCATTTCCGAACTGACAGCCAGACTGCTGCGACCACTAGGACTCATAACAGCACACAAACCAACAGCCACTCTCAGACAACAACTCACCAGGACAAAGGACCCGATACCCAGCATGAGCAAAACCAACGTAGTATACAAAATCCCATGCAAGGACTGCACAAAACACTACATAGGACAAACAGGAAGACAGCTAACAACCCACATCCATGAACACCAACTAGCCATGAAACGACACGACCAGCTATCCTTAGTAGCCACACACGCAGATGACAAACAACGTGAATTCGACTGGGACAACACTACTATTATAGGGCAAGCCAAACAGAGAACAGCCAGGGAATTCCTAGAGGCATGGCACTCATCCACAGATTCTATCAACAAATACTTCGACCTGGACCCAATATACTGGCCACTGCAGTGGACAGCAACTGACAACTAGAAGCGGCAGAGACAAGCCACTATAAATGTCGGAGGAAACATCACAGAGCGCTTCATAGGAGGCTCCCAAGCACTGAGGATGTCACCTAGAAAGGGGATGAAACATTTGCAACAAAAACTCCCAGCTCGGCGAACAGAACCACAACAACGAGCATCCGAGCTACAAATCTTCTCCCAAACTTTGTATTTTTTCTCCCTCCGTTGCCCAGAGCCTTGAACATCGGGTCCCTTATTTTGAAGCACCAGCTTTCGGAGCGCAGCTCCTTCGTCAGGTGGTTGTGGAGGTTAAGAGATCATGCTCACAGAATTTATAGCCAAAGGAGTCCATTGTCATTGAGATGTGGTACCGTAAGCAATCGCCAATGAAAACATTCATCTTTTGTAATGGGATATGCTGGTTTCTTTTCATTGATATGTAAATCCCAGAACTTCTTTTCAATTCCATTCTCAAAATAGCTCAACTTTTTAAACGATAGGTGTGAAGTCTGTCTGTGTCCCAATGCTATGCCGGACTGACAAACCCTTTGCATTCATGCAGTTTTTGAACAAAATAAAATAAAATTCCACAAAAACAAATTCACCCCACAAGCCTATATTTGTGTGCATGTCAGAGCAACAGATTGAATGTACATGTGAGTGTGTACATGTGTGTGAGTGCATTGATAAACTGTGTCTATATAAATGTGTGTAAGATTGATGAAGTGTGTGTGAGAGTGTGATGGGGTACATGTGAGAAGGTGTGTGTGTTGATATGAGTGTGGGGGTGGATGTGTGTGCATTTGAGAGAGAGCTTGTGTATGAGGGAGAGTCTGCATTGGTGTGTATGTAGAAGTGTGTGTGTGTGGGTGTGTGTGTGTGAGAGACAGAGAAAGAGAGTGTGTCATGCAGTGGCATGACCTGTCGTGTAGCATGATCCCAAGAGCCTCTTTGAGGTCATGATGATTGTGATGAGTAATCATGTGACTCGGACAAAGTCAGCTATTTCACACGTTGCAGGCAGGATGCCCTGAGGCATGGTACACTGGCGAGACGAGCAGTTGCTAGTACAACAGATGAATGGTCACTGCCCAGCAATCACCAGGCAGGAGTGTTCCCTCCCAGTCAGGGAATACTTCAGCGATCTGGATATTCAGCCTTGGACCTAGGGGTGACCATCCTCCAAGGTAGACTTTGGGACAAGTAACAGTGCACAGTGGCTGAGCAGAAGCTGATAGCATAGTTTGGTCTGCATGGGAATGTGGCACCTTAGGTTCGTATGACACGATAGGCGACCTCATTACACTATATATATATATATATATATATATATATAATATCCCTACACTGACCCATCAATTTCTCTCATATGCACACACATACACCCCTGCACTCACAACAACTCACACACATACACACACTTAACCAAGTTTACACACACACATTCACATTTTTATATCATTGGAATCTCTTCTGGGGTAGAAGTGATCTGCACAAGAAAGACAGACTGCACCTGAACTGGAAGCGGACTAAATACTGGCAGGGAGGTTTGCTTGAATTGCTCAGAAGGATATGAATGAGTAAGTTAGGAGGAGATGACCCAAGGAGAGAGTGAGGAAAGAGATCAATCTGAGACTTGTACAGTTGGGAAAAGGAACAAGTCATACAGTCAGGGCGGGCAGGGCCAAAGCAAAGAACAAGGAAGCTCTGATAAATTAAACTGCAATTATTTCAATACAAGCAGCCTGACAGGGAAGGCAGATGAACTCAGGGCACGGTTAGGAACATGAAACTGGGATATCATCGCAATTACAGAAGCATGGCTCAAGGATTGACAGGACTGGGAGCTTAATGTTCCAAGATACAAATGCTACAGGAAGGAGGGAAAGTGGTGTTTTTGATAAGGGATAGCATTGCAGCTGTTCTGAGGGAGGATATTCCTGGAAATTTATCCAGGGAAGTTATTTGGATGGAACTGAGAAGTAAGAAAGGGATGGTCAGGATTGTAGGATTGTATTATAGACTCCCTTATAGTCAGTGGCAAATTGAGAAACAAATTTGTGAGGAGATCTCAGTTGTCTATAAGAGTAATAGAGTGGTTAAGTGATTTTAACTTTCCAGATGCAGACTGAGACAGCCAAAGTATTAAGGGTTTAGATAGAGAGGAATTTGTTAAATGTGTACAAGAAAATTTTGTGATTCAGTATGTTGATGTACCTACTATAGAAGGTGCAAAATGTGACTTACTGTTGGGAAATAAGGCAAATTTGGTAACAGAGGTGTCAGTGGGAGAGTACGTTGGGGTCAGTGACTATAATTCTGTTACATTTTTAAAATAGTAATGGAAAAGGACAGACCAGATCTAAAAGTTGAAGTTCTAAATTGGAGAAAGGCTAATTTTGATGGTAGTAAAAAGGTAAAAACAATAACTGCAGATGCTGGAAACCAGATTCTGGATTAGTGGTGCTGGAAGAGCACAACAGTTCAGGCAGCATCCAAGGAGCAGCGAAATCGATGTTTCAGGCAAAAGCCCTTCATCAGGAATAAAGGCAGTGAGCTTTAATTTTGACGGTATCAGGCAAGAACTTTCAAAAGCTGATTTCAGGCAGATATGCGCAGGTAGAGTTGAGTGGAAAATGGAAAGCCTTCAGAAATGAGATGATGGAGCCCACAGACAATATATTCTTGTAAGGGTGAAAGGAAAGGCTGGTAGATGTAGGGAATGCTGGATGACTTGAGAAATTGAGGGTTTGCTCAAGAAAAAGAAATAAGCATATGTCAGGTGTAAATAGGATATTTTGAATGAATCCTTAGAAGAGTATAAATATAGTAGGAGAATACCTAAATGGAAAAACCCCAAGGGCAAAAAGGGGACATGAGGTAGTTTTGGCAAATAGGGTTAAGGAGAATCTAAAGGTTTTTTGCAAATACATTAAGGACAAAAGGGTAATTAGGGATCGAATAGGGCTCCTCAAAGATCAGCAAAGCAGCCTATGTGTTGAGGTGCAAGAGATGGGAGGGTACTGAACGAATATTTTGAATCAATGTTTATTGTGGAGAAGGACATGGAAGATATAGAATGTAAGGAAATAGTTGGTGACATTTTGAAAATGTCCATATTGCAGAGGAGGAAGTTAAAAATCACACAACACTAGGTTATAGTCCAACAGGTTTAATTGGAAGCACACTAGCTTTTGGAGCGATGCTCCTTCACCAGGTGGTAGTGGAGGGCTCGATCGTAATGATCGAGCCCTCCACTATCACCTGATGAAGGAGCGTTGCTCCAAAAGCTAGTGTGCTTCCAATTAAACCTGTTGGACTGTAACCTGGTGTTGTGTGATTTTTAACTTTGTACATCCCAGATTTGGCATCTCCAAATCATGACAGAGGAGGAAGTGCTGGATGTCTTTAAACATATAAAAGTGGATAAATCCCCATGACCTGATCAGGTGTACTTTAGATGGAAAGCTTTTGCAGTGATTGCTGGGCCCCTTGCTGAGATATTTGTATCATCTATAGTCACAAGTGAAGTGCTGGAAGACTGAAGGCTGCCGAACATGGTGCCACTATATAAAGAATGGTGTAAGGGCAAGCTAGAGAACTATAGACTGGTGACCCTGATGTGGTGGTGGGCAAATTGTTGGAGAGAATCCTGAGGGACAGGATGTGCGTGTACTTGGAAAGGCAAGGACTGATTAGCGATAGTCAACATGGCATTATGCACGGGAAATCATGTCTCATGAGCTTGATTGAGTTTTTTGAATTAACCAAGAGGATTTATGAGGGCAGAGTGGTGGACATGACATATGTATATGGACTTCAGTAAGGCATTGATCAATGCTCCCCATGGGAGAGTGGTTAGAGAAGTTGGATTTCATGAAAAAATGATCTGGCTTGAAGATGGAAGCCCTTTGGTGTTGATAGAGGGTTGTTTTTCAGACAGGAGGCCTGTGACCAGTGGAGTGCTGCAAGGATTGGTGCTGGGCCCACTACATTTCATCATTTATATAAATGATTTAGACAAGAGGTATATTTAGTAGGTTTGCAGATAACAACAAAATTGGAGGTGTAGTGGACAGCAAAAAAGGTTACCTCAGATAACAACAGGATCTTGAACAGATGGGCCAATGGTCTGAGGTGTGGCAGATGAAGTTTAATTTAGATAAATGTGAGGTGCTGCATTTTGGGAAAGCAAATCTTAGCAGGACTTACACAATGAATGGTAAAGTCCTAGTGAGTATTGCTGAACAAAGAGACCCTAGAGTGCAGGTTCATAGCTCCTTGAATGTAGAATAACTGGTAGATAGGATAGTGAAGAAGGCATTTAGTATGCTTGCCTTTATTGGTCAGAGTATTGAGTACAGGAGTCGGAAGGTCATGTTGCAGCTGTGACACGACACTGGTTATGCTACTTTTGGAATATTGCATGCAATTCTGGTCTTCTTCCTATCGGAAGGATGTTGTAAAACTTGAAAGGGTTCAGAAACGATTTCCAAGGATTTCCAGGGTTGGAGGATTTGAGCTATAGGGAGAGGATGAATAGCCTGGGGCTGTTTTCCTTGGAGTGTCGGATGCTGAGGGGTGACCTTATAAAGTGTTATAAAATCTTGAGGAGCATGGATAGGCAAAATAGACAAGGTCTTTTCCCTGGAGTGGGGGCATCCAGAGGGCATAGATTTAACTGGAGAGGGGAAAGGTATAAAAGAGACCTAACGGGAACCTTTTTCACACAAGGGTGGTACCTGTGCGAAATGAGCTGCCAGAGGAAATGGTGGAAGCTGGTACAATTGCAACATTAAAAAGGCATCTGGATGGGTATACGAATTAGGGGTTGGAGGGATTTGGGCTGATTACTGTCAAGTGGGTTTCGAATCGGTAGGAATATCTTGTCAGCATGGAAGAGTTGGACTGAAGGATCTGTTTCCATGCTGTACATCTCTATAGCTATGAATCTATGATTCTATCACGTGCACTCACACTAACACACATATGCATACTTCATTTGTCGCTGCTGCATGCACACACATATAAGCTTATGGAGTGAATTTGTTTTTGCAGAATTAAATTTTATTTTGCTCTAAAACTACATGAATCCATGTAAAACTTCGTAAAACTATACAAAGGGTTTGTCAGTGTGACATCACATTGGGAACAGACAGACTTCACCCCTAATGTTTAAAAAGCTGAGATATCTTGAGAATGTAATTTAAAAGAAGTTCTGGAATTTACGTATCAAAGAACAGACACCAGCATATCCCATTATAAAAGATGAAAGTTTAATCTAAGATAGTTTACTGTATCACATCTCCATGACACTGAACTCCTTTGGCTATAAATTCTGTGTGCCTGATCTTAACCTCCACAGCCACCTGATGAAGGAACTGTGCTCCAAAAGTTACTACTTCCAACTAAACCTGTTGAACTATAACCTGGTGTTGTGTTGTTATTATTACCAAATAAATATCCATATTTAAACAAATTACTATTGCAAGTATTCAATTAACTACATTTAACCAAATCCAAAAAGAAATGTTTAGATACACCCCATGATTCAAGACAGGAGTAAATTTTGAGGTGAGCATAATCCTGATCAATTTTAATGATTAGATTGTAATACTTATACAGCTCTTACCTGGCATATGTTAATTTCTGGAAACTGAATCGGAGAGTATAACCCCCTTTCTAATCTTTTGTTCTAGGTTCCCAGCAGACCATTCTTAGACATTCTGGTACCCCTTGGTATAACTGGGATCAAGTGAATTCCTTGAAGATGATAAGTGGTATGCAATTATACTAACAAGGGATGTAAGATTAAGTGATTGGGCAAAAAACTTGGAAGATAGCATATAAGGTTGAAATATTGTCTACTTTGGCAGGAAAAATAGAAAAACAGCTTATGTATTGAATGCAGACAGCTTCCAGAAGTTGTTGCTACATTGAGATCTGTGTGTGTACATGTTGAGTCACAAAAGGTTGACATTCATGTTGAGCAAGGTATTTGAAAGGCAAATGGCATTTTTTCAAAGATGAATGGGTTTAAAAAATAATACAATGAAATAACTTGCAGAGAAATATTTAATTTCATTCATTTATGTACTGTTAACTGTGGATAACCAGAAAACAGAACTAACTCTTAGTCAAAATATAAATGGGACCTCTGTTCTAGGAACTTGGGGAAATAAATATTGATATTTTGAAAAGAGGCTCTATTACAGAATAGGAGGGTCTGAAGGTCTTTAACCGCATAAGTATAAATAAATCCCCAGCATATAATCAGGTGCATCCCGGAACATTGTGATAACTAGGGAAATTGCTCTTGGTGATTCTGAGAGACTGCAGTTACAGAGTCATAGAGTCATAGAGAAGTACAGCATGGAATCAGGCCCTTCAGTCCAATCTGCCGACCAGATATCCTAATGTAATTTAATCTGCTTTGCCAGCACTTGGCTCTAAACCTTTCCTATTCACATATCTATCCAGATGCCTTTTAAATGCTGCAATTGTACCAGCCTCCATCACTTTGCCTGGCAGCTCATTTCAAACATGCATGACCCTCTGCGTAAAAAAGTCGCCCCTAAGTTCCCTGTTATACCTTTCCCCTCTCACTCCCAACCTATGCCCTCCAGATCTGGACTCCCCCACCCCAGGGAAGAGACTTTACCTTTTACCTTGTCCATGCTGCTCGTGATTTTCAAAACTTCCATAAGGCCACCACTCAGCCTCTGACACTCCAAGGAAAACACTTCCAGCTGATTAGGCCTCTCCCTACAGATGAAACCCTCCAACCTTATAAAATCTTTGTAAATCTCCACTGAACTCTTTTAAGTTTCACAACATCCTTCCAATAGGAAGAAGACCAGCATTGCAATATTGAAAAAGTGGCCTCACCAATTTCCTGTACAGCTGCAACATGACCTCCCAACCCCTTTCCTTAATGCTCCGTCCAATAAAGGAATGCACAGCAAGGACCTTCTTCGTAGCAAACTATCCTAAACTAACCTCTCTACCTGCGACTCTATTTTCAAGGATCTCTGAACCTGCACTCCAATGTAACTTTGTTCAGCAATTGTTCTTCGGACCTTATCATTAAGTGTACAAGTACTGCTCTGATTTGATTCTCCAAAATGCAGCACCTCATATTTATCTAAATTAATGTCCATCTGCTACTCAGCGAAAGTGAGGACTGCAGATGCTGGAGATCAGAGTCTAGCACAGCAGGTCAGGCAGCATCCAAGGAGCAGGAAAATTGACATTTCAGGCAAAAGCTCTTCATCAGGGCTTTTGCCTACACACATTTGTGTATGGCTGCATCAAGCTGGGCTGAGACCCTCAGTACACAAGCAGTAAGTGTCACTATGTATTGAGGTTCTACCTGTCTCAGTGTTGTGAAAGATGGGACTCATTTCTGCAGAATGTTTCAAGTAGTTAGACTATTCCATGTCACCTGTCTTTTGTTGAGGAATTTGCAAAGAAAATCAACTTTGACCACCAGTCCAACAGGAAATGGTCAGTGGGTAGGGTTATTGAGTCCTTGTGGGAAAGGGAGAGGATGGATCCGGTCAAGTTGTTTCCTGAGCAGACTGTCAAACTCTCCAACAAGCATCATGCCATGGCTTGGGTGATGGTGAGAAGGGCACTACCTGTGAGATCCTTCATGTATGCTGCTTGGTCTGTGCCACCACATTGAAGCAGTTGTGGTGTGGTAGAGATGGTCACACATCTCCTGCTGTAATGTGCCTTTGTAAAGGAAGTCTGGAGAGAGATGCAATGGCTTTTCTCAAGGTCCATCCTGGGCAGCACAGGATCCTGTGCTCTATAGTCTGTTCATGGGATACACACCAAAACCAACATCATCTGCAACTGGAGGACCATCACCTCTTGAAAGGCTCTTTGATCTGTTTGAAACTTGTTGGTCTTCCAGAACAAGGAGTTGACAGTGACTGAGTGCTGCAGACTGGCGTTATCCATGGTCCGGTAATACATGCTGAGGGATGCACCAAGCTTGGGGCAGCTGTCACCGAGGTACAATGGGGAAAGACCTCTGTCTGAGGTCTTTCTACTGAAGGTAAATGAGGATCTGTTCACTTATTGGACTCTCTCAGTATTTCAAGTATATGTAAATGTCGCTATTGTATGAGTTAGAGAGGTCTTTGGCTTTTGTTTTGGATAGAGCCAGAATCCAATGTTTTGTTTGTTTACTGCATATGGACCATTCAGATCCGAACTGCACTTGGGAGTATTAATAAAATAAATATGGTTATGAATAATGCATGGGATTGAAATTTTAAAAAAATCTTAAATCTGAGTTTGGAAGAAAGTGCCTGGAAGGCTTTGTTGTGTAACAGCAATTGCAGGTGTGTTCTTGTACTTCTTGCAGTCATAAAAGTTTTTAGTCTGAATTTCGCAAGTGCCTGCTGTCCCTGAATGATTTATTCTTGGTGTTGACTGTTATGCAACAATTGCCGGAAGCAATCATTTTGAGTGAGGTCAATCCAGGATCACTTCAGAGTAATATCTGTGAATATTTGGTGGACCTAAGCAAACAGTTCCATATGATTGTGAATGAAGTCAAGGTCAGGCAGGTACCTCAGGACAGAGAGAGAGTTCAACAGTTTGACAATCCCAGGGACCAGGGGACAATGTCATGGGAAAGGTGGGGCCAGAGCTCCGCGGATTCCAGTCGCAGAGACACCGCCTTTATAAGGGAATAGAGCAGGGGATGTGTGTGCGCTGATAGATATGAGAATGTGGTGTAGATGGAAACACTGAACACAATTAAAATGTACAAGGATTCTGTAGAGCTTAACAACCATCCAAACTGGTGGGGGTCATCCTTAATATTGTTACAGGGTCTTAGATCCACTGCCCTGGGACATTCATGTAGCACATTATTTTGATGACACCTTGATCCGCGGACCAATGGAAACTGTGGTGACGGAAGCTCGAGTCACACTGCTGCAACATATGTGAGACAGAGACTGGGAAGGGAACCTGAAAATGAGACAGAGAGCAGCACGATCAGTGCAGTTTTTAAGTAATTAGTGGACAGAAAGGACTAGAGTTATCTCTAAGATAAAGAATAAAATTCAAGAAATGTTTGATCCAACTCTCAAGACTGAGGCTCGGAAATTTATAGGACAGCTCGGATATTGGTGCAGACATGTCCCTCACTTGATCATGTTACTCAGATGTTACTGATATACCATCACTCAAAAGAAAGCTGAGTGTGAATGGGGCTATGAAGAACAGAGAACATTGATGGCCGCTAAAGAGGCCGTAGCACTAACACTGCCCCTGGTTCCCTCAGATACCTGGCCTAGCCTTTGAATTACAAATGTCAGTAGTATAAGATGTAGCCATGTGGAGATTATGGTAGAGACAAAACGGGAAAGCGATATCTTTGGGGCTTCTGGTCCAGAAAGGTTACTGAGGCAGCTTTGCATTACATACGATTTGAAAAGCAAATTCTGGCCTGTTACTGGGACAAAGTGTCCCTCAGACCTGACTTACCTGACAGGGGTGTAATCTGATGTTGGGACCCATAATAGCGAGCTCAGCAAAGCTCCATTGGGGCGGCACGGGGGCCCAGTGGTGAGCACTGCTGTCTCACAGCACCACTGTCCCAGGTTCGACTGTCTGTGTGGAGTTTGCAGCTGACACATTCTCCCTGTTTCTGAGTGGGTTTCCTCCAAAAATGTGCGGGTCAGGTGAATTGGGTTCGGTGCATTAGTCAGAGGGAAATGGGTCTGGGTGGGTGACTCTTCGGAGGGTCGGTGTGGACTGGTTGGGCCGAAGACCCTGTTTCCATACTGTGGGGAATCTAAAATAGAAATGGTACACAGCCGATCAAGCTGAGATTGGAAAGGAAGTATTTGCCAAACCCGATGAACAAATAACTAAATACCCACCATCTCTAACCTGACCATACCTGCATCTCCCGTCAATGGGGTGCCCCGTGTAAACAACTGCCTGAAGATTCTCCTCACTGTGTTTGGTTCACTGCGGGATCAGCACCTGGAGGACTGGCGGAAGGCGGTGGAGAGCGGCTGCGTTTAATCCCTCCACACAGACGGTTATCTGCAGGGAAGGAGATGGCAGGATTGAGCCAGTGTGCTGAATTCCCAGCTGTGTTCCTACAACTAGAGAGAAGAGAGTCAGTGTTTGTACATTTAAACTGACTCATGGGCTGTGGATATCTGGATACTAACTTCTCAGTCACATTCTGGAAGATAGGTGGAAAACCCCTGTGGGGAACAGAACTATGAAAACAAATATGGGTGAAGGCACAGCACATGGAAATTACTGTGCACCATATTGATGCACATATGAAAGATTGTTCAAAGTCAATGGCACAAATTAACCTGATGACATCTGGCAGGTGGACAATATTGGCTCATTACTGTTACAGCAACATTATCAATATCTGTTAACCATGTTGGACATCTACTCTGGGTTATTGTTAGTTTTCCTGATAACCAAAGCAAATCGGAATAACATTGTTAAGGATCTAGAACCATTGATATCTCACTATGGTGAACCATCAGAAATACAATCAGACAATGGCTCACACTTTATAGGTCAACAGGTGCAGCATTGCACTGCAGGCAACCGGATACATTGCATGTTCCACATTCCTTACTAGCCTCACCAGCTGGTCTTGCAGAACGTATGAATGGGTTATTAAAATAGCAAACTAAATTATTGACCCCAAATCATATGTTAATGGGATTGTTCAAAGTGCTGCCACAGATAATGTACAACCTGAACAATCAGCCTCTGAAAGGAGGGAGACCTATGAGTAGAATGTTTGAAGGAGCTGGCCAGTTACATCTTCCCAATAAACATACACCGTCCGATGATCTTTGTACAGGGGAAAGGTTTGGGTGCACCACCCACAACACCCTCCTCAGCCTTGTGAGGAACGTGCCCATGGACAAGGTGATATCTAAAGGATATTGATAACGGAGCAGGACGTACCAGATTGTATGGGCAGTGGGAAGTAAATGAAAAGATGGTGATATGCAAAGATTGTACGCTGATCAGATACAATTTGTTCACAGTACCATGTGGATTATTATGGATGGATGCTGCTGTGGATAACACATCAGTTTACATGGGCAACGGATGTATGTGTTTGCTGAGCGGAAATGGTGTGGTCAATTTAGAGACTAACGGAGTGCAGGACAACTTCACTTGTCAATCAGGAAAATCGATGTGTCTTTGAACAATATACCGCAACATGCACATCGTGTGGATTATGGGGAGCACAGGGGAGTACATCTGCAAACTGCATGGTGAAAATAAATGGCTTGTAAGAAAAACAATGCAACGATGCAGTTAATGGATAGAACCTAGTTGTCACACTGGATAAAGTACAGCACAAATACACTTCAAAGTGTAAAGGGGCAGATAAAAAAACACATTATTTGCGGAACAATGGTATGGTTGTACCAATGCATTTGAAATAGTAAATAGGGCATGGATGGTGGTCATATGATCAATCCAGACAACTAGTCAACAGTTAAGAATTGTCCATGTTTAACGCCTCACTCAATATGCACCAAAGCGGTTGTACCTCCCAGTGTACTTCATCTCACGGTGCGGGTACAACATGAGTCAAAACCCACAAGGTTTAAAGTCAAACTTTTAGTTATGCGAAAGATCAGGCTGAGACAGGGGCTTGGTACGATATTGGGAGGGATAGGATCAGGCATTGGAACGTTAAATGTCATGGATACTAAGAACTTTCAAAAAAGAGACAAAAATGTGAGCAGCCTGACTGGGGATACCATTACTCTACGAAATGCTTTGGAGAGCGGGTTAACCAGAAATATATTATCCTGTTGGTTATCTGATGTAATGCGATGGGAACAACTGAATAGAATGGGATGGGAACAATTTCACACGTCACTACAACAGAATAATTTCAATAATTTGCGTGTTCCATGTAATTACCCTTCAATTGTTAAGTGTAGAATTGGAATGAATATCTCTCTCAGGACACAGTGATAGCTGGGTGAACTTATTCAAGTTTGCTCAATGAAGATAGTAGATCAAATCTAATAAGTAATATGTTACCTGTAACATGAAATGGTGTACTTTTACTATGAGCATTATTAATGTGAACCATATACAGAACTGGTGTAACTTTATTACTCTCCTTTATCTGTTTGGCCCGCAGGAACTGGCGACAAGGGGGTGAAATACACTTCCACTGAAAGCCACCATCTCATTTGCGGATGGACAGTTAACACGACTTGCTGATTCCATGATGACCTTAACCTTACATCACTGGAGGGATACATTTAACGGTTAGTACCCAAAGACCACTGCGGTCATTAGCTTAGTAATTCACCCCATTGTTATATTATTCGTATCCATGATGGTTATTTTCATTGTGGTTTTAATTTCCTAGTGTCGGTTACATACTCTTTATTATATGTTCTCACGTGGCTCTCGCTGATTTGCGTCTGTATTTACAATTGGAATATGCTGCATTCCAGTATCATCAGGGGTGAATTGTACAGGATGGGCTGAAGGGCTGAATTTTTTGCTGATATTGGGCAGCTTCATGAGCTTGAAGGAGTTCTGTGAACATTCCTGTACGTACCTCAGACGGCACAATCAGAACTTGTTTTCTGTACTTGTAAGCAGCTTGTGCTGGCTGTTTGTTACTCTGTGAGGGAGAGAGTTTCGTTCCGCGTCATTGGACTTCACCTCGGACGGGGAACGGGGCCGGGGTCGGGAACGGGGCCGGGGTTGGGAACGGGGCCAGGGATACACCTCAGCCTCGAGACCAGCCTCAACCGAGGGGTCTCCGACGGGCAGAAGGATGTGAGACTTATTGCTTTTTTCCGACCTTTTCTTACTATTATCATGATTATAACCTAATAAATACCCACATTAAACAAATTGCTATTGCCCAGTCGTCTCTTAAATACATTTAATCAAATCCAAAAAGAACTGTTTGAACATTCCCTATGAGTCAAGACAGGAGTAACTTGTGTGGAGAGCATGACCCTAATCAATGTTAAAGATTAGATTTAGACACTTGTCCAGCTATTAACTGGCAGGTGATAATTTCTGGAAACTGAATCCGAGAGTATAACCCCCTCTTCTAATCTTTTGTTCTGGGTCCCCAGCGGACCATTCTTAAACATTCTGGGTCTCCTTGGTATAACTGGGATCAATTCAATCCCTTGAGGAGTTTCAGTGGTGCAGTGGGCTTAGTCTCCATGGTCTTGAGTGAGGTCTTCAACAAGGTTCTGCATGTAAACCCATTCATCAGGGTCCAGGGAGAGTGAGCCAATTGAAATAAAATTAGCTTGTAAGTGGGAGACAGAAGCTTGTGTTAGAGGCTTGTTACTCAGACAGGAGGCCTGTGAAGGGCAGTGTGCCACAAGGATCAGTGCTGGCAAACACAAATATCCCCGTTCTTTGAAATTCCTGCTAAATTAAGAACAACATGCAAATCCTTACTGGATTTATCAGGCCTCATTATTTTTTGAATAGGCTCCAGTGCTTCAAAGCATCCTTCTTGCACCTGTCAGGTATCGCTTGCAGAGGATGCTGTCACAGTGGAGCCAAGTTGTCTCCATCAGACAGACAGTTTAAAACAAGTTTGAATTCTCCCTGGATGTTTCTTTTTGAAGGAAGGCAAAAGAATCATGAGTTGGTGGGGTCAGTCTCACACAGAGATCCAGAGGATTTGGGTTTTGCTTTCAGTTATTGAGTAGTTTTTGCTGGTTCCACGAGTTGAAAGCTTGATTTCTCTGCTGCTACAGTGAAGCCTCAGACAGAATAACGTCCTCTTAAAAATTAAAAGAGGCAGGTTGTTTCTTTCAGTGTGTCTTTCCAGTAGAGTGGAGAGAGACAGCCTGTGAGAATAATAACTGTGTTGTTGAATGGTGTTTATGGGATACTGCCCATATTGGAACAACTGATGATTTGTGGTTAAATAATATCTTGTTTTGTAAAATAATTTTACAGAGTAAAGTTATATTAAGTTCTTTTTTGTGGTATTTTAACTGCATTGTAACTTTAAAGCATGTTTTGAATAAAGCTTAGTGGTTGACCAGTAAAATCAAATCTGGAACACAGTGCCTTACACTTGACTTTTTAAAAAAGTTATTAAAATTTAGCATAGAAGCTATCACATAATATAATATGAGGGAACTGCTCTGATCCATGTCACTTACACACAGTTCCATTACATACCATTGAACCACTGAGGGCCTGCTGTGTCCTTCCAGTCACTATGTTCTCTGGGTGTCTCATTCCTATCTTGTGCTCCTAATTGTGAATTGGCAGTGGCTTGTAACCACACGAGGTTTGTGGGGAGCACCTCCACCCAGGGTCTTCCTGTTTGCAAGATGACCCTTGCGAGGAAGGTCATTGGGGTTCAATTCACTCTTTCCAACATTGCAGAACAGTGGCGATGGTTGGGTATGTGAAACTTATGTTTTATCCGCATTAATTTCTGGTCTACTTTGCCACTTTTCTGGTGAAATGATCTCCTTGATCAGAAAACATCTCAGTGTGGAACGGACACCAAGGAATCAGTACCTTGGCTAATATCCTTGTGATTGTGGTTGCAGTGCGATCCTTTGTCTTGAACACCTCTACCCATCATGTAAAGTGATTCATTCTAACTGAACAGTGTGTTTTCACCTCAGCATGGAAGGCACAGGCCCTGTAAAAGCTTTCTCATCGGTTTTGCAGTTCTGTTCATCAGGGTTGATGTAGTATTTTAAGGTTGATCGCCGCCCGCGATGTATTGCCTGCAGAGTATATACTGTGGACACTATTTACCCACCTCGCTTCTGACTGCCAGCCACCACCAGTTTTGGAATAAGCTGGTTACCATGACACTTTTACCATGGTGATCAATCCCATGATGGGGTCTGATTAGCATTTTCCCCATGTAATCTGGGATATTACTCTGCTGTAGTGGTTCTCCATTGAAAAGTGTGGTGCAGGCAAAGCACAGCAGGTCAGGCAGCATCCATGGAGCAGGAGAGTCAATGTTTCCGGCATCAGCTCTGCTGCAGAGGTTTTGCCCAAAGTGTTGAGTCTCTTGCTCCTCAGATGCTGCCTGACCTGCTGTGGTTTTCCAGTGCCACACTCTCCAATTTTGACTCTCCAGCATCTGCAGTCCTCACTTTATGTCGTGGTTCTGCTATTGCTGCAAATTAAGGTGCAGTATTTTTGCAGTTTCAGAGTTCTGGAACCTCCATTACCCACCCCACTACCCCACCTTTGATTTCTTGGGCATGGTGGAATAATTCCCATTTGCCTGCATAAGTGCAGCTCTCAGAACATTCAAGAAACATCACATCATTTTGGGCAAAGCAGCCTGTTAATTGGCACCAGGTCCACAAATCTTAATTTCCTCAATCAACAACTTAATCGCAGCAACATCTACCATCGGTAAGATACACTGTTGAAATTTGCCAAGGCTCCTTAGTTGGAATCTTCTTAACCCATGACCACTACCAGCTGGAAGGATAAGGGCAGCAAGTACATGGGAATATCAACAGCTTCAAATTCCCCTCAAAGTCACTCACCACCCTGACTTGGAAATATATCTCCATTCCCTCAGTGTCATTAAGTCAAAATCCTGCAACTCCCTCCATACAGGGAGTCTAAGGTGTACAACTCCACCAAATGGACTGCAGTGATTCAAAACATTCAGCACCTTCTGAAGGGAAACGAGGGATGGGCAATAAATACTGACATAGCCAGAGATGGACACATCCTGTGAATGAGTTAAGAAAAATATCTTCCAATGCAATGATCACTGCCAATCAGACATTAATTGCAGGCAGCTCCAGTTGATGTCACCTCTTTACCTTTTTATTTGGTGCTGGAGAGGCATCAAGAACAACCTCCTTAGAGGAATGCCTTATCCAGAAGCAGCCCAGCAAAGAATCTGGAGTCTGGCCTGGAGAGGTGGAGAAATCTCATCGCATGACCGAATCATGAGAGTTCCAAGGTGCATTTCCTGTACCAGGTTTTTAGTGAGTGTCTTCTCCATTTAGGAATCTTGCAGACAGGCTTCTTGCTGCCTGGATGACAAAGAAGGTACAATGAATCTTTCCCAGATTCCTTTCCTGACAAATAAAGCAGGTGTAACATTTTGCCTTCACTTTTCTTCATCCTCACTGTTCAAGACCCAAAACACCTCTTCCAGGTGAAGGATTGATTTGCTTGTACTTCTTTCAGTCTCATCCACTGGATTCACAGTTCAAACTGTAGTCTTCTGTCCATTGGGAAGACCAAACACTGATTGGATGACCATCTTCCAGAACACTTCAGTGCAGTTCAGGAGTATCTCAGTGAGCAGTCAATGGTCTGTCATTTTCATTCTCCACCCTGCCCTCTTTTGGTGAACAGAAAGATCTGGAATACAATGGCAGACAGGAGAGGTCGATGACAGAACAGTCAATATTCAGGAGTCAAAGGTAATTTGAAATGTGGCAAGAAAATGAACAAAGAAAGAAAAATGTGCCTCCAGCAGAAAACAAAAACTAAAAATGGAAAGAAAAGGAAAAAAAAGGACAGTGTGCTGTGGAGTGAAATGTTCAAGTCCAGAAGACGATAAAAGCCTCATTAGAATGTCGGGCACTTGAGCTTCTTTGGAACAGGGCAGCAGGCCAAGTCGAAGCCAGTCTGACAGCAGGGTGGGGCATGAAAATGACAGGTCACTGAAAGCTCAGGGACATTCTGGTGAGCTGCGCTGAAGTGTTTGGCAAATTGTTCTTCCAGCCTGTGTGTTTGTTCTTCACAATGTACAGGAGATTCTACTTGGTGTTGTGTGTAGTTTTATTCTTTGATGTTATTTCTTCAACAATGCCTTCTGGACCAGCCAAGAAAAGTGCTGCAGGTAATGTAGCCCTTCCTACACAGAATTATTAAGTATTTTAATGTTAAGTATTGTCTTATTTCATTACTTTTCAACTTATTCTATTAAGATGTGGAGGTGCCGGTGCAGGACCTGATTGGACAAAGTTAAAAATCCCATCACAACAGGTTATATTCCAACAAGTTGATTAGGAAGTACAAGCTTTCTGAGCGCTGCTCCTTCATCAGGTAGCTAGTGGGGTAGGATCATAGGACACAGAATTTATAGCAAAAGAACATAGTGTCATTCACTGATGCAATATATTGAACAAATCTCGATTGCTGTTAAGTCTTTAAATTTTTAGAATGGGTAGCAGGTTTTAATTCATTAATATGTAAATCCCAGAATTGCTTTCAAGTCACACATTCCTGAGATCACTTTAGGATTTATATAAAAACATGACATCTCAGCTCAAACAATGAATTAAAGGTAAAAATTACTGCTCCTGAACTGCTGTGCTCTTCCAGCACCACTAATCCAGAATCTGGTTTCCAGCTGATTTTACTGCTCCTCGGATGCTGCCTGAACTGCTGTGCTCTTCCAGCACCACTCATCCAGAATGAATTAAAAGTATCATGTTAGAGTCTGTATGTATTCCAATAGTCAGATTGGTTCTATTTCCAAAGTAGGAATTTATAAAATGGCCCGTATATTATGAAAAGTATTGCCTGCCTACAGATTTTGTGCTTTTTGAACAAAATGAAATGTACCTGCAAATACAACTCTGCAAATGGAAATTTACCTGATGAGTGTGTGTGTGGGTGCATGCTTGATAGTGTGTGTGCATGAGTGCAATGATGTATATGCCTGTGAGAAGGTATGTATGTGTGCTTTAGTGTATGTGAGTGCATAGTGTAGTGGGGTCACCTGTAGTTTGACATGAATCCGAAGTCCCAGTTGAGTTCAGCCTCGTGGGTACTGAACTTGGCTATCAGCCTCTACTCAGCCTCTCTCCATTTTATAAATTCCTCCAATTATGATACCTTTCTCTATCTACACCAAAACCCGAAAAACATCCTTAGATCTGCAAGTTGACATGATTCTGATCTGAGCCCAGTTTAAGGGGAACCCATCTCCAGGGAATAGCTCCATCTTTCCCAGAGATCTCAGTGCCTGATGAAGCAAATTCCCCTTCCCTCCCACTACCCACTTCTGAGATACAGAGACTAATTCTCAAATCTGCAGATGCCTTCTTTGTCCTTAAAAATGATAAGGATCATATTAGTCATCTGTCGTGTTTGTTCAGTGTCCACTGGATATGTATGTCACTGTTTAGTCTAATCTGTGCCTGGAACGTTTATACACAGAAGGTTCTGCTGCAAGTAGACCAGCTGACCGCAGATTGGGGTTTCAATGTGCTGCTGGCTCAGGGGTTAATCTACTTGACTTCCTATCATTTGATATGCACTTGTTTTGAAAGAGGCTGCACCACTCCCTTCAACAACAACAACAACAAACAGAAATTGTTGGAAAACCTCAGCAGCTCTGGCAGCACCTGTGGAGAGAAATCAGAGTTAATGTTTTATACCCAGATACCCCTTCTACAGCACACCATTCTCTTATTTGGTTGTTTTGGATCCACTGTTTCACAGGAATTTTTCCCAGGACTGGAAACTCAAATCAAACTCTTAGGTAGAGATTTCTAAGTGTTCTTGTAATGCTTCTGTTGATCATGCAGTGAATGTACTGCAGACTCCAACTATCTGCAGAGGAGCTGATTCCTTAGCGAGTGTCAGACATTCTGACATTTGTGACTGTCCTAATACAGGTTGGATACTTAGTATGTGTGCTCAGTGACTGGTATTTTGTCCTGCCATCTAATCATGAGAAGCTTTTGATAGCTGGTCATGAGAAAACTCCCTTTTGTGGTTATATCAATGCCTGGGTGTCCTTGGCAAGGGAGCACATGTTGTTCATGGGCCAGCAAGAAGCTTCTTGGGTTGGTGCAAAGTGAGAGTTGAGGTCCATTATTTCTACCTCTAATAATATTTTTATTTAACTTCAGTTGTCAGTTTTTGTTTCCATTTGAAGAAAAGAGTGCAATTTTCTGCTGAGTATGTTCAGTATTGAACTGTCAGCCAGTGTAATTCTCCTGCCAGCCAGAACATCATGAAGTTTATCCTTGAATCGTGCATCAATTGACATGTAACTCAAGTTACAGGTTACTAATTTTGAGATTCATGGTTTTATATCAATACTATCTCTTCAAACTCATAATTCCTATTTTTCCTTGGATTTGGCAATTGGCCATGAACATTGCAGCTTATGACTCACATCCAGTTCGTACACTAATCAAAATAGTTCGGTTCATGGCTCTTCTCATTCCCCTGTGATATGTCAGGTCTAAAAGATGAGCAGGATGAAACGGTGGAAAGACAAATATATTTCCTTCATCCCATTCAGATCAATTAGTTGTGGATCACAGTCTTGTTGTGAATGACAACAATTTGTATTCCCAGAAAGCCGGCAGAACTAACAGCAACAAAGACAAAGGGAAAGCTGTTGATGTGCTCTTTTTGAATTTCCGATGGTTGTTTGACCAAGGTGCTACATCTAAGATTAATACAAAACGTAAAAGATCATTGTGAAGAGGGTTACATATTAGTATGGATCAGGATTCATTGGCTAACAGCAAGCAGATGTATATAAGTTAGTCATTTTCAGGTTGGCAAGCTGCAACCAGTAGAGCTTCACAGAGTTTAGCTATTTACAAAGATTATAAATGATTGATGACGGAACAATTTTGATGGCAGCAATATTAAGGGGGGCAGAGTGGCACAGTGGTTAGCACTGTTACCTCACAGTACCAGTATCTCCAAATCTAACCTTGGGTGACTGTCTGTGCAGAGTTTGCACATTCTCCCGGTGTCTGCATGGGCTTCGACCCAGTGATCTGGTGTTTCCTGCACTCCATATAGTCATGCTGAATTGTCTGTAGGGATGTCTAGGTTAAAATGGATTAGCCATGGTAAATGCAGGGAATGTGCCAAATGGTCTCTTTCTGCACCATAGGGATTCTATGATTTGCTGATGGCACAAAGGTACGCTGGGAAGTAACTTTTAAGGAGAGCATAACATATTTATAAAGTGACATAGGGTTAAGTGATTGGGCAATACATTGGCAGATGAGTTACAAATTGAGAATATTATCTACTTTGGCAGGAAGAATAGAAAAGCAGGTTATGATTTAAATGGAGACAGCTTCCACAATTTATGGATACAATGAGATAAAGATGCCTTCAGATATGAAGGTTGGTGTGCAGGTTGAACAAGTTATTTGGAAGGCAAATGAAATGGCTATCTATTCAAAACTAAAAGGTTTTTTCAAATAGTGTAATAAAATAACTTGTAGAGAAATATTTAATGGCATTCAGTAATGAGCTGTGAACTCTGGATAAAGTCACAATAAAGTGAACTGTTGGTTAAACAATTCATGTCTGTTCTAGGAACTTGAGGAAATAAATTGTGATATCTTCAGAAGAGTCCATATGACAGTAGAGGAGGGGTGAGAGGTCTTACAATGCATCTATGTAGATAAATGCCTGGGAACAGATCAGGTGCATTAAGAACGTTGTGCGAATTAAAGGATGAGATTGTAGGGCTCCTTGCAGAGTTATTTGTATCATTGACAGCCCAGTGTCGGGTGCTGGAACACTGGAGAATGGATAATATTCTGCCATTATTTAACCAAAACCTGCTGCAAGGAAAAACCAAGGGAACAACAGACGAATGAGCACTGACATTAATGTTATTGGAGGGTATTCTGAGAGAGAGGTGTTCCACACATTGGGAAAGGCAAGGAGTGATGAGGGGTAGGAAGCTTGGCTTTCTTTGTTGGAAATGATGTCTCACAGACTTGACTGTGTTTTTTGATAGTTGCCCTGGAAGAGAGTTGAAGGCAGAGTAATAGATGTTGTCTCCAAGGACCTTTTAAAGACCTTCGACAAGATTCTGCATGGTAGACTGGTTAATAAGTTAAGATCACATTGGGATCACGGGAGAACTAGACAGTTGAATACAAACTAGAGTTTTGGGAATTGACAGTGGGAGGTTGAGAGTTGTGGTAGAGAGTTGTTATTCAGAGTGGAGGACTGTGACCAACCACAAAGTTCAGTGCTGGGTTCACTGCCTTTTACCATGTACGGAGATGATCTGGACTACAATACAGGAAGCATAGATAGTAAGTTTGCAGATGAGAACAAAATTGTCGATATCATGGACAATGATGAAGGCTATCCAAGAGTGCAATGAGATGTTGATCAGATGGACCAACCAGCTGAAGAGTGGCAGAAGAAGTTTAATTTAGATAAGTGTGTGATGTTGCATTTTGATAAAACTAACCAGAGCAGGACATTTAATAGAAGAGTCCTCGGGAAGTGTTGCCAAACAGAGAGACCTCAGCACATAGTTACTTCAAGGTGGAATCACAGCTCAGCAGAGGGTGAAGAAGGCATTTGGGATGCTTGACTTCATTGGTCAGAGCGTGGAGCATTAGAGTTGGGAAGTCACGTTACAGCACACAAGCCATTGGTAAGGTCAGTTTCAGAATATTGTGGTTGTCCTGTCCGAGGAAAGATGTTGATAAACTGGAAGGCACGTAGAAAATATTTACAAGTGTCTTGCTGGGACTGGAGGGTTTGAATGCCAGGACGAGGCTGAATAAGCTGAAACTTATCTCCCTTGTGTGAGAGGTGGTACTATGGAGGTTTGTAAAATCACAAGGTGAATAGACAATATCCTTCTTTTTTCCCAGGGTAAGGAAGTCCAGAATTAGAGAGAATAGCATTAAGATGAGAGGGGAAAGATTTAAAAAGGACTTGAGGGATAACTATTTCCCACAAAGGGTTTATAGAACAAGCGATCTGAGGAAGTGGGAGAGGCAGATATAATTGCTATGTTTAATAGACTTGGACGGACTCATGAATCATAAAGGTTTAGAGGTACAATATCTGGGCCAAATGCAGGCAATTGTGTCGCGGTTAGTTGAGGATATGCATGGACAAGTTGGACTGAAGGATCTGTTTCCACGCTGTATGACTCTATGACTCCATGACTGTAATCACAGCTGAGATGGAGGAGACAAGCTCCCATATCACAGCAGTGTACTTTTGTCTGGAGCCTCTGATCACAAATGTAAAAATGTCTGTACCTCTCATTCCAACAACAAGGCAGACCGAGGCATCAGGTTAAAACCTGAGCTTGGAAGGAAGTGCCTGGAAGGCTTTGTTGTGTAAAAAACTGTGTTTTTGTATTTTTTGACATCATGCAAGTATTCTGTTTGAATTTCACAAGTGCCTGCGGTCACTAAACTGTTTGATTTTGTTCGGTAAAAGTGAGGACGACAGACACTGGAGATTAGAGTCGACTATGTGGTGCTGGAAAAGCACAGCAGTTCAGGCAGCATTCAAGGAGCAGGAGAATTGATGTTTCAGGCAAAGGCCATTTATCAGGAATGAGTTTAGGAGTCTCAAGGGTCCAGAGATAAATGAGAGACGGGTAAGAGTGGGGCTGTGGGGAAGTTAGCTGAGAGTGCAATAGATGGATGGATGTGGGGGTAAAGGTGATAGGTCAGAGGGGAGGATGGTGCAGATTGTGGGAAGGAAGATGGACAGGTAGGACAGGTCTTGAAGGCGTAGTGAGCTGGAAGGTTGGAACTAGGATAAAGTGGGGGGAGGGGAAATGAGGAAACTGGTGAAATTCGTATTGATGCCATGGGGTTGGAGGGTCCTGAGATGGAAGGTGAGGTCGGGTCCCTCCAACCCCATGGCATCAATGTGGATTTCACCAGTTTCCTCATTTCTCCTCCTCCCACCTCACCCCAGTTCCAATCTCCCAGCTCAGCACCGCCTTCATGACCTGTTCATCTTCCTTCCCACCAATCATCTCCATTCTCCTTTCTGCCCTATCACCTTTACCCCCACCTCCATCCACCTATTTTACACTCAGCTACCTTCCCCCCCAGCCCCACCCAGTCCCATTTATCTCTCCACCCCCAAGGCTTCTAGCCTCATTCCTGATAAAGGGCTTTTACCTGAATCGTTGATTCTCCTGCTCCTGGGATGCTGCCTGACCTGCTGTGCTTTTCCAGCACCACACTCTCGACTTTTGTGACTTTTGTTACTTGATTATGAAGTGTTCTTCTTTGTGTTAAGTCATTTTTTTTCTGCAGCTTGACATCTCAATAAATATTTTCTGCCATGTTTGTATAACCTATAGGAGCTCATATTTCTGGGTACATACGGAAAAGAAAGTGTAGATGTTTTTAAGTGTCTGAGTTAGTTTAAAAATCATGGTGTAAAGTTGCAGATTTAATTGAAGTATTCTGTGTTGGGATTTTGCCGCATTATTCTGACTCTCCCAGATAAGAGAATTGTGGTGAAATGTGAATTGATTAACAGATTGTGATCGTGGAATGATCAGTCCCTTTTAAGGAGCTAACGGTGATCATCAAATAAAACAGCTGCACATTGGTTCATTGAAGTCAGAATGTTGAAGGGTTTCTGATGAGAATTTCCTTCCCAGTTTTTCATTACATTCAGGTAAAAGGCAATTGAAGAAAGAACAATCAAGAGAATTGACGTCACTCCAACAACAATTTCACATCATTGAGCTCTGGCAGGGTTGAAAAAAAATCAATCAAAGTTTAAAAACCTCTCCAACAAAGACAATCCAGAAGGCACGGGAAAGGCATCATTGTAAAAGTTCAGGAATAAATTACAGTCTTGTATATAGTCTCAGTAATAACTCACTATTGAGAATTGTGTACAGAATTGTGTACAGTGTCTTAAAAAGAAGGTTGTACATAGATTGAGTGTTGTAGAGGTTCACCAGACTAGTTGCTGGAATGGGAAGAATGTTTAATTCAGAGAGGTTGATAAGACCTAGTCTGTGGAATGCTGGGTGGCCTCAATGGAATAGAAATTGGGGAAAAGAGAATTCCTCATTTGGAAAGGGAATGGTAGATCTTGGAGAAGAACATAGCATAACTTACCACAGGGTAAAAAGGAAACCTTGAAGGGGAAAGAGAAGTTTAAACATTTCTGTTGAATTCACTGCAATAAAGTATGCTACGTGAAATCACAGTGTTGGTGGATTAGCAAAAGCACTGGGAAGCCAGATGTAGGAAAACAGGAGAGGCCAGTGAATTTTGTTAGAGTGGTAACAGAAAGCACAGTGGAAGTTGGAACGCTACGTCAGAATGTACAACTGGGGTTTGGTTCAGGAGGAAGTGCGGATCTTCTTCATATTTTTGTGAAGGTAAAGTTTACTTGCATAGGCCAGGAGCAGCAGGTAAAGAGGGGCAGCATGGTGGCTCAGTGGTTAGCACTGTTGCCTCACAGCACCCGGGCCTGGGTTAGATTCCTGTCTTGGGCGACTGTCTGTGTGGAGTTTGCACCTTCTCCCTGTGTCTGCGTGGGTTTTGTCCGGATGCTCCATCTTCCTCCCACAATCTAAAGATATGCAGGTTAGGTGAATTAGCCATGCTAAATTGCTCATAGTGTCCAAGGGTAAATATAGAGTAGTAGGGAAATGGGTCTGGGTGGGCTACTGTTCGTAGGGATGTTGTGGATTTGTTGGGCTGAAGGACCTGTTTTCACACTGTAGGGGTTCTATTAAAGGTTACAATATTAAGGAATTCCATGATCCTCACAATATTTGATGTTGAAAAATGGGAAGAAATGTACTTCAGGAGAATTGTTACCAGAAAACATGCGAGTAACAGGAATTCGCAGTGAGACAAGAAGTGCTTTGTTATACAGAATGAGCTGAAAATGTGTTGCTGGTTAAAGCACAGCAGGTCAGGCAGCATCCAAGGAACAGGAAATTTGACGTTTCGGGCCAGAGCCCTTCATCAGAATGAGGTTAGAGTGTCCAGTGAAGAGTGGAGAAGTCATGGTACTGAGTTACAGCAGAAAGATGAGAAACTAAACCAATTGTATCAGAAAGCATGTAGAAGAATCTAAGTGTATCCCAGTGTGCTACTACCTTAAAAATGATGTCTTAATGAGGAAATGGAGACCATCATACATTCAGGCAGATGAGAAATGTGCAGAAGTTCATCAAGTCGTATTGCCAATAAGTTATATAAAGGATTGTTGGAGGCACTACCAGTAGGAGTACCATTTGGGGGGAAGGAAAACTCAAGCTAAAATACAAAAACATTTTTAGTGCCCTGGACTGCACAAGGATATAGATGAATTTTACCAGACATATCATACATGTCAGGTAATTGGAAAATCACAGGCAGCAATCAAACCAGCACTTTTAATATCCACTCCCATATGTGAGGAACCTTTTATAAGAGTCTTAATTGATTGCATTGGACCTGTATTAAAAACAAAAAATGGGAATCAGTATTTGTTAACAATAACGGATGTGCCCACCCAATTTCCAGGGGCCATTCCATTACACAACACCACAGCTAAAATGATTATGGAAGAGTTACTCAAATTTTTCACGAGATACAGATTACCCTCAGAGATACAATCAGATCAAAGTTCGAACTGCACATCAAAATTATTCAAGGAAATTATGAACAGTTTAGGAATAAAACAATTCAAATCTACTGCACACCATCCAGAGTCGCAGGGAGCACTAGAAAGATGGCATCAAACATTAAAGATCATGTTGAGGGCTTATGATCAAGACTACCCAGATGACTGGGATAAGGGAATTCCTTTTGTCCTTTTTATTATCAAAGATGCACCAAATGAATTGGCCAAATTCAATGCATTTGAACTAGTTATTGAGCATGAAGTGAGAGGACTGTTAAAATTAATTAAAGTGAAATTGGAAATTCAGAATTCAGAGACCACATGTTTGGACTATGTGTCAAATTTTAGGGAATGGTTCAATAGAGTGAGGGAGTTGGCTAGACAGCATTTAAAAGTATCGTGGCATACATGAAATGGGAAGCAGACAATAAAATCAAAAACTGACTATTTTGCGATTGGGTTAAGGTATTAGTGTTACTTGCAATGGTAGATGAACCTGTAAAAGCAAGGTTTAGTGGAACTTACCAAGTCAAAACAAGATTAAGTGAGGTGAACTATTTGCTAAGGACTCCAGACAGTAAGAAATCTCACAGACTGTCATGTGAATTTGCTCAAATGTACGATGGCAGGGAAGGAAAGCCAAAGGAGACGGTGTTATTGGTTACAACACAGAGGGAAGAACCAAGTTCAGAGGATTCTGAATTGGACATTCTGCAAATTAAATTGGACAATGAGGATGTTGTCAAAAATTGGTATAAATTGTTGAGTTACCTTCCAGAGGAAAATCAAAATGATCTTAAATAATTATTGCTGTCATAGCGGAGATATGTGGAAATAATGTGGGAAGTGCTAACCTAATTATGCATGATGTAGATATGGGAAGTGCTGTTCCAATTAAGCAACATCCTTGTTGGCATAACCCTCTAAAGTTGGCACAGGTTCAAAAGGAGATTGGACGCATGCTCCAAGACGACATAATCAAAGTGAGTTACAGTGATTGGAGCTCACCCATGGCAATGGTGCCAAAACAGATGGTACCCACTGGTTAAGGTGTGGATTATTGCAAAGTCTATGAAGTTACAAAGACTGATTCATATCCAATTCCATGTTTGGAAGACTGTGTTGGGAAGGTGGGACAAGCAACTTATATTTCTAACTTAGACTTGCTCAGATGATACTGGCAGGTACCTCTGTCCAAAAGAGTGTCCATTTTCAGCTTTTGCAATGTCAAGTGGACTGTATCAGTTTAAAGACATGCCATTTGATACGAAAAATGTGCTGGCCACATTTCAGTGACGAACAAATAAGATCATTTCTGGATTACCCAATTGTGTAGTTTATATCAATGATCTGGTGATTTTTAGTCACACATGGAAGGAACATTTACAATATTTATCCAAATTGTTCGATCGAATTTGGGAGGGAGGTTTGATGATAAAGCTGGCTAAAAGTGAATTTGCCAAAGTCCATTCACCTTCCTGGGCCATGTTATTAGGCACAGTCAAATGGCCCCACAGAATGCAAAAGCAAAAGTAATTGGGGAGTTTCCCATACCATCGACAAGAAGAGCCATACTATAATTCCAGAGTGTCACTATCCACTTTGCAGGCATCCTGCCCCTATTCTTGATGAAGGGCTTTTGCCCGAAACATCGATTTTCCTGCTCCTCAGATGCTGCCTGACCTGCTGTGCTTTTCCAGTACCACTTTAATCTAGACTCTGGTTTCCAGCATCTGCAGTCCTTGTTTTTACCCAAGAAACAGTTCTATGCTGATCCTTCCTGTTTCTCTGACATCTCTCCTGTAAGAGCCTGTGTTTGATATTACATTTTTTGCCAAGAGGGAGTTTATGGGGATGTTGTAAGTATTTGGAACAGCATCAGTAAATTGTGATTGAGTTGATTGTTTTTTTTAAATATTTAACGAATTCTACATCCTGCTCCCTTTTGTTTATATTTCATTTTGTTATCTTGTAAATAAATTCTGTTTTACTTAATTCATTCCCATTTACACGTGCGTAAAACAATGAGCAAAATTACAGTTTGGGTTACTTTCTGGAAATGTTCTGAAGGGGTCTGGCCAGGTCCATAACAGAGGTAATTGTGGTTGAGATCTTGTTCATTCCCTTTACATCCCTCTTGGTTCCCTGGCCTCCTAATACAATTCCCTGAGTTGTTTGCTGTGACAATACTGTGTCTTTAAGAGATGTGTCCTGTCCTGTTTCTCTTGTGGAAGGGTGTTGTCACAGTGCTACCAAAATGTCTCCTTCAAACGGGCAGTTGGGAAACAGCTTTGAATTTTCCCCGCGTGATTTTTTTTCAAAGTAAGATAAATGAACGATGAGTGGGTGGGGTCAAGCTCACACTGAGGTCCAGAGGGTTTTGGTTTTGCTTTCAGCCAGTTGCCGGTGTTTACTGGCTGCTGGAGCTGAAAACTTAAGCTCTCTGCTGCTAGAGTGAAGCTTCTTAGACTCAGAGGCTTCCTCTTAAAAGAGGCAGATTGTTTCTTTCTGGTGGACTGGAGAGTGACAGCCTGTGAGAATAATAACTGTGTTGCTGAATTGCCTTGACCAAGAGTGCATTTATGAGGTTGAGAGTGTGGTGCTGGAAAAGCACAGGCAGCATCCGAGAAGCAGGAGAATCGAGATTTTGGGCATAAACCCTTCAACAGGAATGAGCCCAAAACATTGATTCTCCTGCTCCTTAAGTGCTACCTGATCTGATGTGCTTTTCCAGTGCCACACTCTGGACTTTGAACTCTAGTGTCTGCAGTCCTCCCTTTCTCATAGTGTGTGTATGGGGTGCTGTTTGCATTGGAACAATTGACGATTAGTGGTTAGCTAATACAATATCTTGTTATGTATTTCAAAAAAGTTATGCCAATTCTTCCTTTTGTTGTGTTTTAACTGTGTTGTAAGATTAAAGCATGTGTGATTAAAGCTTAAGGGTGCACCGGTAAAGTAAATTCTGGAACAGAATGCCTTTGAAACATAAAATATACAATTTAGAGTCTAGGCTACCACCATAGTATTTTTTAGGGTCCTTACCTGGTCCATAACACCTCCATGACATACCATCGAACCTGGTCCCTGGAGTCCCTATTTCCTTTGGGAGTCTCATTACTCACTCTGTGTTCCTAAAGTTTTAAGCCAGTTGACAGTGGCTTGTCATCTCATGAGGATTATAGGCAGAACATCTATCCATGATCTTCCTGTTTTCTCGATGGCCCTAGCCAGGGAGGTCTTTCAGGTCTACTTCATTCTTTCTACCATCTCAGAAATTTGGAGATGGTAAGGTATGTGGAATTTCTGTTTATAATTGTGGTTTCTGTGCAATCCCATGTCTTGAACACCTGTACCTGTCAGGTAAAGTGATCCAGTCTAACTAAATAGTATCTTTTCCACTCAGCATAAGAAAGACCCTATTAAAGCTTTCTAAATGGTTTCTCAGGTCCCATTGACCAGTTTTGATGGCATATTTTATGTTGATAGACTTCCCTGGGATGCATTGCCCATAAGGTATATGGCATAAGTGTGTATTGCAGATGCTGGAGATTAGAGTCAAGATTAGAATAGTGCTGGAAAAGCATAGCAAATCAGGTTGTATTCAAGAAGCAGGAAAATTGATATTTCAGGCAAAAGCTCTTCATCAGGAATATGTTTTTGGCAATATTTAGCCACCTAAAATTCAAGTGCTAACTATCAACCGATCTTAATGTAAGCTAAGTATCATTACATCCCTCCCTTGGGATTGAGGTCTGTCTGCATTTTACTCATGCATTCTGGGATATTACTTTGCTGTTGAAGTTCTGCTATTGCTGCAAAATTTTGGCAGCAGTAAAAGAATCCCAGAACATTCATAACTTCCACCATGTTAGTTGAGAATAGTACTTCCCATTTACTGAGATGAGTACTCCAAAACTCCAAAAACATTCAAGAAGCATTACATCATCTAGAACAAAGCAGCCTGTTGATTGGCAACACACTCCCAAACATTTGTTCCCTCAATCACCAACTTGATAGCAGAAATGTTTACCATCTACACGATGCACTGAAAAAACATCACCGAGGCTCCTCAGACAGCGTTAGGGCGAGTCATAACCTAGAGACATGAAATGGAAGATGTAAGGGTGGCCCATAACTGAGAGACATGAAATGGCGGACAAGTGGTTCAACAGAATTAAAAGCCTGATCCAGATTTTCAGTGAAATCATGAGTTGAGACAATGGTACCTTTGAACAGGAGTTATTCCAAGAATAACGGAAAGTCCTGCACAAACAATGGCTGCAAAAAGGCTTGTGAGCGACAGTTTGATAAGAAACATACAAGGACAGACATCTTGAAGATTTGTATCAAACATTGAAGGGAAAAGTAACCTCCCGCAATAACAAATGCAGATGAACTTATGGGATTATGGCTCGTAAAAATCGAGACAATCAAACAAGTTCATTAAGCTGCAACAGTGACTGACTCCCAGTCTCATCAATGAAAGAATGTTGCCTGATTAGGTGAAAAGGGTTAGTCAGTTCAAGGGGAGTAAATCTCAACCCAGAAGATTGTATGCGATCAGTCCAGGTTATGGTACGACTATGAAAACTACAGAGAAAGACATTTCACAGTAATTTGTTGTTTCATTGAAATTATTCACAATATTAAGAAATGGATCTAGTTAAAGATTCTTCAGATAATCACAGTGATAGTTTTCAATGTAATTATAAATATACATGTAACAAAATACAAAGATCATTAAAAGCATTAGGGGACAACATTCACAGAAAGATGTGAAAGTTAAGTAATCTCAGAAAGCCTTCCATTTATCATTAAAGGAATGCCTAGCGCACACTGTAAGAAACAAACTGCTCACAACTCATTAGCTAAAGAGTGCTAACAGTAGGGGTAGATGTAAAATTTTACACATTACTAATTTTAAAATAGAATTAATATTACAAATCTTATAGCAGTTAGTAAGAACCAATCATCTTTTGTATCTTTTATAATTAGGATAGTGGGAAATATAAGATGACTAACAGGATTTGATAGGGATAGCAAATGAATACAGTGAATAACAGAATTCAAGCAGTCCTTAGCAAGTCTGGGACATGTCTGAAGGTGTATAGCCAGTAACTTTGGAATGCGAATTAATAGCATGTATTGAAAGGTCCCAAGGCATAGTGATAATAATGTCTGTCAAACATCAAAAGATCATGGGGAACCTGAGGTTTCAATCAAAGTGTCCATCATTGACTATGGGTATCACAGGATTGGATGTACAGAACAAAGGGGAGGGCAAAGTGACATGTGATATATGATTAATGTTACATAGCATGTATAAAAATACTGTGTTCTACTCATTAAATCAAAACATCTTTGACCTCTCTTCTGATATGAATCAAAGGTTAAGGGGATGACTGAGTCCTCACATTGAGTCCAGATTAGGGGGTGATCACTGGCTCTCCCTCTGCACAATCTTGTGCTTAGTTGAATAAGAGTACCATGTGTCTGAATCTTGCTGCCTCCCGAGTCTTTGTCCCTGGTTAGGGGGTTTCGCTGCAA
Organism: Hemiscyllium ocellatum; assembly: GCF_020745735.1. Classification (NCBI taxonomy): domain Eukaryota; kingdom Metazoa; phylum Chordata; class Chondrichthyes; order Orectolobiformes; family Hemiscylliidae; genus Hemiscyllium; species Hemiscyllium ocellatum. The sequence continues at coordinate 13,766,391 of NC_083415.1, read as the reverse complement.
CAGACAGAGCCTTCTAAATCCATGACAATGACCACGACCACATAGGAGGACAAGGGCAGCAAGAAATTGGGGACACCACCAACTGCACATTCCCCTCCAAGCTACTCGCCATCCTGACTTGGAAATATATCTCCATCCCCTCAGTGGCATTGGGCCAAATTCCTGGGATTCAGGACTGAAAGGCACCAAATGGACTACAGTGGCTCAAGACATTTGACCCCTTCTCAAGGGCAACTAGGCATGGACAATAAATAATGACCCAGCCAGTAATGACCATATCCTGTGAATGAATTTCAATAAAAGTATCTTCAAAATGTGAAAGGTTTGATCAATGCCAGTCGGACATTAATTGTAGGTAACTCTGGTTGGTAGCACCTGTCTACATCTTTATCTAGGTGTTGAACAGTTCTGAAGAACAACCTCCTTGGAGGGAAATCCTTATCTAGAAACAGTCTATCACAGAATCTGGATATTGGCCTGGAGAGGTGGAGAAATCTGATCGGATGATGGAAGCTTGAGTGTTTCAAGAAGCATTTCTTGTGCTGACAGTTGGGTTTTTAATGAGTGCCTTCTCTGTTTTAAAATCCTACACACTGGATTCTTGGTGACTGGATGACAAAGAAGGTACAATCAACCACTCCCTGAATCTACAGGATTACATCATTGGCTGCAAATTCTCATGTCCACTGTATCTAACCGACCCATCTTACCCCACCTACCTCAAGCTCCATAGTACACCTCTGTATCCTGACTGATAGTATAATGAGCTACCAACTGTGAGGTGCTACTCAGGTCCACATTTGATGCCTGGAATGATGTGGTGACCTAAACCTTCAGGGTAATAGTGGGCTTAGAGGCTGGAGTAAGGGGTACTGCTGTGGAATCTGTGAGGCATTAAGTCATTCTGCATTAGTGTATAAGTGCCCACAACCATCTCCCTTGATTGCTGTAGTCTGTAACTGCACTGGAACGGTCATTTACAAAGAACTGACTCAATAATGGTATAATTATCATCATTTTCTCCCCATAGTTTGCCTCTGTACTCCTCTGGCCTCCCCTTGACCAAGAGGATGCTTCTCTGAAGCTCATTTTCCCCTCTGCCTGATGTTATCTGAACTCCCTCAGTTGCAGGCCTTTGTTCATCAGGGCTTCTGCTGCTAACCTCTGTTCCCAAGTTGTAAGACTTGATCATTTATTTTACTTTATTTTTGATTGTGGACTGAATTTGGAAAAGGCGGCAGTGGAAATTAGAGTCAAGATTAGAGTGCTGCTGGAAAAGCACAGCAGGTCAGCCAGTATCTGAGGAGCAGGAAAATTGATGTTTCAGGCAAAAGCGTTTCAACAGGAATGAGGCTGGGAGCTTTGGAGGTATAGAAATAAATGGGAGGGTGGTGGAGCAGGGGGAAAGGTAGCTGACTGCAATAAGTGGATGGAGGTGGGAGTAAGGTGATAGTTCAGGAGAAGTGTGGAATGGATAGGTCAGAAGAAGATTGACAGGTGGGACAGGTCATGAGGATGGTGCTGAGCTGGAAGGTTGGAACTGGAGTAAGGTGGAGGGAGGGGAAATGAGGAACCTGGTGAAGTCTACATTGATGCTATAAGGTTGAAGGGTCCCGAGGCAGAAGACGAGGTGTTTGTCTTTCAGACATCAGGTGGCGAGGGAGTGGGGGTGGAGGAAGCCCAGGACCTGCATGTACTCAGCAGAGGGGGAGGGGGGAGTTGAAATGTCTGGCCATGGGGCAGTGGGGTTGGTTAGTGTGGGTGGCCCGGAGATGTTCTCTGAAGCACATTGCGAGAAGGCATCCGGACTCCCCAGTGTAGGGTTACTGTATCGGGAGCAACGGATACAGTAAGTGACATTGGTGGAAATGCAGGAGAAACTTTGATGAATGTGGAAGGCTCCTTTGGGGCCTTGGACAGAGGTGACGGGGTTGGTGTGGGTGCAGGTTTTGCAGGGGATGTTGTGGGAATGGGAGGGTGGCTTGTTGTTGGGGGGGTGGTGGTAGTCATGGAGGGAATGCTCTTTGCAGAAAGCGGATAGGTGTGGGAAGGGAAATATATCCCTGGTGGTGGAGTTCATCTGTAAGTGTGAAAATTGTTGGCAGATGATGTGATTTAAGCCAAAATGCGCTCATCCCTCCAACTGTAACAAGGACAGAACCCCTCGGTCCTCAACTTCCAGCCACCAACCGCTGCATAAATCGCATCATCTGCCGACACACAGAGCGCATCAGAGAACATCTCCGGACCACCTGCACCAATCAATCCCCCTGCCCCATGGCCAAACATTTCAACTCCCCCTCCCACTTTGCTGAGGACATGAACTCCTGGGCCTCCTCCACGACCACTCTCTTGCCACCCAACACTTGGAGGAAGAACACCTCATCTTCCACCTCAGGACTTTTCAACCCCTCGGCATCAATGTAGACTTCACCAGTTTCCTCATTTTCCCTTCCCCCATCTTACCTCAGTTCCAACATCCCAGCTCAGTGCCATCCTCTTGACCTGTCCCACCTTTCAATCCTCCTTCCCACCTATCCACTCCAACCTTCTCTCCAACCTATCACCTTACCCCCACCTCCATCCACCTGTTGCACTCTCAGCTACCTTCTCCCCAGCCCCACACCCCTCCCATATATCTTTCCACCCCCAAGGCTCCCAGCCTCATTCTTGTTGAAGGGCTTTTCCCCGAGGCGTTCTGTCCTTGTTGCAGTTGGAGGGGTGAGCGCATTTCGGCCTAAATCATCAATTTTCCTACTCCTTGAATGCTGCCTGACCTGATGTGGATTTTCAGCACCAATCTAATCTTGACCCTGTATTGGAAAAAGGACTATTTCACGGCAAAGAACTGAGGAAGGAATTGCTGCACTTTTAAGAAGCATAGTACTGAAACTCATTGCAAGCAGTGTTAACACAGCTGCCTTGTTCAAGCAGTGCAAGAAGATATCTGTTGACTGGCCAGCACCAAGGAGCATTTACAATGTGAAATTTGGCTGGAATTTCAGCATTCAGGAGAAATAGTCCTACCTTAGTCACACCCAACAATTCATTCCATTCCCAGGACTCCTACCCTTTTATCTCCTCCTTCCTCACTATTCAAGGTCCTTCACACCCCTTCCAGGTGAAAGATTGATTCATGTGTACTTCTTTCGATCGCATTGACTGTATTCTCCACTCTGCCCTCTTTTGGACACAAGCAAGATCCATGATATAATCGAAGATGAGGAGATTGATAACAGAAAAACCAGTCTTCGGGGAGGAAACGAAATTGAGATTGGGCAAAAAATAAACAATGAAACTGAAGTGTGCCAAGAGCAGTGTGCTGTTGGCTAACACAAAAATAAAAAAAAACAAATAAAAGGAAACAAAGCAGAGAGCAATATGAAATGTATTGAAATGTTTGATTCCAGTAGATTATAAAACAATAGAGTACAAGAAAAAGCACTGTTTGTTCCCTTGAGCTTCTTTGGAACAGGGCAGCAGGCCATGTCGATGCCAGCCTGACAGCAGGGTGGGACATTAAAATGACAGGTCACTGAAAGCTCAGGGACATTCTGGTGAGCTGCGCTGAAGTGTTCAGCAAAGTGTTCCACCAGCCTGTGTGTTTGTTCTTCACAATGTACAGGAGACTCCACTTTGTGCTGTGAGTATTTTTATTGTGTGGTGTTATTTTTTCAATGAACCCTCTGGGAGCAACCAGGCTAAGTGTGTAGGTAAAGTCGTCCTTCTACTTTCTTACCAATTAAAAAGGACTATTGCTTTATTTCATTATGCATCTACTTAATTCACAAAAGTAGTGCTTAACTTTTTAGCTGTTTCTTTTCTTGCTTTGTACCCATATTTTTTTATTCCGAGTTTGATAAAATGTGGAGCTGGAAAAAGCACAGCAGGTCAAGCAGCATTAGAGAAGCAGGAGAGTCGACATTTCATCAAACCCTTCATCAGAAGTCCTGCTCCTCCGACGCTGCTTGGCCTGCTATGCATTTTCCAGCTCCACGTTTTATCAATTCTGACTTTGCAGCATTTGGAGTCTTCACTTTTTCCTTTCATTCCTAGGTATGTTTTTCCTTCTGTGGTGACTTAATACAATTTTCACAGTACTCCTGTCATTTTGTCCTTGAGTAGATGTGATAATAAAATCTAATTCTAAATCAATCTTCTCTCATTAGGACACAATAGTTTACTCCATTTTCACTTATGATTGATTTCTTGGGTTTCCCACAGGTAGCCAAATCTCAGATCAGAACAGTGCACACTAACACTGTTATAGAATTAATACATTGGGATTGAGCATTGGACTGAATGACTGTATCTGTGATTAATTACTATGAACTGTGTAACACCAAACCAGCACTGTTCTTACTTAATCTACATGTAGATGCCTATGTGACAGTGTACATGTATTGACTGACTAAATGCTGAGAATTGTCTGGAACAGATGGAAACAAATAATAACATGATGGTAATTACTGAAATTTGTTATCATAGAGATTAAGGCCATGTTTGAGAAGTTCGATATTGATGGTGATGGTGACATCAACACCAAGGAGTTGGGTCAAGTGATGAACATCCTGAGACCGAACCCCATCAGAGAAGAGTTGAACGCCATCATTGAGAAAGTGGATGATGATAGTAAGAAAGCATTTCTCAATCATACTTAATAATTACACTTTTTCAAATGTCATTTCGTTCTCAAATATTCATTGTTAACAATAGACAGATCTTACATTCCACTGTGCTCTTAACTCAGGAAGTGGCACCATTGACTTTAAAGAATTCTTGGCGATGATGGTGAAGCAGATTAAAAATTGGGTGAAAAAAGAGTTGGCAGAAACATTCCGCATATTTGATATGTGAGTTTGACCTTTAACTATGCTGCTGGAAATATGGTGTGCATGAATTCCATTTTGAGGCAGTAGTTTCTCTGTTGTACACATTGTGAAATAACATAACTTGGTCAACGATTAGCACAACAGATGAAAACCAGACCTATTTGAACCTAATTTGGGGGGTGGTGCTGCTAATGGTTCAGCTAGCTTATTTGCCTGGATAGCTGGTTTGCAATGCAGAGTTAACACCAACAGTGTGGGTTTCATTCCAAACCATCTGACAGACTCTCCTTCTCAACTCTCAAATTAGGCATGGTGACCCACAACCTAAACTCACTCCCAGTCATCTCTCTCCAATGAGAATGTAGCGCTATGATCAGCTGAGACTTTGGTGACTTTACTTTAAATTAATGTAATTAGACTATTTTAACAATGAAATATATCTATTATATAAATAATAATAGAAAATTTCAGTAGGTTTAGCACCATCAGTAGGGAGGGAAGAACAGATTTTATGTTTTCAGTCCACTATAATTTGTTCAGAACAGAAGTGGTGAGAAATATGGAAATATTTGGCACTAGAAAAATTTCTGGCAGAACTAGTAATTGCTCAACACGTATTGAACCTTGGTTCACCCACATTGTCTGTCACATGTATTATCTTGCATCAATTTGTAAAAAAGGTATGGAGGCACTAGAAATGGTGGTTTGAAGATTAAGAAGAAGAAAGATCGTAGAAATTCTTGGGTATGTACATCAGGAAAGGATTAACAGTGGAGTCTATTTCTCTTCATGAAAGAAGACGAAGGGATGATCCATAGTGGTCTATAAAATTAATCAGGATTTTCATAGAGTAGTCAGACAGCATGTTTTCAATGGGGGAGATGGTGCAACAGTGGAAATGTCACTGGACTAGCTAGCCAATGACTAACACTAATGTCCCAAGGACAAAGATTCAATTCTCATCCAGTCAGCTGGTGAAATAGAAAACTCAAATCGTAAATCTGGAACATAAAACTAATGTCAGTGACGATTGTGACAATTGTCATTGATTGTTGTGAAACCCTATAAGGTTCACGACTGTCCTTCAAAGAGGATTTTGTGCCATTCTTACCTAGCTGGCCTAGATGTGATCCCAGACCAATGGAAATGCATCTGTTAACTACACTCTGAAATGGCAAAACAAGCAACTCCATTCAAGACCAATTAGCCATAGGCAACAATGCTGTCCTTGTCAGCAATGCCCAAATCCATGTAGGAAGTTATGGAGAACATGACTAGAGACCAGAAATAGAAGACAGTCGGAAAAACTTCCATGGCCAAAAATGTGGAACAACAAAGAGTGTGATTAAAGATTATAATTGCAATTAAAGGGGAGCTGGATAGGATTGAAAGAAAAAGGGGATTACAATGACAGATTATTTTTAATTGCTTTCAGAGTACAGGGCCCACTATCCAATTCAGGCCATGAGGAATTTGAGGCATTGTGTGGGAAGAGTAGTATGCTTGGATGGAACAGCTGATTTTGGACCAAGGATTCTGACGTTCTTTCCTGAGATGTTCATGCATCAGATGTAGATCTGTTGTACACCAGTGATGAAAATGGAATATTATGATTCGATTATATACTGTAAATTTCCAGGTTGGAAAAAAGTGAAATTAGATAGAAACTGATATTTTCTTATCTCACAACTTCTATTTTGATAAGGCAGATAACATTGCTGGATTGGGAACGTTCATACTTTTCTTGCTATTTCCAGGAATGCTGATGGATTCATTGACTTTACTGAGCTGATGAACATCATGCATTCTGCTGAGATGTTTGTTACAGATGAGGAAAATGATGAACTCATGAGGGACTTGGACAAGAACAATGATGGCAAACTTCACTTGAATGGTATGTACAAATAATAAAATGAGTTAAACTCATTAATGATATGATGTTGGCTTACTATTGAGTATGGAGAAAGTGAGCTGAAAATGTGTTGCTGGAAAAGCACAGTAGGTCAGGCAGCATCCAAGGAATAGGAAATTAGACGTTTCGGGCATAAGCCCTTCATCAGGAGAAAGTGAGGACTGCAGATGCTGGAGAACAGAGTTGAAAAGTGTGGTGCTGGAAAAACACAGCAGACCAGGCAGCATCCGAGGAGCAGGAGAATTGACGTTTCGGATATAAGCCCTGAAGAAGAGCTTATGCCCAAAACATCGATTCTCCTGTTCCTCGGATGATGCCTGGCCTGCTGTGTTTTTCTGGCACCACACTTACTATTGAGTATTTAAATATGTATCTTTTCAATCAAATATCATCTTCCCTTTTACAGAATGGATGAAGATGATAGAGAATCTCCAGGAAATGACCAACATTCCTTACTCCTTTATTACTCTCTCATTTCTTTAAGAAGCATCATGCACCTCTCCGATACAAAATCGATTGATCGTATTGTCTTAGGGCTTGGCTCTGCTCCCAAGATCACCAAGTGTAAATGATTTAACAATTTAATGAATTGTGTGTTGTTGCCCTTCTGAAGTAAACTGATCAGACAACTGAAATACACATGATAATTGCAAAGAATTCAAGATCTGTTAGAGAGGACTGGTGCTACACATGAAGCATTTAGATTAACTGTTAAAGTTCTCTTTTAGTGAAGAAGAAGCAACATCCGGTGTTTGAAACTCTTAATGATTTCACCACCAGCATAGAACACTTCACAATTTAGTCAAAAATCTTTCCTAATAAAGTTAATGTCATCTTTTCCAATAAATTGCTGTTGCATTTCATTTGGTGAATGACATAGATTCTCTGGATTTTTATTCGCTGTTTTCAGCAGGTGACAATGTTCAATTGCATCTGTCAAAACAGGTTTATATCTTGCCATCAGAACCATCTACATTTATATGACACACCTTTCACAACCACAGGATCACTCAACAGGTGTTATGGTCAGTGAATTATTTTTAAACTGTAGTCAGTGTTTCATGAAGGAAACATAGTCACCAACATACATGCAGCAAACTTTGCATAATTAGATAACCTGTTTTTGTGATGATGTGAGGAATAAATATTGGCCTGTTTTGCCCTTCTTTTTAAATAATGTTCCAGGATCCACAGATGGTGGCTATCATCCAAATGACAAAGTGTCTGTAAGTCAACATTCCCCCAGGTATTGGCCTTTTTTCAGTAGGTCCTGGTGTCAGACTGGAGACCACATCTTTGCATTGACAGAGAAGAGTGCTTCAAACTGAATCATAGCTCAGTCTGTAGCACAACAAGCTGCTATTGGTGAAAGCTCAATAAATTATTGTACAATTACGTTTAATGTTATTGGCCATGACAAGTCAGCAATTGCCTCACAATCTAAAGCATGACACACACCCAGGAAATCATGGAACAAAAATTATAATGATACATATATCATGATAATTATATGATGTCTCTAAGCATAAATCTAATTCCAAATTCGCAGAAACTTGGCTTTTATCTGTGATGTGTTTATTAATTAACGAGTGCAAAAATATAAAACCTCGGTGGAGGAATAGAGAATATAACCCCTCAAATCTACTCTGCCATTCAATTAAATATTGGCAATACTGAAATGAAAATAACATAAGGTGGAATTCAATTGTATTGAAAGCCATTTTTTTCCAGGAATTTTAAGGCATGAAATTACCAATTAACCTTGGCACAATGATCTAAAATAGATTTGTCTCTGGTTGGTTCCACAACAAACATTCTAGCCTCGCTTTGCAAAGTTTGGGTCGACCTAAATTCAAAGTGGAATATCTCACCTTTCCCCAAACTATGCTTCATCTTCTACAATGTTTCTCATGAACTTAACACATATGTATATATCACTTGACAGCAGATTTGTCTCCCTCACCACTTTCATCCCCTTCCAACTTTCTGGCAGCTTTGAGCATGTGATGTTCATGTAATTTGTATTTAAATAGTCTGCTTTTATGGAGACTGATTACTCACCATTGTCCTTAACAGGCTGTAAATGTATGTTGCTTATTATTTGGAAACACTGGTATCAAAGGTGATATAACAGGTGTATATGGGTGATTTGGTGGTGTGGAAAGCAAAACCTGCAGTTGTGCATGAAAGCTCTTCTGGATATATAAAAAAGTGCTGAGTTCTTCAAGTTGACAAACCTCTCTGTGGGCCTCTCCTGGGCTTGGCCAAGGTAGACATCAATAGGTGCAGACAGAAGTACGCCGTAAAAATCATAGTTCCTGCAGCTAACTTTGTGTCCAATGTCAATAAAAAAAAGCACATGGTATCCACCAATACATTTGAGCTATTTAGAGAGAGCTTGGTTCCAAACCAGGGGTTCGGAGTGCATTATTTCCCGCACTAAATCAATGTTAATTTAATTTCTTCCCTCTCTTTCTACTCTCCTCTTTTTGTTGCTGTTGTATTTCCTCTGATAGGTAGTTCTCGTTAATTGTCTACTATGTCAAATGGGTGACTAAAAGAATGAGCTGGGTTCTTCAAGTCAGAGGATTTCTTTGTGGGCCTGCTCCTGAGTCTGGCCAAAGTTGCCATCTATACGTCCAGCCAGTGGGCGGTGGAGGTGGTCATAGTTCCCAATTGCCTGTGCCTTTTCCATGGATACGTTAGCACTTGGGTGTCATTAGGGAGGGAGCAAACGCTTCATCAACACTCTCAAGGCATTTAGAGAGCAGGGTGGAGGGGTGCATTATTTTCCATTCTAATTTTGTATTGATTTAGCTCCTTTCTCTTGACCTACCCCTCCCTTGTGTTGTCATTATGCTGTCATTGGTGTGAAGTGATTAGATTAGATTAGATTACTTACAGTGTGGAAACAGGCCCTTTGGCCAATTAAGTCCACACCGACCCGCCGAAGCGCAACCCACCCATACCCCCACATTTGCCCCTTACCTAACACTGAGATGGGAATTGAACCCAGGTCTCTGGCGTTGTGAGGCAGCAGTGCTAACCACTGTGCCACCGTGCTGCCCACAAGTGCTTGTAACTTGTCATTTTAACTAACGACATGGGTCATTTTGTGTTTTTTTACTTAATAAAATATGAGCCAGAATAAATGGATGATGTGACGCACATTTATAAAAGAGAACAGGTGCTGTGGCACAGGGGTAGTGTCCCTATCTCTGAGCCAGCTACTCCAAAGTTCTGACATAACATGTATAAATGGGTTAATTCACAACATGAAGAGCTGAACACTTGTGGTAATCTCCCTAACCCTGACCCAGAGATGAGAGTTGAAGTCCCAACTACCCCAGACATGTGTAATAATGTGACTGGACTGGTTGATTAAAAAGAGTTGTGTTTTAGGCTTTGATGAGCTTTTCTTGTTACTGGTTTTGTTGTTTCAATCAGTTAATGTTGAGAAACATAGATAGAGAGGATAGCCAGAGACTTTTCCCATGAGGGGAATGTCTATCATGAGGGAGCATTATTTTAAGGAAATTAGAGGAAGGTTTAGGGGAAATGTCAGAGGTAGTTTCTTTACTCAGAGAGTAGTGGGTGCGTGGAAAGCACTGCTGGCAGTGATACTACAGTCAGATACATCAGGGTCATTTAAACAACTTTTGGATGGGCATATGGAAGTTAGTACAATGAAGGGTAAGTAGGTTAGTCTGATCTTAGAGTAAGATAAAAGGCAAGCACAACATTTAGGGCTGAAGGGCCTATATTGTGCAATACTGTTCTATGTTCTGAATTTGATGTAGGATCTAAGAAAAAAGAGTTGGTTTTGGGACTCCTGTGGCACATATTCATACCTCTCAGTCTTAAAACCTGAATTCAAATTTGTCTTGTTCTGGACAAGTGGAATATCATGTCAGAACATATTAATTGCAAATATGTAAGAGTTGGATTCTGACTGCCAATCATGCATACTTAGATCTTGGGGGATTGCATCCCCTTTTCTGCTTTTTGAGAAGGTCATTATTATTCTTTTGGTTGTACTTCACCCGCACACTCCTGATCTTCGAGGACCCAGTACAACGTGGGCTGGCAGACAGGTTGAAGGAGCTCCATGTGTGCCTGTTGTGGATCTTGCTAAAGTAGCCATTATTAGACACAAACAGCTGCCCTTGGAGGAGATTGTAATCCCAGTTTGCTTGCCTGTCTTTCACGATTACATCCATTCCTGGGTTTACCTGAAGAGGGAACATTCAGAGTCTACATTTCAGGATGTGGAGTTAGCACATTCTCCCCGTGTCTGCGTGGGTTTCCTCTGGGTTCTCCGGTTTCCTCCCACAGTCCAAAGATGTGAAGCTCAGGCGAATTGGCAATGCTAAATTGCCCATAGGTTCGGTGCGTTAGTCAGAGGGAAATGGGTCTGGTTGGGTTACTCTTCGGAGGGTTGGAGTGGACTTATTGGGCTGAAGGGCCTGTTCCCACACTAAAGGGAATCTAATATCAGTGGGCCCTTCAAGGGCTCAGGTGCATTATTTCTGCCCACAATGATATTCTGATATTACTTTGAACTTTCCCTTTGTGATGTCACAACTTCAGTAGGTCAGCATTTTTTTCAACAAAAAAACTGTGTTCTTCCCCAGTTTGGGAGGGGTGTAGATGGGGTGAGGTGAGGGAGGGATCGACTGTGGAGGTTGCCTCCAGATGGGGAAAGCGTCCAGTAGGGAAAGGAGCAAACTGGTGCTTGTTCTAATCTACCGGTTTATAATAAAACCATTGTGAATTGCTGAAATAATTTTGCTACCTAATTAACTCTCTAGATTTCTAAATCTCCCTAATATACCTTTCCCTTTTATATTAAAATCTTAAAAATATTTTTTGTTCCATAATTTGTCAAGATACTGATCCTAGCCCAGAGAGATTGCACATTCTCCCCATGTCTGCACGGGTTTCTATTCAGTGCTCTGGCTTCCAGCTACATACCAAACTTGTGCAGGTTGGGATGGATTACTTATACTAAGTTGTCCATAGTGCCCAGGAATATGTAGGCCAGATGGAGTAGCCAGGATAAATGCAGCGTTTGAAGGTTCTTTGAAGATTCAGGGCAGACTTGATGGGCCAAATGGCCTTCATTTGCACTGTTGGACTTCTATGATTTGCTGATAGCTGACAGGAAGGGGAGTAAATTGTGAGGACAGCATAATCCTAATCACGATTTAGGATTGGATTTAGATAACTGTACATCTCGTAACTGGCATACGTTGATTTCTTGAAACTGAATACAAGACTATAACCTTCACTTTTAATATTTTGTTCAGTGTCTCCAGCGTACCATTTTTAGTCACTCTGGGGTCTCTTGATATAACTGGGATCAAGTGAATCCCTTGAGGAGTATAAAGGGTGCAGAAGTATACATGCAAAGTGACGTAAGGTCTAATGATTGAGCAAACAAAAAACTTGGCAGATGGGGTAAGTAGTGGAAATGTCTCCTTTGGCAGGAAGAATACAAATTTGAATGCAGAGAGTGTGCAGAACTTGTTGGTACAGTGAGATCTGGATGCTTTCATACATGAGTCACAGAAGGTTTATTTCATAGTGAACAATTTATTTGAAAGGCAAGTGGCATGCGGTCATTTGTGGAAAGACAAAAATGGTTTTAAAAACTATAATAAAATAGCTTGCAGAAAAATATTTAATGGCATTCAGTTGTGAGTTGCAAACTGTGGATGAGCCCACAAGGAAACAAAGTGTTACTTAAAAAAGTTCATGAGAACAGTCCATATTACAGAGGAGGTGGGAGCTGAAAATGTGTTGCTGGTTAAAGCACAGCAGGTTAGGCAGCATCCTAGGAACAGGAAATTCGACGTTTCGGGCCAGAGCCCTTCATCAGGAATGAGGAGAGTGTGCCAGGCAGGCTATGATAAAAGGTAGGGAGGAGGGACTTGGGGGAGGGGCGATGGAGATGTGATAGGTGGAAGGAGGTCAAGGTGAGGGTGACAGGCTGGAGTGGGGTGGGGGCGGAGAGGTCAGGAAGAAGATTGCAGGTTAGGAGGGCGGTGTTGAGTTGAGGGAACCGACTGAGACAAGGTAGGGGGAGGGGAAATGAGGAAACTGGAGAAATCTGAGTTCATTCCTTGTGGTTGGAGGGTTCCCAGGAGGAAGATGAGGCATTCTTCTTCCAACCGTTGTGTTGTTATGTTCTGCCGATGGAGGAGTCCAAGGACCTGCATGTCCTCGGTGGAGTGGGAGGGAGAGTTAAAGTGTTGAGCCACGGGGTGGTTGGGTTGGTTGGTCCGGGCGTCCCAGAGGTGTTCCCTGAAGCGTTCCGCAAGTAGGCGGCCCGTCTCCCCAATATAGAGGAGGCCACATCGGGTGCAGCGGATGCAATAGGTGATGTGTGTGGAGGTGCAGGTGAATTGAGCTGGATGTCTTAAAATGTATAAAAGTAGAAAAATCCCTGGGAGATGTGTTCAGGTGTATCCCAAAACATTGTCGATAGCTAGGGAAGAGATTGCAGACCTCTTGGTGAGATATTTGTGTCATCAACAGCCATGAGGTGCCTGAAAACTGGAAAGTTGATAACGTTATGCCATTCTTTAAAAAGTGCTGAAAAGAAAAGCCACGGAACGACTGACCAGCGAGCCTAACATCAATGGTCGGTGAGTTGTTGGAGGGGTTTCTGAGAGACAGGAGTTACATGCATTTGGAAAGTATTTGATTAGAGATAGTAAGCATGGCTTGATGCCTGGAAAATTGTGCCTCACTAACTTGACTGAGTTACTGTAAGAGTTGACCAAGCAGGTAGATGAAGGCAAGCAGTAGACATAATCTACATGGACTTTAGCGAGGCCTTTGACAAGTTTCCGCAAGCTAGGCAGATTAATAAGGTTTGATCACATGGAATCCAGGGAGCACTTGCCAACTGGACATAAAATTAGCTTGACAGTGGGAGACAGAGAGTTGTTATTTGGACTGGAGGCCTGTGACCAGCGGGGTGCCACAGGGATTGGGTGATGGCTCCACTACTTTGTACATTTACCTGAATGACCTGTATTGTAGGATTCTGGTTTGCAATCAGTATTTTGCGGATTTCTAGGTGATTTGAATCATCTCCTAGATTTCTGGTTCTGAAACTGGACTTATTTAGGAACGTGATATGAGAATGGCAGTAAACAGGTGTTTCAATGCAAAAGAATACCTGTGTTTATTAAATATAAAAGTTAAATATAATGCAAGAAATAAAGGCAAATGTAATAAACAGTGAAATTGATACAATCACATTTATAGAGGACAGTAAATAAATACAGTATTAAATTAAACACAGGTTAAACACCATTAGAACTAAACAGCAGTTTTAATCACAGAAACTTTAATCAGGCTTCCTACCCTTCAGATTCCCTGCACTGTCACCATCCACCTTCCCCTCCCTGCTAGCGAGGTTATATCCTTTGGGGCTCGGGAGTTTCAGCTCACTACTGAGGAAAATAGAGGTTTAAAGTGTGTCCAGTTGCTGAGGTTCTTGCTGTACATCTCTATGACTCTATGGTTCTCTTGGTTTGGAACAGGCCTGTATCTGGAAGCTTTTATTCAGATAGCACTTGGTTGTGATGCCTTTTGTTGTGATGATGCTCTCGGTTTGTCTTCCTGATTCAGTGTCTCTGTTCAGCCTCTGTGGTTCTTGGTTACGAAGCTGCTTGTTGAGGCTGGATCCTGTGAGAAAACTGTTTCAGCAGAGGCTTGGTGTTGAAAAGGCTCTCTTTGGAGAGATTGGGCCTGGCAGTTATACAGACTGCATGCTCCGCATCTCCTCTCAAATCTGAGTTGTCATTGTGTTTCTGGTGTTCCCTTTGAGGTCAATTGGCTTCTTGATAGTTAAAAGTAGGTGTTACGATCCTTTCGAGTCAATGGGTTCTGACTGACGTTAAATGTCTGATATCTCTGTGAATGAATATTGATTAAAGGTGAATGATTGGTATTTGTATCAGTTCTTGAGTTGGGTAGCCCAAGGTGTAAAGGTGTAAAGTCTAGAGTGTTAGCTCTGGTTGTTATTCTCTTGGAGTGGAGGTGTATACAGAGGAACCTCCATTATCCAAACGTGTTGGGCAGACACTATTTTGTTTGGATAATTGATTATTCGGGTAATTGATTTCCTCTGTGGCTCAGAGTTTTCTGTGAAGTCCGCTCCCTGTTCAGGAGATTAGGCAGCAGCATGACGCACGATACCCCGTCCCCTGTTTGCTCTCACCCCACCCCTACTGCCTGCCTGCCCTCAACCCCATCCATCCCTACCCCACCCCCCACAGCCTGCCTGCCCCCAACCTGCCCACCCCCAACCCTGTGCCCCCCCACACCTGCCTGTACCCACCCCGCCCTCCCTACCCGCCCCCAACACCATCTGCTCCTACCTTGCCCCCGCCCGCCCCTACCCCACACCTCCACCCACAGTCTGACCCTTGTTTACGCCCTCCCTGGGGCAGCCGGACTGTACACCAACAGTAAGTCTCCAAATAGCACATACAGACAGACAGACAGACGCAGACCTGAGGGGCAACTTTTTCCACACAGAGAGTGGTGCGTGTATGAAATGTGCTACTGGAGGAAGTGATAGAGATGGTTACAATTACATTAGTTGGATGGATATAGGAATTGGAAGGGTTTGGAGGGATATGGGCCAAATGCTGCCAAATGGGATAAGTTCGGTTTAGGATAATTCATCAGCATGGATGAGTTGGATTGAAGGGTCTGCTTCCATACTATATGATTCCATGAGTCTATGAACAAATGTGTCTATGAGACGGCCAAGGATTAGTCATGGTATTGCTCATAGCTAACTAAAGAAATTGATTATTCAATTAACCTCGGAGCCTTGAAAGCAGTCATTAGAACATGAGGGATACCAGGCACAGGAGGATATAAGATATATATATGTCAGACATAACCCCTTACTTTAAGGACAACTTGGAGCTGATTGTGCAACAGACCTGACAACATGCATGTGCTTTCACACTAATCCTTTGCTATAACGTAGTTAGTCCTGTGTGTGCAAATAGGTTACTTGTACTCATTCTATGCATGATCTAAACTTGATATAATTGGTTAGCCTACTGAGCTGCTGGGTTATCGTGCAGACATTTCATTATGATGCTGAGTAACATCATCAGTGTGACTCCTGTGAATCGCTGTTGTTCTGTCCCACTTGGTTTTTACGTGGTCCAGTCTGTTGGGGTGCGTGTCATGTTGGGGTCTTTTCTGCAGCAGCTTATACAAGGGGGTCTATCTCTACCTGTTTGTTGATGGCTTTTTTGGTAGAAAATTTGGTTTCCAACAACTCCCTTACCTGTTTCTGGTTGTCTTGTCCCAGAATGGTTACTTTGTCAGAGTTGACTTGATGTCCCTCTTGGCCTGTGTGTACAGAGATGAGAGAGAGTGGGTCATGTCAGTTAGTTGCCAGTTGGTGTTCTTGAAGTCAAGTGGCTAGTTTTCTTCCTGCTTGTCTGATGTAGTACTTGTTGCAATTGTTGCAATGGATTTTGTCTACCATATTGATCATACCTATTGTGGGTATGGGATCCTTTGTGGGTAAGCAGTATGCCCTGGAGAGGTAGTAGACAAGGAGAATCCCACTGGGGCCTACAGAGATTTTGTCTATAGTTTTTACCAGTGCCTGTTCACCTACTTGATATTTAAGAGATAGAGTCATAGGATCATGGAGATGTACAGCATGGAACCAGACTCTTCGGTCCAAACTGTCCATGCCGACCAGATATCCCAACCCAATATAGTCCCACCTGCCAGCACTCAGCCCATATCCCTCCAAATCTTTCCTATTCATATACCCATCTAAATGTCTTTTAAATGTTGCAATTGTACCAGCCTCCACCACTTCCTCTGGCAGCTCATTCCATATGCATACCATTCTCTGTGTGAAAAAGTTGCCCCTTTGTTCTCTTTTATATCTTTCCCCTCCCTAAACCTATGCCCTCTAGTTCTAGACTCCCCAACCCCAGGGAAAATACTTTGTCTATTTATCCTATCTATACACCCTCATAATTTTGTAAACGTCTATAAGGTCACCCCTCAGCCTCACATGCTCCAAGTCAAACAGCCTCAGCCTGTTCAGCCTCTCCCTGTCGCTCAAATCCTCCAACCCTGGCAACATCCTTGTAAATCTTTTCTGAACCCTTTCAAGTGTCACAACATCTTTCTGATAGGAAGGAGACCAGAATTGCATGCAATATTCCAACAGTGATCTAACCAATGTTCTGTACAGCCATAACATGACCTCCCAACTCTTGCTCTGTCTTGTTTCTCTTGCAGAAGGGTGTTGTCACAGTGCTGCCAAAATGTCTTCTTCAGTAGACAGTTGGGAAACAGATGGGTGGGGTCAGGCTCACACAGAGATCCAGAGGGTTTCGGTTGTGCTTTCAGTTATTGGGCAGTTTTTGCTGGCTGCTGGATCTGAAAGCTTGAGTTCTGTGCTGCTAGAGTGAACTCTTAGACAGACAGGCTTCCTCTTAAAAATAACCAGAGGCACATTGTTATTTCAGTGTTTCTTTTGGAATGGAGAGAGACAGCCCGTGAGATTAATAACTGTGTTGCTGAACTGCCTTTACCAATGCTATGTTTATGGGATGCTGTCTATATTGGAACAACCGAGGATTATTGGTTAAAATGCATTATCATGTTAAGTATTTCACTTGAGAAATGTTCTGCCAATTTTTTTGCATTTTATCTGTGTTTTCGGATTTAAGTGTGTTTTGATTAACATTTAGCGGTGGACAAACCACCTGCATTTTTAAAATGATATTAAATTTACTGTCTAGGCATTTGCCATAATATACATGGGGGTGGGGGTGGTGTTTGGCCCAGCCTATAACAAAGAAGTATGGTGACACAGTGGTTAGCACTGCTGTCTCACAGCGCCAGGGACCCGGGTTCGATTCCAGCCTCGGGTGACTGTCTGTGTGCACATTCTCCCTGTATCTGCGTGGGGTTGCTCTGGTGTTCTCCCACAGTCCAAAGATGTGCAGGTTAGGTGAATTGGTCATGCTAAATTGCCCATAGAGTTTGGTACATTGGTCAGGGGTAAATAGGGTGAATGGGTCTGGGTGGGTTATTCTTCGAAGGGTTGGTGTGGACTAGTTTGACTGAAGGGCATGTTTCCACACTGTACAGAATCTAATCTAATCTAAACACTTACATACATGTCCATTATATACCTTTGAACATGGTATAGAGGACCATAGAGATCCTCGTTCTGTTTCTCCACTCATTATGTGTTTTGGGAGGCTCATTGCTCATCCTGTGTTCTGACGTTGCTAAGCCAGTTGCCATTAGCTTGTAACCTCATGAGGATTGTGGTTCCGCTATTGCTAAAAAATTGGATATCTGATTTTGGAAGTCGTTAAAGAGTCCCAGCACCTTCATCAACTGTCTCTCTCTCCTCACTTCTTCCCCCACCCTGCACCTTTTACCATAGTTGGGCTTGTTGGAATAATTCCCATTTGCCTGATTAACTGCAGCTCCAATAACACTCTCAATACACATTACATCATTGAGCACAAAGCAGCCTGTTGAATGGCACCACATCCACAATAATATTCATTTCCTCAATCAGAACACAATAACAGAAATATGCACTATCTACAAGATGCACAGCAGAAATTCACCAAGGTGGCTTTGATAAAAAAAACTTCTAATCCCATGACCCACCTCGAAGGACAAGGGCAGCAAGTACATAGGAACACCACCACCTGCAAGTTCCCTCAAGCCACTCATCATCCTACGTTGGAAATATATCTCTATGCCTTGTTGTCATTGGATCAAAATTCTGGAACTCTCTCCCATTGTGTGTCTACCTGCACTAAATGGACTGCAGTGGCTTAGTACATAACACTTTCTCAAGGGCAACTTGGGATGTGCAATAAATAGTGGCCCAGCCAGTGATAATGACATCCTGTCAATGAGTTAAAAAAAAATGTATCTTCAAAATGTGAATGATATGATCTCTGCCAATCAGCTTTAATTGTAGGCAGCTCTAGTTCATAATACCTCTCTACCTCTTTATCTGGTACTGGAGAGGTATCAAAAACAACCTCGTTGGAGGAAAACCCTGACCCAGAAGCAGCCATCACAGAATCTGGAAGTTGACCTGGAGAGGTGGAGAAATCTCATCAGATGATGGAATCATGAGAGTTCCAAAATGCATTTCCTGTGCTGGATTTTTAATGAGTGCCTTCTCTATTTTAGAAACTTGCAACCTAGTTTCTTGGTGTTTGGATGGCAAAGAAGGTACAATCAATCACTTCCTGAATCTACAAAAATCCATCAATGGCTGCAAATCCCAATACCCTCTGTACCTAACCAACTCATCCTACCACAACTACCTCACCTTCCCTAACTGGTTGTCTGTATCCTGCTTGATGGTGTAATGAGCTACCATCTGTGAGATGCATTTGAGATCTACATTTGATGCCTGGAATTGATCTTGTTGCATAAAACCTCAGGGAAACAATGACCTTGAAGACTGGAGTTAGGGGGACTGCTACGGAAATCTGTGAGACACTAAGTCCTTCTGCATCACAATGCTGGAAAAATGCTGGAAATCACAAATGTCCACAAGCATCTTCCTGGACTGTTGCAGTCTGTAACTGCACTGCAATGGTCGTTTCCAAGTAGCTGACTCAGTGGTGTTACAATTGCCATCAAATGCCACCAAACTCCCCCTGTAGTTTGCCTCTGTCCTCTTCTTGACCTGGAGAATTCTTCTCTGAAGCTCATCTTCCCCTTTGCCTGATAACAGGGTAGCCTGCTGTTATCTGAACTCCCTCGCGTGCAGTTCTTTGTTCATCAGGGCTTCCTTCACCAATATCTTTTGCACAACTTGTAAGATCGTATCTTGAATTTCAGTTTAGTTTTGATTGTGGACTGAATTGGGAAAAGGGCTGCTTTACAGCAATGAACTGAGGAAGGGATTGCTGCATTTGTAAAAATAAGTTGCTGAAACGCATTGTAAGCAGCGTTGTTCAAGCAGTGGCGGGGGGGTGGGGGGGGAGCTGGGGGTGGGGGGAGGGGGTTTGGTGGAGTGATGTCTGTAGACTGGCTAGCTCCAGGGTGTATTTACAATGTGAGATTTGGCTACATTTCAGCTTCTGAAATGATTTTCTTCATGATCCCCTCTGGGTAGTCCATCTGTAATGATTTTACAGTTGAAGTCTCTGGCCAGAATGATTGGCCTGGACATTGCCAGCAGCAGTGGGAGCTATGACAAGGTGGCCAGCTACTCACATGTACATATTAATTAATCTCAGGGGAATGTTCCTGTAGATAATGTCTGCTATGAGAAGGCTCCCGCCTACCACCTCCTTAATCTCTGAGATAGTGAAGTTGTCTCCTTGCAGCAGAATACCCAGGCCGGAGGAACGGCTATCATTTCCCCCTGACCAGATTGAAGGCCTGTGCATCCGTAAGCGTGACCATTTCCTGTAGTTGCTGAGGTGCGATATCCCACACTCTTGCAGAAACAGGAGGAAGGCATTAACATTGGCCAGGTAAGCCAATGTGGAAACACATCGCACAGTAGGTTTAATGCGACACACGTTAATATTAGCAATTTTGAAACCTATTTTGAGAGTTCACAGAATTACACGCATATCCAACGTCCATTCACCCAAGGTCACTGAGGGCAGTCTCCATACCCCGGTGTGAGTGAACTGTTGGACAGTATACACAGTGAGGGGGGGTGGGGAGGTGGGTGAGGGAGGGGCCTCTCTTTCTCCCCCGGGGATGCAGTGCCTCATTTTTTGTTGTTGTCCATCCTCTGCACGTCGTTGTCATCAGAGCTGCTGCTGGTGTGTGCATCATTCAGTTGGATCTTTCCACTTTGCTATGGGCAGCCGATGTGATTTCCTTTTGTAATTGTTCCTCGCCAGTTCCTCCACCCCACTTCTTTTTTTTCCTCCTCCAACACTGAATCGATCTGTTCAAGTGGAGGTTGGGTCAGTTGCTGTGCCTCCACGCTGGCTACCTTTCCCTCCTCTTCGGCCTGTCCCTCCTTCTGGTGCTCCTTTTTCCAGTTTTCTGGCTGGAAGGTGGCACCTTACTAACCTTTTGGGGTCCATGGCTCATGTTGCCACTTCTGGCTATTTAAGCATATGTGGTGCCCAGCACCCATCTTGGGGCAGGCCTTGTACAGGTGGCCTCCTTCCCCACTTAGGTTGCAGCTCTTGGACTCCTTGTGGTCCTTAGTCAGCTGGCTCTCCTGTTTTTAGTTTCAGCAGGGGGTCACTTTGCATTCCATTGCCATGTGCCCTGACCTCCCATAGTTTTGGCACACTCTAAACTGCCCTGTAGTTAACCAGGGTTAACCAGGTAACCCCAGCTCCCTCCGAAGGTGAAGCTGCAGGCAGGTGGAGGATGATCCCACTGACATCCACCTTTAGAGTCACCTTGACCTGCCACTTGCTGGTCCAGCGACCAAAGGAGTCCACTACATTGGTAGTTCAAGTAGAGTTAGGTTCCTAATGAGGTCCATGTGGTTACTGCCCCTCATTCCTATGTACCTTGACTTTCCTTTTGTTATTCCATTTATGATGAACATTGAGGCATTCCGTCTCCATTGAGGCAAGCAAGAATCAAAACATGAGTCAAGGATATGCACAGTCCCTGTGGAATGGAGATACAAATCAGGCAGACAATGTGAATAGAAAAACAATGAGAAACTAGAAGCTATATTTTTCAAAAAATACAAAGCAAAGGCCACCATCAGGGAATAATTCCCCTTTGTGTTGGCATGCCTCAAATTATAGGCATACATGTGTAAATAAGTTATTTATAACTTTACAAAATTGTGCACAGAAGTGTTGTCACTGTGGGGGATGAATTTCAGTCAAATCTGTCTTACCAGTAACCTTCTGCTTCCAAAAATATCCATGCAAATTTACACATGTTAAACTGCCTTATCACCAACATTTAGAATCATAGGATCATAGAGTAGCATTGCACAGAAATAGACCCTTTAGTCCACCTCATCCAAGCTGACCAGATATCGTAACCTAATCTAGAATCAAGATTATAATGGCACTTGGAAAAGCACAGCCAGTTAGACAGCAGCCGAGGAGCAGGAAAATCGATGTTTCGTGCAAAAGCCTTTCATCAGGAATGAGTTTGGGAGCCTCGGGGGTGGAGAGATAAATTGGATGGGTGTGGGGCTGGGGAAAAGGTACTTGAGTCTGCGATAGATGGATGGAGGTGGGGGTTAAGGTAATAGGTCAGAGAGGAGGGTGAAGCAGATAGGTGGGAAGGAAGATTCACAGTTGGGACAGGTCATGATGCTGAGCTGTAAGGGTGGAACTGAGCTAAGGTGGGGGGGAGGGGAAATGAGGAAACTGGTGAAGTGTACATTGATGTCATGGAGTTGAAGGGTCCCGAGGTGGAAGAAGAGATGTTGTTCCTCCAGACGTTGGGTGGGGAGGGAGCAGCGATGGAGGAGACCCAGGACCTGCATGTCCTTGGCAGAGTGGGAGGGGAAATTGCAGTCTTTAAAGAAGGAGGCCATTTGGTGTGTTCTGTTGTGGAACTGGTCCTCCTGGGAGCAGATGCGGCAGAGGTGGAGGAATTGGGAATATGGGATAGCATTTTTGCAGGAGGTCGGGTGAGAGCAGGTGTATTCCAGGTGGGGGTTGGAGGGTTTATAAAAATATGTCAGTGTTGAGTCGGTCATTGTTGATGGAGATGGAAAGGTCCAGGAAGGGGAGGAAGGTGTCTGAGATGGTCCAGGTGAATTTAAGGTCAGGGTGGAATGTGTTGGTGAAGTTCAACCTCCTCATTGGAGTACAATGTGGCAGAGGAAAAGGTAGGGAGTGGTGCTATTGTAACTCCGGAAGATAAACTGTTCCATGTAGCCGACAAAGAGACAGGCATAGCTAGGTCCCATGCGAGTGCCCTTGGTTACCCCTTTCATCTGGAGGAAGTGGGAGGATTCGAAGGAGAAATTGTTGAGGGTGAGGACCAGTTCAGCCAAACAAATAAGACTGTCAGTGGAAGGGTACTGGTGGGGATGTCGGGAGAGGAAGAAACAGAGGGCTTGGAAGCCCTGGTCATGGTGGCTGGAGGTGTAGAGGGACTGGATGTCCATGGTGAAGATGAGGTGTTGGGGGCCAAGGAAACTGAAGTCTTGGAGGAGGTGGAGAGTGTGGGTGGTGTCTCGAACGTATGTGGGGAGTTCTTGGACTAGGGGGAATAGGACAGTATCGAGGTAGGTGGAGATGAGTTCAGTGGGCAGGAGCAGGCTGAGACGATAGGTTGGCTGGGGTAGTTATGCTTGTGGATCTTGGGTAGGAGGTAAAATTGAGTGCTGCAGGGTTCCCAAACTATGAGGTTGGAAGCTGTGGGCAGGAGATCCCCTGAGGTGATGAAGTTTTAGATGGTCTGGGAGATGGTTTGTTGATGGGGGTGACGCATGGTCGAGGGGGTGGTAGGAGGAGGTGTCTTCAAGTTAGCACCTGGCTTCAGCGATCAGTGCGCCAAACTACCATTGCACCCCTTTATCCGCTGGTTTGATGGACAAACCTATCTAATCCCATTTGCCAGCACTTGGCCCAAATCCCGCTAAACCCTTCCTATTCATATACCCATCCAGATGCCTTTTAAATGCTGTAATTGTACGAGCCTCCACCACTTCATCTGGCAGCTCATTCCATACATGCACCACCCTCTGTGTGAAAACGTTGCCCCTCGGGTCTCTTTTATATCTTTCCCCTCTCACCCTAAACCGATGACCTCTAGTTCTGGGCTCGCCCACCTTAGGGAAAATACCTTGCCTGTTTATCAAATCCATGCACCTCATAATTTTATAAATCTCCATAAGGTCACCCCTCAGCCTCCAATACTTCAGGGAAAATAGCCCCAGCCTGTTCAACTTCTCCCTTTAGCTCAAATACTCCAACCCTGGCAACATTCTTGTAAATCTTTTCTGAGCCCTTTCAAGTTTCACAACATCCTTCCAATAGGAAGGAGACCAGAATTGCACGCAATATTCCAAAAGCGTCTTAACCAATGTCATGTACAGCTGCAACATGACCTCCTAGACTCAATGCTTTGACCAATAAAGGAAAGCATACGAAACGCTTTCTTCACTATCCTATCTACCTGCGACTCCACTTTCAAGGAGCTATGAACCTGCACTCCAAGGTCTCTTTGTTCAGCAGCACTCCCTAGGACCTTACCATTAAGTGTACAAGTCCTGCTAAGACTTGTTTTTCCAAATTCAGCACCTCACATTTATCTAAATTAAATTCCATCTGCTACTCCTCAGCCCATTGGCCCATCTGATCAAGATCCTGTTGTAATCTGAGGTAACCTTCTTCAATGTCCACTACACCTCCAATTTTGGTGTCATCTGCAAACTTACTAACTGTACATCTTATGCTCGCGTTCAAATCATTTATATAAATGATGAAAAGCAGTGGACCCAGCACCGATCCTTGTGGCGGATCACTGGTCACAGGCCTCCAGTCTGAAAAACAACCCTCCACCACCACCCTCTGTCTTCTAACTTTGAGTCAGTTCCATATCCAAATGCCTAGTTCTCCCTGTATTCCATGAGATCTAACCTTGCTAACCAATCTCCCATGAGGAACTTTGCCGAACACCTTACTGAAGTCCATGTATATCATGTCCACCATTCTGCTCTCATCAATTCTCTTTGTTACTTCTTCAAAAAACTCAATCAACTTTGTGAGACATGATTTCCCATGCTCAAAGCCTTCTGACTATCTCTAATTAGTCCTTGCCTTTCCAAATATATGTAAATCCTGTCTCTCAGGATTCTCTCCAATAACTTGCCCACCACCAATGTAAAGCTCATTAGTCTATAGTTCCCTGGCTTGTCCTTACCACCTTTCTTAATAGTGGCACCACATTAGCCAACCTCCAGTGTTCTAGCATCTCACCTGTGACTATCGATAATACAAGTATCTCAGTAAGATGCCCAGCAATCACTTCCTTGGCTTCCCACAGAGTTCTAGGGTACACCTGAGCAGGTCCTGGGGATTTATCCACTTTTATGCATTTCAAGACATCTGGCATTTCCTCCTCTGTAATATGGATATTTTTCAAGATGTCACCATCTATTTCCCTACATTCTATATCTTCCATGTCCTTCTCCACAGTAAACACTGATACAAAATACTCATTTAGTATCTCCCCGATCTCCTGCAGCTCCACACAAAGGCTGCCTTGCTGCTCTTTTAGGGGCCCTATTCTCTCCCTAGTTCCCCTTTTATCCTTAATGTATTTGTAAAAACTCTTTGGATTCTCCTTAACTCTGTTTGCCAAAGCTATCTCATGTCCCCTTTTTACCCTCCTGATTTCCCTCTTAAGTACTCCTACTGCCTTTATACTCTTCTAAGGATTCACTCGATCTATCTTATCTATAGCTGAAAATGTGTCGCTGGAAAAGCGCAGCAGGTCAGGCAGCATCCAAGGAACAGGAGATTCGACGTTTCAGGCATAAGCCCTTCTTCAGGAATCTCCTATCTTATCTATACCTTATATATGCTTCCTTCTTTTTCTTAACCAAACCCTCAATTTCTCGAGTCATCCAGCATTCCCTTAACCTACCAGCCTTTCCTTTCACCCTAACAGGAATATACTTTCTCTGGATTCTCATTATCTCATTTCTGAAGTCTTCTCATTTTCCAGCCAACCATTTACCTGTGAACATTTGCCCCCAATCAGTTTTTAAAAGTTCTTGCCTAATAACATCAAAATTAGCCTTCCTCCAAGTTAGAACTTCAACTTTTAGATCTGATCTATCCTTTTCCATCACTATTTAAAATCTAATAGAATTATGGTCGCTGGCCCCAAAGTGCTCCCCCACTGACACCTCAGTCACCTGTCCTGCCTTATTTCCCAAGAGTCGGTCAGGTTTTGCACCTTCTCTACTTGGTACATCCACATACTGAATCAGAAAATTGTCTTGAACACACTTAACAAATTCCTCTCCATCTAAATCCTTAACACTATGGCAGTCCCAGTCTATGTTTACAAATTTAAAATCCTCTAACCCTAATATTCTTACAGGTAACTGAGATCCCCTTATAAATTTGTTTCTCAATTTTCCGCTGACTATTAAGGTGTCTATAATACAATCCCAAAAAGGGGATCACCCTTTCTTATTTCTCAGTTCACCCAAATAACTTTCCTGGATGTATTCCCAGGAATATCCTCCCTTGGTACAGCTGTAATGCTATCCCATTTCAAAAAAAAAGCCACTCTCCTCCTCTCTTGCCCTCCTCCCTCTTTCTATTCTTCCTATCTAGTACATATTCCTATTACATTTAAGATACTAGTTTCACTCAAAATAGTTTGATCATTTCAACCTTGTTCTTATTTCCTCGGTCTACTTGAAACTGGTTTTATAACGCAACGTGTAGATGCTGAATGTACTCAGCTAACTGGGCAAAGGTGAACTCTTAATTTTATACTATGCAGCTCCAAACTGAACTCACAAGCTCAAACTAAACAAAAACCTAAAGAACTGCAGATGCTGAAAATGAGAAACAAAGACAGACATTGCTGGGAGAAGTCAGCAGGTCTGGCAGCATCTGTGTATTCCCAATTCCTCCGTCTCTGCTGTATCTGCTCCCAGAGGACCAGTTCCACCACAGAACACACCAGATGGCCTCCTTCTTTAAAGACCACAATTTCCCCTCCTGCATGGTTGATGATGCCCTCCAACACAACTCATCCACATCCCACACCTCCGCCCTCGAGCCTCACCCCTCCAACCGCAACAAGGACTGAACGTCCCTGGTCCTCACCTTCCACGCCAATAACCTCTGCAAAAAATTGCATCACTCGCCAACATTTCTGCCATCTTTAAATAGACCCCACCACCAGGAATATATTTTCCTCCTCACCCCTATCCGCTTTCTGCAAAGACCATTCCCTCCGGGATTACCTGGTCAGTTCCATGCCCCCCAACAACCCACCCTCCCCTCCTGGCACCTTCTCCTGCCACCACAGGAATTGTAAAACCTGCACCCACACCTCCCCCCTCACTTCTGTCCAAGGGCCCAAATGAGGCTTCCACATCCATCAAAGTTTTACCTGCACATCCACCAATGTCATTTATTGTATCCGTTGCTCCCGATGTGGTCTCCTCTACATTGGGCAGGCCAGATTTCTTCTCGCAGAGTGCTTCAGAGAACGTCTCTTGGACACCTGCACCAATCAACCCCACTGCCCTACGGGCTGAACATTTCAACTCCCCCTCCCACATGCAGGTCTTGGGTCTCCTCCGTCACCACTCCCTCACCACCTGACACCTGGAAGAAGAACGCCTCATCTTCTGCCTCGGGACCCTCCAATCCCATGGCATCAATATGGACTTCACCAGTTTCCTCATTTCCCCTCCTCCCACATTACCCCAGTTCCAAACTTCCAGCTCGGCAATGCCCTCATGACCTGTCCCACCTGTCCATCTCCCTTCCCACCTCTCCGCTCCACCCTCCTCTCTGACCTATCACCTTCACTCCCACCTGCATCCACCTATTGCACTTTTAGCTACCTTCCCCCCACCCCCATATCCTTCCCATTTATATCTCCATCCCTGAGGCTCCCAACCTCTTTCCTGATGAAGGGCTTTTGCCCAAAACTTCAATTTTCCTGTTCCTCAGATGCTGCCTGACCTGCTGTGCTTTGCCAGCATCACTGGGTTGGCACAGTGGTTAGCACTGCTACCTCACAGTACCAGGGTCCCAGGTTCAATTCCAGCCTCAGGTGACTGTGTGGGTTTCCTCTGGGTGCTCTGGTTTCCTACCACAGTCCAAAGATGTGCAGGTCAGGCGAATTGGCCATGCTAAATTGCCCATAGTGTTAGTTGGAGGGTAATGGATCTGGGTGGGTTACACTTCTGAGGGTCAGTGTGGACTGGTTGGCCCGAAGGGCCTGTTTCCACACTATAGAGAATCTAATCTCCAGCATCTGCAGTACCCACTTCCGCCCTCTGTGGAGAGAAAGGAGAGTTAATGTTTGAGGGTCCAGTGACCCTTCAGAACACAAGGTCAAACTAGCGGGAGGTTGCTCAACACAAACGGTACGCTTTGTTTGTGTCCAAAATTCCTTCATCCCACTCACTCTCCAACTGGGGCAAACGTTTCAGAAATAGCTTCCTTTGATATGCGCCAGTCGCGTCCCCGCCCCACGCGAGAATATTTTATTGAATCTGCACCACATGGACCAATAACTTTTAATAAAGTCGAATAAAATTCTGATACAGGGATTGTTGGTCAAAGGTCTTTGGTATTGTGCGTTTGGGAAGGTGAGACCAAAGTCGTGCTGCAGATAGTGCCCGGAATAGAGTGGCGACAGCGTTGGATCAGCTGGTTAGGGCCACCTTGGTGCCGTGAGCCTGGGATAGGGACAAAACACGGCGTCCATATAAAATTAAACCTCCGGCTGCTGCTGCTGTAAGCGGGCGTGTATTTCAGGAAGATCGGGACTTTCCGCGGGTCCACTTCATCTTCAACCCGACTCGCGTGAGAGGGGTCGGCGTAATAAGAAGCTTCGATCGTGATGACTCTCTCGTCGATGATGGTGGCCATCATTGTGGTCAAATCCAGATTGGGGGCAAGGGAGAGGTCGTTGGAAAATCCGCAATAATTGTACCTGCTCAGGCCGGAGTCCTCCCTCACCTTCTGGAACTGCTCCCCCGACACGTTGAGTTTCCGACCCGCGATCGACACTCTCACCTTCTGCGGGTCGGTACCGGCCAGGTTTAAAGAGAGTGAAAACTTCGCCTTCCCCGCGCTGGCTCCGAGGTCGGTCATATCTGACCCAGTGTGATGTGCGAGAGCTTTGAGGCTGCATTATCGTCCAAAATTCAAGGGTTCATAGCCGGGGCCATCAAACCGCTGTGCTTCTTACGCCACGGATGTGTAATCATGAGATCACACACGCTGCTGTACTTCTGTAATGAAGGTTGCCATATGAATTGAGAGTTTCCCTTACAGAAGTGACTGAGAATGGTGAACCCTTGCAGAGTACATTACCGTGTGGGTGTGCTCGCTTCATTTCTGAGGTCGTGAGTCCATCGACATGGTACCTTCAGTGTCAAGGTCGACAATTCTCAAACTTACTCATAATATTCGATTCCAACCCTTTTTTGTTTGAATGGGCTCAGGATGGAGGGGGGTGGGTCATGTACGGAGGCCAGTGAGCAAGTTTCCGAAAGGACCAGGGGATGCAGCAGGAAAGGAAGGGTGGGATGTCCTGTCCAGCTCCCTCACTCATCACTCCAACTACTACCCTCAGGCGTCCACCTATCTCTCCAATTGTTCACCTACCCGGCTAGCTATCCTCCAGTAACTCACACACAGTTTCCGTGCTGTGTGATTCCATGACTATGTGACCGACCCACCCAACATAACACTCACTCACCCACCAAGTGCTCAGTCATCCACTCACGCAGCCATTCACCCCCAGTGCTCACACATCCCAATGCTCACTTATTCACGGCACCAGTCTCCTCCCCCAGAGCTCTCACACACAACTCTTTCACTTAACATTCCTCTCCACCACCCCACCCTCACCAACCGCTATCACTCACCTCTGCAGTGCTCACTCACTCGCACATCCCCGAGGGATGATGTTCGCTCAGCCATCCAGATCAAGTTCACTTTCCACCCAGTGCTCACTCACTCACTACCCACCCAGTGCACACTCACTACTCACCCAGACCTCACTTACTCACTACCTACACAGTGCTCACTCACTCACTGCCCACCCAGTGCTCACTAACTCACCACCCACCCAGTGCTCACTCACTCACTGCCCACTCAGAACTCACTTACTACCCACCAGACCTCACTCACTCACTATCCACCAAGATCTCACTCACTCACTATCCACCCAATCGCACACAATCACTACCCACCTAGAACTCACTCAACACTCACCCAGACCTCACTTACTCACTATCTACCTAGTGCTTACTCACTCACTACTCACCCAGTGCTCACTCACTCACTACTCACCCAGTGTTCACTCACTCACTACCCACCCAGTGCTCACTCACTCACTACACACCCAGTGTTTACTCAATCACTACCCACCCTTACCACACTTTCTCACTACCCACCCAGATCCCACTCACAATCCACCCAGTGCTCACATGCTCACTACCCTCCCAGTGTTCACTCACTACCTACCCAGACCTCACTTACTCACTACCCACTCAGTGCTCACTCACTCACTGCCCACGCAGTGCTCACTCACTACCTACCCAGTGCACACTCACTACTCACTCAGTGCTCACTCACTCATTACCCATCCAGTGCTTACTCACTACCCACCCAGACCTCAATTACTCACTACCCACCCAGTGCTCACTCACTCACTACCCACGCAGTGCTCACTCAATCACTACCTACCCAGTGCTCACTCAATTACTACCAATCCAGTGCTCACTCACTCACTACCTACCCCATGCTCACTCACTACCCAACAGACCTCACTCACTCACTCACTATCTACCCAGATCCCACTCACTCACTACCTACCCAGATCTCACTCACTCACTATCCACCCAGTGCTCATTCACACCCATCAGACCTCACTGAATCACTGCCCACCCAGAACTGACTCACAACCTACCCAGTGCTTACTCACTCATTATCCACCCAGTGCTTACTCACTCACTACCCAACCAGAACTCACGAACTACCCACCAGATCTCACTCACTCACTACTCACCAAGACCTCACTAACTACTGACCAGACCTCACTCACTCACTGCCCACCTAGTGCTCACTCACTCATTATCCACTCAGTGCTAACTTACTCACTACCCACCCAGTGCTCACTCACTCATTATCCACCCAGTGCTTACTCACTCACTACCCAACCAGAACTCACTAACTACTCACCAGACGTCACTCACTCAATGCCCACCCAGTGCTCACTTACTCACTACCCACTCAGTGCTCACTCCCTCACTGCCCAACCAGTGCTCACTCACTACCTATCCAGATCTTACTCAGTCACTATGCGCCCAGATCTCACTCAGTACCCACCCAGTAGTTACTCACTCACGACCCACCCTGTACTCAGTCACTTACTGCCCACCCAAATTGCACTCATGCACTACCCACCCAGTGCTCACTGACTCACTATCCACCCAGTGTTCATTTACTCACTACCCACCCAGTGCTTACTCACTCACTACCCACCCAGTGCTCTCTCACTCACTACCCACCCAGTGCTCACTCACACCCATCAGACCTCACTCAATCACTGCCCATCCAGTGCGCACTCACTCACTACCCACCCTTGAACTGACTCACTACCTACCAAGTGCTCACTCACTCACTACCCACCCAGTGCTTACTCACTCACTACCAACCCAGAACTCACTAACTCCCCACCAGACCTCACTCACTCACTACCCACCAAGACCTCACTCACTACCCACCCAGT
Source organism: Hemiscyllium ocellatum (assembly GCF_020745735.1). Taxonomy (NCBI): domain Eukaryota; kingdom Metazoa; phylum Chordata; class Chondrichthyes; order Orectolobiformes; family Hemiscylliidae; genus Hemiscyllium; species Hemiscyllium ocellatum. Next base: position 13,735,176 of record NC_083415.1, on the reverse strand, counting down.
GCTCACTCACACTCTATCCACCCAGTGCTCACTCACTCACTCACTACCCAGTGCTCACTCCCTCATATCCACCAGTGCTCACTCACTCACTACCCACCCAGTGCTCACTTACTCACTACCCACCCACTGTTCACTCACTCACTACCGACCCAGAAATCACTTACTCACTACCTACCCAGTGCACACTTACTCACTACCCACTCAGTGCTCACTCACTCACTACCAACCCATTGTTCACTCACTCACTACCCATTCAGTGCTCACTCACTCACTACCCACGCAGACCTCACTTACTCACTACCTACACAGTGCTCACTCACTACCCACCCAGTGCTCACTCACTCATTATCTACCCCGTGCTCACTCACTACCCAACAGACCTCACTTACTCTCTTCCTACCCAGATCCCACTCACTCACACCCACCCAGATCTCACTCACTCACTATCCACCCAGTGCTCACTCACACCCATCAGACCGCATTCAATCACTGCCCACCCAGTGCTCACACACTACCAACCCAGTGCTCACTCACTCACTACCCACCCAGATCTCACTTACTCACTACCTATGCAGTGCTCACTTACTCACTACCCACTCACTGTTCACTCACTCACTACCCACTCACTGTTCACTCACTCACTACCCACCCTGTGCTCACTCAATCACTACCTACCCAGTGGTCATTCACTACCCACCCGTTGCTCACTCACTCACTACCCACCCAGTGTTCACTCACTCACTACCCATCCAGTGCTCACTCAATCACTACCCACCCACTGTTCACTCACTCACTACCGACCCAGACCTCACTTACTCACTACCTACGCAGTGCTCACTTACTCATTACCCACCCAGTGCTCACTCACTCACTACCCACGCAGACCTCACTCACTCACTACCCCCGCAGACCCAGTGCTCACTCACTACCTACCCAGTGCTCACTCATTCACTACCTACCCCGTGCTCACTCACTACCGACCCAGATCCCACTCACTCACTATCCACCCAGTGCTCACTCACTCACTGTCCACCCAGTGCTCGCTCACACCCATCAGACGTCACAATCACTGCCCAACCAGTGCTCACTCACTACCTACCCAGTGCTCACTCACTCACTACCCACCCAGTACTGATTCACTACCTAGCCAGTGCTCACTCACTATCCACCCAGTGCTCACTCCCTCACTACCCACCAGTGCGCACTCACTCACTACCCACCCACTGTTCACTCACTCACTACCGACCCAGACCTCACTTACTCACTACCTACCCAGTGCTCACTGACTCACTACCCACCCAGTGCTCACTTTCTCACTACCTACCCAGTGTTCACTCACTCACTACCCACCTAGTGTTCACTCACTCACTACCCATTCAGTGCTCACTCACTCACTACCCATGCAGACCTCACTTACTCACTACCTACCCAGTGCTCACCCAGTACCCACCCAGTGCTCACTCACTCATTACCTACCCAGTGCTCACTCACTACCAAACAGACCTCACTTACGCACTACCTACCCAGATCCCACTCACTCACACCCACCCAGATCTCACTCACTCACTACCCACCCAGTGCTCACTCACTGACTGCCTACCCAGTGCTCACTCACTCACTGCCCAACCAGTGCTCACTCACACCCATCAGACCGCACTCAATCACTGCCCACCCAGTGCTCACACACTATCTACCCAGTGCTCACTCACTCACTACCCACCCAGTGCTCACTCATTCACTAACCACCCACTGTTCACTCACTCACTACCGACCTAGACCTCACTTACTCACTACCCACCCAGTGTTCACTCATTCACTACCCACCCACTGTTCACTCACTCACTACCGACCTAGACCTCACTTACTCACTACCCACCCAGTGTTCACTCATTCACTACCCACCCAGTGCTCACTCACTCACTACCTACCCAGTGCTCACTCACTCACTACCCATCCAGTGCTCACTCATTCACTACCCACGCAAACCTCACTTACTACCTACCCAGTGCTCACTTACTCACCAACCACCCAGTGCTCACTCTCTCACTACCCACCATATGCTCACTCACTCACTACCTACCCAGTGCTCATTCACTACCCACCCAGTGTTCACTTACTGACTATTCATCCTGTGCTCACTCACTCACTACCCACGCAGACCTCACTTACTAACAACCTACTCAGTGCTCATTCACTACCCACCCAGTGTTCACTCACTCACTACCCATCCAGTGTTCACTCACTCACTACCCATCCAGTACTCACTCACACACTACCCATGCAGACCTCACTCACTCACTACCCCCGCAGACCCAGTGCTCACTCACTACCTACCCCATGCTCACTCGCTACTCAACAGATCTCACTCACTCACTACCTACCCAGATCCCACTCACTCACTATCTACCCAGATCTCACTCACTATCCATCCAGTGCTCACTCACTCACTGCCTACCCAGTGCTCACTCATGCCCATTAGTCCTCACTCAATCACTGCCCACCCAGTGCTCACTCACTCACTGCCCACCCAGTGCTGACTTACTACCTACCCAGTGCTCACTCACTACCTACCCAGTGCTCACTCACTCACTACCCACCCAGAACTCACTAACTACCCACCAGACCTCAATCACTCACTACCCACCAAGATCTCACTCACTATCCACCGCAGACCTCACTCACTCACTACCTACACAGACCTCACTCACTCACTACCTACACAGTGCTCACTCACTCACTACCTACCCCATGCTCACTCACTACCCAACAGACCTCACTCACTCACTATCTACCCAGATCCCACTCACTCACTATCTACCCAGATCTCACTCACTCAGTATCCACCCAGTGCTCACTCACTCATTGCCTACCCAGTGCCCACTCACACCCATCAGACCTCACTCAATCACTGCCCACCCAGTGCTCACTCACTATCGACCCAGTGCTCACTCACTCCCAATCCACCCAGTGCTCACTCACTACCCACCCAGTGGTCACTCACTCACAACCCATCCAGTGCTCACTCACTCACTACCCACGCAGACCTCACTTACTCACTACCTACCCAGTGCTCACACACTCACTACCCACCACTGACTCACTACTCACCCACTGTTCACTCAATCACTAGCAACCCAGACCTCACATACTCACTACCTACCCAGTGCTCACTTACTCACTACACACCCAGTGCTCACTCACTCACTACCCATCCAGTGCTCACTCACTCACTACCTACCCAGTGCTCATTCACTACCCACACAGTGCTCACTCATTCACTCCCCACCCAGTGCTCACTTACTCACTACCCACCCAGAACTCACTAACTACCCACCAAACCTCAATCACTCACTACCCACCAAGATCTCACTCACTACCCACCCAGTGCTCACTCACCCACTATCCACCCAGTGCTCACTCACTCACTACCTACCCAGTGCTCACCCAGTACCCACCCAGTGCTCACTCACTCATTACCTACCTAGTGCTCACTCACTACCAAACAGACCTCACTTACTCACTACTTACCGAGACCCACTCACTCACACCCACCCAGATCTCACTTACTCACTATCCACGCAGTGCTCACTCATTCACTGCCCACCCAGTGCTCACTCACTACCCACCCAGTGTTCACTCATTCACTACCCACTCAGTGCTCACTCACTCACTGCCCACCCAGTGCTGACTCACTACCTACCCAGTGCTCACTCACTACCTACCCAGTGCTCACTCACTCACTACCCACCCAGCGCTTACTCACTCACTACCCACCCAGAACTCACTAACTACCCACCAGACCTCAATCACTCACTACCCACCAAGATCTCACTCACTAACCACCGCAGACCTCACTCACTCCCTACCTACACAGACCTCACTCACTCACTACCTACACAGTGCTCACTCACTCACTACCTACCCCATGCTCACTCACTACCCAACAGACCTCACTCACTCACTATCTACCCAGATCCCACTCACTCACTATCTACCCAGATCTCACTCACTCAGTATCCACCCAGTGCTCACTCACTCACTGCCTACCCAGTGCCCACTCACACCCATCAGACCTCACTCACTCACTGCCTACCCAGTGCTCACTCACTCACTGCCTACCCAGTGCCCACTCACACCCATCAGACCTCACTCAATCACTGCCCACCCAGTGCTCACTCACTACTGACCCAGTGCTCACTCACTCCCAATCCACCCAGTGCTCACTCACTCACTACCCACCCAGTGTTCACTCACTCACTACCCACCACTGACTCACTACTCACCCACTGTTCACTCAATCACTAGCAACCCAGACCTCACATACTCACTACCTACCCAGTGCTCACTTACTCACTACACACCCAGTGCTCACTCACTCACTACCCATTCAGTGCTCACTCACTCACTACCTACCCAGTGCTCATTCACTACCCACACAGTGCTCACTCACTCACTCACTCCCCACCCAGTGCTCACTTACTCACTACCCATGCAGACCTCACTTACTCACTACCTACCCAGTGCTCACTCACTACCCACCCAGTGCTCACTCACTCACTACCCACCCAGTGCTCACTCACTCACTACCTACACAGTGCTCACTCACTCACTACCTTCCCCCATGCTCACTCACTCACTGCCCACCCAGAACTCACTAACTACCCACCAAACCTCAATCACTCACTACCCACCAAGATCTCACTCACTACCCACCCAGTGCTCACTCACCCACTATCCACCCAGTGCTCACTCACTCACTACCTACACAGTGCTCACTCACTCACTTCCTTCCCCCATGCTCACTCGCTACCCAACACACCTCACTCACTCACTACCTACCCAGATCTCACTCACTCACAACCTACCCAGATCTCACTCTCTCACTATCCACCCAGTGCTCAAACACTCACTGCCCACACAGTGCTCACTCACTCACTACCCACCCAGAACTGACTCACTACCTACGCAGTGCTCACTGACTCACTACCCACCCAGTGCTCACTTTCTCACTACCTACCCAGTGTTCACTCACTCACTACCCACCTAGTGTTCACTCACTCACTACCCATTCAGTGCTCACTCACTCACTACCCATGCAGACCTCACTTACTCACTACCTACCCAGTGCTCACCCAGTACCCACCCAGTGCTCACTCACTCATTACCTACCCAGTGCTCACTCACTACCAAACAGACCTCACTTACGCACTACCTACCCAGATCCCACTCACTCACACCCACCCAGATCTCACTCACTCACTACCCACCCAGTGCTCACTCACTGACTGCCTACCCAGTGCTCACTCACTCACTGCCCAACCAGTGCTCACTCACACCCATCAGACCGCACTCAATCACTGCCCACCCAGTGCTCACACACTATCTACCCAGTGCTCACTCACTCACTACCCACCCAGTGCTCACTCATTCACTAACCACCCACTGTTCACTCACTCACTACCGACCTAGACCTCACTTACTCACTACCCACCCAGTGTTCACTCATTCACTACCCACCCACTGTTCACTCACTCACTACCGACCTAGACCTCACTTACTCACTACCCACCCAGTGTTCACTCATTCACTACCCACCCAGTGCTCACTCACTCACTACCTACCCAGTGCTCACTCACTCACTACCCATCCAGTGCTCACTCATTCACTACCCACGCAAACCTCACTTACTACCTACCCAGTGCTCACTTACTCACCAACCACCCAGTGCTCACTCTCTCACTACCCACCATATGCTCACTCACTCACTACCTACCCAGTGCTCATTCACTACCCACCCAGTGTTCACTTACTGACTATTCATCCTGTGCTCACTCACTCACTACCCACGCAGACCTCACTTACTAACAACCTACTCAGTGCTCATTCACTACCCACCCAGTGTTCACTCACTCACTACCCATCCAGTGTTCACTCACTCACTACCCATCCAGTACTCACTCACACACTACCCATGCAGACCTCACTCACTCACTACCCCCGCAGACCCAGTGCTCACTCACTACCTACCCCATGCTCACTCGCTACTCAACAGATCTCACTCACTCACTACCTACCCAGATCCCACTCACTCACTATCTACCCAGATCTCACTCACTATCCATCCAGTGCTCACTCACTCACTGCCTACCCAGTGCTCACTCATGCCCATTAGTCCTCACTCAATCACTGCCCACCCAGTGCTCACTCACTCACTGCCCACCCAGTGCTGACTTACTACCTACCCAGTGCTCACTCACTACCTACCCAGTGCTCACTCACTCACTACCCACCCAGAACTCACTAACTACCCACCAGACCTCAATCACTCACTACCCACCAAGATCTCACTCACTATCCACCGCAGACCTCACTCACTCACTACCTACACAGACCTCACTCACTCACTACCTACACAGTGCTCACTCACTCACTACCTACCCCATGCTCACTCACTACCCAACAGACCTCACTCACTCACTATCTACCCAGATCCCACTCACTCACTATCTACCCAGATCTCACTCACTCAGTATCCACCCAGTGCTCACTCACTCATTGCCTACCCAGTGCCCACTCACACCCATCAGACCTCACTCAATCACTGCCCACCCAGTGCTCACTCACTATCGACCCAGTGCTCACTCACTCCCAATCCACCCAGTGCTCACTCACTACCCACCCAGTGGTCACTCACTCACAACCCATCCAGTGCTCACTCACTCACTACCCACGCAGACCTCACTTACTCACTACCTACCCAGTGCTCACACACTCACTACCCACCACTGACTCACTACTCACCCACTGTTCACTCAATCACTAGCAACCCAGACCTCACATACTCACTACCTACCCAGTGCTCACTTACTCACTACACACCCAGTGCTCACTCACTCACTACCCATCCAGTGCTCACTCACTCACTACCTACCCAGTGCTCATTCACTACCCACACAGTGCTCACTCATTCACTCCCCACCCAGTGCTCACTTACTCACTACCCACCCAGAACTCACTAACTACCCACCAAACCTCAATCACTCACTACCCACCAAGATCTCACTCACTACCCACCCAGTGCTCACTCACCCACTATCCACCCAGTGCTCACTCACTCACTACCTACCCAGTGCTCACCCAGTACCCACCCAGTGCTCACTCACTCATTACCTACCTAGTGCTCACTCACTACCAAACAGACCTCACTTACTCACTACTTACCGAGACCCACTCACTCACACCCACCCAGATCTCACTTACTCACTATCCACGCAGTGCTCACTCATTCACTGCCCACCCAGTGCTCACTCACTACCCACCCAGTGTTCACTCATTCACTACCCACTCAGTGCTCACTCACTCACTGCCCACCCAGTGCTGACTCACTACCTACCCAGTGCTCACTCACTACCTACCCAGTGCTCACTCACTCACTACCCACCCAGCGCTTACTCACTCACTACCCACCCAGAACTCACTAACTACCCACCAGACCTCAATCACTCACTACCCACCAAGATCTCACTCACTAACCACCGCAGACCTCACTCACTCCCTACCTACACAGACCTCACTCACTCACTACCTACACAGTGCTCACTCACTCACTACCTACCCCATGCTCACTCACTACCCAACAGACCTCACTCACTCACTATCTACCCAGATCCCACTCACTCACTATCTACCCAGATCTCACTCACTCAGTATCCACCCAGTGCTCACTCACTCACTGCCTACCCAGTGCCCACTCACACCCATCAGACCTCACTCACTCACTGCCTACCCAGTGCTCACTCACTCACTGCCTACCCAGTGCCCACTCACACCCATCAGACCTCACTCAATCACTGCCCACCCAGTGCTCACTCACTACTGACCCAGTGCTCACTCACTCCCAATCCACCCAGTGCTCACTCACTCACTACCCACCCAGTGTTCACTCACTCACTACCCACCACTGACTCACTACTCACCCACTGTTCACTCAATCACTAGCAACCCAGACCTCACATACTCACTACCTACCCAGTGCTCACTTACTCACTACACACCCAGTGCTCACTCACTCACTACCCATTCAGTGCTCACTCACTCACTACCTACCCAGTGCTCATTCACTACCCACACAGTGCTCACTCACTCACTCACTCCCCACCCAGTGCTCACTTACTCACTACCCATGCAGACCTCACTTACTCACTACCTACCCAGTGCTCACTCACTACCCACCCAGTGCTCACTCACTCACTACCCACCCAGTGCTCACTCACTCACTACCTACACAGTGCTCACTCACTCACTACCTTCCCCCATGCTCACTCACTCACTGCCCACCCAGAACTCACTAACTACCCACCAAACCTCAATCACTCACTACCCACCAAGATCTCACTCACTACCCACCCAGTGCTCACTCACCCACTATCCACCCAGTGCTCACTCACTCACTACCTACACAGTGCTCACTCACTCACTTCCTTCCCCCATGCTCACTCGCTACCCAACACACCTCACTCACTCACTACCTACCCAGATCTCACTCACTCACAACCTACCCAGATCTCACTCTCTCACTATCCACCCAGTGCTCAAACACTCACTGCCCACACAGTGCTCACTCACTCACTACCCACCCAGAACTGACTCACTACCTACGCAGTGCTCACTCACTCACTATCCACCCAGTGCTTACTCTCTCACTACCAACCCAGAACTCACTAACTACCCACCAGACCTCACTCACTCACTACCCACCAAGACCTCACTCACTACCCACCCAGTGCTTACTCACCCATTATCCACCCAGTGCTCACTCACACACTACCTACCCAGACCTCACTTACTCACTACCTACCCAGTGCTCATTAACTACCCACCCAGACCTCACTTAATCACTACCTACCCAGTGCTCACTCACTTACTACCCACCCAGTGCTCACTCACTCACTCACTGCCCACCCAGTGCTCACTCACTGCCCACCCAGTGCTCACTCACACCCATCAGACCTCACTTAATCACTGCCCAACCAGAGCTCACTCACTACCTGCCCAGTGCTCACTCACTCACTACCCACCCAGCGTGCATTCACTCACTACCCACCCAGAACTGACTCACTACCTACCCAGTGCTCACTCACTACCCATCCAGTGCTTACTCACTCACTACCCACCAGACCTCACTCACTCACGACCCACCAAGACCTCACTCACTACCCACCCAGTGCTCACTCACTCACTACCCATCCAGTTCTCACTCACTCACTACCCACCCAGTGCTCACTCACTACCTACCAGGTGTTCACTCACTCACTACTCATCCAGTGCTCACTCACTACCTACCCCGTGCTCACTCACTCCCCACCCAGTGTTCACTCACTCACTACCCATCCAGTGCTCACTCACTCACTACCTACCCCATGCTCACTCACTACCCAACAGACCTCACTCACTACCTACCCAGTTCCGACTCACTCACTACCTACCCAGTGCTCACTCACTCACTACCTACCCAGTGCTCACTCACTCACTACCCACCCAGTGTTCACTCACTCACAACCCATCCAGTGCTCACTCACTCTATCCACACAGACCTCACTTACTCACTACCTACCCAGTGCTCACTCACTCACTACCCACCACTGACCCACTGTTCACTCAATCACGAGCAACCCAGACCTCACTTACTCACTACCTACCCAGTGCTCACTCACTACCCACCCAGTGCTCACTCACTCACTACCTAACAGAACTCACTCACTCACTACCTACGGAGATCCCACTCACTCACTATCTACCCAGATCTCACTCACTCACTCTCTATCCACCCTGTGCTCATTCACTCACTACCTACCCAGTGCTCACTCACTCACTACCCACCCAGTGTTCACTCACTCACAACCCATCCAGTGCTCACTCACTCTATCCACACAGACCTCACTTACTCACTACCTACCCAGTGCTCACTCACTCACTACCCACCACTGACCCACTGTTCACTCAATCACGAGCAACCCAGACCTCACTTACTCACTACCTACCCAGTGCTCACTCACTACCCACCCAGTGCTCACTCACTCACTACCTAACAGAACTCACTCACTCACTACCTACGGAGATCCCACTCACTCACTATCTACCCAGATCTCACTCACTCACTCTCTATCCACCCTGTGCTCATTCACTCACTGCCTACCCAGTGCTCACTCACTCACTGCCCACCCAGTGCTTACTCACACCCATCAGATCTCAATCATTGCCCACCCAGTGCTCACTCACTACCTATCCACCCAGTGCGCACTCACTCACTGCCCACCCAGAACTAACTCACTACCTACCCAGTGCTCACTCACTCACAACCCACCCAGTGCTTACTCACTCGCTACCCACTCAGAACTCACTAACTACCCACCAGACGTCATTCACTCACTATCCACCAAGACCTCACTCACTACCCACCAAGAACTCACTCACTACCCACCCAGTGCTCACTCACCCACTATCCATCCAGTGCTCACTCACTCACTACCTACCCAGTGCTCACTCACTCACTACCCACCCAGTGCTCACTCACTCACTACCTAACCCGTGCTCACTCACTACTCAACAGACCTCATTCACTCACTACCCTACCCGGATCCCACTCACTCACTACCTACCCAGATCACACTCACTCACTATCCACCCAGTGCTCACTCACTCACTACCTACCCAGTGCTCACTCACTCACTACCCACCCAGTGTGCACTCACTCACTACCCACTCAGAACTGACTCACTACCTACCCAGTGCTCACATACTCACTACCCACCCAGTGCTTACTCACTCACTACCCACCCCGAACTCACTAACTACCCACCAGACCTCACTCACTCACTACCCACCAAGACCTCACTCCCTACCCACCCAGTGCTCACTCACTCACTACCCACCCAGTGTTCACTCACTCACTACCCACGCAGACCTCACTTCCTCACTACCTACCCAGTGCTCACTCACTCAGTATCCACCCAGTGCTCACTCACTCACTGCCAACCCAGTGCTCACTCACTCACTGCCTACCCAGTGCCCACTCACACCCATCAGACCTCACTCAATCACTGCCCACCCAGTGCTCACTCACTACTGACCCAGTGCTCACTCACTCCCAATCCATCCAGTGTTCACTCACTCACAACCCATCCAGTGCTCACTCACTACCCACGCAGACCTCACTTACTCACTACCTACCCAGTGCTCACACACTCACTACCCACCACTGACTCACTACTCACCCACTGTTCACTCAATCACTAGCAACCCAGACCTCACATACTCACTACCTACCCAGTGCTCACTTACTCACTACACACCCAGTGCTCACTCACTCACTACCCATCCAGTGCTCACTCACTCACTACCTACCCAGTGCTCATTCACTACCCACACAGTGCTCACTCACTCACTCCCCACCCAGTGCTCACTTACTCCTTACCCACGCAGACCTCACTTACTCACTACCTACCCAGTGCTCACTCACTGCCCACCCAGTGCTCACTCACTCACTCACTCACTGCCTACCCAGTGCTCACTCACTCACTGCCCACCCAGTGCCTACTCACACCCATCAGACCTCACTCAATCATTGCCCACCCAGTGCTCACTCACTACCTATCCACCCAGTGCGCACGCACTCACTACCCACCCAGAACTAACTCACTACCTACCCAGTGCTCACTCACTCACAACCCACCCAGTGCTTACTCACTCGCTACCCACTCAGAACTCACTAACTACCCACCAGACGTCATTCACTCACTAACCACCAAGACCTCACTCACTACCCACCCAGTGCTTACTCACCCACTATCCACCCAGTGCTCACTCACTCACTACCTACCCAGTGCTCACTCACTCACTACCTAACCCATGCTCACTCACTACTCAACAGACCTCATTCACTCACTACCTACCTGGATCCCACTCACTCACTACCTACCCAGATCACACTCACTCACTATCCACCCAATGCTCACTCACTCACTGCCAACCCACTGCTCACTCACTCACTGCCCACCCAGTGCTCACTCACACCCATTAGACCTCACTCAATCACTGCCCACCCAGTGCTCACTCACTCACTACCTACCCAGTGCTCACATACTCAGTACCCACCCAGTGCTTACTCACTCACTACCCACCCAGAACTCACTAACTACCCACCAGACCTCACTCATTCACTACCCACCAAGACCTCATTCACTACCCACCCAGTGCTCACTCTCTCACTGCCCACTCAGTGCTCACTCACTCACTACCCATCCAGTGCTCACTCACTCACTACCCACGCAGACCTCACTCACTACCTACCCAGTGCTCACTCACTCACTACCCACCCTGTGCTCACTCATTACCCAACAGACCTCACTCACTACCCAACAGATCTCACTCACTCAGTATCCACCCAGTGCTCACTCACTCACTGTCTACCCAGTGCCCACTCACACCCATCAGACCTCACTCAATCACTGCCAACCCAGTGCTCACTCACTCACTGCCTACCCAGTGCCCACTCACACCCATCAGACCTCACTCAATCACTGCCCACCCAGTGCTCACTCACTACCGACCCAGTGCTCACTCACTCCCAATCCACCCAGTGCGCACTCACTCACTACCCACCCAGATCTGACTCACTACCTACCCAGTGCCTACTCACTCACCACCCACCCAGAACTCACTAACTACCCACCAGACCTCACTCACTCACTACCCACCATGCCCTCACTCAATACCCACCAGTGCTCACTCACTCAGTGCCCACCCAGTGCTCACTTCCTCACTATCCACCCAGTGCTCACTCACTCACTACCCTCCCAGTGCTCACTCCCTCACTATCCACCCAGTGCTCACTCACTACCCACCCAGTGCTCACTCACTCACTGCCCACTCAGTGCTCACTCACTCACTACCCACCCAGTGCTCACTCACTCACTACCCACTCAGTGCTCACTCACTCACTGCCCACCCAGTGCTCACTCATTCACTACCTACCCAGATTTCTCAGTCACTATGCACCCAGATCTCACTCAGTACCCTCCCAGTAGTCACTCACTCACGACCCACCCTGTACTCAGTCACTTACTGCCCACCCAAATTGCACTCATGCACTACCCACCCAGATCTCACTCACTTACCCAGATCTGATTCAGTCACTATCCGCCAGGATCTCACTCACTCACTACCCACCCACATCTCACTCACTCATTACCCACACAGACCTCACTCACTCACTACCCAATCAGATCTCACTCACTACCCACCCACATCTCACTCACTTACTTACCCAGATCTGATTCAGTCACTATCCGCCAGCATCTCACTCACTACCCACACAGACCTCAGTCACTCACGACCCAACCAGATCTAACTCACTCACGACCCACAGTGCTCCACCACTCATTCACCCCTCGAGTCACTCATTCACTAATGAGCCCAACGGTACCAACCACAGGAAAGAAATGGTTTCTGATGGAAAGAGCCGCTGTTTGCAAAATCTTATATTCATCCCTACACTTCCTCGGAACAATGACCTGGTACCCAGGCAGGACTCCTTTGGCGGACTGTACTGTGATGCAATGTGGACCAGCCTGGTGTAGAGTGCGGTGGATTCCTCACAATGCTTAATGGGGAAAGATGAGCAACAGCTTGTTACTCACAAAAAGAAAGCATCACTCCAAATTTGAAATGCGTCTTTGGCTTGAAATTGGGTTTTTCTACGACCTGACTGCTCAGCAAGGGCTTCACAAATATAACTGGGTAACATTTTGACATTGCCATAATTTCAGTGTCACCATCCCTCAAAATGCAAATAAATAAACGCAGCAAGTTTCAGGGCGAACTTTATTACTGTGAAAAAGGGCAGTGCATTTCGTCAGTTCGAAATGAAAAGCGTTGCCTTTGCAATTAAAACACAGTTATAATATCCGTAAGCTGGATCTCCGGTAGATGAGCAAGATGCTTTCAGGTTGAAGTGCATGGAAAACCGTCTGCTATTGCTGTGTAAGGCCAGATTATTTCAGTCCATGCTTGGCTGCTTTATTTTCCCTTGCATCCCTGTTTCGAGTGAGGTTAAGGTTGGAATCTTTCTCTGGGGCTTCCCACGTTCTGCTAGAAAACAGGCCTTGGCTATCAGTCCCGATCCGGCCGAGGGAAGCTGATGTTACTCGGGGAGTAGCTGCAGAGACTCCCGGGCAGTGGGTGGTGACAGACATTAACAAGGGCACTCTTGGAGTCACAACGGGTTCCAGGGATTGGGAAAAGGCAGGGCGTCCAGAAAGTGCGGTCCTTGTTCTTGGTGTCCTCCGTCGGCGGGTTAGAGGCATTAGTATATTTGTAAACAATTGGAAGCATTCTCGGGTGGAAGAAATCGTCATCTTTATCCTGCACTTCCACCAAGACGCCGATATCGTAATGGTAAGCCTCAATGGTGATCATCACATCGTCGGTGATAGTAGCAGCGAGGGTGTTTAAATCCAGGCTTGCAGGGAGGCGAAGCTCGTTGGAGAAGCCACAGTAATTGTACCTGTTGATTCCCAGCTCTCCCTGTTTAAACTTCCGGACGTGCTGGCCACTGATTTCCAACTTTCTGCCTGTAATGGTCACTTTGATACTGCGCGGGTCAATACCTGCTACGTTTAAGCAAAGCGTAAACTTCTCATTTTTGTTAGGATTCGGAGTCGGATTCGAGTCCTGGGGGCGCTGACCATTTTCCAGAGTTCTTGCTGAGGCCATAACTATAGTTCCTAACTTTCTGAAAAGGATGGGTACGGGAGGAGAGGGCCAAGTACATTTCTTGACGGCACTGGCTTGGGTCAGCGTGAGATCACACATGATACGTTTATATGTCTGTGATGAAAATGACTGGTACAATACACTGAAACCATTGAGTCAACTTCATTGATCGAGAAATAAAATATAAGGAAGCAAGTTTAACCTTAAAGACAAATACAAATGCCACACAGTGTATTGAACATATACTGCAGGCGGATGCCATCTACAAGAGGCCGCTATGACAAAGGAGGCCATTTGGTCCAGTGAGGCCATTCACCATTCCACCCCCCCCCCCCTCGCAGAGCAATCCAATCTCTCCCATTTCCTCACAGTATCACCCTAGGGCTAAGCTTATTTTGCTCAATTGGCTATCTTAGGTCTTTTTGAAATGATTCATCTCTACTTCCATCACATTGACTGCGAGGTAATTATCAGTTGCAACATGAAGTGTATTCTTCCTCCCATTGCCTCCTTCATCTTTTGCTTTATCCCTGTCTTTCCTGTGTTTCTTTGTACATTCAGCTAATGAAAGCAAACTTGCTTTGCTTTATCCAAACCTTTGAATTCCAGTACTCTAATTAATCTCATTCCATTAACCTGGTCACCCTGGTGCAATATGTATGAATTCTGTCATTCCATGTTTTTACAATCTAATTCCCAGAGTGATCTTCAGTTTGTGCTTCATCTTCCTGCATGCTGTCTATAAGATTACCTCATCTATGATTTTACCACCTCCTGGACTTCTAATTCCAATCTCATGGAAGGTGGGGCAAAAATACCCATCAGCTTGTGTATATACCCTGGACTAAAACCCTCTGAACTTTGGACATTAGTTTATGGAAAGTACATTGAACTAAAATTCACTGAATTATTGAACTCAAGAAGCTATGGGCTCAACTTAACCAAGGAAGGCTGGTCGGAACAGACCATGTAACACCCACCTGCCATGGAAGGACAATGGACACCGCAGCTAGGGCGTCCAGAGTCGCCACCGACCCTGTGAGGGGGCAACACCTCGTCCAGCCGTGGCACATGCCCAACCCCGCTTCGCACCCCAGCCCAACCAACCCAGCCCTAAGAGCTAATCCTTATCCCGAAGTAAGGGTTCTGACTTGCTGACTTCCCTCACCTACATTGTTGTAACATGCCAGAGGCCCGTCAGTCCTGATGAAGGGCTTTTGCCCAAAACGTTGATTCTCCTGCCCCTGGGATGCTGCCTGACCTGCTGTGCTTTACCAGCACCACACTCTCGACTCTGATTTCCAGCATCTGCAGTCCTCACTTTCTCCCTAATACAGAAATAGCTGTCTGGAACATGGGCTAGCTTGCAAAACTAAAGAAAGACCTCCATTCATGCCCCAACTTAAAACAATGAAAGCCAGACTGCAGAACAAAACAACTTCAGACTGTCTGGAGCCCAGAGGTACAGAGCAATTCAACTTTCAATCACTGCTTGGGCACAGAAGTACTGAACATTCCACACCATTGTGCTACCTATAAACCTGTTTCACCTTTGGCTGTGAAAGCCTTCACACTACTCGTCAAACATTTACCATGCGCCCCTTCAAGGGACATACTGTACATTTCAAACCATTGAAAAACCATTTACATGTCATCCAGTAATCATGAGGCTCATTCAGCCCCAAGAAGAGCAAACACAGCTCAGGGATTGAAACCAGATTTGGCTGGAGATAAGGGGCCTGCAGTTGGGTACAACTGGGGGAGCTCCAATCCCTAAAACTGAGAGGAGTGAAAGAAGACACCAACGAGACCAGCAGCAGTAACATCCACTAGCATCCAGGACCACAGGAAAAATCAGGACTCGCAATCTGCGGAAGAGCCCAGCTATGGCAGGAGACTATGGATGAGAACAAGCCAAGCCCGCATTCTACTCCAGGGGTGAGCCCAAGGTCATTGAGATGCTTTGTCGCAGCTCAGTTAGGTAAGATAGCAGAAGGTGGGTTTTGGGGCTAATGGGTGTAGGGCATCCCCAGGGAGGGAAGCAGGTAAGACTCTGGGACTAGTGAGCTTTGGTTTCCTCTCTCTCTCTCTCTCTCTCTCTGACACCCATTAGCTAGCAATTGCTCACTGTGATTTTAAACCAGTGGTATCAAGTCTGGGCTGCAAGTTAACTGGCAGACAAGTCTCAGACATTTGATTTTGATCTATAATAGTTGGTTTTTGAAGTATTCATCTTTTTCCCCATCGCTGTACATATAATCAATTTGCTTGTTATCAATAAAATTAGTTTTCTTTGCCTCTGAAGCATCTGCCTCCTGTGTTTTCCATCACACCACACCACATTCCACTATGTAAGCCCAGTGTTAGAACCAGAGAGCTAGTGAGGAATAAACCACGCAGCACTCCCTCCATCCACTAAACTTATCTTTAAGTTACTTCCATGCTAATATTGTAAACAGTTCTTAGACATAGTCTTCATCATCTTCAAAATCAATAATGCATAATATTATAAATAGGTAGCACACCACCTTAAAACATTTTTACACTACAGAGTCTTTGAACATGTCAATGTTCTTCTCCAATCTATACCCATTTATCATAATTTCTGCTCTTGTGCTTTCTGCTAAGTCTCTGTTTTGACATAGCATCAAAGTGGCATTAATTAATACACTCATGCCTTTTTCTATGGTTATGGAGCATTATCCCTAATCATTGATTCCATGATCTTTAACTTATATGACAACATTGTGCTTCTCCAATTGATCCTCTTTCTATTGACCAGCCCAGCTTGCTTCCTTTCTTCCAATCTGATCATAACCAGAGCATCTCCAGTTACATCTTCTCTTTCACATCTGAACTATTGTCTCTAAGTATTTTGACCCTTACTCCTTCCATATCTGTGTACTGTACCTTGGCAACTGTACCACTGCCAAGAGATCAGCTGTTACATGAATTCTGACAATACCCAGTTTCCTTTCTACCATTTCTCTTGACTTCTCTGTGTATTTAAGAGCAGAAAATATGTCTTTGTTTTGATCGAATATTTAACCAACAGTTGGTCTTAGATAAGGTCCAGTTTACTCAAAATATATAATAAACAGAGTGAAGTCATTATTGTCAGCTTTCATTATTGTAATCAGTCCTACTCAGATTTCTGGTCATCATCTCAGTATTGGCAAGATTGTTTACAACCTTGATAGCATTCAGTTCAACCTTGAGCTGGGCTTCCAATTAGGTGAAGAAAAGATCCCAAAGACAATCATTTCTAGTCATGGGTTTTTTTTCTAGTCAAATTTAACATATGTGCTACTGAAACCCTCATTCATACTTGTGCCAAATCTGTGTTTAATAACTTTAAAACACTTCTGTTTCACCTTCTGTAAAGATTAGTTTAGTTGAAATTCTGCTGTTGGCATAATCAGTCATAATAGTCCTGTTTTTCAGTCAGAAGAGTGAGACCAGGTTCAATACCAGAGACCTGATTATGGGATACAGAATGAAGCTGAAGTAGAGTCCTGATGGAGGACCATACTTTCAAGGTGCTTACAGATAAGAGTTTCGGCCAGTTTAACCTCTTAAGTGGATGTAAACCAGAAGGTGAGTTCTTGTGAGGTTTTGGATAAATATTCATCCCCCCAGGCATCAATAAATGAGTAAGCTCAACATACATCCCAATGCATGTTGGACCTTGCTGTGTGCAACCCCACTTATAATTGAAATTACAATCTAAAAATTCTTCATTTGCTGTAAAATATCTTGGCACAAACAGAAATCATAAAAAAAGCATGACACAAATTAATTATTTTTTGTTTCAAAAAGCTCATCAATCAATCAAATTCTTGCTGACCTTAGTCGGTTTTACATCCTTCTTGTTAAAATCCATTCACGACCTTTTCCATTCCTACCTCTGAGACTAATACAGTATTCTACCAACCAAATTCGCCTAAATTTGGCATTTTTTTTTGTCCTCCTTTCCTGCTCTTTGCCTGTCCACTGGTAGCCTTGTCCTGAGCTCCATAATCTTTACATTCTGAAAATCTTTCACTTAAATCCAATTTAACTGACCAAACATTTCGGGTCACTCATACTACTGTCTCCACCCTTGGCTTGGACTGTTTCTTCTTTACTGAAGCACCTGAATTTTTGTCTTGATAAACATTGCTATCTAAATTAGAATTTTGGATGAAAGCTCACAATTGAACTTATCACTTGATGTATTATCAATTACCTGTCACTAAACATTGGTGTACTGTTAGCTGTTCAGCCAATTTCAACAGCTGTTTCAGTCAAAACCAATAATGATGGCAGTGACATGATATCTGAAAATGTGGCCAAATTTTCACACTAGAATTTTATTGGGTTCTCTTTAATAGAATGTTTCTAGACCCTGCCTATTGTGACATTCACAGAATGTCATAGGTCGATTGTTTCCATGAAAACACCTTCTCATTTTACCTGACAAGGTCAGTTACAAACTCAGTGAGTGGTAGTTACATTTGGAAAGTGACCTAAAAATAAGTCTTTGTGGATATGTATGGAGAACTGTAAAGGTAAAACATAAACTGCAAAGTTTGTTTTGTCAAATTGTAAATATGCATTTATACTCGGCAGAATGATAGTTAATCATTGCATGAAATTATTTTATTGTTTAATATTATGTTTGCATTTGTATTAAAATATGTTGAAAGGGGTAATGTACGTATTACTAATAACAGCGATAGCCAATGCCTGAAAGCCAGCATACATATGTTTTCTTAACGTTCTTTCTTTGTTCAACTTAGGTTTGATGCGCTACTGACTGTTGAAGAAACATTTTTTTCAGCCAAAGTCAAGATTTAAATTACAATGACAACCTTTATTTGCAATTGCTCATTTGTTCCCATGTAGACTCAATTGCATATGCTTTTCACATTAATAAGAATTGCTAAAGAATTAATTGCTTCAAAGTACTACAACTATAAAATCATCACAATCTTCTTTGCTATTTGGAGAAACAAGCATTAGCCTCAAGTTAATTGTTAGGGGAGCTCTCAGACTTAAAAAAAAAGAGGACTGTTCCTGAAAAGTGTTATTTTCAACAATCAAAGTTTCTTTGGGGCGACATTGAAATCATTTGTTGTGCAGATGTGTTAAGAGCTGAACCCAATTCTGCAGAGACTGTTGCACACAGGATTAACAGCAGTACAAGGGAATCTCTCTGTATTACTGCCAAGCGTGCATAATCAATCCATGTTAGATCTCAGACTTAGCAATCGCCATCCAGAAACCCACCACCTGAAACAAGACATGATTTATCTTTGATTTATCTTGAGGTAAAGATTTATATCCACCTAACAGTTACCTGTAATTAAGAAACTAATGCCCACAAAGGTTCTGTTGGGTACAACCTTGTTTGATTTTTCTATCATGAAACCTGCAGATGCTGGAGATCTGAGACACAAAGAGAAATTGCTAGCAAAACTCAGCAACTGTAGGAAGAAAGCAGAGTTCATGTTTCGAATCTGGTGACTTTTCATCAGAACTGTTAGCAGCTGTTAAACAAAATGTGATGCTCAAGATCAAGTTGAGGGTGGTGGGAATGTTGAAGGGGAGAGGTGAATGAGTCCATGGAGATTGAGCCCAGAGAGAGAGAGAGAGAGAGATAAGCAAGGGATAGGTAGATTATGGTTAACAGCCCAGGCCAGAAGAAAAACTGACTAAGCAATAATAAGGAGAAAGTGAGGACTGCAGATGCTGGAGTACCAGAGTTGAAAAATGTGGTGCTGGAAAAACACAGCAGGCCAGGCAGCATCCGAGGAGCAGGGGAATCGATGTTTTGGGCATAAGCCCTTCTTCAGGAATGAGGCCTCATTCCTGAAGAAGGACTTATGCCTGAAACGTCAATTCTCCTGCTCCTCAGATGCTGTCTGGCCTGCTGTGTTTTTTCAGCACCACATTTTTCGAAAAAGTGATAAAGAGAGTTAAGAGTAAGGGAGAATGGGTAACTTGGACTATGATAATTGACCTAGGAATACATAAGAATGGGTGACTGTGTTAAAAGCAACCCATGTCATAACAGGATCAGTGTGGGGTTGGGTAACATGGATGGTGGAATCAGGCTGTAAAGTTATTGAACTTGATGTTGAGTCCAAGAGGTTGCAGGGTCCCCAAGGTAATTGAGATGTTGTTCTTTGAGCTTGCGCTGAGGCTCTCTGGAACACTGCACCAGGTCTGCAACAGAAATGTTGCCATGGGAATGCAGTGTTGTATTGAAGTGGCAGGCAACTGGAAACTTGGGGTCATTTTTATGGACAGAAGGTAAGTACATCGCAAAGCAGCCACTTGGTCTCCACTTCAACATTCCAATGTAGTGGAGACCACATTGTGAGCAATGAATACATTGACCAGATCAAATGAAGTGCAGGTAGATCATTGCTTCACCTGGAAGGTGTGTCTGAGGCCTTGGCTGGTGAGGATGGAGAAAGTAAATGTGCAGGTCTTACAACTCCTGTGAATGCAAGGGAAGGTGGCATGAGGGTCTGGGGAGTGTGTTGAGAATGAAGGTGGAGTGGACCAGAATGTTCCAGAGAGAACAGTTCCTGCAGAACGCTAACAAAGGAGAGGAGGGGAACATGTGTCTGACAGAAATGGCAGATCCCAATTCTTTTGATATGGAAGTTGGGTGGGGTAGTGTCTTGAATCACAGAGTGTATCCAAGGCGGTTCTTTTCTCATTCAGTTCAATGTAGTCAAGAGAAGACTCAACATTAGCAATTTGCTTAAATACAAATATTTGTAGAGTAATTAAAAAAAAGATGAAAAAGGAAGGAAAAGAAAGCAATGAGCCTCACATCCTTCTGCATGTCAGGACTCCCTCCAACCCCACCGTGCCCCACCCCTGATCAATAGCTGGTCTGGAGGCTTAAGTGTGTTCCTGGCACCTTTTGCGATCTCAATCTGATGTGAAGTCTAACGACTTGGAACGAAACTGCAAATGTGTTGCTGGTCAAAGCACAGCAGGCCAGGCAGCATCTCAGGAATAGAGAATTCGACGTTTCGAGCATAAGCCCTTCAACGAAAGCCTCTCTTAGACAATGCAACAAACAGCTAGTATAGAAAACACTACAGAAAAGCTTATGCCGTATACAGCATGTAAATGTTCATAGGACTCATTCAAAGCAATAAAGCTGTCGAATATCATCAACAATGTTGACCCTTCTGCCCATCTTATACTGGTGGTAAGTGTGGACAGGAAACCCCATTGCTATTGTGGGAGTGAAGGGAAAAGAAGTCAGAAGTGCAGGAGATGGAGATGGATCAGACACGGCTAATGGCCCTAGCAGCCACGATAGTGCGGAAGCCGTAGTTAAGATAAAGATTTAAATTTCTGAGCCCATGGCCTCACTCCCTACCCATTCACCTAGCTACGGTTGCATCATCAGAACACAAGGTACAGAGACAGAGAAATTGGGAGAATGGAATGGAGTCAGGAAGCAGGGTGAGAGGATGTATAGTCCAGGTAATGGTTGGAATTGGTGGATTTGTAGTGGATATTGGCAGCCAGCCTATCCCCAGAAATGGAAATGGAGATGTCAAGAAAGGTAAGGGAGGAGTCAAAGATGGACCAAGTGAATGTCAGGGTAGGGTGGAAATTGGAATTGCAATTGATAAATTTTACCATTTTAGAATGAGAGAGGGAAGCAGTATCGATAATGTCATCAATGCGCCAGAGATGGAGTTGTGGGTAGGGGCCTGAGTAGGATGGGGACAAGGAATATTCTACTTAGCCCACAAACAGACAGGCACAACTGAGACACATGCAGCGACCCATAATCACACCTTTAGCCTGAAGAACGTGAGAAGAGTTCAGGAGAAGTGGTTCAAAGTGAGGCCGAGATTGGTCAGGTGAAGGTGGATGGTGGTGGATGGGAACAGTTCAGGCCTTCTTTCCAGGAAGAAATGAAATGCCCTGAGACCATCTTGATCTGAGATGGACATGTAAAAGGGTTGCATGTCCATGGTGAAGAGGAGGCGGCTACTTCCCATCAACTGGAAATTCTGAAAGGAACGTACATTAGCCTTGGAATCACTAAGCACAGGTCCCAACTGAGACTGATTGTTAAAGGAGAAATTTTTAATGCTGTTTAGATCTTAGCAGAAAGGCATCAGAAGTGATGTATTTAAGAGCCTCTAAGAATTGCAACACTGAAAAAAGAAAGCTTAATGAAAAGAGCTGCCTTCAATTTAGTGCAGCAGTATGTAGCTCAGAAAACCAAATGCAGCTTCAAACAGTCAGCAAAAGGTTAGAGCACATGCCATCCATCCCATCATGCCCATGCCTGCCCAATTGGTCCTACTCTGTTCAACAAGCACTCTGAGGGTGCAGAAACAAAATTTAGAGAGTGGTTCCAAAGGCTTCCGTTATGAAGATGGATTTACAGGCAGGGTTGTTCTCCTTAGAAAAGGTTGAGCAGAGGTTTGATGGTGACGTTCAAGATTATAACAGGCTTAAACACATTAGATAGGAAAACAACTGTTCCAATTGATGGAAGGTTCACGTACAGGAGAGCACTGAGTTAAAATGATTAGCAAATAAACATTGACAATGTGAAAAGAAATATTTTTTACATTGAGTGCTTACAATCTGAAAAACACTGATAGAATGTACTGAAGGTAGATTCAACTCTGGCTTTCAAAACAGGATTGGATAATCATCTGAAGAGAAAAGGCTTGGAGGACCACCAGTAAAAAGTCAGGCAATGGAACAGTTGGGATTTACTCATACCGGCCAGCCACAGACACAGTGGGCTGAATGGCCCACTTTTGTGCTGTAAACATCTGATGATTCCATGATATTCTTCTTTGTGACATTAAAACTGTCTTCATCGTGAATGAATGTAAAGCACACGTTGCTTATCAAAGAACGCGTTGAATGCAGTAGTGAGCGTGGTTGACCATGAGCCTTGGTGTGTGAGGAGTGTGCAGCTGCAGAGATGGAGTTAATGTGAAATAGCAGATGGCACTTCCTCTGCTGGAGTGCAGAAAGTCATTGACCTTCCGGCACTGCTGACCATTTTCTCTGGACCATGGCGATCACGCAGACCCAGATGGCAAGGTGGGACCAGACTGTCAGGATCTGGTGTTGTGACTTCCTCTGCCAGTCCTGGGTGAAGAGAATGACTCTCCTCTGCAACACTCTGTCCACCAGGATCTTCATGTCTCTGCCCTTGCAGCATTGCTCTGGTTTTCCTTACCTGCCATGCCTAAACAGAACAGGGCAGCTCCAGATTACCAGGGTTTGAACAGGTACTTCAGTTGCATGCTCCTAATACTAAGAACAATCCCTCAGGAGCTCTCTGAAACAGGAGAACAGATAGGAATTTCACAGCATACTAAACCTAAGACACTAGCTAACCTCTGAGTGGTAGAAATTATCTTGTAATGTTAGTTGGCTCATTCAGATATCAATCTTTCTGTCCATGTGTGTACTTTGTCATCTTCAGAGACCATCATTCCAATACTAAACTTCAGAAATCTGAAACAAGAACAGAAATTGCTGGAGAATCACAGCAGGTATGGCCGCATCGATGGAGAAAAATCAGAGTTAATGTTTTGGGTTTAGTGACCCTTCATGACTGAACCTGTTTTTGTTTTTGTTTTAGAATTCCAACATCTACAATTCCTTTGGTTTTTGTGCCCAGAAATCTGAATATTGAAACTTTTCAGCTGAAAGCAACCAAATCTTGACGTTTGGCATGTCTATTATACTTCTGAATCCTCCTGGTGTGTCCCACACCCTGCTAGTACCTTGAACAAATCTCAGGCCACTGAATGGGAATGGACTGGTTGCAGAAGAGAAGCCAATCATTCTTCAATGGGAAAAGCTAGCTTTTTTTAAATTCCAAAAATATACTTCAGTCTTAAAAAAATAAGCAAAATGTATATATGTACAAACATATAGTCAAAAATGCAGGTTAATTCCGAGCAGTAGCATGTCAAGTAAACAAACAAACATTGGACTTTGACTTTATCCAATCAAACCAAAGACATCTCTTATTTGAACAAGATTATTATTACATGCATTTGAGGCACCAGGAGGATCCAATAACTGAAGCCTCCCCAAATTAACTTTGACAGAAAGACCTCAAATAGTGGTCTTTCCCCACTGTGCCTTAGCGGCTGCTGATCCAAGCTTTAGTGCCTCCATCAGTATTTAGTCCTGGACCTTGGAATGTGCCAGTCTGCAACTCTCAGTCAGGTCAACTCCTTGTTCTGGAAGGTGAAAGTAAGTACTGCAGATGCTGGAGATCAGAGTCAAGATTAGAGTGGTGCTGGAAAAGCACAAAAGGTCAGGTGCTTTTCCAGCACCACTCTAATCCTTGTTCTGGAAGACCAACAGGTAACAGGCAGATCAAAGAGTTGATGGTCTTCCAGGCACAGTTGATGTTTGTTTCGGTGTGCATTCCGGGTAACAGATCGTAGAGCATAAGAGTTTTTTTTATTTCAAAAATATACTTTATTCATAAAATACTTTGATGATCTATATAAATGGACATGCTATACATATGTAAAAATTCCATTTCTTTGCATACCGAAACAGAGTAATCCGTCCTATTTACAAGTCTGTACAATTAAAGTTTTTAGCTGAGGCGTCAGCAGAGCCCAAATGACTGCATGGGCCCCCTGTTCTTCTTTAGACAGGCAGATGTTACACGGTGGTCTTTCCCCAGCGCGCCAAGTTGCCCCAAGCTTCAGCGCGTCCCTCAACATGTAATCCTGGACCTTGGAATGTGCCAGTCTGCAACACTCAGTCGGGGTCAACTTCTTCAGCTGGAAGATCAACAGGTTTCGGACCGCCCAGAGAGCGTCCTTCATTGAGTTGATGATCCTCCAGGCACAGTTGATGTTCGTCTCGGTGTGTGTCCTGGGGAACAGGCCGTAGAGCACGGAATCCTGCGTCACGGCGCTGCTCGGGACGAACCTCGACAAACACCACTGCATTCCTCTCCAGACTTCTTCTGCTTGGGCACATTCCAGAAGGAGGTGTGTGACAGTCTTGTCCCCCCGCAGCCGCTTAGAGGGCAGTGTGTGGTGTGGCTGAGAGTCCGGGCGTGCATAAAGGATCTCACAGGCAGAGCCCTTTTCACCACCAGCCAAGCCATATCTTGGTGCTTGTTGGACAGTTCTGGCAATGAGGCATTCTGCCAAATGGCTTTGACAGTCTGTTCAGGGAACCGCTCGATAGGATCCGCCCTCTCCTTTTCCCGAAGGATCTCAAGGACACTACGTGCTGACCACTTCCTGATGGACTGTAGTCAAAGGTGTTTTTCCTCATAAACTTCTCCACGAAGGACAGGTGGTACGGAATGGTCCAACTACTCGGAACGTTCCGCGGCAGCGAGGCCAGGCCCATCCTTCGCAACACCGGGGACAGGTAGAACCTCAGTACGTAGAGACACTTGGTGTTTGCGTACTGGGGATCCACGCAGAGCTTGATGCAGCCACACACAAAGATGGCCATCAGGGTGAGGGTGGCATTGGGTGTATTTTTTCCCTCGTTGCCCAGATCTTCGTACAGCGAGTCCATTTGGACCCGGTCCATCTTTGATCTCCATATAAACTGGGAGATGGCCCGGGTGACTGCAGCAGCACAAGGGTTAGAGAAGCTTGCAGTAAACTGCAAACACAAAGAAAGGAAAGTGAAAACAGCTCATAGATGCCTGTGCTTCCACAAATGGATCCTCTTAAGATCACATTGAGACTGTGACTGGTGCTGACACTTTATGAATAAGGCAAAAACCTGTAGATGTTGAATATGGCAAAATAAGGAATAGCAGTACCTTTGGATAAGTATTTCTTAATGAGGTGATAACAGGTGTAGGAAGTGTGCTCCACCTGCACATTTCGTGCAAGATGAAGGTAAAGGAAGTTTGAATGGGAAGCAAGCGGATGTGTAGAGTTTGTGATTTCATACATATTTCTGTTGAAGTGTAGCTGGCATTTCCCTGTGAAGGCAAAAGGGGTAGAAGCATATGCTTCCTACACTGCATTAATAAGTCAAACTGATATCTCATGTGACCATCTTGTCTTATTTTACCTTTCCTGCTTAGGATATTGAACTTCATGCAGCACTAAATTGTCATGCATGTAATAGGAGAATGAATTAATTATTGCTGAATCATTGTTTTTGATTGGTCACCCTGCTTTGTTGCTTTCTTTTCTCCCGGGTCTAAGTCAAAAGTACTTGTACATTGCAATGAAAACCCAAAAGCTCAATACCCCACTGATACATGTTTTATTTGATCTGAGATTGAGTTTTTTTTTACTTCCAAAATGGCTGCCATGGACCTTAAATGTGCTGCAGCCAGTGTAATGGTTCACACCGTTGTTTTCTATAAGGAAGTTGTCAACCAACTGAGTTTTACAAAATCTGAGCCAGCGAAATTGTTTGGGGAACATAGAGTGATGTTAGAGGCAGAATTGTTTTCCTGATATATGTCCTCAAGTTATTTAGCCAAAGAAAACTAACCCTTAGAACCGAAGCAAGCAAATCATAATTTTAGATGTTCCTTGTCGGGAGATGGCTTTGCCATTTTATCTAGTTTGTGTTGATGTCGTTGATCTATTGGGCCTTTTATGTTATCAGCCAAAAGTGACAGGAAACAACCTGATGATGTCACTATGCACTGTGATGTCACACCAGAGGAAATAGCAACTTAAGTTTCCACCAATATCTCCACATTGAATGTGGAGTCAGAGCACAGAGCGTAATATTTGCAGGTCCATTATAAATGTTGGTCACACTGTATGTCTGCCAATCATTGGATAATGTGGTGAGTAACACACCTACTGACTTTACTGATGTCCAATAATTAATTAATTAATAACAAGAGACATTTTCAACAGTTATGAGTAAACATGATGCAGTCCAATTGCGTTGAAGCCTTAACAGATGATGATCATGCTATCAGTATTGACTACTATTGGTTCACAAACGGAATTATCTGGTAGCACAAAAATAAATTTGGAGAATCATTGAGGTCAAGGTGCATGTTTGAATATAATGAAGATAAGTATTTAATCTTTCAGATTATACTGTCACCCATATATACACCCAGCATGGTCCTTTGAAAGAATAGTATTCCTGTGAGTATTACATCAAGACAAAAATAGTTTTTGTAGACTTGATGAAAGATCAGTGGCAATGCTTTACTGCACCATTGTGAGATTTATGGTTAATAGTCAGTAATTGACATGCTTCTGGATTAGTGGTGCTGGAAGAGCACAGCAGTTCAGGCAGCATCCAAGGAGCAATGAAACTGCTGTGCTTTTCCAGCATCACTAATCCAGAATCTGGTTTCCAGCATCTGCAGTCATTGTTTTTACCTCAGTAATTGACATGCTCTGTGGGAAGCTAGGGAAGTGATTGCTGGGCCTCTTACTGAGATATTTATATCATCGATAGTTACAGGTGAAGTGTAGAAGACTGGAGGTTGGCTAACGTGGTGCCACTGTTTAAGAAGGGTGATAAGGACAAGCCAGGGACCTATAGACCAGTGAGCCTGACGTCGATGATGGGCTAGTTGTTGGAGGGAATCCTAAGGGACAGGATGTACATTTATTTGGAAAGGCAAGGACTGATTCGGGATAGTCAACATGGCTTTATGTGTAGGAAATCATGTCTCACAAACTTGATTGAATTTTAGAAGAAGTAACAAAGAGGATTGATGAGGGCAGAGCAGTGGACGAGATCTATGTGGACTTCAGTAAGGCATTCGACAAAGTTCCTCATGGGAGACTGGTTAACAAGATTAGTTCTCATGGAATACAGGGAGAACTAGCCATTTGGATACAGAACTGGCTCAAAGGTGGAAGAGAGAGGGTGGAAGTGGAGGATTGCTTTTTAGATGTGAGTGTAAGAGGCGTAGTTAATAAGCTTGCAGATGACACCAAAACTGGAGGTGTAGTGGACAGCGAAGAGGGTTACCTCAGATTTCAGTGCACTCTTGAGTAGGTGAGCCAATGTGGAAGATGGAGTTTAATTTAGATAAATGTGAGGTGCTGCATTTTGGGAAAGCCAATCTTGGCAGGACTTATACACTTAATGGCAATGTCCTCGGGAGTGTTGCTGAACAAAGAGACCTTGGAGTTAGCGAGTTTTAAGAAGATTTGTAGCTCAGCTTGAGGCTTTGGATGTAGGTTTATATTTATATAGATAGAAAGCAGGAAGTTTCAGCATTGCTTTGCATGAGGCGCACTGAAGATGTAACCTAGTAAGGTAACGAAACGTCTGGATTTGAACCTTTCAGCTCAGTGAGCAAACCTACATCCAGACCTTGGAGTGCAGGTTCATAGTTCCTTGAAAGTGGAGTCACAGGTAGACAGGATAGTGAAGAAGGCATTTGGTATGCTTTCCTTTATTGTCAGAGTATTGAGTACCAGAGTTGGGAGGTCATGTTGCAGCTGTACAGGTCATTGATTAGGTCACTGTTGGAATATTGTGTGCAATTCTGGTCTCCTTCCTATCGGAAAGATGTTGTGAAACTTGAAAGGGTTCGGAAAAAATTTAGAAGGATGTTGCCAGGGTTGGAGGATTTGAACTATAGGGAGAGGTTGAATAGGTGAGGGCTGTTTTCCCTGGAACGTCGGATGCTGACGGGTGACCTTACAGAGGTTTATAAAATCATGAGGGGCATGGATGGAATAAATAAACAGTGTTTTCCCTTGGGTGGGGGAGTCCAGAACTAGAGAGAATAGGTTGAGAGTGAGAGGGGAAAGATATAAAAGAGACCTAAGGTGCAACCTTTTCACGCAGAGGGTGGTGTATGGAATGAGATGAGTACAATTGCAACATTTGAAAAACATCTGGATGGGTATATGAATAGGAAGGGTTTGGAGGGATATGGGCCAGGTGCTGGCAGGTGGGTCTAGATTGAGTTGGGGTATCTGAAGGGCATGGACGAGTTGGACCGAAGGGTCTGTTTCCATGCTGTACATCTCTATGACTCTATGATTCTATATGGCCAATGGCACGAACCATTATCGACAATGTAGTTGTGACTACACACATCCAAGTTATCAAGACATTCTTGTCCTCATGTGTAAAGATGGTAATTTCTTAAAGTATATACCTTAGCCTGAAGTGAAAGAGAAGTTAACATTTTAGTTATGAAAAGTATCTATACTCGAAATGCCAACTTAATGCTGGCTTACTCACATATTCACCAACGACCTCGTATAGATAAATATCTCAGATATATCTAATATCTGGAATAATTAGAAATCAATATTCAACCCAGATGATTGCAGAAACCTATAAGAATGATGAAATACTGTTTCTGGCATTTACACTGACCCTGGTTAAAAGAAGGTCTAAGGTGGATAAATCAAAGGAGGCATGGGTTCCGCGGTTGGTGGTGTTATAGTCATATGACAGAGGGGGGTCAGGAGACTACTTGTGTACAGAATGGAGGTGTTCAGAGAAGTGGTGATTTAAGGTGAGCTCAGAGTCTACATGAAGAATGGTGAATATTGTTTAACAGATTGGAGGAAGCATACTCAAATGGCCATGCCATTTGGAAGCAGTGTTTGTTATAGTAGTAGCGGGGAAGGACAGCTTCATCTCCTATACACAGGAAATCAAAATAGGAATTTATTCAGATTTACAATATATGCCATTTTTTTCTCAGAGCCAAACCATATAGTTTGGAAATATTCAGAGACTCTTGTTGACTGAACTTGGCTAATTTGTAAGATAAGCAACTTTATTTATTTATACATTGCAATTGGCCAACAGCAGAAGCTAACAGAACAGAGACTTAAGGTCATAAGTTTCCTGTTTGATTGAATTTATCTATTCAGCTGCAAAGTAAAGCTTGTGATGATTATTTCAAGATAAAAGGAAGCAAAAGTACACTCTAATTTTCATTCCACTTAAATGCAGAAAAAAAGTGTTAAGACCATATCCATCTAAAAGTAAATTCGGAATAGTAGGCCAAACAACGAAAAAGCTATATAACTTAACACATATAATGACAGTGGCAGAGATCATCATGTTCGTGATCATGTTGGGATTAACCAACATTCTATAGATCTTTTGTATACTTAGGTACAAGTCACAGTACAAAACCGAGCACAATGTCTTCTGAAAACTTGTAACAAATCCAGACTCAGCAAGTAACCTGGAAACTGCAACCAAACATTAAAGAGACTTTTCTAAACTGACGTAGGTTCAAAGGATGTCCCCTTGCTTTCACCTAAATTAGAGAGCTTAACAATATGAGCATACTGCAGTTTAATCATTCTGCTGAAAGGCCAATCTGACACATTAACTTGGTTCCTCTTTCCACAGACGCTGTCAGATGTGTTGTTAATTTTCTGCAACCTGAGTGTTGTGCTTTTGCATCTAATAATCTTAACTGTTTTTATCCAAGCTTCCTATCACTGGTCTGAATCTAGGGAGACTCATAATAAAGCAGCTACATCTCTTTTCCACTAATCAAACATTAACTTGGTACGTATATATGGTACAAATAGCATAATCTTAGATATACTTATGAGCTTTACATTACATTTATGCATATT
The DNA here is from genome assembly GCF_020745735.1 of Hemiscyllium ocellatum. Lineage (NCBI taxonomy): Eukaryota > Metazoa > Chordata > Chondrichthyes > Orectolobiformes > Hemiscylliidae > Hemiscyllium > Hemiscyllium ocellatum. Next base: position 13,703,842 of record NC_083415.1, on the reverse strand, counting down.
AAATATCTGCCACATGTGCTCGTTGCTCTATTGCACTTAAATCTGCTTGTAGTAATTTCTCTTCTTTCAACATTCACGTAAATCTTTTCATCATCCATTACAAGGAATTAAGGGCTATGGGGAGAATGCTGATAAGTGGAGTTGAAATGCCCATCAGCCATGATTGAATGGCGGAGTGGACTCGATGGGCCGAATGGCCTTACTTCCACTCCTATGCCTTATGATCTTATGGTCTCATTAATTTCCAGCCAGTTCACCCAATGATTACATCTAGATTACTGATATGGACCATTAAACAAAACCTGTACAAGAACATTTGTGGTGACAGAATTCCAACCACAGAGTAGAATAAAATTTTGAAATTTTTTGAAGTTTGTAGCTATTTGAAAAAAAAATCCAAACATATGCATTTAGAGACTGGAATAAAAATCTAAACTGCCACAAACAGAGCAAGTTCAGGTTTCTTTGCTGCTTTCTTAATTTTGCAGATTTTCATTTTTCAGATTCAGAGTGAAAAATTACTTTAACGCTGACAATAATTATTTGGTTTTGTTCACAAAAGCATATACATTAAATAGTATTAAAATGGTTCTCAAACCCCTGGACAAATTGAAGTTGGAATATATAGTCTTTTGTTCTTGAAGGGAAAGTAAAGGCACCAGCCAAGTTCAATAGTTTTGTAGCTGATGTCTTTTGGAACTTTGGAGTTTTGCTCTTATTGTTCAGATTGGCTTAAATATGTTTAAAAGTTAAATACATGTGTAAGAAATAATATGAATGTCCTCTTTAAAGGAATGGTGAAAAGCTATTGAAACCGAAGCATGCAAAATATCAAATGGATTGACTGTAATCAATCATTTTAATTATTTTACATTAATTAAAATAATTTTGAAATGCTTTCCTTTTAATCATAAAAGTGTATTTTCTTACAGGTGATCGTTGAAGTTAGAGTTCATTCAGAAGAAGCTCTGATTAAGACCCCAATTCATATCTGTGCTGGACTAATACACTGGTTTGCAGAAGACAACCAAGAAAATTAATTCCAGGGGCTGTGGAGATAGAAAAGGATAACACTTCATCTATCCATGCATCATTTATACATCTGCACTGATACTCTAAATTTCTGATGAATCACTTTCCTTTGCAAGACAGTATGGAATATCCAGGACAGCAGTGGAAGCAGTGGAGTGATTATTATCCAGAGATTTATTCCCAAGGCTTTTATGAAGGATATTCAATAAATACTGTTCTTGGGAGTCACGCAGACTATTTTCACCATCAGAATTATTTCAACCATCCAGCTGTGTCATTGAACAGGCGATCGCAGAATGTTATCCTGAACCATGAAGGGTCTTCATCTCACATGGTTCAACACCAGCAGCTTGAACATTATCCACAAACCAGCCAACTACAAAGAACAGGATTTCCAGATGCAAATTTCCCATCTGTCCCTCGGGTGATTGTCACATCTCGGTCTGGTCTGCCTGCTTATGGAGCAATGGCAGAAGCAGTAAAACCAAATGAGACACCTAAAATGTGCATTCTTGCTCTAGCCATGATGATAGCTGGCATCCCCACTGTCCCTGTACCCAGAGTTAAAGCAGAGGACATGATGGTGGCGGCTCAGAAATTCAGAGCAGACAACCCAAATCTTAGTGGAGATATAGATGAAATGCTGAAGGATAAACAAGATAGAAAGGGGTCCTTTGCCAATGATCAAGTTCTTTCCATTAACAGTGCAGATGAAAGGATCAAGTGGAAGAGAACAAGAGACGGTATGATTCGTTACCCTCAAATCAATGTCCTGGTATTAGAAACTGATGATCGGGTGGATGCAAAGAAACACAGATCAAATGAGTTGATGCTCATGTGAACACAGAACGCTTTAGAATAAGTTGCAGTTATGGAGATGAAATTCAACATGTTGCAAAAAATACTCTTTATAAATATGCTTCAGTTAGTTCTTGTATATTTGCAAAGAACTTGTGAAAGTAAATTTGTATATGATTGACTATCGTAAGTTTTACTTGCATTTCAGTTATTCTATATTATGTTTTGTAATTAGTATTGCTGTTCAGTAATACAAAGGACATGTGTTTGGTGCCATTTTTCACTGGTAATCTGTAATGTTTTGATTATTAAAGCAAATGCAAACTTCCAATTTCAAAGGAGAAATTGACCTGTTGTAATATGTCAAAGAATAAAATCAGCTCTTGTACTTTTCAAAAAGAATGAAGTGAGAGGAAATAAAGCATCATTCTACTGTGGACCAATCTTCCGTATTATTTGCAGAGTACGATTTGTCAATACTGGGCAGAATTTTAATATCTAAAGCAAACAGTGTATGGGGATAACTAATTCTTCATTTTCTATTGAGATAATTGATTTACCTATTTTGTTGGCCAATTTTAACTAACATGTTCGTTGTAATCGATAAACAGTCACCTTTATTCACCTATCTCAAACTGGAATTTCGACATTCCCCCAATATTATTTGGATGGGGTATGAAGTGGCCGGAGGTGGAATAGAAAGCCATCTCTGCATTGTATTAGGAGGGGAGATACTTAGTGCAAGGTGTTGGACAAGTTGAAAGGAAAAGGTATGACTTTGACTCCTTCACCAGACTTAATTTTCTTAAGACTTGCTCCGATATTACTTTATTTAATCTGAATTAGTATAAATCCTCATCAAGATTCTTAACAGGTTCAAATTCCACCTGCCATGAAGGCATGTCACAACAGGTTGATGATAAAAATCACTGAAGTTCAATGTTCCTCAGCACATTATTATCAGCTACTCTCGTTCCAGCTGCCCTCATGTGGCCAACCAGAATATGACAGTTTGATACATAACTGATGTGCTCTTGGAAATGAACACTTATTTTGTTGATAGTTAAGGTTTTAGCTTACTTCTTTAGTAAGTTAAAATACACATGACATGGCTACAACATTGCTTGGGGATTTCAGCGCTTGTCAGGGTAGGGCATAAAGAGTCACATGCAAGTATTTAACAATTTGCCAAACTGAATCAAGGCACTTTCATTAAAGCAACCCATTATCAGGTGCAATTCAAACTCCATCCACTCAGTGTTATCGACCAGAACAAACCCCCTAAAAATATATTAGGATTGTTGTCCAGATCCTCACTTTTTTCTTATTTTAAAGGGAAGATACAAGTCTGGCCAAAAAACCAGGCTTGAAACAAAGACACACTTTATTTCTACACTATAATAAACATACAGATAAATAAAAAGAAAATAATTGGCTTACCTGTAACTTTATTGAAATGCTTAACAAACAATATATGTATTAACTACTACCAATTAATTATTCCAATATGGTAACATCCCAAAAATGCAGCTTTGGCAAAGGCAAATTCAATAAAATAGATTGTCTCACATGCAATTCTAGCAGCAGGGAGAGAACCCCAGCTTTTAGCTGTAACAGAGTGAGGAATAATAGCTTCCACATTCAGCTTCAAGACCCCAGCAACTGCTGATGAAGGCTAAAACTAAAAAAAATTCTTCTTCTGTGGGAGATTGACCCCACCCATTCAGGCTGCTTCTATTGTTCCAACTTGAAAGAAAAACCCAAGGCTGACAAGCTGTTACTTTTTTTGGTTTTGGAGGAGACTGCCCGGCACCTCTGCCTCAATCTCTCTTCATAAAGAAGCCAGGACAAAATACACCACTTAAATTCATAGCATCATCACACCAGCTTCTTCACAGTTTCAAGCTAGTAAATTACACAAACACATAAATCAGTTAAGAAAAACAAGGAAGTATATATCAAGTATAATTAGCAGAAATTGAAGTGAATTCTTAGAAGAATATAAAAGCAATAGGACTACAGATGAACCTTGATAATCTGAAGGACATGGACGGGGAGTATTTCATTCGGTTAATTGAATTTTGGATAAACAACTACCGGATAACATAGTTTAGCCAAGCATCAGGACCTTGCGATCTTGCCAGATAACCGATATTTGGATAGTCGAATGCTGGATAATCGTGGTTCCTCTGTATACATAACAGGCAAATCAGGAGGCCAAAAGAGACATGAGATAGCTTTGGCAAGTAGGATTAAGGATAATCCAAAGAGATTTTATAAATATATTAAGGCCAAAAGGGTAACTATCGAGAGAATAGGCCTCTTAAAGGTCAGCAAACTTTCCAATGTGTGGAGCTGCAGGAGATGGAGAGATGCTAAGTATTTTGCTTCAGTGTTTACTGTGGAGGAGGATATGGAAGATACAGAACGCAGGGAAATAAATAACGGTATCTTGAAAAATGTCCACATCACAGAAGAGATGCTGCTGAGTGGCTTAAAAGTCATAAAAGTGGATAAATGCCTGGGATCTGATCAGGTGTACCCTAGAATTCTGTGGGAAGCTAGAGAATCTGGGCCTCTTGCTGAGATATTTGCATCATCGACAGTCACAGGTGAGGTGCTGGAAGACTGGAGGCTGGTGAACATGGTGTCACTATTAAAGAGAAGTGCGAAGGAAAAGCCAGGAAACTAGAGACCGAAGAGCCTGACATCGGTGGTGGGCAAGTTGTTCGAGGGAATACTGAGGGTCAAGATTAATATGCATTTGAAAAGGTTAATTAGGGTCGTCATCATGGCTTTGTGCATGGGAAATTGTATCTCACTAACTTGATTGAGTTTTTTGAAGAAGTAACAAAAAGGATTGATGAGGGCAGAACAGTGAACGTGATCTATATGGACTTCAGTAAGGTGTTCAACAAGGTTTTTCACTTGTTGCCAAGGTTGGAGCATGGGGAATCCAGGGAGAGCTAGCCATTTGAATACGGAACTGGCTTGAAGTTAGAAAATGGGGGATGGTGGCGGAGGGTTGCTTTTCAGACTGGAGGCTGGTGACCAGCAGTGTGCCACAAGAACTGGATCTGGGTCTAGTGCTTTTCGTCATTTATATTTGGATGTGAACATATGGGGCATGGTTAGTAAGTTTGAAGATGGCACCAAAATGGGAGGTGTAATGGACAGTGAAGAAGCTTACCTCAGAGTACGACAGGATCTTGATGAGATGAGCCAATGGGCTGAGGAGAGGCAGATAAGAGTTTATTTTGATCAATGTGAGATGCTGCATTTTGGAAAGGCAAATCAGGGCAGGACTTATACCCAATGGCTAGGTCCTTGGGAGTGTTGCTGAACAAAGAGACCTTGGAATGCAGGTTCAGAGCTCCTTGAAAGTGGAGTCGCAGGTAGATAGGGTCGTGAAGAGGCGTTTGGTATGCTTGCCTTTATCGGTCAGTGCATTCAGTATAGGAATTAAGGCCACTTTTGGAATATTATGTGCAATTCTGATCTCCCTGCTGTTGGAAGGATGTCTGAATCTTGAAAGGGTTCAGAAAAGATTTACAAGGATGTTGCCTGGTTTGGAGGGTTTGAGCACTAGGAAGGGACTGAATAGGTTGGGTCTGTTTTCCCTGAAGCATTGGAGGCTGAGGGGTGACTTTATAGAGGTTTATAAAATCATGAGGGACATGGATAGGACAAATAGACAAGGTATTTTCCCTGGGGTGGGGGAGTCCAAAGCTAGAGGGCATAGGTTTATGGTGAAAGGGGAGAAATTTAAAAGGGACCTAAAGGGTAGCATTTTCATGCAGAGGGTGGTGTGTGTGTATGGAATGAGCTGCCATTAAAAGGCATCTGGATGGGTACATAAATAGGAAGGCATTCAAGGGATATGGGCCAAATGCTGAAAATGAGACTAGATTTATCTCTGATATCTGATTGGCATGGACAAGGTGGAACGAAGGGTCTATTTCCATGCTGTACATCTCTATAACTCTAAATACTGTTACTCAGTTTATCTTTAACATAAAACATATGAAAATATAAAATGAATAAAGACCACTCTCCACCAACAACGCTGAAGCTGATTTTCACTGTCTCTTTTCAATTCACAGAGATGTGTTGTTTTCCAGATGCCAAAAATGTCACACATTGATTTTCAAATGTCATAGCGATATGCTGCTAATTTAAAATAAAGGAAAAGATTCATTTATATCTATATTGAAATTGGACTCTTTCAGTGGGAGCTCAACATTGAAAGCTAAGGCCAATGATAAAACTGAAGACAGGCAAAAGGTTCTTTGTTGCTTGAATGCTTGTGCTTCCTTTAATGGAGGAGATGGTAATCATTGCAATGCCAGGGTTTAGTAATCCAGAGGCTCAAGTGAATATGTTAGGGTTATAATTTCAAACCCACTCACAGTGGCTGCTGGCATTTGAGTTCAATTAATAAATCTAAAGAAAAAGCTAACTGCAGTAATGGTGATTGTGAAACCCTCATCAATAGTTGTAAAAAATTCACCTGCTTTTGTAATGCCCTTTCTTTTAGAGAAGAAAATCTGCAGTCTTTACCCGGCATGTGACTGCAGATCCATGGCAGTGCAGTCCTCTGAGCTACCCTGGCAAACTCTGTCAGCGCACAGTCAAATATGGATGGGCAACAATAGTGGCTTTGCCAATAACAATCACAACCAATAAAATAAAATTTCCCAACAACTGATCCATGCCATTCTTTGCAAGAGAAAAGAATGAATGAACGGCGAAGGAGAAAACTTTAGGAAGGAGGATCACGAGAAATACCCTGTTGCCATGTTACCAATGGGGATGAATGTGCTGTAAATTCTAGGCAATGTTAGGTAACCATTTGTACCCACAGCTTTTCTGTATCGCAAATGCCTTTTCATCAGAGCAGGGAGCAACCATCTTTATCCAAGCTGCTATCATGAACACAGGTCAACAGATGCCAGGAGAACAGATTCACATTTAGATCACTATTTGATTCCTTGTCTCATTGCTTTCCTTTATTTAAGAGAATACCTAGAGTGTAGAATCAGGCCATTTGGCCTATCAAGTCCATACTGACCCTCTGAAGATCATCCCATCCTCCTCTCCAATCACCCTGCATTTCCCATAGCAAACCGACACATCCTTGAACTCTCTGGGCAATTTTCCATGGCTAATGCACCTAACTTGTACATCTTTGAATTATGGGAGGAAACCTATACAGTCACAGGGAGAATGTGCAAATTCCACAGAGACAGCCACCCGAGGATGGAAGCGAACCCAGTTCCGTCGAACTATGAGGCAGCAGCGCTAACCATTGAGCCACTGTTCCTCCATGACAATGCGACAAGAAACATTCCAGTTGCCAAATAAGAACTCAGCTCCAAGATAAGACACAACCTTAGCAAACGTGTAAAGCATCACACTAGTTGGAGATATGAGGGCAGCAGTTCTGCCACATTTCCTCCCACAATAATCATAGGTTTGTTTTGAAGAGGGGGCTATGGTAGCCAAAAGGACTCAGTCAAACCTGACCTAAACTTATCTTTTTAAAATCTGAATTATTGAATTAGGATTCAAGAATAGCTTGAAGAGATGGAAAGGTGAAGAAAAGGGGGATGGTGTTGGGGCATGCACATGGTTTGGGGCCATTTGCTTGGGTAGATAATAAATACCAGCAGAGTTGCTCAGCTCAATTGGTTGTCTCAGTTTGTGATATGGAGTGATGCTGACAGCATGTGGCTCAGTTTCCCTACTGGCTGAGATTTTCATAAGGGATACTCCTTCTCAATCTCTCCCCTTTCCAGAGGCATGGTGAAGCTCGGGTTGAATCAGCACCAGTCATGTCTCTCCCCCTCTCTCTTTCTCTCTAGTGGGAGAGCAGCACTATGATCTATGACACTTTTATTTTAAATACCAGCATTGTCTACTGATACACCTAACTGGGATAACACGATGGAAATCAAACCTAACTATTCCTGGAGTCTTCACAAACATCAAAGATTTTAAGATTGCGCAAAATTCTTCAACTTACCTAATGTTTAGACCGAGATGGATAGAAAGCATGGAATAGGTTTCTATACTTAAAAATAATTACTAATTATTATAAATAAATAGACGCTAGCTAAAGGTAGAGCAGAGACACCTACGGTGTACAGATACATAGTTCTTTGAAGCTTGAATCACGTATAGATAGGGTGGTTAAGATGGTGTTTAGCACGCTTGCCTTCATTGTGCAGAAGCATTGGAGTTATGTTGGATTTATGCAAGGCGCTTCTGAAGCCTCTTCTGGAGTACTGTGTCTAGTTCTAGTCTCCCTGTTATAGGAAGGATATTATTCAACTAGAGCAGGTTGAGAAGAGACATGAGGGGCAATTATTTTACAGAGAGACTGTTTCATGTGTGGAATGAACCTCCAGAGGAAAGGGTGGATGTGGGTACACTTACAACATTGTAAAGACATTCAGATAAACACATGAATAATAAATGTTTGGAAGGATATGGACTAAATGCAGGCAGGTGGGACTGGGTTAGTTTGGGATTATGGTCATCATGGATTGATTGGACCAAAGGTCTGCTTCCGTGTTGTATGACTCTGTAACTCCAGGTAAACAATCATGAACTACTGGCAGATAATTCTCCCATTAAAGTTCTAACCCCCGTATTAACCCTCCTTCCACACACACATCCCAACAAACATAAACAAACAAATCAATGTTATGGGTGGAAGGAAAGACTAGGGTGGTTCCTGTTCACAAAGATTACTGAGACGATCATTTTTTTCTGATCAGAAAGCTGATCCTTACTCTCTCTTTTTCAGATACTTTCATTTGTTTGCAATGGGCACAAGGTGGCTGGTTTGCACCTGTAGAAGGACTTTGATTTATTAATTTAAAAGTCACTGCATGCAGCAACTGGGAAAGGGAAATCAACTGTTTATCTTCTGTCTTGAGATTTTTTTTATTGTAGAATGTAAATCCTTCAGATTTCTGATTGTTTCTGCCAAAAAGTGATACTCCCGCCTTATTATTCAGCTGCCTGGGAGTCAATCCCATTGCTGTTGGCAGAGAGACGTCCACAGACCAATCAGCTATCTGTTGCCAACTAGAGCTTCTTTCATGTATACCTCTTGACTCAATCTCATCTGCAAACTAGGGTCATCTTTGTAATGGGGATGGAGAAAGAATTACCTGTCAATCTTAGTTCTCATATCAGGCACATAGACTCTGATTGGTCAGGATGCAGACGTGCAATGCAGCAGAAATCGACAGTCTCCACAAATTGTTCCATGAAAAAGGTGCAATGTATATACAGATTCCTTTCTGGTTACACAAAACATTTTCCTGGGCTTGCAAGCGTAGGCGAGTTGTTCGCAATCAGTATTCTGATCTCTGTGAATGGTCAATGCAACACATTGTTTGACACAGTCTAACACCCCTTGTAATGTATGGTATCATTCTGCATGGTATAAATTTTTAAAAATTCATTCACTGGATGGGGGTGCTGCTGCCTAGGTTAGCATTTACTGTCCATTCTTAATTGCCTAAAGGGTAGTTAAGAGTCAACCACACTGCTGTGAGCCTGCATTCACGTTTAGGCCAGATTAAGGTAAGGTCATTGAAGGACATTATTGAACAAGATAGATTTTTCTGATGATCAACAATGGATTCTTTGGAACCATTAGATTCTTAATTCCAGGTATCTGTTGAATTCAAATTCCACCATCTACTGTGGCAGAATTCGAACCCCAGTCTCCAGAATGTTATCTGGGTCTCTGAATTAATAGTCCAGCAATAAAAAATGCTAGTCCATCATCTGTCCATACTGGCATTGAAACTCATAATCAATTTATTCATTTGTGCAGGAGGTAAAATGCCTTTTAGCTTGAAGCTTGAATCATGTGCACTATAAATTAAATTAAATTAAATTGTATTGGTTTGCTGGCTAAATTAAGGATGCTGTTATAATCTCCCCAAGAGGCATTCTCTAAAAATGAGTAGCTTATTCTTGCTCATTGTTTCAACTTTAGTGTGCTTTCAACCTTCACTAAAGGTATTTGCTGAGTTCAAACTACTTCATTACACATTAATATCGAAAGAGGAAGCTGAGGTCCTGAAAGCACACCGAGTAGATTTTCATTGGCAAGGTGAATGGCTAGTAGCTTTTCATAATCGCAAGGCAATCCCCAGTAGTCAAAAGGGCATACTCAATGAACATGCCTCCCTGATCAAAATGCATGTTGTGTTCAATCATGGTTCCAAACTTATATTGATAGAGGCTGCCATGACAGACAACCACATAGCAACACTCATAGATGAGTTGGGAGGTGCTTGTTAGACTTGCACGTGGATGTTCAGATACATGATAGGCTTTGCCTTCACTTTGTCCATGTGTGCATGGACCACACAGGACACACAGAAATGATGTTCCTTTATGCTCTATTTTCATGATGACAGATTGACTGGGGCCAGCGACTTATATAGTTTGGGTTGCTCTGATTCAAATTGTTTTATATCTTAACAGGACAGAGAAGATCATTAAACCATGTTAACGCTGGTAATGGATAGTCCCTTGCCCTCTCACTGCATCTATTTAACTATTTTGAAGTGTTAAATTTGATTTTGGTGCCTTGGGAAAGAACTGTCCAGTCTGGCACGTTTGCTGAGTTAAATGGTAATGGGTTCAAGTCATGTTGGACAATGTGTTGCTGGACACGTACAGCAGGTCAGGCAGCATCCAAGGAGCAGGATGCTCATGTTCCAAAGAACAGGGTAAAAAAAAATTAGGATGACAATTGGATGCAGTACAGGGGGAATATTTTGTTGAGAAATGATTTTAGAACTGAGATGAGGAGTAATTTCTTCAGCCAAAGGGTGGTGAATCTGTGGAACCCATTGTTACAGAAGGTTGTGAAAGCCAAGTCATTGAGTGTATTTAAGATAGAAAGAAATAGGTTCTTGATTAGTAAGGGGATCAAAGGTTGGTGGTGGGGTTGGTTGGGGGGGGGGGAGGGGTGGAAGATAGGGGAATGAGGTAGAAAAATATATCAGGGGAGAAAGTGAGGACTGCAGATGATGGAGATCAGAATTGAAGAATGTGGTGCTGGAAAAGGACAGCCGTCAGGCAGCATCCAAGAAGCAGGAGAATCAATGTTTTGAGCATAAGCTCTTCATCAGGAATCAATTCTTCTGCTCATCGGATGCTGCCTGACTGGCTGTGCCTTTCCAGCACCACACGCTTTGACTGAATGGTAGAGTAAGACTCAAGAGGTCAAATAGCCTAATTCTGCTCCTATATCTGATTGTCATATGGTTCTTAGAGATACTGTTGTTCAGATGATGTGTCAGATAAGGCCTGAGCTGCATTTAGTTTTAAATAGAGGAAAGAGGAATGCAAATGGAAGTAATAAGACAGATTTTCTTTACTGTCTCTCTAAACTTGACAATTAATAGCATGATATTGGATGCCTATTTGAGCATTAAGGTCACCTGCATCTGGAATACATTAAACTGTGCAAATTTCCCATTCACTTTTAATTCATATTAAACATTTAAAAAGCTTTGGAATGTTTATTTGCAACTACATCCATGATTTGGGCTTTCAGTTATGTTCCTCCCAATCATCTTACCTGCACAGGCATAGAATGATGCATTGTTATTAATGCCTGACAGGCTCACTTTAAGAAAAGGATTTGCGATACTAACATTACTTTTAATTGAATGATTCCTTTTAGAATCTTTGACAGCCACAAAATATTGTAATATCCAAATTACTTCTACGATAACACATCTTCCCTTTGTAGCATCTCAGTGATCACCAAATTAAATTGTTTGAGAAAGAACGTTACGAAATGTGTCAAAACACACAAACAGAGTTCAGTAACAACCAGTATATCCTTAAAGCACAATTCAATATTAAACCTGCTTAATTAATTGGTCTGCCAATGAAATCAGAGTTGTGGGGATAGCCAGCCATCTGCTCAGAAACAATGGTTGAAAAATATGTACATAATAAGCTACATCTCATTAAACATATGTGAGGATTCTGAAAGTAGCCTCCCAAAGGCATTTGAGATGGCTTGAGGAACTTGAACCTTACTAAATTCAACCTTGAGTGCATTCAATTGTCCATTGATATATTAAATATAGTCTGAATAAATCCAAATTGAAACGCTTGATACCCTGAGTCATAGATTTTTATTACTATCAATTGATCTTCTGTTAATTCCATAAGAAAATGCCCATCTTTCCTCACCTATCCTGGCTACTCCATATCATACTTTGTAAACTACAATGAGATTCCCTCCATTTTGCACTGTGAGCTTCAGATTTTTTGAATGTATCATGTTTGTGACATTTTGACAATAACTGAACATCGTGCAACAGCAAATGTCCTGCATGTGTTAGTTATTACTCAGCTTATGTGTTTTCTTTAAAAATGCAAAAATATTAATTTAAACCCTCGTACTTTGTAGCCCATCTTTAAGAGTTTTAAAATAGTACCCAAGGCAGATGTTACATTTTTATATTTGTTGTCGGGGTGTGAGCGTAGGTGGTAAGGCCAGCACTTGTTGTCCTTCTTTAACTGCTCTTCAGAAGATGGTGTTGAGTCACCTTCCTGTGCTGCTGTATGATGTAGGTATATACGCATTGTTAAGATAAGACTTCCAGGATTTTGATCCAACCATGGTAAAAAAAGTAGTTATATTGCTCCAGTTCAGAATGTTGCGTGGCTTGGTGGGAAAATTGCAATTGGTGGTGTTCAACGATACCTGCTATCATTGTCCTTCTGTGCATATTCATAAGTTTCCAAAATGACATCTTGGTACAACTTGTACATAATATATTGGAAGGTGCGAAATTTGAAGGTAGTCCAATGGGGTGGTTGATTAACCTATTGCTTTGCCCTGGAAGATAATCAACATTCTTGAATGTTTTTGAAGTTATACATCTCCAGTCTGGAGGAGAATATTTCTTCATAATTCTGAATGTGTGGACAGGTTTCTTTGAGGCAGAATTACCAAACTCTGATCTGTTCTTTTAAACAAAAAAAAAGTATGTGACTATCAATGGCTGCATCAGTATTTATTGTCTCATTACAGTTTCCTTTCACATGAGACACAGTGATCACAGTATTAAAGCAGATGTTCCAATCATATTCCTGATGAGTTTCAGTGGACTCCTTGGATGTTGATGATTGGATGATTCAGTGATGTTAATGTCATGCCATGTCAAAAGGAAATGGTTAGATTCTTTTTTGTTGGAGATGATCATTGTCTGGTACTTAAATGATTTGAATATTACTTCACCTTATTAGCCCTCACTTGAATGTTGTTCAGATCTTACTGCCCACAGATACAGATTGCTTCATTTTCCTGGAAGTTGCAAATGGTACTGAACATTAACCATCTTTCACTGATTCTCTCTCCACTCTGCTCTTTATGCACTTTTATACGGTCTGCTGGTGATCAACTAAAAGTTCCTTTGAGATAACAATACAAGTATACTTCTAGAAATCAAGTAAAATTAACTAACAGTCATCAGATTAGATTCTGCTGAAAGAATTATAATTGAAGTGCTTGTGTCCCAAACTGGGCCCGAAATTCTGAGCATTCCCCCCTTTTTAAGTACAAATAGCATGGTGGACATAGAGTCATAGAGATGTACAGCACGGCAACAGACCCTTTGGTCCAACCCATCCATACCGACCAGATATCCCAACCCAAACTAGACCCACCTTTAATTTTGTGTTATAGCTAATTAGTTTTGCTTACAATTAATGCTGTGAATAACGTGAACTCAGAGTGATCACTGATAAGCTCAAGAAAGCTAATATTACTTCAAAATCACAGGAGCTTGCTCCAGTAAAAATAGGGTGCTGAATGTGTTCACCAAATGCGATACACTTCGGAGCCAATAATGCATCCTGCATACTAGCTCCTCACTGAAAATTGCATAATATAGGTGTTTCTGAATATCATTATTTGACAGTATCCAAATTACCTGATGGCAATAACCACAGTACTGAAGGTGTAATTTTCCTAGATAATCATGCCGAGTACCTTGTGGGATTTGTCACCACTGTCAGTATTTAGTGCTAAGTAAGGATTGCTGTCACCAATCCTCTTTTATACTTTGTTTTGTCTTTGGCCTATCTGGTAATTAGTGGTAAAGTTTACACCACTTCTGTTGAGTATCTATAAAAGAATCACTGTTCTTAAGTAAGATATTGCATGACAGCAATAAATATTTGGTCAAGTAGAATTATTCAGATCTTTTGGAGCTGATCCAGATGCATCTGCTTTTTCTGAAAGGTGGAGTTGGCCTTTGTCTTCATTCAGAGACTGTGTGTGACATTAGTAGAATAGGTGGAGCCAATAAACATGAATATCAACCCTTCTTGAATCATTACTTTTTACAACAAAGGGTTCAATCAGCTGCTCTTTGAATTTACAATTTTCTGGTATCATGAAACAGGAATGGCTAAATATTTTGGAAAGAGCAGAATAAGGGTTTCCTCTTCAATGTCTGGGATAATTGAACAATTTAATGACCCTAATATACTGTTGATGTGTGCTACTCATTTTGAGGTAGACTGGATGTCTCAAATGACATTATAGACTAAGGGAGTAGATGCTTGATGTATGTCAACTCTTAGGGCATCAGCATTATGGGACTATGCACATTATGGGTCCCTAAGTATAATCTGACCCGCCTATCATCTGCCCTAAATGTAAATTACATTGTTGTAATCCCTGCCACTCTGATAATCAATTCTGTTTCTTTGTTTTAATTGCTTCATTTTCCAAATCATAAATAACATATCCATATTAACTTGACTCCTTTTTTAAGTGTTGCGTTTATTTAATTCCATTCTCTCTATACCTTGTTTATAAGTTATCAGTCTTTGATTGATTGGAGCATTCTTGCTTCTGACTCTGAAGGTTTTGAGTTTGAGTCTTACTATAGAAACTTGAGATGTTAACAAAAGCTGAAACATTTGTGCAGTACTGAGGGAGTGTTGTACTCTTTAATGTGTAATCTCTCAGATTAACCAAAGATGTCATGGCAATATTTCACAGAAATGCTATCCTCATTCAATCAATGCATAAAGTAAATGATCTCATTATTACTCAATGCACAATTTTGTACAACTTAGCTACTGTAATGTGTACATTATAACAATGATTGCACTTCAAAAGTACTTCATCAGCTGTAAGGTGCTTTGGAAAGTCATGAGAATGAGAAAGATGCTATATAAATGCATGTCTTTTGTTCTTACATATATGGTGCATAAGTGTTGCCACACAAGGAGTTTTGCTTTCATCAGCTTTCCATTTAACTTGGTTTATGTCTGGCCTATTGATGAAATGGTTTAAATCCTTCTGAGACTATTTTGTAGCCCCTCTGCCTCTGTTACTAACTCTATGTTTATGTTATTAATAAAGCTGAGCAATTTAAAGTTGGTTTGGAATCAGTCCCTTATCCAGTCAATGTTCTATCTCTTTAGAAAATACTACACAATTATAATATATTGCAATGCTGCCCAGGCTGCATGACAAAATATTAAAAACACAGTGCCCAGGCTAACCTTTCTTCACGCGAATATTCATCAAGAGAGACTTGGATATTTAATGTGCAACTCGTGAATTATTCTTTCACTTGGTGGAATGATTTAAAAATTGTTAGAATTGAGGACAGTAAATTTAATCTTGAGTGGCATTACAATGAAGTTCCGAACCAAAAATGATTGGAATTGGTGATGCAATCTTACAGATTTAATACTATAAAATATAAATTGTACTAATTCAGTTTTTACCCTTGAATGATTTCAAATATGAGACTTTGGTCAGCTTTGATTAATAATCATTACCTGCTGGCCATCTATTATCTATTACAACTTTGTAATATTATTTCATTTACCAGATTGGAAAAAATGCTCATAACTTGGAGCTCCACTTAGTTCTGAGGTTTGGAAAAATAACAAAGCTACAATGGAAATGCTATTCACATGTTGGGATGAGGACATTATCACTCCAAAAATCTATTCCATTGTCAGTCTACCATGTCTCTCAGATTCATTACAGAACAGGAGAAGCCGTTTGGTACATCAACTCCATGCTGGCTCTCTCCAAAGCAATTGAATTATTCCCATTCTCTCTTCCCACCCCTAGCCACAGAAATCCATTAACTTATTTCCCTCAAGTACCATTTTTGAAATTATTCTTTGTCTCGGATTCCACCCAGCTTAGTGGTGGGGTTTATCAGGTTATTACTGTTTGTTGTGTTAAAAAAAAAGGTTTTTCTCATATCCTGCTGGCATTTTGTATGTTAAAAGAGTCTTAAATCTATGTCCCCCATCTCCCTGTAGTATGGTTAATGAGAACAATTTGTTTTTTTTAAAAATCTATTTTCTCTAAAGCTGTCATTAACACTTCTATGAAAATTCCCCTTCAATCTTGTTTACTCTAAGCAAATAACAACAAGTTCTCCAATCTAACCATGTTTATTCCTTGGAACCATTATGGTAAATTTCATCTGTGCCTTGTCAAGGGTCCTCACATCTTTCCTAAAAATCTAGTGACCAGAACCATTCCAATTCATGTAATTGATCTGTCCAGACCCCAAATGAGATTCCAAAGTTCTTTACAATTCCAGATGAGATACCTGAAATTGTTAAACTCCTTGGTGAAAATGGATGACCTGGCTCCTGTTCCTTATTTACCTCCATTCTTGGTGGGTTGCAATGAAATTAATTTCAAAGCAATTGCTTAACCTTTCTCTTAGATCCAAATGAACATATGCATTAAAAGGAGCCAATTTAACCAGGGTTTTTTTCAATTATTAAAAAAAGTGAGCTCATTAGTTGTTAAACACAACAAGAATTAGTAACAACATACATATGTATGGATTGGAAATAAGGGATGAGTACAAAAAAGATAACAGTTACTAAAAATATAGCTATGTGGATCATTTTCTGAATGGTTGGAGGAGAATGGATAATTGTACATTATGGTCATTGCATTGGAAGTTACCAATAACAATGACATTGGCAAAACATTAAACAAATATTTTGAGATTTTCCTTCTGAATAAAAGGCCAATAGACCTGAAACATTAACTCTGTTTTCTGTCCACATTTGCCACCAGACCTGTTGCATTTTTTTCAACAATTGCAATTTTTGTTTCTGATTTTGGTTTTTCAGGATATGTCAAGATCCTTTGGCCTGATTCCTTTCTAAACTGGCTTGCAGCACTCAGAGTTACACAGGGTCATTACTTGCAACATGGGGAAAACTAGGAAGGAGCAAATTACTGCAGATGCCGGAATCTGAACTGAAAATGAAAAAGGCCGGAGATCACAATGAGTCGGGCAGCATCTATGGAGAGAAAGCAAGTTTGAGTCGAGATGACACCATCAGGAACCAGGGAATAGTTCTTCAACTATGACCTTTGCAGCTTGTTAACACTTAAACACAGTCTGGTATAACTGAGAGCATTCATTCTTAGAATTCTACTTCACTGGAGTTGAAAGTGACTTTTTAATCCTTGTCCTTATCGATATTGCAGAGGGAAAAAAGACACAGTATGCCTGCAGTTCGGGGCTTGATCAGCAAGGGGTAACTTGCTGTTGAGCAGCAAGGATTATCAGCTTCTTGTTAACTTTGTCATTGCGAGAGATCACAGTCAAACCTGTTTTAAGTTTCTTTGAAGCCTTGAGGTTACATTCCACACAGAAAGGTTTTACATGCAGTTATATTGTCTCTTACAACTGTTTAAACAAAAACACATATTTTGAAATTAAGGGTGGAAAAATGTTCACATTAATTTGGAGTTCTGAGTGGTCATCATAATGGTGACCAAACTAAAGCACACTCCACTTTTCACTCATTTTTGACCTTTCCATCTCCCACTTCTCGGGCTCCTCTTTCTCAACCCTGCAACACTCAATAGTGTGTTTTATGCAGTAGTGAAATAATTGTTTGGCTGGAGAAATTCTGTAGTGCTTGACAAGGATTTTGGGTGAAATATCATTTCACAGCATGGAATGATTATTCCATGGTGCTTATTATTGGGAGCAGTGTACTAATTGCATACCATGTTCTTGGTGATACAGGCAGGAAGGATGGTAATAGCGGCACCAACTGAGTAGAATGTGTTTTTGAATGCTGCACAGCCTTCTGATGCCTGCTGTAACCAGGTCAGTAGCATTGCCTTATTCCCAATCTCTATTCAATAATAACACCATGCTGTTGTACAAGAGCTTGAGATGTAAAAACAAACCTTTCTATTATGAAAGATTTAATGAGTTGGTGTGGGTGAGCAGTGGGGTAGATTGACAGCTCCTATGCAACAGGAGAGTGGACTATGGAGTGTTGCTTGGCTACATTTCCTTTAAGACTTGCTGCCCAAAAGAATGGTGGCAGGGTAATCATTTGCAACAAGGATAGTCTCACTTCGTTTTCAAACATGGATACGCATATTGGAAATATTTTTACTATATCTTTACCTCGCTGTAATTAGTGCTCTGCGTCCTCAACTTTTCAAAAGATGTAAAAATAGATTAAGACATTTTCCAAGAGCATTCAACATTTCAATATCAGACTCATCTCGAATTGCCTCTTCCCTTCAAATGTCTGCTCCAAATGTTAGTGAGCTTCCTAACCCTCCTTAGTCTGACTCTGAAGCAGTGTTAGTAAGTTAATTACATTGACGTAAGTCCAAAGGATACATTGAAGCTGTGTCAATCACCAACAGTCTTTCAGCAGGATGAGGAGAAATGTGAGTTCCAGTCTGCTTTTATTGCTGCTGGATTCCTGTGTATTGAATGCTGTAATAATCCAGTCTTGAGGTTTGTCTCACTACAACAGGATGTATTCAAATTCGAATTAAAGCCAAACACAAATGAAACAGATCTTTGACCGCCCCACCCCGAAGTGATTGGCTCCAACTGACTGGGAATTGCCTTTTGCTCAGTCATTACTGAGTCAGCAAATCTCACCATAGTTGCTGAGGGGTGACCTTATAGAGGTTTACAAAATTATGAGGGGCATGGATAGGATAAATAGACAAAGTCTTTTCCCTGGGGTCGGGGAGTCCAGAACTAGAGGGTATAGATTTAGGGGAGGAAAGATATAAAAGAGACCTAAGGGGCAAATTTTTCACACATAGGGTGGTACGTGTATGGAATGAGCTGCCAGAGGAAGTGGTGGATGCTGATACAATTGCAACATTTAAAAGGCATTTAATGGGTATATGAATAGGAAGGGTTTGGAGGGATATGGGCCAGGTGCTGGCAGGTAACGTCTAGGTTGGGTTGGGATATCTGGTCAGCATGGACGGATTGGACCAAAGGGTCTGTTTCCGTGCTGTATATCTCTATGACTAAGTGCAAAAGTAGACAGATCACCTGTCGCACCCAAATGAAAGCGTATGAGTGTGAGTGCCAAATATAATACTCTTTATGTTCAAACAATCTGCTAATAATAGAAAGTTTATATTTATTTGTCCAAGTTCCCTTATAAGAGAACATAACCTTTATGACAAAAGGGCCAAATGGCGAATTACTGATTGACTCAGTAATTTTAGGAAGAAAGAGGAGGGATGTTGTCAGCCAATGGAATACTTAATGAGAAACTAATTACCTGATTAAAGTAAATCCTTTTTCTTTAATCATTCTCAGGATGATAGCATTACTGGTGAGACTATCATTGCCATATTAGGTATGCATAGCAGTTTCTTTACCGAAAGTGCATTAGTGAACCAGATGGGTTTTCTTTCCTGACAATTGATGAATGGTCATCAAATCCCACATATACATTGAATTCAAATTCCACCTTGCCATGTTGAATTGAACCCAGGTCCCCAGAACATTCACTTGGATCTACAACCCAGTGATAATACCACTTGGCCAGCACATCCCTGATTGAGACTACCATTTTACAGTCTCAATATCAATCTGTGTAATTACGAACATCTGAAAGACAAAGTTAGGCAATCATCATCATTCAACAGAAAGCTGTTCTTCACAGTAATGGGAGGTGAGATGCTGTAATTTCCAGATCAGGCACTAGATGGCAATACAATACAAATAATAGTCTTGATGAATGTCTGAACATGAGCAGTGGGTGGCAGCACAGATCACTATAACCCACGGACCTATACCCAAGAAAACAGTCCAGGAGGAAAGTCAATTCCATAGAATTTAGTGTCAAGGATTTAGGAATGCCATAAGGTTTCAGTTCCCAATCTTTCCAACCAATGTCAGCTGCTCTAATTCAGACAACGCATAATACTTGGTTTCCTGGATTGTCCATTAAACATGTCCTACAAAGACTGCAGAAGGTTGATGATGATCAGTCACTGGTTCCACTCTTTTGACCCATCTGGTTCCTCAACCCTGCCTCATTACCTTCCTGCACAGTCATGTCATCTCCTGTGGCAAAAACTGAGAAATTCCAGAGCCAACAAGTAGAAATTAAAATCACAAAGTCCTGAAGGAACTTTGTGGGTCTGGCAGCATCGAGAGAGAGAGAGAGAGAGAGAGAAATTGGGTGAGTTCCTCTAACACTTTCTGTTTGTATTTCAGATTTCCAGGTTCCACAATTCCTTGATATTATATAAGATGCAATAAAACTCTGGACAATTCCTGTCCAACCTCTTAGGTGACCATGATCATCGCTAAAAGTTACCTTAAGTGTGTGATATTTCTTGGCTTCCTTTCACACTACAAATAACAGACTTTCGAAATCTGATTTGGCTCAGTGGTTAGCACTGTTGCCTCATAGCACCAGGGTCCCAGGTTCAATTCTAACCATGAGTGACTGTGTGGAGTTTACACATTCTCTGTGTGGGTTTCCTTGTGCAGGCCAGGTAAATTACCCTATTGTGTTAGGTCAATTAGTCAGAGGGAAATGGGGCTGGGTGGATTATTCCTTGGAGAGTGGGTGTGGACTGGTTAGGCTGAAGGGCCTGTTTCTACACTGTGGGAAATCATACCTGGCAGCATCCCATTACTTTTCCATTGACACTCATTGCAGTTAGAGCATCCTGAAATACTTCTGTTGTAAAATTACATCTGCATTGTTTTCATATTACATTAAATACTGGGAGTCTAAATGGCAGAAGGTGCAAGAGTTGAATAACAAGATAGAAAAGAAACAAATTTTGAAGTCAGCTGATAAGCACCAATTGCTCTTTTCCCCCACAAAACCAGGATTTGAATCTCTTTCTCAGTGATAATTCAAAAGGGCCACCCTAACAACAGTTTGCTTTGACTTTAAAATGAGAGATTCAAATAGTACTATTGTCACGTAAATTTAAAGAAGAAACTTCAGAAAGGAGAATACTGATAGAGAAGAACACAAATTGCTCAGAAATACCTTAATTCACATTTTGGCTTTTTTGACTCACCAGTAATTAAGGATCTTAAGTGGTCAACTGACAGCCAATTAATTATCTTAACTTATATTGACCCAATTATCTGACTTCCCAGAAGCTGCGCAATGTAATTGGTTGCATGGCTAGGAAACCAGTGTGACCTGCCTTCCATGTTGCAGCTGACTGAGGACAGGATGGGGAAAAGGGTGGCCATTGAAGGTCACCCCCACATCTGTGCCTTCAGCTCCTCTGGTCATTAGGATTCATAAACAGCTGGCCTCTGATTGGCAGACATCTTCTAGCGGAGTCGGACCTCAGCATCGAGGTTTATGATTTAACAAAGAGCTTGTTGGTCAGCTTCAAGTGGTTGATTGAAGCTTTATCCAATGAGCTTTCTGCCAGGATCACTCAGCTCCTGACCTCATTACAACCTTGGTTCAAACATGGGTAAAAGAGCTGAATTCAGAGGGGAGATGAGAAGGATAGCCATTGACATCAAGGCTGTATTTGACTAACTGTGACATTAAGGAGCCCTAGCAAGCCTGGAATCAATGGGTATCAGGGAGCAAATTCTCCACTGGTTGGAGTCATACCTGGCACGTAGGAAGATGATTGTGGTTGTTGGACGATATTCATCTCAGTTTGAGAATGTTTCTGCAGGAGTTCCCCTGGATAGTGTCTTAGGGCCAACCATCTTCAACTGCTTCATCAATGGCCTTCCCTCCACCATAAGGTCGGAAGTAGGGATGTTCAGCACAATTTGTGACTCCTCAGAATCTAAAGCAGCCCATGTCTAAATGCAGCAAGACCTGGATTGTGCTGAGCAGTGACAAGCAATATTCATGTAGACAATGACCATCTCCAATAAGAGGGAATCTAACTACCAATCTTTGACATTTATTCGTACCAACATCACTGAAGCCCCTACTATCAATCTTCTGGACATTACCTTTGACTGAAAACTGAACTGAGCTTGTCATGTAAGTACATTGATGACAAGAGTGTCTTAAAGTCTAGGAATCTTGCACTGAGGAACTTCTCTCCTAACTTTCCAAAGCCTGTCCACCATCTACAAGGCAAACACCAGGAGTGTGATGGAATACCCCCCACTTGCCGAGATGAATGCAGCTACAACAATACGCAAGAGGCTTGACACCATCCAGGACAATGCAGGCTGCTTGATTGACACCACATCTTTCAAGCATTCACTCCCTCCACCATTGACACTCCGAAGCAACAGTGTGTACCATCCACAAGATGTAGTGAAGAAAGTTACCAAAGCTCCTTAGACAGCACTTTTCAAACCAATGACAACGACTATCTAAAAGGACATAGGCACCAGATATATGAAAACAACACTATCTGTAAGTTCCCCTCCAAGCCACTCACTATCCTGACTTGGAAATATATCACTATTCCTTCACTGTCAACAGATCACAATCCTGGAATTCCTTCCCCAGTAGTATCGTGTTTCGGGCCAAACCAAATGGACTATAGGGTTGAAGAAGGAAGGAAGCGCACTACCATCATTTCTAGAGCAACTAGGGATCGACAATAAATGCTGGCCCAGCCAATGACACCCATATCCCATGAATAAAGATAAACTAAAATCCTGATGATCATCGAAATCCATTCTCTAATCACACACACCCCACCAAAAACACATTAACAGTCCATGTTCATGAAATTAGACTTTTCATTATCCTTTCTGAATTTATTAAATTACTGATGATCAGTTAATTAGAGGGGATCAATGTCTGGTGTGAGCTCCTGTCAGAAGATATTTTATGTTTGTTGATGTTTATTCATCATTCAAATGAATGGATAGCCATCAACTACAACCTGCAATTCTCACAGGTCGTACAACTCAGAAGGTGCCTTGGCTTGTTACTCCATCCCTTATGTTATGATGAACTATGCACTGTTGTTCCATTCCCTTGGTTGATGTATGGAGTTACCAACATTAACTTACCTTAGTTACCCAACAAGTGATATGATTGTCAAAAGACTTGATTCACACATCAAGTCTTTCTGGAATAAAATGCCAGTGATTATTCTGACTGCCTATCCACCAACTTCTGCATTAAACAAAATGTCATAGTCATGTTTAAAAGCTGTATTCATTGTATGGAGTTAGGGGTGATTGACTCCTTGGCTGCAAGGTGTTTTCCTGGGCTTGATTGTGGACTCCTTCCCTTAGACTTTGAGACATGGCCATTTGGTTGCAGCACATACAATGTCTTTGCCACATATGCTGCTGGCATTGGTGCAGGTGTGACATTGATGCAGCATGGTGCCATACAGTAACACGTTCAGTCTGTTGTCTGGTGACTGCTAACTGTGACAAGCTGCTTGTCCCTGCACTAAACAGCATGAAGACAAAAGCACAGTGAGTCTTTAAGCTGACTGAGGGAGCAAAGCTCAAAAAGGTGAGGCAAGGCAAGGCATTGTAAGGATGCAGTGAGGCTGGTGTGTGTTAGGTGCCAACTTTTGTGAATGGGGGTAAATGCAGCCACTGCCTATGGAGTGTGCCTTGAGAGGTTTGAGACTGGTGTCCAAAATAGTGAATTGGAGGAGCTAGTAGTGAGCTGGAGTTGCCAAGTTACTACCCTGATTTTTCTCTTTGGAATTGTCCTGTCTAGTTTCTACCTTGTGGGTGGCAGAATGGAAAACTGTATATAAATAATGTGAGATGAACTAATAATGTAAATTCATGCAAATAGGCCTCTCACCCCTGGTTGTTGAGAATTTCGTCTCATCATTATACACTTGGTTGCAAAATGTCACTTTTTGCTTTTAATGTAAGAATCTTGTTACAACACATCTGACGTGATTTTCCTAATTTTCTTGCCAATGCCTGTGCCATTTAGTTCCTGGGAAAATTCCCCTCAACCTGTTATAGAAGAGGCAATAGCCTTGTGGTATTACCACTGGATTATTAATCCAGAGACCAGGGAATGTTCTGGAGACCCAGGTTCGATCTCCGCCATGACAGATGGTGAAATTTGAATTCATAATGCAAAGAAAATCTGGAAACTGGAGTCTAATGATGACCATCAATCTGATGTTGATTGACAGGAAAAACCCATCTGATTCAATCATGTCCTTTAGGGAAGTAAACCGTCATCAACCTTACCTGGTCTGGTCTACATGTGACTCCAGACTCTCAGCAATGTGGGTGACTGTTAACTGCCCACTGGGCATTTAGGGATGGATAACAAGTGCCAGTGACACCCTCCTCTGTAAATGAATTAGAAAACACAATAATACTTTATATTTCTTTATAAATCATTGAGCTATTTCTTTCTCTACAGATGTTGTTTGGCTGAATATTTTTTGTTTCAGTTTTGTTTTTATTACAGGTTTCCAGCATCCACACTATTATTATGGTTGTAAGGGATAAATTTACTTGGATTTACCTCTCATTTTCATAACTTATTCAAGTGCAGTAGCCAGGGTGACTTTTATTCTAGAAAAATCTTCAGTTTCTGCAACACTTTTGCTTTTACATGCATACCCAAGAAAAAAGATTATTTGAATATTTTGCCTTATGACAGAACTAGTTTGAGCTGTCCTTGACTCAGCAGGCCTGCAAATATCACAAAAAATGAATATAAATGTTAATGCCACAGCCTTATCAATTATGAGCTCTGGCTGTGTGCTTCAATTCCACAATTTGCTGCTAAGCTGTAGGACTATAATATTACATTTATTTTGATTCAATATTTTCCACAGTCTCTGCAGACAGAGTCAGAAATTTTAAGCAGCTGCATGAAAATCTAATACATTATTTTGTTCTGTTACTGTACCTTCCCTTAATTTCTAAATTAAAGATGAATAACCCATATTTTAGAGATAAATACAAAAACTCCCTTATATAAAGTTACAAGAAATGTTTAAATACATCCCTTGCCTAAAATAATCCATATTGGAATCATGTGCAAATTAGCAGTTGAACCCTTTGTTTTCATCTGGGTTCTTTGGTTCGTCAAATAAGATCAAGAATTACTTTTAGGTTTCTTTTAAACAGTGTTTATTAACAATTTGTACATGACATTAATCCCCAAGTTCTGAGCTGTACAAGTTCGAAACTTGTAACAAGATAGCATACCATCACATGCTGACTGAGGGCACAGTTTTATCATGTCAGGCAATTCCTTGAATGAGCTTCCGATTCACATATCCAGCATTAAGGCCATTACTAGCTGTATGGTAACATAGCCTGACTTTTCCCAGCCTCAGCTTATTTGCTGCTGAAACCATAATATGCTTTTGTTATCTATGCATTTGACTATTTTAACACACCTGGTTGACTTTTCTAAGTTCAATATTTTGCCCATGAGATCCAGGGAATGTCTCTCATCGTGACTTTCCTGGTATGAGGTGTATTTAATCTGTAACTGTTGAAACATAGTGCTTCATTACAATTTATTGATGTGGTCAAAGAAAAGTGTGTGTGTGTGTGTGTGTGTGTGTGTGTGTCCTAGCCTTGTCTTCATTTCTCCCCATAGCTACGCTGAAATGTGTACAAAGAAGCCACTTCTTGTTGTGAAAGCTGGTCTCCCTTAGTTTTCATCTTGTCAATCTGAAATCAATGACCATAACTTGAATGCAATTAAATGCAATTCAAATGCAATTAACATAAGGTTATTGATTTGATATTTCTGTGGTTTGGCAAGCTCATGTTAGACTGTATTGGTGTAGGCACAAGTTTGTAAGTCAAAAATATGTTGCTGAAGTTGAAAGTTAAAGACGTTTCCCATCATTCACAAGGAACATAAAACATGATTCTAAAACAGAAGCTAATATTAACATTGTATTCTTTATGTATTTACATTCTGCTCATTTGCTCTTTTCCTCTATGTTCCTGCCAAAAAAAATCAAGATGTGAGCTGTACAGATCAGAGATCTGAAGTAAAGATAAAAAATGCATAATACCAATCTCAATCTCTAGATTTAAATTAGTTATGGAATGAATACCAAACAGAGTTAAGTGCAAGGAGCAGCTAAAGAAAACAAAGGCTTCCACTAGATGAGCTGAAACGATAATGGAAAAGAGAATAATAGACAATTGTGGAAATAACGTGAACAGCTTTTTCAGTTCTTTAAAGAGTCAGAGAACTGTCACAGACTACATTAAGCCACTGAAATATGTTCAATGCCAGGTTATAACAGAGTAACTGGATATGGTTGAAATAAATTAGTACTTTGCATCAGCCACCAACTTGAGTTGATGCTAGACTCTTATTATTTAACATTAATATAAATAATAAAACTAACATTAGCTCAGAGGAACATAATGTTTTTGTTAGAAATAAGAACCTGAAAATGGACAGAACAAATGGATTGCTGATATCCATGCAAGAGTCTTCAGTGTGGGAGGACATGTGCTGTGAAAGCTCCTAGCCTGGAGTTTAATGATACAGTGCACTCCTGCACAATGCCTAGACTAAAATGGGGTTAATACAGTCATTATCTTTAAAATGGGTAACAGGATGGAGTCAACTAATCATAGCCCCATCAGGTTAAAATCAATAAAAAGATAGAAGCTAGCATTCGGCAAGCAATATATGATTACTTCGATTGAGAGGAATATGTTAATGATGCACAAATCTTCATTTTAAAAAAGCAAGTAATATTTTACAGGTTTGATGGTATGTTCTGAGCAAGCCATCCAGATAGTGTATGAGTGAAACCAAGTAACTATTCTTGGATAAAATAAAATCTTTCAGTAGGGTAGAACCACACAAGAGGCTCCTTTGGAAGATTGAAACAATTGCTATTAAGAATCATACAATCCACACAGTGCAGATAAAGGCCATTCAGCCCATTGAGCCTGCACCACCCACCTAAAGCCTGCATTTTGCCATATTTGACCCACCTAACCTGCACAACTCAGGGCCGTTTAGCTTGGCCAATCCATTTTACTTGCACATTTTTGAACTGTGGGAGGAAATCCATGCAAGCACAGGGGATAATGTGCAAACTCCATGCTGATCGTCACCTATGGCTAGAATCAGACCTGGGCCCCTGGTGTTGTGATGCAATTTTGCTAACCACCACGCCACCATGTTAGTACTAATGTATTGAGTTAGACTGAGAACTGTTAAGCAGGACATGCAAATTGAAAAAAAGCCTAGGTGCATGGATTAAGATTTGCTTCAAGATCATTCACAAATTTGTGCTGCAGGGATTTATGTTTGGAATTTTGTTCTTTTTTGATTTTTATTAATAATCTAAATGTAGGTGGGATGCAACTTACAAACTTGCAGATGATACTAAATATCTGTGTGAACATTAGGATAGTTTGTTGGAGAATTAGAATCAAATCTGGAAAATGATTTGTCACTTAAATATAGTGTAGAATTATGCATATGGACAAATAGAATCATCAATACTCATAGAATCTTCAGGGAAAATATCCTGGAAATATAATGCATCAATCTCAAAAAGGTTGATGAGGATTGCCATAAAGCAACAGATAGAATGAGAGTTGGATTGCATTTCAGGTTATTTAATTGTAGATCATATTTATAAGCATGATATTTTTTACTTGGGACAAGACCTCCCTTAGGCCTCAGTTGGAATTATCACAGATAGAATTTATGTGTTTTCTTATTATCCATGATCAATGTGTTTGTCTACATGAGAGGGTATTTTATTACCCTCAGAATGATTGTCCAGAAGCAAACTTTTATGTGAGCTTTTAAGAATGAGAAGGTTATTTAGTATTCCACATTTCTCTTGGACTTTTAAAAGTGTGATATGTCACAAGCTTGACTTGCAAACACTATCACTCACACAAAGATTAAATAAAGGTGGCCAAGCCAAAATATGATCACAATGAACAACTGTCTCACTTACTTTCAAAGCAGGCTTATAGATTCTTAGATGAGTTATTTTTTTGGCTAGGGTGAAAGTGTTGAAACAACAGTAAATTGTCAGCAAGATGTAAAGACTCTTGTAATTGAATTGCCATGAAATTGTTACTCAGGTGAGACTGAAGTTAGATGAGAGTCATTTTCACATGTTGAAGCTAATGTTCTTAATTATTTTGGATGGTTAGCTGACTATAGCAGATTCAATGACTTTTCATGATCTTTCTTATGTTACTTTATCTCTGCAAAGCTGATTCTTCTCAACAAAGCTGACTATTTCACTTATATGATCTTTTTTATAAATTCAGAATCCTTTTTCCAAATGAGGCAGTGTACTTTTTTGATAAACATCATGTGATAGTTAAACATCCTTGAGAATTTAAGACAGCCAGGGTCTTCGTACTTGGATGAGCGACTACCTTAATATAATGAAAGATTGGTGGAAACCACATCTAATTTCTCGAATTTATCAAACCGGGAGACACATTGTTTGCAAATCTCATTGTGTGTAGGTTTTGATTCAATGGGGGTTTGAATTTGGATATGAGGTTCCTTCATTCAGGTCCACATTTATTCATGTATTGGCCACAAGCTTTATTGTCTACAGTTCAAATGTCAAGGTCACATGGTTTACTACAGACAACTTAGCACTTTTTGTGCTAAATTTAAAAAAAAAGAGGTTCAATTTTGCCAGCCCTAAATGACACCAGTGCCAAGTGGAAAAATGTGATGAGAATGAAAGAATTAGATTATCGATGTCGAGAATAGAGAGTGCAATTTTGGCCATAAAGCTTTAATATTTGGATGAGAATCTCATTGGTGAGCAGTTGAAGGATTTATTTGCCGTGATTAACATCACGTTAGTACTTAATTGCACCTCACAGGTTGCAACTATGCAATCCTAGTGTTTGTTGCAATGTGGTTTTTTTAGCTGACATCTGAATAAGGTTGACCATCTTAAAGGTTCATGGGCTGAATCTTACCAGAAATTGATTAAGTGTTATTTTTAGCAAAGCCTAGTTTAAGAGGATATTTAGCAGGCTTATCTTCATTGCTCAACTCTCTGAATATAGGAGTTGAGACATTATGCTGTGGTTGTACAGGACATTGGTGAGGTCTCTTCTAGAATACTGTGTCCAGTTCTGGTCACCCTGTTATGGGTTCAGAATTGGTATACCAGGATGTTGAGGTATAGGGAGAGTCTGCATAGGCTGAGACATTTTAAAATCAAATATAGGAGGTTGAGGGCTGACGTTTTAGTGGTCTATAAAATCATGAGGGTTATAGATAAGGTCTCTTTTCACTAGAATGAGGGATTTAAAGACTAATGAGCATATTTTTAAAGTGAGAGAAGAAAGATTTTATAAAGGCATGGGGGCATTTTTTTACACAGAGTATATTGTGTATCGTGTATAGAATGAACTTCTAGAGTAAGTGATGGATGTGATTATAGTTACAATGTTTAAAAAACATTTGGCTGAATATATATGGATAAGAAATATTTGGGGGAATACAGACCATTTGGGATGAGTTTAACCTTGGATTATAGTCGCATGCAATGGTCAGACCAAAGGGCATGTTTCTGTCCTGTCTGAGATGACTCTCGTGAATTTTCTCATATGATCATTCCAAATTCAAGTTATTAACCATGTAAAACATTCTCTGCTCATCCTATTCTCCCATTTGCTGTAGGATTTACCTCTTACTGTTGGGATCCCAGGATTGTTGGCAATAGTACTATGTCTGAAAGGACATTGTACACTCAGTTAAGCGCTGTCAGTCCAGAGTTGTCCTGCATGGCCCCTGTGAATTGACTTGAACATGGATGATAAGGTTAAATTGATAGTCTGCTTTGTGGACAGTGATCTGAATGTTCTGAGAGGTGAGGTGGTACAGAGAAGGACCATTGATTTTCCTCAGGACCGACGGATGACACTGTTCCTAGACACTGAATTCTTCCTCACTCTGCTGATCAGTCATGGTGGCTGTACTGACTTCTCCCAGAATGCTCAGTGAAGTCACTCTGCCATCCTCTACTGGATGCTCTTCTTGCTGCTTGTCACTGGGGGGAGGGTGGGGTTCTTCCTCACTCCACTGATGGGCCATGGTGACTGCACTAAGAAGATATGTAGGTTTGAATACACGTACAAAAATAGCTACTTCCCACTGTTACCAAATTCTTGAATGGATCTCCTAAATTTTAATATTGATCTTTTTCTGCACCTTCTCAGCAACTGAAACACTGTATCCTGCACCCTGTTCTGTTACCCTAATGTACTTATACAGTACGATCTGCCTGTAAAGCACGTAAGACAACATTTTTCACTATATCTTGGTACACGTGACAGTAATTAATCAAATCAAATCAAGATTTTGTTCCCTGGTATCTTTGTACCTAAGGTGACACTGGGAATGGTGACATTATACACTTTTCACTGTACTCATATTATTTTGTACATGAGTACGTGTGACAATAAAATCTAATTCTAAGACTAAACCTTGTACCACTTATTTTCATCTCACCCAATTCCTCCTTTTGTCTTATTCCAGGAGAAAAATGCTTAAAAGAGAGCTGAAACAGCTCGGGTGGATGATGGACTATCTGACATTTAGCTCCTTACCTCCTATGACCTTGGCATTCACTGGTGAGGACTGGGACTTCCACGTCCAAGCAACCAAGAAAGAAAGATTATCCATTAACTCACTGTAAATGTATTGTCAAATTTCTGAACTTCTACCCTTTGTTTGTGACCCAATTTTGTCTGCTGTGGGCACATACAGCCTGAGCGGGGTCCCCACTACCAAAAGGGAAATGCTGCAAGGTATCTCCTCTACAGCCTCTGAGGAAAACAGCATTTAACTTTTGCAGAGTGCAGTCAGTCTTTAAGCTTTTGTATGCATTACTCCACATTGACCTAGATGGCAACTTTGGAGCAGGTTGACAAGTTCTGATAGCGCTGTCTCATCTGGTGGTCCTGAAAGAGGACAGCTCTCCTATGTACTACTCCAACTGTCAGGTGCCTGTCTGTGAAGAAGGGTTACCTCTGTTGGCCATATCTCCTGGAGATCCTTGCACACTGGAACTGTGAAGTGCTAAACTTTGCTTGCAGTGTTGGAACTGGTCCTGATGGTCCTGGCTATGGGAAGCATTTATATGCAAGAGCAGCACTGTGGAAGTGTGGTTCATTCTTACTCAGGTGAGCACTGCAAAATTGTGTGAGACAACAGACGAGAGCTCATGGACAGAAACCCTGCATGAAATTCCTGAAATTCACAATGAGCCAACTTGTGTGATATATTCATGCTTGTACTTGACAGGACAGGCACGATCCAATTTTATCATTCTCACATGATGGGTAATATTGGGACTTTGGAAAGGGTGCAGAGGAGGGTCACTTCGAATAATTCATCGTTCAATATATTTTAGTCATCAAAATAAATCTAAAAATTTGTTTGGTGTCATAAAAGCTGACGAAGGGGTAATCTTTTTGAAGTGTGTGAGATGGTGACTGTGTTACAGCTGACACTTTTGTTCTAAAGAATGATCTCAGGTCTCAGGGTTTAGTTTAGTATGGCTTCATCAAAGTGAGGAAGCAGGAGGTCGTTCCTTTCCTCATGAATGATGGACCCAGAGCAGCTTATTAGCTCATGCGGTGAACTTTGCTTCATCAGATTTCTTCAATCGAGAGTTGGACAAAGTAGAGACCATGCTATATGAAAGATGGGCACTGAGAAGAATGATCAGGGCTGGAGTAATCTCCAAGATTAAGAGTAAGGGGTTATTGGAGTGAAGACTTGGATGTCAGAGAGCAATTTCTCAGATTTTATTTCCCTGAATTCGGCTTGGGTCTTTATGTGCTCTTTTGCCTCTCACAGGACTGTTACAAATTTTTCAGGTATGGTGGAGAATGTATATGTTGTATAATATTTTGACAAGAAAGGCTGGCTGAATTAAAGGCTCTTTTCCTGTTTGATATTGATTGCGTGAGTTGTATATGAAGAAACCTGAAGGTGTATTTCACCCAGTGGAAAAGGTGCTTTCTCCAAATACAAATTCATAGGACGTTCTCTGACCCATGCTTCCTCACATGCTGCACACCTCCAGTCATTCATTATTAAGTTAACTCTCTCAAACACCTTCATAGCTTTTAACTAAAAAAACTGTGAGATCTTCAAACCCAGCTGAAAATAAAGGCTCATTAGCAAAACTAAACCAATTTTTGTTAAGGAAGACATATCCATTATAAGATCACCACAGTGACAAATTAAACACATAACTTTGTGTTTGCGGTAAATGAAAAGGATATTTCTTTCATAGAGAGGGGTCTACAGTCAATGAGAGAAGTGTAATAGACAATCAGCATCAAAAATAAGAGAGATTGGAGCTTTGAGAAAATCACTAAGCTTGACTGTTAACTTAGGACCTTTCGAAATAGATTTTTTTCCAAATACATTACAATCATTCTTTGCAAAGACAACCAAGCTGTGAAACATTTTATTTCCAGCAACTTTCCCTTTCTCTGCCAATCTGCAGTCATTTAAAATTTAAGCATCACATTACCTAGCTACAACATGGTTATTTATCTTGTCTTGTCTCCTAACCCTATCAGCTATGGCCTGCATTAAGAACTTTGAACATTTCC
The DNA here is from genome assembly GCF_020745735.1 of Hemiscyllium ocellatum. Classification (NCBI taxonomy): domain Eukaryota; kingdom Metazoa; phylum Chordata; class Chondrichthyes; order Orectolobiformes; family Hemiscylliidae; genus Hemiscyllium; species Hemiscyllium ocellatum. The sequence continues at coordinate 13,671,122 of NC_083415.1, read as the reverse complement.
CTAGTTTGTCAATTAGGAAAAATGGTCACAAGGTTTCAAATTTATATTATTAGATTTTATGAAATGGGGAGCAGTGGGTGCTAGCACAGATGAATGACTGTCAAGTCTAAGTGTATCAAAATGCCTCCTTCAACAGAAACCTATGTCCAGCAAGGGAGATTGATGCTTTGCATTGAGATTTCTTTCCAAATACATTACAGTCATTCTTTCCAAGGTTGGAAATCACACAACCACCTGCGTGCTTCCACTTAAACCTGTCGGATTATAACCTGGCGTTGTGTGATTTGTAACTTTGTACACCCCAGTCCAATACAAGCATCTCCAAATCATTCTTTCCAAAGACATCCAGGTTGTGAAACCTTTTAGTTCCAGCGACTTTCTCTTTCTCTGGCAATCTAGTCATTTAAAATCTGCTTGTCCTCTCTCCTAATGCAATCAGCTTCAGTTTTAGCCTACATTAAGGACTTTGAACATTTCACTGGTTCGATGAGACGTAAAGATCAAGGCATCATCTTCATTACTAACTAACTCTTGCTTCAAAGCCAATGGGGGTCCTCTATTTCTTATATGGGCTTTAGCTCCTTTTGTTTGGGAGATTGCTACAAAGGCAATTTGTCCATCCGGACAACTAGGAAAGGTTCTATTACATTATACTGGTCATAACAAGTTTTAACCACATCTGAAGCAGCTAATGAATCATTTATAACATGAAAACATTAGAAAGGTTACTGTGCAAAACTTAGACTAGAAAATAGCTGATCAACATTCCAGGGTCAGAGAATAGGACACTGGAATTAATAACATTTTCCTTGAACTTTAAGTATTAACTATTGATGGAATATTGTAATAAATAATTCATGATTTCATGCAATGAAAATTCGCTACATAACACACCTCCTAACAATGCAATTTGATTTATTACCCCACACATTCTGGTTTTCCAATTTGCATGATTAGCTCTGACTCTGAGAGTCAGATTTTCATGGATCTCACTTTTACTGCCAGAGGGAAGGGGCTAGTGTGTGGAAAAAAAACACAGACAGGGAGTCTGAACCAAGCAGGGCGAAACAAAAATAACGCTGAGTTCAAAAATAGCCAATTGTTGTTGTTCCATAGTCATGACTATATGGAAGCCATGACTATACGCAAAGAATATAAACACTCTTGAAGGCTGTTTAAGTGTCACGAACAAAAGTTGTTGAAATCTTCAAACCTTTAAATAAAACAAAAACAGACAACAACATTCAGTTAATGTAAAATGAAATACCTAGTCTTGAAGTATATGGAAGGAATGGCCAATTGAGAGACAATGATTTATCTGGTCCAACAAATTTATTTCTAGACTTTGTTGTTGACATTTTTTCAAGGAAACTACTACAACTGTACACTTGTGAAGGCTTGGCTATTTTTAAAGGCTCCAAAACTAGATATCTTTTGAGGACTGTGTTTACATATTAACCTAGACTTTCAAAGTGACTGTCTTTGAGTTGTTGATGAGTAGAAATTTGTTTGGTTTTACAACATATTGAAAAGGATTTAGATATTTGAAAGTGTTTCTTAAGTGAGATTTTTATCACTTAATTTAGATTGTCAGGATTTTTGTTTTCATCCCCACATGATGTCTCCCCATAGTGAATATTGGATGAGCGATGATGGAGATGGCATGGCATGGAGGTATGCGGGTTATTTAAGTTAGGTAGAGTCATGGAGATAGCATTGGACTGGGGGCACAGAAGTGGCATGGGGTATGAGGGGACATGGGGACTGGTGAATTGTGTGGTGAAATTAAAAACCTTTAATAGCATCGGGTCAAAGTCACAGAAAAACAAAGCCGACTTTCTAATCAGGATGCCTAAGCAGTTCACTGTCATCACAACCTTCTCCCAAATGTGTCCAGAGTTGTCAAACTCACCTTGCTACCCAGCTTGAAAATTGTGCATGCCTGTGTTATTTAAGTGGATACTTCCCGATTGATTTAGGAAATGCACATCAGTGGTGACAATCCAGTCCTTTTGGTGAACTGCACGGCTAAAATGCAGGAGAACCTCACTGGTTTTCCCATGCAATTGTAATCTGGCTAATGTGGTAATGAGCGCAGTGTTGATCCATTGATTAATGTGCCTCCAACACTGTGGGTGCAACCACATCTGTAAATAGCATCAAAAACAAATTATGACCTTTGAACTATGCATTCAGATCTCTTTGTGGTTGCCAAATCTTTACATTTTATGAAAATGACTTCTGAAAAACAACACAATTCCTGAGGAATTGACTATTGCCTTCTTCTTCTGAAGACTCTATGAATGTGACACTGTGACTTCCTTGAGCCTATTTGCAAGCAGCCAATTGTCATCAGGCACCTAGTTAAGGAATATTGACAGACTGAGTGCTGTTCAGAGTGAAAAAGGTGCTGCATCAAGGTTAATTCCATGCTTCCCTCAGGAAGTGTACATAACTTTGACTTAAACTGCCTAAGATAAAGACCTTCCCATTGGATGCACAGAATAGTATCCACACTACAATAAAAAAAAAGCCTGAAATGCTTTGGGAAGTCGTGATGTCATGAAAGGCACAATATAAATGCAAGCTGTTCTTCTAAGTTAAATAATACTTGCAATTTCGCATTTGATGAATTCACAAATGATTGAATTCACCCAAGTTTTTATGTAAGAGTTTTGGAATTATCACTTTTTACTGGTGTGTGTTCAGGAATACAAGCAAATGCATTTAAAATCTTCAGTAGACGAGTGAGAGTTTCTGACAACCCACAGTTCTGTAGTAACATTGCTTCTCAAAATTAATCTGACTACAAATTACATGCTACCAACCTTTCTCAATTTCTTCCTTTACAAAGTTAAAGTTCTCAAACACTTTTCATTTTTTAAAATCCATCACAGTTAAGGGTATCACTGGGTAGGCCAATCTTTATTGCCTATCCCTATTTGCCCAGAGTGCAGTGAAGAGTCAACCATAGTTCTGTGAGTTTGGAGACATAGGTAGGCTAGGCTGGGTGAAGATGGCAGTTTCCCTCCCTTAAGGACATTTTTCCCTGGCAATAGATTCATGGGCATCAGTGGCCTCTTAATTCCAAATCTCATTGAATTTAAATTCCACCATCTGCATTGATGGGATTCGAACCCATATCCAGAGGACATTACCTGGATAGGCATGTCAATGATAATACCACGAGGCCATCACCTCCTCCTCTTGCATGTATAACAATAATTAGCTTGTATTCTTTCAGTTGACTACACCACCTTCTCTACAATGGGCCTGAACATAAAGATTGGGTTTGGGTTTCGCGGTACCTCTCTAATCAGCCTGCAAGCATGGTCCTGAGCTTCCAGTCAGTTGCAATTTCAATCTTCTACCTCACATCCATTCTGGCTTCTTTGCCCTTCATTTTAATGAAATTCTACAGCAACTTGAGGAACCTCCATATATCTTCTGATCTTCAGAGAGTAATGATCTTTATTCAATGGCAGAGCAGGTTCAAATGGCTAAGTGACCTACTCTTGTTTTTTGCTCTTATGGTTGTGTGTTTTGATTGTGTATTTTACAACCTTCTGCACACAATATGTTCAATACTTTCAGACCATAACCGTTTTTCCCAATACCCATTGCAGCTCAACTTTACATTCATTTTTGCTTTGTCACAGTATCCCTTTTAACACATCAATCTCTTGCACATTCGACATGCAAATCCCTTTTCATTTTTACTTCTCTTCCATCTTTCCCTGGCTCTTTGCTTACTCAAAACCCATCACATTATTTTTACAAGTTCTAGCAGTAAGCGAACAATCTGAAATACTGATCCAAATAGTCTGACCTCTAGAATGTTAGAGACTGGAAATACAACCCAAGAATTGTGTCATGACACTGCAGGGTTCCTGAAGATTGACTCAGGACAAATTATCTGGAAAGATGATTAACGTTCTGATAAGTGATTCTCCTGCTCCTTACGACTCTCCACAAGTCTGCCACTCTAACTTAGTCTGTTATTCTGGGTGAGTTTATTCTCACCTACTTACCTGGATAGAGCTAGAAGAAATTTCAGATAGATTAAGGTGTGCTTTAACACATAGGTAACTCTTGACACCTAACGCATTACTCACACCGCTACTGCTACCTTTTCCTACTTCCATTTTCATTAATCTGACAAGACCCTCAACCTCTGTGACCCAACAAATTATCACCCGAACCTGAACTGTCTTGACTAGTGCTTGACAGCTCAATGAACCCACCTTACATCTTGACAAATCCTTGACCAATCAATGAATGCCTCCTATCTAATCTGACTATACTGCCCTACACTGCTAACTTCTGACTACCTGACTACCCACTTGGACAAGGCTTGACTATCCCCCATCATCTAGTTTCCCTACCCTAATCTGACCCAACTACCCCAATATCCACTGACCAAATTCACCTACCTACTCACCTCAGCCACTCAACCACTTGACTCATTCATCTCATTCATCCATCACCTATTCATTAGCATTAACATTTTGGTGGCATGGTGGCTCAGTGGTTAGCACTATTGCCTCACAGCAGCAGGGACCCAGGTTCAATTCCACTCTTGGGCAACTGTCTATGTGGAGTTTTCATATTCTCCCTGTGTCTTTGTGGGTTTCCTCCCACAGTCCAAAGCTGTGCAGGTTAGATGGATTGGCCATGCTAAATTGCCCATAGTATCCAGGGATATGCAGGCTAAGTGGATTAGCCATGGAAATGCAGTGTTACAGGGACTGGCTGGGGTGATCTTTGGAGGGTCAATGTGACCTTTGATGGACTGATTGGCCTGCTTCCACAATGTAGGGATTATATAATTTAAACTTTCTATATGGCAACCACTGCTGTAAAAGGGGGAGTGATTTGTCTTTCCCTGGTTACTGCGATGACTTGATGGTGTTCTTGGAGGTATTGTGTTTCTGAATGATCAAAACTCAGAAGTCTTTGTTCTTTATTCCAGCAAAGAAGTGTTAACTCACAAAAAGACTCAAGTGGCAATCCAACATGTTGCCTCTGCTCGGAAGACCACTGCCATTAACATGTTAACTTGTTTACATTGCTTTGTATGTTCTGAGTGTCATGTTGTTGGAAAGGTGTGATTGTCTGAGAGCGAGTGCAGAAGCAGCTTACAAAAATGGTTCCAGGGATGATGAACGACAGCAATAAGGATAGATTGAAGAAATTGCGACTATTTTCCTTGGAGCAAAGAAGGCTAAGAGAAGATCTGATAGAGGTTTTCAAAATCGTGACTGGGTTGTACAGAACAGTTCGGCAGTTGCTGCCCATGTAAGGAACAAGAACGAGAGGCATAGCTTTAAAGAGATCTGCAAAAGAAGTAAGAGTAGAATCAGAATAAACTTTTTTTTAACTCAGTGATTGGTTAGGATCTGGAAAGCACTGCCTGGAAGCGTGGCAACTGAGGCATTCAAGAGGACATTGGATGATTATTTGGATAAAAATAATGCAGAAGGGTATCTGGAAAACACAGGTAATTGACAGGAGGGAAGGATGCTCATTCAATGGAGCCAGTGCAGGCATGATGGGCCAAATGGCCTCCTTCTGTATTGTAATGCTTCTGTAATTCTGTGAACTTGAACTGCTCGGCATTTCCAACATCGTAGTTTTCTTTTGAGATTTCAGCATTCATATGAGATCAAGCTTTTAAACTCAATTGCTTATTGAGTGGAACTTTAGTTATACTTTCAGATGCCTGACTTATGATAAACCTCATTACAACATAGATGTTAGAAGCCACCCTTGCAAATTAATAATTACTTCCTGTATGATTGAAGTAGAAGAGAACAGAACATTTCCCATTGTTATCTAACTGTAAAATGTTTTAATTGTCCATTAATGGGAAGGCAGGTAGGAAGCCTGCAAACCAATACAAATCATTTTTTTGCAGTTTGATTTTATTAGCATTCCATTAGTGAACTCCTCACCTTTTATCAACAGCTCACAGATTATAAACCCTCCCTCTCCCCTTCCCCCATCGTTTGCTTTGTATTTGATAACTCCTCGAACTTCTTGATAAATCCATCTCAGACATTCATTCAAAAATCTAATTCATTTGCACTGAGGATGTTACATATCAGTCTTGCACAGATGATGTAGTACACCGAACAGGTAAAATCCAAAATTCTAAAACTAAACACCAAACAAGTTCTGAGGAAGGGTCACTTGAACTGAAACATTAATTCTAATGTCCCTCCACAGATGCTGCCAGACCTGCTGAGCTTTTCGACTCATAGTCATAGAGATGTACAGCATGGAAACAGACCCTTTGGTCTAACCTGCCCATGCCGACCAGATATCCCAACCTTTCAAACCCTTCCTATTCATATACCCATCCAAATGCCTCTTAAATGTTACAATTGTACCAGCCTCCACCACTTCCTCTGGCAGCTCATTCCATACACGTACCACCCTCTGTGTGAAAAAGTTGCCCCTGAGGTCTCATTTATATCTTTCCCCTCCCACCCGAAACCTATGCCCTCTCATCTGGACTCCCCCACCGCAGGGAAAAGACTTTGCCTATTTACCCTATCCATGCCCCTCATTATTTTGTAAATGTCTAAAGGTCATCCCTCAGCCTCTGATGCTCCAGGGAAAATGGCCCATGCCTGTTCAGCCTCTACCTATATCTTGAATCCTCCAACCCTGGTAACATCCTTGTCAATCTTTTCTGAACCCTTTCAAGTTTCATGACATCTTTCCGATAGGAAGGAGACCAGAATTGCACGCAATATTCCAACAGTGGCCTAACCAATGTCCTGTACAGCCGCAACATGATCTCCCAACTCCTGTACTCAATACTCTGACCAATAAAGAAGAAAGTGAAGACTGCAGATGCTGGAGATCAGAGCTGAAAATGTGTTGCTGGAAAAGCGCAGCAGGTCAGGCAGCATCCAAGGAACAGGAGAATCGAGGTTTCGGGCATAAGCCTGAAGAGGGGCTTATGCCCGAAATGTCGATTCTCCTGTTCCTATGATGCTGCCTGACCTGCTGCACTTTTCCAGCAACACATTTTCAACTCTGACGAATAAAGGAAAGCATACCAAACGCCTTCTTCACTATCCTAGCTACCTGTGACTCAAGGAGTTATGAACCACTCCAAGGTCTCTTTGTTCAGCAACACTCCCGAGGACATTGCCATTAAACATATAAGTCCTGCTAAGATTTGCTTTCCCAAAATGCAGCACCTCACATTTATCTGAAATAAACGCCATCTGCCACTTCTCAGCCCATTAGCCTATCTGATCAAGATCCCGTTATAATCTGAGGTAACCCTCTTTGCTGTCCACAATACCTCCAATTTTGGTGTCATCTGCAAACTTACTAACTATACCTCTTATGCTCGCATCCAAATCATTTATGTAAATGACAAAAAGTAGAGGAACCAGGACGATCCTTGTGGCACTCCACTGGTCACCAGGCCTCCAGTCTGAAAAGCAACCTTCTACCACCATTCTCTGTCTTCTACCTTTGAGCCAGTTCTATATCCAAATGGCTAGTTCTCCCTGTATTCCATGAAATCTAACCTTGCTAATCAGTCTCCCATGTGGAACCTTGTCAAATGCCTTACTGAAGTCCATGTAGATCACATCTACTGCTCTGCCCTCATCAATCCTCTTTGTTACTTCCTCAAAAACCTCAATCAAGTTTGTGAGACATGATTTCCCACGCACAAAGCCATATTGACTGTCCCTAATCATCCTTGCCTTTCCAAATACATGTACATCCTGTCCCACATGATTCCCTCCAACAACTTGCCTACCATTGATGTCATGCTCACTGGTCTATAGTTCCCTGGCTTGTCCTAACCACCCTTCTTTAACAGTGGCACCACATTAGCCAACCTCCAGTCTTCTGGCACCTCACCTGTGACTATCGATGATACAAATATCTCAGCAAGAGGCCCAGGAATCACTTCTCTAGCTTCCCACAGAGTTCTAGGATACACCTGATCAGGTCCTGAAGATTTATCCACCTTTACCCGTTTCAAGCCATCCAGCACTTCTTCCTCTGTAATATGGACATTTTGCAAGATGTCACCATCTATTTCCTTTCAGTCTATATCTTCCATGTCCTTTTCCACAGTAAATATTGATGCAAAATACTCATTTAGTATCTTCTCCATTTTCTGCGGCTCCACACAAAGGCTGCCTTACTGATCTTTGAGGGGCCCTATTCTCTCCCTATTACCCTTTTGTCCTTAATGTATTTGTAAAAACTCTTTGGATTCTCCTTAACTCTATTTGCCAAAGCTATCTCATGTCTCTTTTTTGCCCTCCTGATTTTCCTCTTAAGTATACTCCTACTTCCTTTATAGTCTTTTAATGATTCACTCGGTCTATCCTGTCTATACTTTACATATGGTTCCATCTTTTTCTTAACCAAACCCTCAATTTCTTTAGTCATCCAGCATTCCCTATACCTGCCAGCCTTTCATTTCACCCTAACAGCAATATACTTTCTCTGGATTCTTGTTTTCATTCCAGCAATGTCTGTTCTGTTTCAGCTGTACAGCATCTACAGTTCTTTCAGCTTTTAATAGGTCTATCTGTTGACTACATTGTATACATTATAGCCATTTTAATCAAACACATTATGACTCATAGCTAGGGTAGGTAGCACTTGAGCTTGGATTTTCTGGCCCAGGGGTAGGGATAGTAGTACTATTCTACAGGAGCCCTTTATGTACACTATGACTCTGCACTAATGGTTGGAATCTATGATTTCCAGCAGATAATCAGTTGACAAGTACAAATACTTGATTTACAATGCTCTGATCCTTTGCCAAGGCTGTTTATAACTCCTGGCTGTCTAACACATTGAATATGAAAGTTGTTTTTTTTAATGTTCTTGCATCCAAAACAACAAGCAAAATGTTTACAGGATTGAGTACAGGATGTCGAACCAAACCTTTGGAATTAATAGTGTTGGTTTGACTCCCGTGGGTGGAAAATGGATGTTGTTAATGTTTCATTCTTACAGTATTTTGAAACTAGCATAAATGCCTCCAAATTCAGCAAACAGCATAGGTTTCTGTTGCAGTAGGAACTCCAGGTTAAAATTTAATATTGTTTGCTCCATTTTACAGTCCTCTGCTGGCCTTAACAATTACTAATTTTTGAGGATAGACTCCTGAGCTTAACTGCACAGGGATTGAGTCTAATACTAAATTGTTTGGGGATCTGTTTTGTCAGGCAGCCTTGGCATCTGCTTAAAATGGGTCGAGGCTTAATTCTAATTCAGAAATGAGGCTCCTGACCCTGTTTAGATCTCAATTGTTCAACCCTTTTGAAGCAGATAGATATAGTAATATGTAAGTTCTGATTGGTGTTCCTCAGTACCAAGTAGCTTTACCACTAATTCCAAATGTACATGTGGAGGAGCTTAATAATAGACCCCAAACAATCTGGACTTGTTGAGTTGGGAACATTCTCATTGCTTCTCCCTGTTCAAGAAATCACTTAGAGTCCATTCTCCCAATCAGCTTTATGTGAACCCTTGGCATTAGCTGGGTCTTGATTTGGAGGAATTTGGTAATATGCTCATCTGGCAAGTGCATATGTAAGTCTAGTTAGCTTCTGCACCTCATCTGAATTATGAGAAGGTGCCAGAATAATTTTAATTTAATTTTAATTGTCCCAGTTTACAGTGCATGGCTGTGTATTGCAGAATCACACATGATTTGGGGCTCAAATAAATTTAAATTACTTTACACTGATTTGGAAGATTGACAGCATAAGGGATTCAGCTAGGAGAGAAAATGCTAGCAATCAGAAAGTGATGTCTACACTGAGGAACTTTTGACAAGAAAGGAAAACAAGTAAAACTCTTCGGCTCTTCAAACACTCAATATCATCTGAAGTAATTGGAGAGATTTTGTTTTAAATCGAAAATTCTCCTGGGAAGACTAAGCTGAAAGAATCTCACCGAAGATCAAGCAAATTTTATTGAAAAAAGGTAACAGTCCGTTTAGCCATGGCATGGGGATTTAATTATTTATATAATATGAAAAGAAGGAAATTAAGTTTGGTTCTGAAATCTGAGGCAGGAGGTGGAGAACATGGCAGCTCTGGGAGAGGCCTGAAATCGGGCGGCACAGTGGTTAGCACTGTTGCCTCACAGCACCAGCGTCCCAGGTTCATTTCCAGCCTCAGGCAACTGACTGTGTGGAGTTTGCACATTCTCCCCGTGTCTGCGTGGGTTTGCTCCGGTTTCCTCCCACAGTCCAAAACAAAAATGTGCAGGTTAGGTGAATTGGTCATACTAAATTGCCCATAGTGTTAGGTGTAGGGGAATGGATCTGAGTGGGTTGCTCTTCGGAAGGTTGGTGTGGACTTGTTAGGCTGAAGGGCCTGTTTCCACACTGTAAGTCATCTAATCTAATCAAATAGTGTTTCTGTTTTGACCTTTTCAGCATACCATATTGACTCTTGGGATCAATTTCTAACAATCATAGAATTCCTACAATGTGGAAACAGGCCCTTTAGCGCAACATGTCCACAACGACCCTTCAAAGAGAATTCCACCAGACCCATTCCCCTACCCTATCACTCGACATTTATCCTGACTGCGGCAGCTAATTTACATATCATTAAACACTATGGGCAATGTAGCACAGACAATTCACCTAACCTTTGGATTGATGGAGGAAACCAGAGCACCTAGAGGAAACCCATAGAATGTGCACACAGACTATCACCTGAGGCTGGAGCCAAACCCAGGTCCCTGGCATTGTGAGGCAGCAGTGCTAAACACTGAGCAACCGTGCCACCCTGGGTGGAGATTGGGGGAATGGAAGTTGGACAGGCACTTAGAAAGAAAGGATAGATTGAGGTTTGGTGGGGGCAAGGGGCTATGTGATACTGCAGGAGCATTGAATATTTGTCTCATCATGACAGTGAGAAGAACCCCACTGGGGCAATTGTGTATTTGTACTGTGCTCCTTCAAATATCATCCATTTTGGTAGGAATAACAACAAAATGGACCATTATTTGAGTGGTAAAAAATTGCAACATGCTGCTGTTCAGAGGGGCCTGGGTGTCCTTGTGCATGAATCACAAAAAATTGGTTTGCGGGTGCAGCAGATAAGTATGAAGACAATTGGAATATTGTTCTTCATTATTAGAGGAATGGAGTGGAAAAGTAAGGTGGCTATGCTATAGCTGTGTACAGTGCTGGTGAGGCCACACTTGGAGTACTGTATACAGTTTTGGTCTCCTTGTTTGAGAAAGGATGTTTTGATACTGGAGGAGGTGCAGAGGAATTTCACTCGGTTGATTCCAGAGCTGAGAAGGTTGGCATATGAGGAATGAAAATTGATATTTTCTCCCTTGTTTTGCTTCGTAACCTAATATTCATTTAATTTTCATCAGGTGACTTATTCACTTTCAAAGAAGTTAAATACCTTGATATTCCCTCCACACTAAGTTATTCTTCCGGTCTTAGTTAGACCCACACTTTATTTAGTTCCCTTTAATACTTGGCATTGGTATAGAAAATATTGTTGAGTTGCCTTTGACTTGGTGACAATATGTCATTATCTAAAAGTAAAATCAAAATTACCCTTTCTCTTACAATCCGTCTTATAAACAAAAAAAGTTCTTCTGAATAAATTTTAAGAATATCTGCACCTACTTTGTTTTTGCACTGAATTAATCACAGTTAGTTGGGTACGTTAAATCCCGACTCTTATTATTCTCATGATTTTCAGCCTGGAACACCCTTTTTAACTGCACTCTGGTAGTGTCTACACGATATAAACCATAAAGCTTTTGTAACACTCCTCATCATCAGCTTCTCGAGTGCAATTCATGTTTTGCAATTTTTTTGGTCTGATGTGGCATTCTGGTTGAGCAGTTGACAGTATGTGCAAGTGATGTGATTTTAGTGTGAGGTGGGTGTGACCAATTGTGTCTACTGCTGTCACTGTACATTGATTTTGGAAGAAAAGAACATTGAAGGTGTTGGATGCGACGCCAATCAAGTCGGCTGCTTTGTCTGGGATAGTGGCAAATTTCTTGAATGTTGTTACACTTATACCCACCCAGACCAATGAGTGTATTCCATCAAATTCTTAGCCTGTGCCTTGTAGATGATGGACAGGCTGTCGAGAGTCAGAAGCTGAGTTACTCAGCACCGATGTCCAAGTCACTGATCTGCTCTCGTAGCCATTGGCATTTAAACAGTTGGTCCAGTTTAGTTTCTAATTAAAGGTAACTCCTAGGATGTTGATTGTGGGGGAATTGGTGATGTCAATGCCATTGAATACCAAGGGACAATGGTTATATTTTCTCTTGCTGTAAATGGTTATTGTCCAACAGTTGCATATCACATGGAGTGTTCCAGTAGCTGAAGAGTTGCAACTGGTGCTGAACATTGTGCAGTCATGAGCGAACATCCCCACTCCTGACCTTATAATGAAGGAAAAGTAATTGATGAGGCAGCTGAAGCTGGATGGATCAAGGTCATTTAATCTGAGGAACTCCTGCAAAGATGTCCCAGAGCTGAGATGGCTGATCTTTAATAATGACAACTTTTTCTTTGTCCGACATAAGGTTCTAATACATACAGAGTCTTCCCCTTATTCTGATTGATTGCATTTTGCTAGGATTCTTTGAACCTACACTTGGTCATAACTGCTTGATAGCACGGGCTGTTACCTCACCTTTCAAATTGAGCTCCTTTGTTCATGCTTGTACCAATTAATGCATTGAAGTCAAAAGCTGAGTGGACCTGCTGGAAAGTGAACTAATATCAGTGAACACCTTATTCTGTTGGAATGTTGTGGGGAAAATCACCAGACTCTGAGTCAGACAGAGTTTATTGTACCAGGAAATACCGGAGGTCCGGGGAGAGAAAGACACCAACAGCACAGTGGTCAGCTGCGATTCTTCTCTCAGCCTGGAACACACGTCAAGATACTTTTATACATTTTGTAATATAATAGGTCAGTGATAAGGTTATTGTCTTGGTAATGTAATTTGTTTTTTGTAAACATTGCAGAATTGTTGGTAGTTTTGGTGCAGCACAGACATTGTCAATTTCAGCATCGGCGTGGAAGTCCATTTCTGTACTAATGGGTGTTAATCGCTCTTCCTGAGAAGGATGATTACTGCAGCTCTGGCTATTAGCATGTTTTATTGAGTCTGAATTAAGCTGTAAGCATTTCTGTAAGAGGTTTTGGCTGGACCCAGAAACTTTGGCAGGCCATATATACTACTTGTGTATTCTCTTCCCCCCACACACCTTAAACTAATCAACTAAGTTGAAAGTACATTGTGCTGACATTCTTGTGATCCTAGGCAGTATCTGTGTTTGCTCTGCTATCTCTCTCTATATTGTGGTCCAGCAGCCATCTTGTGTGTCAAGTGGCCAACTTATGGCTCAGTGGCCATCTTGTGTGTCTGTGTGCCTCGTGTCACCCTGCCATGTGCCATTTCCCACTTCAAGAAAGTTTGTTTAATAGTATTGGCAACGGCTCCTTCCATCACGTTGCTGATGACCGAGAGTGGATTGGTAGGATGGCATTGGCTGGGTTGATCTTTCGCAGCTCTTTTTGCACAAGCAAGTGTTCATCCCATTTGTCGGTGTTGTAGCTATACTATTACAGCTTGGCACTGAGTTCAGCTTGCTTTTATTCACATTTTCAGTATTATTGCCAGATTGTTGTCAGAACCATAGAATTTGAAGTATCCAGTGTCTCCAACCGATTCTAGATAACATGTCGAAGACTGATACTGGAGAATGCCAAAATGGATCATTGTCTTGGCACTTCTAGCTGAAGGTGCATGTCAGTCCCACAGCCTTGTTTTTAATAATGCTATACTGAGCTCCCCTATCATTGAGTTTGAGGATATTTGTGGAGACTCCACTTCTTGTTAGATGTCAAATTGTCCACCACCTTTCATGGCCGAATATGACATAGCTGCAGAGCTTAGATTCTGATCAGTTTGTTATGGGCTTGCTTAGCTCTATTCATCACATTCTGCTTCCAATGTTTGGTAGGCAAATAATTTTGCTTTGTAGATTCATCAGGTTGATGCTTTATTTTTAGGTCTTACATTTTTCATTGAACTAGGTTTAATCTCCTAGCTTGGTGGTAATGATAGTGAAGGTGATACGCTGATCCATGAGGAGCCATGGTTGAATACAATTTTGCTGCTGCCACAGCTTCACAGTGCCACATGGATACCCAATTTTAAGCTGCTAGACCTGTACGAAATCTGTCCCAGTTTGATGGTGGTAGTGCTGCACTATACATTGAAGGGTAATTATATCCTTAAACTGATGACAGGACTTGGTCTCCACAATGACTCTGGCTCTGCAATGGACTGTTCAACCAATTCTATCATGGACAGATGTATCTGTGACAAATGGAATGATGAGGGTAAGTTCATGTGGATCTTTATGTCTAGTTGGTCCCCATGCTACCTGTTGTGGACTCAGTGTGGCAGTAATGTCAGTCAGTAGGAATGGTGATGGTACGGTCTGGGATATTGTCTGTAACATATGATTCCATGAGAATATCTATGTCAGGCTATTGCTTGACAATTCTGTGAGACAGCTCTCCTGAATTTGGGTTACAAATCCCCAAATGTTGGTAAGAAGCAGTTTCCAGGGTCAAAAAGACTATTTGACATTGTTGTTTCCAGTGACCAGGTCAATAGTATGTGGAATATGCAGCTTAATTCCTTTCTTTAGACCTTGGTGTGGCTTGGTACAATGAATGGTTTGCTCAACTATTTCAGAGTGCAGTCCAATCACACTGCTGTGAATTTGGAGACATGTGTAGACCAAATTGGGATAAGGATGAAAAATCTCCTTCTTTAGATAGGTGTATCTGAAAGTTAACATTGGTGACATGGTTATCATTCAGTTAGGTTTTAATGCTAAGTTTTATTGAATTCAAACTATGCCATTTATCATGGTAGGATTCAAATCCACATCTCCAGAACATCAGTCAAAGATGACATGTCTCTGTTGCTAAGGTCACAATGATAAATGCCCAAAATGGTATTGAATGGGCTCTGGTCAATCATCCATCACAAATCCTACACAGCTTTTCCAAGGTGATTAAGTTTAGATGTCTCCTAATATTTTGCATTGTGCAATAATGTTATATAACAAGCGATTTGTAAGTTCACACTTGTAGGAAAAGGAACAATGTGTTGCAATGATGACGATGATAGAACAACAGTGATGAATGAAAACAAGTTGTTTTAATAAAGACCTTGGGCATGCTGATAAAATTTAACATAGATGTCATCAGCAGAATTAATAACTGTGTAAATATAGAAGAGAGGCTTCAGATGTTTTGATAGCTATTTCTTTGTTTAACATCTCAGATAAATATGGTACTCATTTAATTGGTACATAATGGTCAAAGGATCTCCCTTGGAGATCACAAACATCTGCTATAGTGTCACAGTACTGTATAGTTTCATGCCTGTATGTTTTTTGCGACATTCTTAATCTTCGTGAAGTTGGGAAATTTGTAAAACAAAAATCTTTTGTATAGATCTGAAGGAATTTTTATGTAAATTATCAGCTTTCAGTTACAGAGGCTCCACAGAAACTTATTGCATGCCTTGAACTCACAGCTCCAAAAGGTTTTGCATTTTCCTGATGTATATTTCCTATGAATAAAGACCTGTTTGAGTGCAACATAATGCTAATAGCTGACTTGCAGGTATTGCATGGATAATATTGTATTCATAGTGTCACTTGTAGGCTTTTTTTTCAAATAGGTCACTTTGAATAACGAAGTGCTTCTTGCAATATTCCGTAACTCATGCATCAGAACTGCCCTGTCGCATTTTCTTCCTTTCTTTATTGCATGTAATCTTCATTTTAAAAAAAAATCTGCCATAATTTTCCTGTAAAATTACAGATATTGTATGGAGAATCTGGTCACTCTGGATCTGCCCAATATTGGAGGAAGGGAATGACCCAATGAGAAAGCAATTCGATATTGTAAACTGCTATTATATTTGTAATCGCACACTGTAACACTTCAGTCTTGCATTCATCAGGCAGTATCTGCAGCCAGTAGCATCCTTAGTCATAGCCTCACCTCTACTTTTACCCCTTCACCCCTGCATAAACATGGTTATTTCCCCTGCACAGCCTTCACCTTCATTCCCTTAATTCAAAGGAATGAAACTTAACTGATTAATGTGGATACCCTGTTCAATTATTCATCACCAGGTCTGCTTGGATCACAGAAAACACATTTAGATCCTGCTTTCCTCAGCCAAAACTTTTCACAATTTTAGAATTATCTTGAAATGCAAAGATGGCTTTTTCCTTACTAATATTTCCCTTCTCAAATCCCTTTCCTGTGACTCCTTCATCCTCTCCTGTACAGGTGATAGCTCATGATCTGCAAATATCACACTGTGATGCTTGTGTTAGATCCTGTAACATGAGATTAAGAATTTGGTCAGATCATACTGAACAATTCAATGAACTTTTGCAGAAGGAATTTATATATATACATTACATTCATTAGCACTTGTGTGTCAGCACTCAAGCTAAACAATTTAGATGCAAACTGTAACTTATTTCCTCGGCATGTCATGCTGCAAGAGCACAGAGCTGAGTAGGATGGAGACGAAATGAGCAAAGGTATATCATATATCTGCTGTGAGATATAGCACAGTATATCCCCTTTTCCAAACAAATGCAGACTATTACATTCACGTAAAATCAGAGCTAACAAGATTGATATCACGTTTTGAAGGTTTTCAAACTTGTCCTGATCTGGGGATTGTATACCTATCTGGAGAGGTATGTGTTATTCTCATTGGTCTTGGTTGATAACTTGTCTTATTATTGGTTGCTACCACTGAGCACCACAATCATCATCATTGGAGTTTTCTTTCTCACTTTATGTGAGTATGATTGGCAGATTGTACTCTGGTCTGGGTTGAATTCTGTTCCCTCACAACATAGCACTAAAGTTAAAAATGATTTCATACAACCTGGGCTGAGTACATATTGTCAAAATCTCTTCTTTTATCTGGGTATTTGTGATTGGATTTCTGACCTGCATTTTTTGGCTGGTCCATAGTTATGGTCTTTCTTGACCTGTTCATCGATAGTGTACCTGTTTCATTCTCCTCTTTGAAGAGGAACGTCCTGTGATTGTTTAATTCCCATCATCATGGCTTTGGCTGGAATCTTGTGGATGATTATTGTGCTGTGATCTGTGTGTACTAGGAGCCCTGCCACTGCTGGGCCATGGCTATTGAATAGACAGAAGATTTCAGGAATCCAATGGGAACTTGTACATTGGAAGTGGAGTGTAATTATGCCACTGTAGAGAAGTAATGATCTGCTTTGTGCTGTGAGATCATCTTTCTTAAGTTGCACCATGGAACACTACTCACTGGGGTACAAAACTATTCAGTTGCATAGTAGTAATATGTTAGCATTAAACCCTGTATTCATGATGGCTTCCAGATTTTCAAATCTTCAGTTATCGTCTAATTCCTCAAAGCAACACTCTTTTATCCTTACAAACCATCAGACAATATCCATGTCCTCGCTCTTCAACAAATTCCTTAAGCATTTCCTAAATCCATGTGTTTCTTTCTTGTAGCTTCATATTTGAACCCATACAAACACGTTTCTGACATTTTCACTGAACTCAAAGGTAAGAACTACCCCCACCCCCACTCCCAGCCCCTCCACCACCATCTCCTCTCCAAACTTCACCTACCTTGGGTCTAAGCTCAAAACCTTCCTAGGAGAAAATGAGGACTGCAGATGCTGAAGATCAGAGTTGAGAGTGTGGTGCTAGAACACAGGCCGCATCTGAGGAGCAGGAGAATCGACATTTCAGGCAAAGCCCTTCATCAGGAATCTCAAAATGTATCTGCTTATTTCTCCTCTTTTAGACACTCATATTATTTCAACAATTGCTCAAGTT
Source organism: Hemiscyllium ocellatum (assembly GCF_020745735.1). Taxonomy (NCBI): domain Eukaryota; kingdom Metazoa; phylum Chordata; class Chondrichthyes; order Orectolobiformes; family Hemiscylliidae; genus Hemiscyllium; species Hemiscyllium ocellatum. The sequence goes on along the minus strand of NC_083415.1, from coordinate 13,653,162 downwards.
GAAGCTCAAAGGCAAGACTAACTCTCTGTAACACAACTGAAGGAATGTTCACAACTAAAGTGCTATTTTTTGAATGAGAGGTTCCTGTCTGTTGGCTAAATATTGCTCTGCCATAATTTTCATAGAAGTGCAGAAATGATCCCTCAATTGACATCACAGAGAGAGATTATTTTTATTATCATATTGTTGTTTATGAAAACTAGCTATGTACAAATTGTCTGTTGTATTTTCATGAATGATTACTTAAAAATTACTTAATTGGTTTTAAGTGCTTTGGGATGCTCTGTGAAAGTGAAAGACATTTTATAAATACGAGTTTTTTTTTCTTCATCACTTGCCTGAATAACATCCTAATGGTTAAGCTGTCAAATTCAGTTTGATAATGTTCCTGTGAAGCACCTTTACTACATAAATGGTGTGATATTAATTCAATTTATTGTTTTAGACAATCTTGAATTTGTCTTTCAATCTGTATTGGCTGGTCTATTCACTGTCTGGACAGCAGCTAAAGCACTACATGTGTTCTCACTCCCAAAGCGAGTACGTCCAGCCAGCTTTTAAGGACAGTATGAGCTTTGGAAATGATACTTCCACATGATTAAATAGTCTTCTCCCACCTAATTATTGAGACATGAATGACAGCAACTTCAATGAAAAGCAGGGTAAAAACAATGACTGCAGATGCTGGAAACCAGATTCTGGATTGGTGGTGCTGGAAGAGCACAGCAGTTCAGGCAGCATCTGAGGAGTAGTAAAATTGACATTTCGGGCAAAAGCTCTTCATCAGGAATACAGGCAGAGAGCCTGCTCCACCCTTCAGGCTCTCTGCCTGTATTCCTGATGAAGGGCTTTTGCCCGAAATGTCGATTTTACTGCTCCTCAGAAGCTGCCTGAACTGCTGTGCTTTTCCAGCACCACCAATCCAGATTCAATGAAAGGCAGTCAACACTTTGTATGTTTGGAGCTGCCCTCCAGCAAGATTCACTGGCAGGGAGAAAAGGAGAAACATCTTCAAGTAGTTCAAGAAATTGACTTTCTTCTGTGCCCAAGCATAGATTAATGGCTAAATGTCTGGTGGGCCTGAAATAAGTTCATTATTGGCTAATTATAGGCTAGTTCAAGAATTTAGTCATTCATCTGGTGAACAAAGTGATTAAATTGCCTTAATTTTTCATCAATTTCACATTTTCACCTCCAAGGAAATGAATTGAAATTGAATTTGGCAAGCTGACTGTTTGCTTTTCCCTATATCATGCCTTCACTACGCCAAAACTCATGCTTCTAGTTTCATGTCACTGCAACCCATGACTGCTAAGGACTGAATCCTTTGATCTGGGGCAGAAATCCTTTCTCTGATACAAATGGGAAACAAAGATGCCCATCTACGTTTGGAGGAGTTCCCTGGATTGACTTCCTGTGCTGAAGCCTTCCCAGCTGAAGAAGCACAGTCTAAAGCAGCAATGTTCGCAGTCAGGAAAGAAGTGGATTGAACGCACCCCTCTTTTACAGGATTAGAGGTCATATGTTGTTGATTTAGAGTCAAAAACCATTCTGGCAACTACACAGAGAAGGGAACTGGGTAAATGTGGCAGGTTAGGAGGTAGCATGCCAAATGGCTAAGTTGGTGGAATACCAGGTGGTTCAAGGTAGGCACTTGGTGGATGAGCTATTAGAATACAAGGTGGGTTTTGGGGGTAAAATGCCATCTGATTATTCGGCTAGCATACCACATATGTTGCCTGGGAGGGGTACTCAAACCTTTTAACCAGATATTTTTCCCTTGTGTGACAGAAATACAGAGAACTGATTCAGAATTTAATTGAATGAACCAACAAGTGGGGGAGCACTTTGGGAAGTGGCAGACCGCTTTGGGACCAATTAACTATTAATTTTAAAATAGTTATGGAAAGGGACAAAACTGGTCCACAGGTTCAAGCTCTAAACTGGGGCAAGATGAATTTTGATGGAATTGGACATGAGCTTGCAGGGGTTGGTTGGAGTAGTTTGTTTGCAGGCAAAGGAACCTTTGGTAAGTGGGAAGCCTTCCAATGTGAGATAGCTAGAGTTCAAGGTCTATATGTCCTTGTGAGAGTGAAGGGCAAGGTTCGCAGAAATAGGGAACCTTGGATGACAGGAGATAATGATGCTTTGACCAGAAAAAGGAAGGAAACGTGGCTCAGGTATAGATAGATGGGAGTCTCTGGAGGTGTACAGGTGATACAGCAGTTTACTGAAGAAAAAATCAGGAGGGCAAAAAGAGGGCAAGATATAGCCTTGGCTGAGAAGGTTAGGGTGAATTCAAAGAGGTTCTTTAAGTATATTAAAGATTAGATGAGATTAGATTCCCTACAGTGTGGAAACAGGCCCTTCGGCCCAACAAGTCCACACCGACCCTCCGAATAGTAACCCACCAAGACCCATTTCCCTCTAATGCACCTAACACTATGCGCAATTTAGCATGGCCAATTCACCTGACCTGCACATCTTTGGACTGTGGGAGGAAACTGGAGCACCCAGAGGAAACCCTGCAGACACGGGGAGAATGTGCAAACTCCACACAGTCACCCGAAGCAACTGTCTTTGTGGAGGCAACAGTGCTAACCACTGAATAATGAGAGAGAGAATAGGACCCCTCAAGGACCATAGTGGAGATGTATGTATGGAACTGCAGGAGATGAGTGAGATCCTCAATGAATATTTCTCCTTTATGTTTACTATGGAGAAAGACATGAAGCCTTGGGAACTTGGGGAAGTTGGTGGTCATATCTTGGGGGCAGTCCATACCACAGTAGAGGAGGAGTTAGATGTATTAGAATGTATGAAGACGAATATAGCTCCTGGTCCTGACCAGATATATCAGAGAACACTGCAAGAGGCTAGAGAAGAAATTATGGGGGCTGATATTTTTGCATCATCATTAGCCATGGGTGAGGTTCTGGAAGACTGGAGGGTAGCAAATGTTGTGCCCTTATTCAAGAAGGGCTGAAAGGAAAAACCTGGTAAGAATAGACTTGTAAGTTTAACATTTGTTGTAGGTAAGTTGCTTGAGAAGATTCTGAGATAATATATACATGCATTTGGAAAGACATTGTCTGTTTAAGAGTAGTCAACATGGCTTTGTGCATGGGAGATCATGCCTCACAAATTTGTTAGTGTTCTTTGATGAAGTGACCAAGAAGGTTGATGAGGGCAGGGTGGTCGGTATGGATTTCAGTAAGGCCTTTGATAAGGTTCCACATGGTAGGCTGCTCTGGAAGGTTAGATCGCATGGAACTGGCAAGTTGGATGCGCAATAGGTTTGGTGGTAGAAGGCAGAAGGTAATAGTGGAAGGATGCGAATTGGTCTGGAGGCCTGTGACTAGTGGAGTGTTTCAGGGGTTGGTGCTGGGCCCATTATTGTTTGTTGTCTATATCAATGATTTGGATGAGAATGTATAAAGCATGATTAGTAAGTTTGCAGGTGACACTAAAAGAAGAATTATCGTGGACAGTGAGGAAGGTTATCAGAAATTGTAACAGGAACTTGATCAGCTGGGGGAGTGGACTGAGAAATGATAAATGGAGTTGATAAGGGTGAGGTCTTGCATTTTGGGAAGTCAAATCAAGGTTGGAGTTTCATGGTGAATGTTTGGGCCTTAAGGAGTGTAGTGGAACGTAGATACCTTGGAGTTCAGGTACACAGTTCTCTGAAAGTGGAGTCACAGGTAGACAGGGCAGTGAAGGAGGCTTTTGGCACACTGGCCTTCATCAGTCAGGGCAATGAATATAGAAGTTGGGAAGTTTTGTTACATTTGTATAGGACGTTGGTGAGGCTGCACCTGGCCTAGCGTGTTCAGATTTGGTCACCTTGCTATGGGAAAGATATTATTAAACTGGAAAGAGTGCAGAACGAATTTACAAAGATGTTGCCAGGACCCAATGACCTGAGCTTTAGGGAGAGGTTGGACAAGCTAGGACATTTTTCTTTCGAGTGTAGGAGACTGAGGGGGGATCTTATAGAAGTGTATAAGATCATGAGAGGCATGGACAGGTGAGTGCATTTAGTCTTTTTCCCAGGGTTGACTAGAGGGCATCAGTTTAAGACTGGAGGGGAAAGAATAAAAGGGAACCTGAGGGGCAGCTTTTTAACACTAAGGGTGGTACGCATATGGAATGAGCTGCCAGTACAATTGGTTGAAGTGGATACATTAACATTTCAAAGGCATTTGGGCAAACACATGGATAGGAAAGGTTTAAAAGAGTATGGGCCAAGTGCAGGGAAATGGATTTAGTGTGGTTGGACATTTTGGATGGCATGGATCAATTTGGGCTGAAGGGCCTGTCTCCGTGCTGTAGGACTGTATGACTCAATGAAATACTCAGTATAAAGCATACATTTGTTGGAACATTAACACCTTGCTTCATCTAACTTAACTTCAACCTTCAGGAATTATGACCTCTTCATTTTTAAACCATTTCATCCCAGTTTGATATCATTGTCAGCCTTATCTCCACTTCCGTGAAGGAACACATATCCTTGGAGCGCCTTGCATTTAGTTGGCAAATTGACTTGACCACAAATTTGTGGCTTCAAACAATTGCACTTAGCCACAAAACGGTCCTTCAATGTCTCTGTCCAAATACGATTTTACTGCTTATTTGTTTGGTTTCAGATATTAAATACATTGGGTGCTGCTGTCATCTAATGTAGAGAATACTCATACGTTTTACCAGTCACTTCTTGATTATATGATGGCTGTGTTTTTCAAATGCATTGAGATTTAGAAACTCTGATTTAGTTTTTATTGTCCACTTCAAAGTGCCAGAGACCATACACGATGAGGAAAACCAGATTCTCATGTTGTATTGGAAATGAAGCAATTTTCTCTGAACCCTTTTAGCTTCAAAAATATTCCACTGATTTAGCGGATATATATGTAGCAATACTGAAGCACCCAGCTTGACAAATATCTTTAGGCCGGGGTCCTGTTAATAATCGTTATTTGAGTGTGAAACTGAAAATTGGCATGTTGTGGTAGCTGGTTATACCACTACTGTGGACTACGTTTTGAAAATTAGAATGAATAATAGATAGGATATTGGAAAGAGAAATGTTCCTCAAAGTCTTGCTAACTTCATGATTTGGAGATGCCGGTGTTGGACTGGAGTGTACAAAGTTAAAAATCACACAACACCAGCTTATAGTCCAACAGGTTTGATTGGAAGCACACTAGCTAGTGGAAAGCTAGTGTGCTTCCAATTAAACCTGTTCGACTATAACCTGGTGTTGTGTGATTTTTAACTTTGCTAACTTCATAGTTTTGATATTCATGTGTTCTGGTAACAGCATCCACTTTATCCCAATCTTGAACATATCCTATTCAATAACTATTACTTTGCTCACTGACCTTTGTTTGCTGCTGATAAAGCAATGATTCAATTTCAAACCTTTAAGTTTTGTGTTTAGATCAGTCCATAACCTTGTCCCTCTGTGACTCCAGAACTTGCTATCCTTACAATCTGTGAGCTCTGCATTCTTTCAACTCGAGCCCCATTGTGCCCTGTGCCTCCTGCACACTCCATATTATTTCATATCCTATTATTGGAAGTTTCAACTAAAATTATCTAGGCTCTCAGCTCTGGAATTCTCTTCCTGAAACTTTTCACCTTTCTCTCCAACTTTTATTTTAAAAAGCCATAAGTATTAAGTTAGCCTGGAGCAGTATTTTGTCGAGGAATAACATGGCGCTATTTTCTGGGTCTGCAAATTGGAAGAAGCAAAAATAGACCTTAGTAGAGTGATGTGCTCTTTTATTTCGGATGTGGGAGTTTATGGAGAGTTTATGGGTTACTGAGGATTATATCTGCAATAAATGCCGTTGATTGCGAATCCTATCAGATCGAATGGATCAGTTGGAGCAACACTTAGAGGCAATGAGGAATTTATAAGAGCAAAAAGGGTGTGATGGATGGTCATTATAAGAAGAGAGAAGAGTCGCAGATACTCTCATATGGATGGGTTACCTCCAGGAAAAGTATGAAAGGTAAGCAGGTAGTGCAGGAGTCTTCTGTGACTATCCCTATTTCAAACAAATATGCTGTTTTGGAAAATGTTGGGGGTTATGGATTCCAAGGGGAATATCGCATGCACAGCCAAGTTTCTGGGATTGAGACTGGCTCTAATGCAATGAGGGGTAAGTCGGGTTCCAATAGATCGATTGTGTTAGGGGAATCTCCAGTCAGAGGCACATACAGATATTTCTGTGGCCAGCAGTGAAAAATCAGAATGGTGTGTTGCCTCCCTAATGCCAGGACCAAGGATATCTCAGAGAGGGTGCAGAATGTTCTCAAGAGAGAGAGGGCCCAGCAGGACGTCATTGTACAACATGGAAGATATAGAATGTAGGGAAATAGATGGTGACATCTTAAAAAATGTCCATATTACAGAGGAGGAACTGCTGGATGTCTTCAAATGTATAAAGTGGGATAAATCCCCAAGACCTGATCAGGTGTATCCTAGACATCTGTGGGAGGCTAGGGAAGTGATTGGTGGGCCTCCTACTGAAATATTTGTATTGTCGATAGTCACAGGTGAGGTGCCAGAAGACTGGAGATTAGCTAACATGGTGCCACTGTTTAAGAAAGATGGTGAGGACAAACCAGGGAACTATAGACCAGTGGGCCAGACGTCATTGGTGGGCAAGTTGTTGGAGGAAATCTTGAGGGACAGAATGTACATGTATTTGGAAAGGCAAGGACTGATTAGGGACAGTCAACATGGCTTTGTGTGTGGGAAATCATGTCTCGCAATCTTGATTGAGTTTTTTGAATAAGTAACAAAGAAGACTGATGAGAGCAGAGTAGTACATGTGATCTATACGGACTTCAGGAAGGCATTTGATGAGGTTGCCATGGGAGACTGGTTAGCGAGGTTAGATCTCATGGAACACAGGGAGAACTCACCATTTGGATACAGAACTGGCTCAAAGGTAGAAGACAGAGTGGTGGTGGAGGGTTGTTTTTCAGACTGGAGGCCAATGGAGTACCACAAGGATCCTCTACTTTTCATTATTTATATAAATGATTTTGATGTGAGCATAAGGTGTATAGTTAGCAAGTTTGCAGATGACACCAAAATTGGAGGTGTAGTGGACAGCGAAGAAGGTTACCTCAGATTACAACGGGATCTTAATCAGATGGGCCAATGGGCTGAGAAGTGACAGATGGAGTTAATTTGAGATAAATGTGAAGTGGTGCATTTTGGGAAAGCAAATCTTAGCAGGACTTATACACTTAATGGTAAGGTCCTAGGGAATGTTGCTGAACAAAGAGACCTTGGAGTGCAGGTTCTTAGGTCTTTGAAAGTTGAGTTGCAGATAGACAAGATAGTGGAAAAGGCGTTTGGTATGCTTTCCTTTATTAGTTAGAGTACTGAGTACAGGAGTTGGGAAGTCATTTTGCAGCTGTTTGGGACATTGGTTAGGTCATTTTTGGAATATTGTGTGCAATTCTGGTCTCCTATTGGAAGGATGTTGTGAAACTTGAAAGGGTTCAGAAAAGATTTACAAAGATGTTGCCAGGGTTGGAGGATTTGAACTATCGGGAGAGGTTGAATAGACTGGGGCTGTTTTCCCTGGAGCATCAGAGGTGGAGGAGTGACCTTACAGAGGTTTATAAAATCATGAGGGGCATGGATAGGATAAATAGACAAGTCTTTTCTCTGGAATGGGGAGTCCAGGCATAGGTTTCGGGTGAGAGGGGAAAGATATAAAAGATACCTAAAGGGCAATTATTTCACACAGAGGGTGGTGCCTGTGTGGAATGGACTGCCAGAGGAAGTTGTGGAGGCTGGTACAATTATAACATTTAAATGGAACTTGGATGGGCATATGAATAGGAGGGTTTAGAGGGATATGGGCCAGGTGCTGGCAGGTGTGACTAGATTGGGGTGGGATATCTGGTCGGCATGGACAAGTTGGATTGAAGGGTCTGTTTCCATGCTGTACATCTCTATGACTCTAACTGAAAACTTAAAGTTCTGGTGAAGTTTTTGATCATTGTCCTAATGTCCCCTTTGGCTTGGTGTCAATCTTTTTCTCTCTTTCATTTGATGAATTACTTCAGGATATTTGATTGTATTGAAAATGTTGTATAAATACAAGTTGTTGTACCTGTATTTAACTGCAATCATGTACAGCCATATCTAGGAAACCTTGACATGCACTGCAAGCTGAAATGCTAACAGATCCATGCTGATTCATTCCAGCTCCTATATTTAGAAGCTATTGAAATATGTTGTATTTGAAGCCTTGAATGCCACTTTGGCTGCGCTCAATTCTGGCCTCATATGGTTTGATATGTTCCTGGAGTCACTTGATGGTATTCACAAGTTTCATCTCTTTGACCTCCTGCTATTCATCACCTCCTCCCCACTCCTACCCAAGGTAATTGCTGCATTACTACACTCTGAAGAGAAGGTTCACTTAAACATGAGGCACCAAGCTGTACAAGAAAATGGGGACTTATGCAAATGAGCTTGTCAAACCTCCCTACATTACGATAAATAGCATCATAAAATCTCGTCTGATATTTTAATATAAAACATTTAATGTTGGTAATATAATGTTCTGTTTTAAGGAAGGGCAGAAGTGTTATCCTGTGTGTTTTCTCTGGGAAAAATCTGTATCAATAAGGAGACACATATGCATCCATATACGCACGCATACATGTACATACAAATGTACATGCATGCACACAAATAGATGCTCATATATAGATATATATATATATATATATATATATATATATATGCATGTGTACATATAAGCATACTTACACACACTTATTTCTATTTATATATTATGCACACACTTAGATGCACGTGTAAAGAGACACAAGTGTATGTCTGCACACACAAATACACAAATAGAGTGCAGTCACATATCAGGTCATTAATCATAAGATAAATAGACATAAACATCCTTGGGGCCTGCTTCTTATTTTGTCAGGAATTACTTGTCTATTATATGAGCTGGTGCCTTGGAGCTGTGGATTTCTGTGTTATTAATACATAGTATATGCTTAAATCCACATGGGAAAAGCTCTCTGTCAGGCCTTTCATGACCAGGTTGAGCCCCTGAGACTGAGCTTCAGGGGATGTGGCTTTAATAGCAATGACCCAAACTCCTTCCCTGTGGGCAAAATTGCTTTCAGCAGTATGAGTATATACAAAGACTTTTCTCAGGTTTATTGAATTAATCCTTGAGGTCTTCCCACAACATTTTATCAAGAAATTGATTGACAGATGCAATGCAATTGTTAGTGTGGAGCAATTTTACAGATTTTTATAGCACAATTCATTCCTTGTTATTTCATTTAATAGGGTGTTGCTTCTCAATACTAAGTACTGTATTGCCCAGTGCATAATGTAAGATCTGTGGTTTCCTCAAGGGATGGATGGAAGTGTAGTGAGGATAAATATGAGGTTATCTACTTTATGGCTAAAACAGGAAGGCAGCTTATTATCTGAATAGTTATCGAGAGTGGGAAAGCAAGAAGTATAACAAGATGTATGTATCATTGTACACGAGTCACTAAAGGGAGGAAGGCAAATGATGTTATGGCCTACATAACGAGAAGGTTCAAGTACAGAAGCACAGATTACAATTATACAGGGCCTTGCTGAGATCACACCTGGAATATTGTGTGCAGTTTTGGTCTCCTTACCTGAGAAAGGATGTTCTGACTATGGAAAGAGTGCAACAAAGGTTTATGAAACATTACTGGTATCGAAGGACTGACATATCCATCCATCAAAGTTTCACCTGCACATCCACCAATGTCACTTATTGTATCCATTGCTCCCAATGCGGTCTCCTCTACATTGGGGAGACTGGACGCCTCCTCGCAGGGTGCTTTAGAGAACAGTTCCAGGACACCCGCACCAATCAACACCCTCCCCCCCCTCCCTGTGGCCCAATATTTTAATTTCCCCTCCTACTCTGCTGAGGACATGCAGTCCTGGGCTTCCTCCACCGCCGCTCCCTCACCACCCAACGCTTGGATGAAGGACGCCTCATCTTCCACCTCAGAACACTTCAACTCCAGGGCATCAATGTGGACTTCAGCAGTTTCCTCATTTCCCCTCCCACTACCTTAGCCCAGTTCCAACCTTCCAGCTCAGCACTGTCCTCATGACCTGTCCTACCTGCCAATCTCCCTTCCCACCTATCCACTCCACCCTCCTCTCTAACCTATCAACTCCATCCCCACCCTCATTCACCTATTGTTCTCTTTGCTTCTTTCCCCCCAAAGCATGTGATGTATTGAACTAACTGAGATTGTTATTAAGTCTTAATTACTTCAAATGTGTTGCAGGTTTTGATTCATTAATACATTAATCCCAGAACTTTTGTTAAGTCACATTCTCAAGATAACAAGGTTCTATTAGAAAAAAGTGACATGTCAACTCAGGCAATGCATTAAAGCTGTGAGGTTAGAGTTTGTCTATATTCCAACCTTGAGTCAGACTGGTTCCATTTCCAAAGTAGGAACTTATAAAATGTCACATGGACTGACTGCCTACAGTCTTACTCAAGGTTGGAATAGACAGATTCTAACCTCGCACTGTTAATGCAATGTCTGAGCTGAGATGTCACTATTTTTATAAAACTGTAAGTTATCTTGGGAATATGACTTGAAAGGAGTTCTGGGATTTACATTTAAATAATTGAAACCTGCAACCCATTTGAAGTAATTAAGACTTAACAGCAATCTAGGTTTATTCGATACATCCATACGTTGATCTTTTACCATCAATTCTGTGTCTTATGATCCCGTCCCACTAGCGACCTAATGAAGGAACAGTGGTCTGAAAGCTTGGACTTCCAAATAAACCTGTCGGACTATAAATTATTGTTATGTGATCTTTGACTTAAAATTAGAAGCAGGCCTCTCGACAATGTGAGGAGAATATATTTTTTTACATAAAATGTTTCCAGAATCTGTAAATTACTGACAGAAAATAAAAAAAAGTGATGTTGGGTTGGTTAGAAGTTTCAAAACAATATATGTGGCTCATTGTTTGAAAAAGCTCTCGAGAAAAATGGAGTAAAAGCAGGAAATGCCAACAAGCATCCTGACTGACAGAGCAGTCTTAATTCATCATAAGTCAACAAATAGCTTCTTTCTGGTTTGTGAAGCTATTTGATTTTTGTTTTGTATTTAAAAGAGTTCAAAAATAAGTAAAATATATTAGGGTTAAGGTTTATGCAGTGTTTTTTTGTGACTACAGGATGACACAAAATACTTTTAAAATGCAATCATTGTTGTCATGTAGGAAAAGCAGCAGCCAAATTACGCCCAGCAACCCCTCACAAGCAACAGTAAGATAATGTCCAGTTAATCTGTGATATTGCATGAGAGATAAATATTGGGCAGAAGACTGAGAATAAATCCCCTTGTGAAATCTCCTATGACACATCTACCTGAGGGTAGGTGAGACCTTGACGAGGCAAAAGTTTGCAGCTCCAACATTGTAACAATCCCTTAATATTGCATTGTAGCATTAGCCTTGGTGCACGTGCACAACTTCTAGAAAGTAATTGGCATCCACAATCTTTTAACTTGGAGGCAAGTGTCCTACCAGCTGGGCCATGCCAGACAGTAGTGAATTACATTACATTACACTACACTGTTTGTGTTTTGGGTCCATTCACTGAAGTCATATAAATTGAATTGAACTGAATTGAAGTGAATTATCTTTTTGTCATGTACTCACATGAGTACAATGAAAAGTTTACAAGTTGCCACTTACGGCACCATCGAAGCTACATCGGTACCTAGGTACAGATTCTTGAGTAAGAGGAAAAGGTGGGATGGTGAGCAATGTTGGTGGCAGAGTCAAAATATGGGCAATAATTGAATAATTATCATTAAACAATCATCTGAAACAAATACTTTCCACAACTGGAATATATAAACAATGAGTTTAGAAAAGAGTGCTGACATTTGGCTGATATGTCCCCTTTTGCTGTGACACCGAACTCCCATTGGCATTTGTATGTCTGATTTATCAGCATGTCTTGTGACCCTGGAGGTTTGAAAAGTGCTCTTACCAATAATGTGACCTTGTTGATTTAATCTGTATATGTGCGTCACGGTTCCATTGGCCACATATTTAAGGCCTATATAGAAAATGCTCAGCCATTCCAAGCTTAAGAATTTGATTCTTTATTAAGCAGAAATTATGTGAACTTTGTCACATGATATGATAAATATCTCCAAAGTAAGGTTGACTGGTTATTTGATAAATGTTAAAACACATGGTGCATGATGTTCACTTCTTGTGTAGTTATATTTATTCAATTGCAATGCTAGCTGTGACAAGTTCTGCTTATAACATTAAGAATTTATTAGGAATCAGGGAAAGAAATTGTTTAAATTAAGTGCTTATGGACTGGTTTTAAAATGTCACTTGATTTATGACATGTTCTGTTTGTACCATTCACAATTTGTTTCGATCTCAATAATGTTTTGTTAACATCCTTACAGATATCTTAGTGGATCTCAAACTTAACACTATCTGCTCCCACTCAGTTAAAGATGGCGATAAACGCTGGCTGAACTATCAAAGCTGCCATTCCACAAATGAAAGAAATATGAAAATAGAAGAATTTAAACAATCTGAGCTTCACTGTCACAAAAATTAAGGTGATTATTAAATTTAAGGAACAAAGGTCAAATATTCGCTGCAGGATACTGGCAATATTGAAAGCATAAAGGATAAGATGGATAATCACAAAGTTAAGTGATACATAGCTTGGAATATTAAAAGTCTATGGTCGTGGTGACCAGGTATAAAAGGGTCCTTCAGTCTTTTCATCCTCCTCAGGTTGGTCTCACAAAGATTTATGTTTAATTGATGTGAAGCTACATCTCTTTTTAATAAAAACATTGTTACCCAGGATATATTTTAATATTAAGGAACTGATTATATGGTTTTCTTCAGTAAAAGAAAGAGCTTTTTTTATATCCAAGAAAATTAATTGAGATTCAACATCAAGCATACATTTACAAGGCTAAGAAAGGCTAGGTCCAGCACAGAAGGAAGATAGAAGTCCTATGAGGATAAAGGTTTTAACTGGTGATCATAGTTGTTTAATGTTGTCTTATATCTTCAACAGTAGCAAATGTTCAAAATCTGGGAGAAGATTTGTAGCTCGGGTGCTCGTTGTTGTGGTTCTGTTTGCCGAGTTGGGAATTTGTGTTGCAAATGTTTCGTCCCCTGTCTAGGTGACTTCCTCAGTGCTTAGGAGCCTCCTGTGAAGCCTCCTAAACACTGAGGAAGTCACCTAGACAGGGGACAAAATGTTTGCAACACAAATTCCTAGCTCGGCGAACATAACCACAGCAAGTAGCAAATGTTGTACATCTCTTTAAGTTCTTGATGTCTGAATGTTTCACTACAGTTTATCTTTGCTGTTTTGTCCTTTGACTGACTGGGAGGGAGAACTTTCTCCAGTTCATTCACAAATCCATTTCTCCTGACTGGGTAGATTGGTTTGCAGTAGCTTCTGACAAAAACGTAAGTTCCAGTTCAGACAATTTTATGTATTCTGCACTAGGTTCATGAAACTTTGCTAAAACTGTTCCCTTTATAAAAACTTTTTATTGCAGCTGTCACTCTGATGGTCTCATGGCATGGGAAGTTTCCACCCCAACTCCCGCCCACCCCCACCCCCACCCCTTCAGTTTGCAAGTCCTGTTCTAGTAGATGACACAAATCTGTGAAAGTGTCTCAGGACATCCTTAGCGTGTGGTAATTCTGCAACATACTCATCTGAAGGAAATGCTATTGAGGATGGTAAGCTCTGGGCCTCCTGTTCCTCCTTCACATCCTGTGGGGAATTTCAGCTGAGTTTTCTTCATTTGGAGGCTGCTTAGTAGCTGCTGAAGGTTGCTGATTATCCTGGGCTTGTTGCTGCATCTGTTCCTTTACAATGTCCCTTCACCATGGCCTCAGCAATGAGAATCCTCACTGTGGTTGGATGCATTGGGCCACTGTTCCAAAGAACCTATCTTGCAGAAAATTCAAAATAGAATTGCTTCTTAGTAATATGAACAGTCAGAATTCACATCATATATATGAGAGTTTATTAAAGTCCTTGATACAGTGGGATGGAGGCATAGAGTCATAGAGATGTACAGCACTGAAACAGAGCCTTAGATCCAACACGTCCGTGTTGACCAGATATCCCAACTCAATCTAGCCCCACCTGACAGCACTCGGCCCATATCCCTCCAAACCCTTCCTATTCATATATCCATCCAAATGCCTCTTAAATGTTTCAATTGTACCAACCTCCACTACTTCCTCTGGCAGCTCATTCCATACACATAGCACTCTGTGTGTGAAAAAGTTGCCCCTTGGGTCTCTTTTATATCTTTCCCCTCTCACTCTTAACCTATGCTCTCTAGTTCTGGACTCACTGACCCCAGGGAAATGACTTTGTCTACTTATTCTATCCATGCCACTCATAATTTTGTAAACCTCTATAAGGTCACCCCTCAGCCTCCGATGCTCCAAGGAAAACAGCCCTAGCCTGTTCAGTCTCTCACTATAGCTCAAAACCTCCAACCCTGGCAACATCCTTGTAAATCTTTTCTGAACCCTTTCAAGTTTCACAACACGTGTCCAATAGGATGGAGACCAGAATTACATGCAATATTCTAACAATGGCCCAATCAATGTCCTGTAGAGATGCAACATGACCTCCCAACTCCTGTACTCAATACTCTGACCATAAAGGAAAGCATCCCAAATGCCTTTTTCACTATCTTATCTACTTGTGTCTCTTTGTTCAGCAACACTCCCTCGGAACTGACCATTAAGTGTATAAGTCCTGCTAAGATTTGCTTTTCCAAAATGCAGCACCTTGTACTTATCAGAATTAAACTCCATCTGCCACGTCTCAGCCCATTGGCCCATCTGGTCACGATCCTGTTGTAATCTGAGGTAACCCTCTTTGCTATCCACTACACCTCCAATTTTGGTGTCATCTGCAAACTTACTAACTGTACCTCTTAAGCTCACATCCAAATCATTTATGTAAATGACAAAAAGTAGAGGACCCAGCACCGATCCTTGTGGCTCTCCAGTGGTCACAGGCCTCCAGTCTGAAAAACCACCACCCTCTGTCTTCTACCTTTGAGCCAGTTCTGTATCCAAATGGCTAGTTCACCCTGTATTCTGTGAGCTCTAACCTTGCTAATCAGTATCCCATGGGGATCCTTGTTGAATGCTTTACTGAAGTCTATATAGATCACATTTACTGCTCTGCCCTCATCAATCCTCTTCGTTACTTCCTCAAAAAACTCAATCAAGTTTGTGAGACATGATTTCCCATGCACAAAACCATGTTGACTATCCCTAATCAGTCCTTGCAAATACATGTAAATCCTGTCCCTCAGAATTCCCTCCAACAACTTGCCCACCCACTGAGGTCAGGCTCACCGGTCTATAGTTCCCTGGCTTATCTTTACCACCCTTCTTAAACAGTGGCACCACATTAGTCAACCTCCAGTCTTCTGGCACCTCTCCTGTGACTATCGATGATACAAATATCTCAGCAAGAGGCCCAGCAATCACTTTTCTAGCTTTCCACAGAGTTCTCGGGTACACCTGATTGGGTCCTGGTGATTTATCCACTTTTATCCGTTTCAAGACATCCAGCACTTCCTCCTCTGTAATCTGGACATTTTGCAAGATGTCACCATCTATTTTCTAACTGTTTATATCTTTCTTATCCTTTTGCGCAGTAAATACTGATGCAAAATACTCATGTAGTATCTCCCCCATTTTCTGCTGCTCCACACAAAGACCACCTTGCTGATTTTTGAGGGGCCCTATTCTCTCCCTAGTTACCCTTTTGAACTTAATGTATTTGTAAAAACTCTTTGGATTCTCCTTAATTCTATTTGCCAAAGCTATCTCATGTCCCCTTTTTGCCCTCCTGATTTCCCTCTTAAGTATACTCCTACTTCCTTTATATTCTTCTAATGATTCACTCGATCTATCCTGTCTATACCATACATATGCTTCCTTCTTTTTCTTAACCAAACCTTCAATTTCTTTAGTCATCCAGCATTCCCTATAGCTACCAGCCTTCCCTTTCACTCTAACAAGAATATACTTTCTCTGGATTCTCATTATCTGAAGGCTTTCCATTTTCCAGCCGTCCCGAACATTTGCCCCCAATCAGCTTTCGAAAGTTCTTGCCTAATACCGTCAAAATTGGCCTTTCTCCAATTTAGAACTTCAACATTTTAGATCTGGTCTATCCTTTTCCATCACTATTTTAAATCTAATAGAATTATGGTCGCTGGCCCCAAAATGTTCCCCCACTGACACCTCAGTCACCTGCCCTGCCTTATTTCCCGAGAGTAGGTCAGGTTTTGCACCTTCTCTCGTAGGTACATCCACATACTGAATCAGAAAATTGTCTTAGCAAATTCCTCTCCATCTAAATTCTTAACACTATGGCAATCCCAGTCTATGTTTGGAAAGTTAAAATCCCCTACCATAACCTATTATTCTTACAGATAGCTGAGATCTCCTTACAAGTTTATTTCTCAATTTCCCTCTGACTATTAGGGGGTCTATAATTCAATCCCAATAAGGTGACCATCCCTTTCTTATTTCTTAGTTCCACCCAAATAAATTCCCGGAATGTATTTCCAGGAATATCCTCCCTCAGCACAACTGTAATGCTATTCCTTATCAAAAATGCCACTCCACCTCCTCTCTTGCCTCCCTCTTTATCCTTCCTGTAGCATTTATATCCTGGAACATTAAGCTGCCAGTCCTGCCCATCCCTGAGCCATGTTTCTGTAATTGCTATGATATCCCAGTCCCATGTTCCTAACCATGCCCTGAGTTCATCTGCCTTCCCTGTTCCGCCCCTTGCATTGAAATAAATGCAGTTTAATTTATTAGTCCTACCTTGTCCCTGCCTGCCCTGACTGTTTGACTCCACCTTACTAGTTTAAATCCTCCCGAGCAGCTCTTACAAATTTCCCTGCCAATATATTAGTTCCCTTCTAATTTAGGTGCAATTTGTCCTTCCTGTACAGGTCACTTCTACCCCAAAAGAGATTCCAATGATCCAAAAATATGAATCCTTCTCCCATACACCAGCTCCTCAGCCATGCATTCATCTTCTCTGTCCTCCTATTCCTGCCCTCACTAGCTCGTAGCACCGGGAGTAATCCAGATATTACTACTCTTGAGGACCTCCTTTTTAAATTTCTGCCTAACTCTCTGTAATCTCCCTTCAGAATCTCAACCTTCCCTTCCAATGTCGTTGGTTCCAATGTGGACAATGACCTCTTGCTGGCCCCCGTGAGAACATTCTGCATCCTCTCTGAGGCATCCTTGATCCTGGCACCAGGGAAGCTACACACCATTGTGCTTTTTCACTGCTGGCCACAGAAATATCTGTTTGTACCTCAGACTAGAGAATCACCTAACACAATTGATCTCTTGGAACCCGACATACTCCTCGTTGCATTAGAGCCAGTCTTATTACCAGAAACTTGGCTGTTTGTGCTACATTCCCCAGAGAATCCATCACCCCCTGCAATTTCCAAAACAGCATACCTGTTTGAAATGGGTATATCCACAAAAGACTCCTGCACTAGCTGCCTACCTCTCTTATCTTTCCTGGAGTTAACCTTCTTTTGTGACTGTATTTGAGACTTTCCCCGCTTCCAATAATTGCCATCCATCACATACTGTTGCTGTTGCAAATTCCTCATTGCTTCTAACTGTCTCTCCAACCGATCCACTTGATCTGATAAGATTCTCAGCCAACAGCATTTATGGCAGATATAATCTGCAGTAATCCTTAAACTTTCTTTAAACTCCCACATCTGACAAGAAGTACATATTAAATCCATTTTTGCTCCTTCACAATCTACTGACCCAGAAAGTAACACTGTCTTAATGCTCACAAACACTTCCCCAGGTTAAATTTGTAGTTATAGCTTATGTTTTAAGTTTAATAAGAGACATAGCTCCAAAAACATATAATCAAGAAAGAACCCACTCTACTCACTACTGCAGATTCTCTGAAGGCCACACTTAAAAACAACGATTAACTTATCTGATTCTGTGCTGCAAACTTCACCCAACAGTTCCTCCAAGATTAGTTGTGAATTTCACTGTTTGATAATTTTCCCAGATGCACTCTGATGTCCAGTGATACATGAATTCAAACATCAAATGCAGTAACTGTGCAGGTTCTCTCTCTCTCTCTCTCTCTCTCTCTCTCTCTCTCCTTCAATGACCTCACTGTGTGCTTCCTTTGTCTGTTCTTCTTCCTTTTAATACTGCTGCTGTTTTGACTTTTTTTCCCCAAAGTTCCATAACAATGCAACAGGAAATAAAACAATAATTGCTGCTCCTGGAATTCGAGGAAATCACCTCCAGCACCTAAAATACCTCAAAATAGGAGCAGCTATTACAGCCAGAATTTTTTCCCATCCTCCATCTTGGATTATAATGAAGGACTCCAAAACGGCAGACAATAGAATGCCTGTACATTGACTTTTGATGTAGTAGATTGAATTATGATGTATGCAGAACACATCATATTTCCTAAGTGCAGTAGGAGAGCAGTTTGTCCTATACTTACAATTGAAGGTGAATAGAAAGAAGATTCACACTCTTGTGCAGCTTATGAGATCTTGGATATTGTGGCCCACAAGTCACCTGTGATCACTTCAAAGATTACTATGATCATGTTGCAATGACCAATTGCATGGCCAAGATTACTTGTGACTAGGAATTATATTCAACACTGTTGCTCACTGTGTACAGTTCATAAGTAACGTTCTGTGTTTACAGGGGACATACGTCTTGAGCCTGTATTGTGTCAGTAGCTGATTCATGCGATTGCCCTTGAAGGGGCTCACATCGCTCATGAATAAAGTTTGTTTCTTCAAACAAAAAGAAAATTGCTCCTCCCACTTGTGGTGTGGTGGCAGCCATTTTTCTTTTTCATTGTAATTTGGACAGTGATAGAAAGCAACACACTTGATGCTTCATAGAATGAGTGACTTATTTATTTTAGTGCATCTTCAAACCTTAATACCTTAATGCTCCATTCCTGCTTGCACTTCTGGTTGACCCCATCATTTCCAAGCTCCCACACGCTTCTGCGCAATTATGTTAGTTCAATCTTTTTCTCCTAACTCTACCTACTGAGCACCAGGCTTACAGCTTACTTATGGAGATAGTGAGGTGTGCAGGTGCTGAAGATCAGAGCTGACAGTGTGTTGCTGGAAAAGCACAGCAAGTCAGGCAGCAACCGAGCAGCAGGAAAATTGACATTTTGGGCCGGAGTATTGATTTTCCTGCTGCTTGGATGCTGCCTGACCTGCTTTGCTTTTCCAGCAACACACCACAGCTGTGTTTCCTGATTAGATTAGATTCCCTACAGTGTGGTAACATGCCCTTCGACCCAATAAGTCTACACTGACCCTCCAAAGAGCAACCCACCCGCTTCTGTCTAATGCACCTAACACTATGGGCAATTTAGCATGGCCAATTCACCTGACCTGCACATCTTTGGACTGTGTGAGAAAACCGGAGCACCAGGAGGAAACCCATGCAGACATGGGGAGAATGTGCAAACTCCACACAGACAGTTGCCCAAGGATGGAATTGAACCTAGGACCCTGGTGCTGTGAGGCAGTAGTGGTAACCACTAAGCCACTGTGATGCCAAGTGTCATGATGCACTGTCCTCCTTCATGGTCACCACCACCCAGTGACTCCCCACTTCCACATTAACCCATGCCTTCCAAAGCTTTATTTGTTTCTCACCCTTATATGTTGAGTTGTCTCCATTCACGATCTGCACCTCAGCATGCTGCCTCCGTTCTTCATTCACAATTGTCTTCACTAACTTGCCCACAACAATAGTTGCCTCAATAACCCCTTGACTTTCAGAGAAAGTTGCCTCAACAACCTTCTGACTCTCCCCTGTGGACTTCCTGTTAATCTCTAGTCTGCTTTAACTGTTCCTGCAGGATTGACAATGGCCCACTTGCTAATTGTAATGATATGGATTCCCTGACCTTCTCTGGCCAAGCGCCTGGCTGACTGTCATAGCAAACATTGAACCCAAGCACAGATATCAGAATATAGAACCCCCTGACTGATAATGGTCCCTTGGACTTGACTGAAGTCTACCCCCTTGGCCTATTCAATATGACTATTTGATTGCAGTGATGCAATATGTTTCCTTGTAAGCTGCTGACACATTCTGTAGTTGTGAGATTGCTGTGACTCTGTGCCATACAGTAACATGTCCAATCTCTTAACTGATCATTACTGGCAAATGTGGCAGACTGCCTGACATTGTATCCATGCTGAAAGACAAGGCAAACTACTGTGTGGCTGTCAGTTCTTAATGAAATGTGCAATGTGCTAAACGTCAAGGCAAGGCAAGACAGAGATGCTGTGAGCATCCAAATAGGAACAAATAGAGTGAGCACTATGAAAACAAGTGAAGACTGTGGATGTGCACATTGCTCTAGTGCATAAGGTGGATGCCTGATCTTGTGTGCAAAGTGGTCAGCCAGCAGACCATTGCAATACAAGATGTTGGTGAGCAGTATTGGATTGATGAACTTTACAGTGATTTGGAGATGTGTCATAATCTTCAAGTACATAGAAACATAGAAACTAAAGCAGGTATAGGCCGTTTGGCCCTTCAGTTTTGCTCTGTCGTTCAATATGATCATGCCTAATCCTTATCTCAAATCCATTTCCTACTTTCTTTGATGCCTTTAATATCGCTTTTTTGAATGAACTCTGCAAAATGGCCTCCAAGCCTTCAATAGTGTAAATTTCCCAGGTTGACCATCTTGAGAACAGAAATATCCCATTATGAATGAAAAAACAATTCATCATTTCCATTTTAAATTATCTATTCCATATCCTGAGACTATGACTCTTAGTTCTAGACTCCTGAACTGGAGAAGGTATCCTCCTTGTATTTAGTCTGACCAGTCCTCCGAGAACTTTATGCATTTCAATTAGGTCCCCTCTCTTTCTTCTAAAGTGTAGTGAATAGAGGGCCAGTCAAACCAATCTCTCCGCATAAAACAATCCTTTCATCGCAGGTATCAGCTTCATGAGACATCGCAATATTCCCTTTATGGTAACTTTTAGATCAAAACTGCACACAACATGCTAGGTACAGTCTCACCAAGACCCTGTTAATTAGAATAAATATTCCTACTTCTGAATTCTTATTCTCTAGCAATGAAAGTCTATGGACCATTTGCCTTCCTACCTGCCTTGACTTTGATGCTGGGAATAGTTACAATCTAATTTCCCTCTGCCATCTTGGAGAATAGCAAATTTCACGTAAATCAGATGAGGATAAGTAAGAATGAGATGTTAATTCAAGATTCACATTTTGTATTAAAACCGTGGGTTGGAAAACTGACTGATTTGTGATGATGAGAATCTCACTTTTTCGTTCTCACCATATTTTCACGAGTGACTCATGACTGACCACATTATTCAGAGGTTGGAAAGACATCAATATCCCAATATTTCCACTTTAAGGTTCATTTTATACCATCCCTTCTGAGTGGTTATCTCTTTGAAATAATTGTTTCTGTCTCGCTGTGTCAAAGGACACTCAGTTCAATTTTATTTCCTAATCGTTTACTCTGTTCTTTCTAAAATATTGAATTATCCATTTCAATCTTTCCTTTGCCCTTATTTAGATGTACATAAACTCATTTCCAAACATCCCCTTATCACTGACTTACCAGTACAGACTGAAACTAAGAAACTAAATCCTCCTTAAATCACTGATATAGAAATACAAATCAAAATTAAAGCTATACCTGGATCTGTTTATTTTAGAACCCAGGGTTTCAAAATAATAATAATAATAATAATAATAAAAATAGCACATCATGAAGATGCACCACATTGTTATGATAATCCTCCCAGCGATGTTTTGCTGATATCCCACTAGTTTAGCGGTAGTCTTTTTCCAGTTTTTAATTTCACGCGATAATTTAAACTGCCATGTTTAAGTGGAACTGTTGTATGAAAAGGCACAATATAAAATAGACAGCACTTTATGTCTGGTTTTGCTGCATGTAATTGAGAATGTTGACTCAGGATTCTTAATTTGGAGAAAGAATTTATCCTGTGGCACTAATGTTCTGTCCTTTGGTAATGTAAAACCAAAGGAAAAGGATATTGCTCTTACAAATTATGCTTCTGATGTATTTTTCTATTACTGCTGTTATTGTGCTGCCTCAACACCAATGCTTATCATACAAATGGAATTACATCCAGCTGCTAGCATGCAATATGCTGTATCTGGTTTAACATGAGACTCTCCTCTTTAGTCCACCAGGTTGATTTTCTTCTCATCACTAGGCCAAATCGGCTCTGCAGATCTCTGCTGAATTAGGATATGACAACAATCTTCTCAGATGTACCTTGCACCATTAATGTGCAATAATAAAGATTTGTCTCATAACATAGTGGCAAGTGGTGTTAACTTATTTAGTTGCAATGTTCAATATTAGAGACCTGATTATTTTTCAGATAAGTATTTAACAAGACCATTCACGCAGACATTTAATAGTGGAATTTGAGAACCCTACAGGAGAGGACCATGTGGCAAGATTTCACAAGGCAGTCAGTTGTTAGAAGCTATTGAAACCTGGTAAGGAATTTACAGCAGAGAGCATGAGATACTCTATGGAGCTGGGGCACTAGCCACACCCAAATAGTTACAGATTGCATTGGGTACTATCATCTTTAAGACTGGTCCTAAGTCAGGGATCAGCCAGACAGTGAATGATCATTGGAGATTCTGTTGGTAAAGTTGAAATCACTGGGGGAGGCAAAAGGAAATGTTAAAACTAAAAACCTGACAAAGCTAAAAGTAAGCAATCCTTATAGCTCAGATTAAGCCTCAATGCCATAGTGATCAGACATCACAAGGCACAGCCACATTAAGGGATATCAAGGGTCACATCAATAACTTAACATGAGGACGTTAATCTGAGAACACCACAAAGCAAGAGCTAATCAATACAGTGACAAATTTGATGTCAAAGTTTGCAAAGTACATCAGGAGAAGACAGTCAGTAGATTGCGACCACAGAAAAAAAGGCAGAAGATTCATTACTTAAACTGCAGTGCAGGCAGGTAGTGTTTATTTAAACTGCATACAATGGGACTTATCCTGGAAATACTGGGAAGCAATCAGTATTATTAATAGCAGTACCACAGACATTGGGGATTATCTGGGGAAAGGAGGAAGTGAAGGCTGCGGATGCTGGAGTTTCAGAGTCAAAACGTGTGGTGCTGGAAAGGCAGCATCTGAGGAGTAGGAAAGTGAATGTTTCGGGCTGAACATCAACTTTACTGCTCCTCAGATGCTGCCTGACTTATTGTGTTTTTTGACTCATTATCTAGGGAAAGCCACGAATGATGAGGGTGTAGGAGGTATACAGCACTTCAGGATAAATTATAATATCAGTAACTCCGCAGCATACAGATGTCATACAGTAGTGAAATTATATCTACCTCACAAACAAATTTCTTTTACTTTAGCGAATGACAGCAAGAGTCCAATTGTTAAATTCAAGAAACTATTGGTCGCAGATCAGCCAGTTAGGGAAGAATAGGTAAAATATATTTTGTTAACAGAAGAATCAGTCAAAGGATAGCCAATGAAAGATTTTATAAAACATCCTTGACTCGTGGCAGAGGGAAGATCCTTAACAGGAGATGTGATTCATTTAGATTAGTCATGTTGACATTGGAAATTTGTCATATAGTGTCAGTTAGATGAAAAGAAGTGAATTTGTAGAGTTGGCACAAATATTTTCCACTCTTATCGACACTGAATAGAGTTCAGACTGCAAGAATCCTCAAAGTTTGTGACTAAACACAAATAATGAGGGAGCAAATGAGCAGTATATCACACTTGAGCTTATTGAAGAATCCGTGACTGATAAACACAGACTGCGATACAGCAGGTTGAACAGAAAGTGATGACAAACATAAGCCTGATGTCAAATACTGCAATAATAACACATCAAGCAAAATAGTTTCTTCCTCTATCTGCCCATGCAGAATCATCAGAACCAGACACAGAGATCACATAAAAAGAGAAACAATCCTCAAGTAAAAAGACTGAGGATGAACACATCAGTTTCACTAACAATGCATTCACAGAATAAATGAAAGGATATTACTGAACAAGTTACAATAATGAATCTACACACTTTCAACAAGACTTTCGAGATGGATTTTGAATAAAAATCTCCTCATACAGATTGTGGTGCCTATATGCTCAAGGAAGATACCACTAAGATAGGACAACCAATGCACACAGATTCAGGACACAGCCAAAAAGAATTTCCCTCACTTAGAGACTCAGGATATCACAAAAAATGGAAAAAAAAATGCTAGATTTCAAGATCCAGGATGCTGCCAAAAAGGGGGAAAAAACCAGTTCCAGCGAGCCAGGATCTTGCAAAAAAAAAGCAAAACAAGGCAGCTGTAATCTGTGAAGCAAATATATGAGATCAAAGGTCCTACAAATATTGCACTTGAACAACTGCCTGTTTCAGCTGAATAAATGATCTCAGTGAAGGATTTCCAAAAAGTAAACTGTCTTCCAATTCAATATAGACCTCACACAGTTAAGAACTGTATCAAAATCAATGGTCTTCAACCTAAATATCTACCAATCTTCTAAGTCCATAGAGAATTAGTCCGGGGAAATGTGAAACTTCCAGATCATCTGAGGTAAGGGAGAGATGGGGTAATTGTATACACAAATGTATAATAATAATTGCCTTATGTTTCAGTACTAACTGCTTAAGTCTTAAGAACAAGAGGTATTTTTCTCAGCACTAAGATGTGGTACCAGTTACTTTGGCAAGTTATGTATAACTATAGAGACTATCAAGTCAGAGATGATGTGACTGTCTTGATAAGGGCCTCTTGCTATATTGCTATTCCTCCACTTCAAGACTGTATCACATCATCAGATAGGATGGAGCTTCATGCTGCTTCAGCCTGAACGCTTTCAGAACCATTACCTGATACACTATCTTCCTACAAGTTGTTTTTCCCATATTTAACATTTTAGATGCAAGTTGCTAACTGATTTTTCATTTACCACAACTCACCTTCTGCAAGTCTTTGACTTCACAAATTCGGGAGGTTTAGAGGCCCTACAATTCTTCCAGAATGCATTCTGTTCAGACTCACAAGGTTGGTACATCATTGAGTCATGGACGATTGACCTTGATTCTGATTCTCTGTAAATGATTTTCCAGTTGGAAGATATTTTATTTCTCAGATTTCCTTTGGGGAAGTGGAGTAGGCTGAAAACATGGAGCAGAGTGGGGATGGTTTTTGGACTGTGGACCAGTGTGAGCAGTCAGCAACTTACAAGCCCTGTCATACCAGGTGTGGAAACCCACTTACAGCCCGTAGCAGCCTGGAATACATCTCAATAGGGTCTGGGATTTGATATATATAGTTTCACAGATTGTGGGGATGTTTTTATTCCACAGCATTAACACAAACTCTCACTATTTGTTATTTGTCTACTGCTTTATAAAGTGAATGCATTATTTTGGTCTCCTGTGGTTAAGTTCTTCTTCCACTCTCAGAATTTGACAAATAATCTTCCACAATTCTGCTTTCAGCACGTTTGAATAATGTCCCCAAAAGTCAAATCTTACTTGGATTATAATAATGCTGACAATGGCTCATCAGTAATCCTAAGAATAATTTTGTCTTACGAAATCTGCTTTCAAACTCTATGGTAATGGACCTATACATGTTGGTAGAGATGAAAAAAAGGAAAGAAGATTCACCAGGATGCTGAAATCTTCTATTAAATCTTGCTCTTTCAAGAATTTTGTCTGTTTTCAGTCTGAATTATTTATCAAAGCTGTTAAAAATTCTTGATAAGTGTCTTGTTTAGAAATATGTAACATTAGCAGCTAGAGGACATATTGAATACGCTCATCTATCTGCTTGTTCAGCTTGAGATTTGGCATTTATTGTTTCAACAAGTTTGTATCTTAAGAGCCGTCTTCCCCAAGATGTCTAATCTTTTACACTGTTTGGACCAATTCTGATATCAAACTTTTGGGTTGTGTGAAAAACGCACATAATACGTTATAATAATTTTGGAATACGGATTTTAAAGTGAAAGTAGAATAGATTTAAGAGTTCAGTGCCGGTGAAAGCTGATGTTTTCAAGAGTTCAGAGAATATTTTGCAACACTGAACTAAAGACAATTTTGAAGGACACATGTGATTTAACTTAAATACTTGGTAGGGTTTTAGTGGTGTTAATTGCTGAAGTGTTTGCAGAGTCAACCTCTTTTGACATACAGAGGAAACAAACTAGGTCTACCCATATATTTCAGTTCAGAGTCAGTTTTCAGTTTAGGAGTCTCCAAACATTGAGATTTGCAATCAAGTTTTCACACTATGGGAACTGGAAAGAGATTAGGTAATTGCACATATTCAATGACCAACCACCAAAGTAACCAACTGCAAAATTAAACCTATGCTCTGTCTAGCCAGGCTTCAGTGTGGTTCTGATTTGTCCAGTATTAGCCCTAGCAGGGAATGCAAGAGTAGCATTTTTCTCATTCCATTTCTTCTTAACATAGTTATTTATTCTCATTATTCCATAGCTGTTTTAAGTTTTGCAGCATCCAAATGATTCTCAATTGTATCTTCCATAAAGATTTAATGATTCCGTAACAGATAAGTACTGATGGGTTTTAAAGATTCTAAACCTGCATTAAATCAATGTTGTTTTAATTCCCTTGTCTTAAAGTCTCTTTTAAACTCTGTGGGGTAGTAATCTAGTAGCACTTTCTTTTTCTCTCAGCTTTTAAGCTCTGTATTATAGTGATGCTGTAGCATTTTCTTCTACCAATGATTTAAATTCTTGATTGTGATATTGCTGTGATATTTTGCTTTCCCCAACCTCTCAATTCTGCTTAATTGCAAAATTGAATCTCTGAGTTACTTGTTGGAGATGTCTGGCATTTGTTTTAGCGATTAAAATGATAGTTTTCTGGCTTTTGGAGATTTCCCACTTTCCGCAGCCAGGATGTAGGTGTCCCACTTCTTTACCGGCAAAATGAATGTATAACACCTTCCATGGTTTACTATACAATGCATGTTCCCACTGCGATTATTTTTTAAAATACATGTCTGAAGCCTATTAAAGAAAAAACTTTCTACTGAAATCACAGTTTAAATTATGAATGTCCCAGTCTTATCCAATCTTTAAATTCTTCTTACCACATTCTTCTGGTAGACTCTGAGTTCAAAATCTTTTAAATAGCTATTTTGTTACATTAAATGTATTCAGTGATATCTTCAATGCTGTGTATTTGGTATAAAGTAACTCTATGATTCTCACTTTGCTTACTGTAGCTCTGACCTATCAAGGCTGTTTATAATAGCAGTGATGCTCAATCTAAATGGTAAGTACTTCTTTTCATCTTCAATCTTTCCCAGCTTGACCCACTACACACCATTTTAAAGTCTCATCATCTTGTCCATAGGAACTTCTAATTTCACTGACAGAGCTCCGAACAGCTCCCATGATCCTTCTTCCCTAAGGACTCTGACACAGCTTAATTGGGCTATTCTTTATTTTCTTACTGGCCCATGCTGTTTATGCTGCACATCTTACCGAGTCTGAGGTGAAGGTTCATTTATTCTAGAATGTTGTTTTTGTCCTTTGGCTGCTTCTGTGCGTGCTGTTGACTACTTGTCTGTTTACCCACTTACAGCTGCTGACCAACTGAATACATAATTCAGTCATGTTCTTACAATGCTAAGCTCACTTTTCTTCTGAAATTATTTTCCTCCAGGTTTAACTGGATTTTTTTCAACACTGCTACTTTGAGGTATTTAGACAAAGATCACACCACTGATCACCATGCCATATGCTGTAGTGCAAAAAAACTGTTGGCTTCTGGTTGGGTAGTTGTTGCCATCAAACTTCCATTCTAATCTCAACCTAAAGGCCTTTCGATTTAGCAGTGGTACAGGGTAAATCACAATTAAAAAGAGACACTTGTTTTAACACCAAGATGTAGTTGGTTGCATGAAAACTATAGGTACAAGTTATATTGACTATGTTGAGAAAATTTCAAAGGCTATCAAGAAACTCAGATTATACATTTGCCTCCATTGATACCATGTTAGATTGCTATTTCTCAATGTAAGGATTGTATATTATCACATTGAGTGGAGCTTAATGCAGCTTCATATTAAGTCTTCAGAATGATTATTTTGTACAAGACTGTTAATATGAGAAAAGTCTATGGGAGATGCTGTGTAAGGGGATGACAAATATTAATATTGAAGAGTGCTTAGTATTATTGTTATGAATATGAAGCAATGCCCAACATGATGATGTCAGTGGAACTTAGGCAGTGGTTTGGATCTTGAAGGAATAATAGCACTGATGTCTCTCTCATAGTCTCAAAGACAGGAATCTCTTCTCAATAGGCTATAGGCAGGTTTCCTGTAGCACATTAGACAAGAGCTGAAAATGTGTTGCTGGTTAAAACACAGCAGGTCAGGCAGCATCCAAGGAACAGGAAATTCGACGTTTCGGCCCGAAACGTTGAATTTCCTGTTCCTTGGATGCTGCCTGACCTGCTGCGCTTTAACCAGCAACACATTTTCAGCTCTGATCTCCAGCATCTGCAGACCTCACTTTTTACTCGCACATTAGACAAGGCAGACCTTCTACCAGGATAGTTGGTGGTTGCAGCAAATCTACCTGATTGACTTTACACCAAGCTGAGCTTAGTGTGCAGTATACAGCAAAGATGGAAAGAAAAGAATAACAACAGTTAGCTTGTGCATAAAAGACAAGGATAATAAAATATGATTTTAAAGGAGTACAGAAACAAAAAAGGTACACTGAGTCTATAAGCGAATTTTATGATGATCTAAATTGAAATACGTAGCAGCAAATGAAGGAGCAAATGTTATGTTAACACTTTGGTAAGTAACACTTTGAAATGAATAAATATAGGAAAAGTTCCAGGCGTCGATGAAATAAAAACAGGACAATGCTTGGAGAAATGGAGTTGGAAATGAAATAGAAATTTCTGATCAAATATATATCAAAGGACACATTCTAACTTTTATTATTTAAGTTACCCAAGCAGCCTGAAGCAATAGTGTGCAATGAGCTCAGACCAATAATCTTAACTGGTCATCACATTAAAATTACCATGAAAACCATAACAGAAATAAATAATAACACATCTGAACCACAAATCACAGGGAGTGGCATTCTGAATTTAGATCTGAGGTAGTAAAATGAGAGGAAATATTTAAGCTAAGAACATTCTTCAAAAAAAGTCTGAAAGGAGACAAGAACATTTACTTATGCATCAAAACTAAAAAAAACTGATCATGTTTTACAGTAAAAGTCAGTAGGCGTGTCACTGAAATGTGACACTGACAGAAAAGATGTGAAATTTGTCCATAGCTTATACTGGCTGTGAATATAAGCATTATACCAGTCATCAGTCAAGACCATCAGTCTAAAGCATGGACAAGCCAAGGTGTTGCGAGTGAGAAGGAGAATCTGACACTAAAATTATTCAATCAGTTCACCAAAAAATGTTCAGAGAGGTAGATGTACTTTTGCATTATAAAACATGTACTTGGTGAAGTATACAATGTTACAGAGAGTCTTCAGATAGAATACCTCTAGGCCTTGTTTATCGTAGCCAGCGACTTCAAACAGACCAACCATCAAAGATGCATCCCGCTCTATCCCCTATCTGCATTTTGGAAAATTAGATCACAACACTGTGTCCCTCCTCCCACTCCACAATCAGAAATTGAAATGTGAGGATCCAGTACAGAAAATAGGACAGTATTGGTCTGAGATATTGGAATTTTATTTTGCCTCAGGTGGGGTATTCCAGAACTAAAGGGCATAGGTTTAGAGTGAGAGGGGAAACATTTAAAGGGACCTAAGGGAAAACCTTTACACACAAAGAGTGGTGTGTGTATTCAATGAGCTGCCAGAGGAAATTGTGGAGGGTGGTACAATTACAACATTTTAAAGACATCTGGATGGGTATATGAATAGGAAGGGTTTGGAGGGATATGGGCCAAGATCTGGCAAATGGGACTGGATTAGGTTAGGATATCTGGTCAGCATGGATGAGTTGGACTGAAGGGTCTGTTTCTATGCTATACATCTCTATGACTCTATGACTGCTTAGGGTTGGTGGACTGGTCCATATTCAGAACCCAAATTCAACGAGTACTCTACTATCTTCTTGACATCATTAGGAAGTGCGTTGAAGACTGCCAGCTGAAGAAGTTAATCCAAATGTTCTCAAACCATAAACCATTGATGAACAGGGAAATCCACTCCCTGCTGAAGTCTAGGTCTGAGGATTTCAAGTCGGGCAACCCTGACCTGTACAGAAAATCCAGGTACGACTTTCATAAGGCCATTAGAGATTCCAAGAGACTATTCCAAATGAAGCTTGAAACCCCAGATTAATCACACAGACAGCCCTCATTTGTGGCCAGACTTGCACAAAGTAAAGTTGGTCATAATCACAGATGACACTATATCTCTACCCAATGAGTTCAATGCATTCTACACTTGCTTTGAACAGAAGGTCAGTGAAACAATGTCACCCAACTCAACAGCCTCAGATGTACCTGTACCCAGCGTCATGGCTGCAGATGTCAGTTTGGCCTTCTTGACGGTGAACCCATGGAAAGTGACTGGCCTGGATAGATTCCCCCCGCTGTGCATTCAGATCCTGCATGGACTCACTAGCAGGACTATTAGCTGACATTTTTACCTCTCCTTACTCTAATCATTCTGATGCTAAAGAAAAATCAGACAACATGTCTTAATGACAACTCACCGATGGCTCTGACATCCATTATTTTGAGAGATTATTCATGGTTCATATAACTCCAGCCTCCTAGATTGCCTTAATGCTTTGCAATTTGCCTATTGTCGCAACAAGGCCACTCATCCCTGGACCATCTGGATAACGAGGATACCTAGGCTCCTACATATTGACTAAAGCACCTCTGTTGACACCATAGTTACAAACAAACTCGCCTCTAACTTCCGAGACCCAGGCCCATTACTGGATCCTTGATTTGCTGACCGATAGACCGCAATCAATAAGAATAAGTGACAACACCTCTTCCATGATAATCCTCAACACTGATGCCTCACGGTGTACTCAGCTCTCTGATGTACTCTTAATATAGTCATGATTGTGTGGCCAAATTCCACCCCAACTCCTTTTACATATTTGCTGATGATACCATCGCTGTAGATTGGATCTCAAACAACAATAAGACAGAATAGAGGAAAGAGATAGAAAGCTGAGTGGCATGGTGCAAAGACAACAATCTCTCTATCAACGTCAGCAAAAAGAAGGAGCTGGTCATTCACTTTAGGAAGTGGAGTGGAGGGCATATTCCTGTCTACATCAATGGTGTCGTGGTGGAGATTTATTTACTTATTGTCATGTGTAATTTGTTAGAAAATATGTTGAAGAGTGTTAAATAGTGTCGCCACACTCAGGCACCATCTTAAAATGCATAAAATTCAGCCAAAACATAGAATATAAAGACAGAAGAATAAAGAAATAAAGAAAAAGTGTTTGACTTTACCGTCCTTCTTGTTCAGTGCTCTGCCATGGACCACAGTCACCAGTCCCCTTCGCCACTCCATTACCTCTGGAACGAAAGTCACCACTCTTCAGCGCCATCTTGCTTTCACTGATGCCCATGCCACAATGAGTCATTGATTTACCTCACCAATGTAAAAATCGCCATTGCTGCCAGCTACTGCACTAGCCCAAACTTGAGTTCACCACTGGCATGAGTCTGCTTCAGGCCCACCTCGCTGCTGCAGCAGCTGCCGATGTCGTTGGGTTTTGTGCTGGACTCAAACTCGCCTCTGCCTTCATGAATCAGGACGTAGATGGTTGAAAGCGTTAAGTTCCTGGGAGTAAGGGTCACTAAGAATCTGTTCTGGTCCGCCCACGGCGATGCGAAGATCAAAAAGGCACAATACCTTTACTTCTTCAGGAGGCTAAGAAAATTCCACAGGTCCACAAAGATTCTTACTCATTTTGATAGATACACCACAGAAAGCATTCTTTCTTATTGCATCACAGCGTGGTATAGCAATTGCTTTTCCCAAGATTGCAACAAACTACAGAGACTTGTGAACACAGCCCAGTCCATCACGCAAACCAGCCTTCCATCTGTTGACTCCATGTGTACTTCCTGCTGCTTTGGGAGAGGAAGCAATACCCCAGTTATATGCTCTTCCAACCTCTTCCATCAGGCAGAAAAATTAAAAAAAATTGAATATATGTATGAACAGTTTCAAGAAGAAGGACTCTGGGTAATCCAAGATGGAGGTTGGGAAAAATTTCTGGCTGTAACAGCTACTCCTTTTTTCAAGGTACTTTAGGTGCTGGAGGTGATTTCCTTGAATTGCAGGAGCAGCAATTACAGTTTTATTTGCTGTTGCATTGTTATGGAACCTTGGAAAAAAAAGTCAAAACAACAGCAGTTTTAAAAGGGAGAAGAACAGAAAAAAGAAGCACATAGTGAGGTCACTGCAGGAGAGAGAGAGAGAAAGAACCTGCACAGTTACTGCCTTTGATGTTTGAATTCATGTATCACTGGACATCAGAGTGCATCTGGGAAAATTATCAAACAGTGAAATTCACAACTGATCTTGGAGGAACTGTTGAGTGAAGTTTGCAGCACAGAATCAGATAAGTTAATCGTTGTTTTTAAGTGTGGCCTACAGAGATTCTGCAGTAGTGAGTAGAGTGGGTTCTTTCTTGATTATATGTTTTTGGAGATATGTCTCTTGATTAAACTTAAAATATAAGCTATAACTATTAATTTAAGCTGGGCAGTATTTGTAGAGGAATAAGACAGTGTTATTTTCTGCATCTGTAGACTGTGAAGGAGCAAAAATGGCCTTTAATAGAGTGATATATACTTCTTGTCAGATATGGGAGTTTAAAGAGAGATTAAGGGTTACTGTGGATTATATCTGCCATAAATGCTGCTGGCTGAGAGTCTTATCAGATCGAATGGATTGGTTGGAGAGACAGTTAGAAGCTATGAGGAATTTGCAACAGCAACAGTATGTGATGGATGGCTGTTATAGGAAGGGAGGAAAGTCTCAGATACCGTCACAGAGATGGGTTAACTCTAGGAAAGGTAAGAGAGGTAGGCAGCTAGTGCAGGAGTCTTTTGTCGATATTCACATTTCAAACAGGTATGATGTTTTGGAAAATATAGGGGGTGATGGATTCTCAGGGGAACGTAGCATGAACATCCAAGTTTCTGGTATTGAGACCGGCTCTAATGCAACAAGAGGCATGTCGGGTTGTAAGAGATCAATCGTGCTCGGGGATTCTCTAGTTCGAGGGACAGACAGACATTTCTGTGGCCATCAGCGCAAATGCAGAATAGTGTGTTGCTTTCCTGGTGCCAGGATCAAGAGTGCAGAATGTTCTCACGGGGGAGAGGAGTCAGCAAGAGATCTTATTGTCCACATTGGAACCAACGACATAGGAAGGGAAAAGGTTGAGATTTTGAAGGGAGATTACAGAGAGCTAGGCAGAAATTTAAAAAGGAGGTCCTCGAGAGTAGTAATATCTGGATAACTCCCAGTGCTATGAGCTAGTGAGGGCAGGAGTAGGCGAATATAGCAGATGAATGCATGGCTGAGGAGCTTGTGTATGGGGGAGGGATTCACATTTTTGGATATTGGAATCTCTTTTGGGGCAGACGCGAGCTGTACAAGAAGGATGAATTGCACTTAAATTGGAAAGGGACTAATATACTGGCAGGGAGATTTGCTAGCGCTGCTTAGGAGGATTTAAACTCGTAAGGTGGTGGGGGTGTTTGGGGGGCGGGTGGGGGGGTGGTGGGAAGGGGCGGTGGGACCCAGGGAGATAGTGAGGAAAGAGATCAATCTGAGACTGGTACAGCTGAGAACAGAAGCGAGTCAAACAGTCAGGGCAGCCAGAGACAAGGTAGGACTAATATATTAAACTGCATTTATTTCAATGCAAGGGGCCTAACAGGGAAGGCAGATGAACTCAGGGCATGGTTAGGAACATGGGGCTGGGCTATCATAGCAATTATAGAAACATGGCTCAGGGATGGGCAGGACTGGCAGCTTAATGTTCCAGGATACAAATGCTACGGGAAGGATAGAAAGGGAGGCAAGAGAGGAGGGCGAGTGGCATTTTTGATAAGGGATAGCATTACAGTTGTGCTGAGGGAGGATAGTTCCGGAAATACATCCAAGGAGGTTATTGGGTGGAACTGAGAAATAAGAAAGGGATGATCACCTTATTGGGATTGTTGTAGTGGTTCTGTTCGCCGAGCTGGAAGTTTTAGTTGCAAACGTTTCGTCCCCTGGCTAGGAGACATCATCAGTGCTGTGGAGCCTCCTGCGAAGCGCTTCTTTGATGTTTCTTCCGGTATTTATAGTGGTCTGTCCTTGCCGCTTCCGGGTGTCAGTTTCAGCTGTCCGCTGTAGTGGTTGGTATATTGGGTCCAGGTCGATGTGTTTGTTGATGGAGTTTGTGGATGAATGCCATGCCTCTAGGAATTCCCTGGCTGTTCTCTGTCTGGCTTGCCCTATGATAGTAGTGTTTTCCCAGTCGAATTCATGTTGCTTGTTGTCTGCGTGTGTGGCTACTAGGGATAGCTGGTCGTGTCGTTTCGTGGCTAGTTGGTGTTCATGTATGCGGATTGTTAGCTGTCTTCCTGTTTGTCCTATAGAGTGTTTTGTGCAGTCCTGGCATGGTATTTTATAAACTACATTAATTTTGCTCATGTTGGGTATTGGCTCCTTTGTTCTAGTAAGTTGTTGTCTGAGCGTGGCTGTTGGTTTGTGTGCCGTTATGAGTCCTAAGGGTCGCAGTAGTCTGGCTGTCAGTTCTGAAACGCTCCTGATGTATGGTAGTGTGGCTAGTCCTTTTGGTTGTGGCATGTCTTCGTTCTGTGGTCTATCTCTTAGGCATCTGTTGATAAAGTTGCGCGGGTATCTGTTTTTGGCGAATACCTTGTATAGGTGTTCCTCTTCCTCTTTTCGCAGTTCTGGTGTACTGCAGTGTGTTGTAGCTCTTTTGAATAGTGTCCTGATGCAGCTTTGTGTGTGTTGGGGTGGTTACTTTCATAGTTTAGGACTTGGTCTGTGTGTATTGTTTTCCTGTGTACCCTTGTGGTGAATTCTCCGTTCGGTGTTCTGTGTACTATCACGTCTAGGAATGGGAGTTGGCTATCCTTTTCTACTTCTCTCGTGAATCGGATTCCTGTGAGTGTGGCGTTGATGATCCGGTGTGTTTTTTCTATTTCCGTGTTTTTGATGATTACGAACGTGTCATCGACATATCTGACTCAGAGTTTGGGTTGAATTTGTGGTAGGGCTGTTTGTTCTAACCTTTGCATAACTGCCTCTGCTATGAGTCCCGAGATTGGTGATCCCATGGGTGTTCTGTTGATTTGTTCGTATATCTGATTGTTGAATGTAAAGTGTGTAGTGAGGCACAAGTCCAGTAGTTTAAGTATGCCGTCTTTGTTGATAGGTTCCGCCTTCTGTTTTCTGTTCTGTATGTCCAATAGGTTGGCTATTGTTTCTCTGGCTAGGGTTTTGTCAATAGAACTGACACCCGGAAGCGGCAAGGACAGACCACTATAAATACCGGAAGAAACATCAAAGAAGCGCTTCGCAGGAGGCTCCACAGCACTGATGATGTCTCCTAGCCAGGGGACGAAACGTTTGCAACTAAAACTTCCAGCTCGGCGAACAGAACCACCACAACAAGCACCCGAGCTACAAATCTTCGCACAAACTTTGAACACTTATTGGGATTGTATTATAGACCCCCTAATAGTCAGAGGGAAATTGAGAAACAAACTTGTAAGGAGATCTCAGCTATCTATAAGAATAATAAGGTGGTTAAGGTTGAGGATTTTAACTTTCCAAACATTGACTGGGATGCCATAGTGTTCAGGATTTAGATGGAGAGGAATTTGTTAAGTTTGTACCAGACAATTTTCTGATTCAGTATGTGGATACTAGAGAAAGTGCAAAACTTTACTTAATCTTGGGAAATAAGGCAGGGAAGGTGACTGAGGTGTCAGTGGGGGAGCACTTTGGGACCAGCAACCATAAGTCCATTAGATATAAAATAATGATGGAAAAGGATAGACCAAATCTAAAAGTTGTAGTTCTAAATTGGAGAAAGGCCAGTTTTGACGGTATTAGGCAAGAACTTTCGAAAGCTGATTGGAATAGATATTCGCAGGTAAAGGGACAACTGGAAAATGGGAAGCCTTCAGAAATGAGCTAACAAGTATCCAGAGAAAGTATATTCCTGTTAGGGTGAAAGGAAAGGCTGATAGGTATAGGGAATGCTGGATGACGAAAGAAATTGAGGGTTTGATTAAGAAAAAGAAGGAAGCATATGTCAAGTATAGACAGGATAGATCAAGTGAATCCTTAGAAGTGTATAAAGAAAATAGGAGTATACGCAAAAGGGAAATCAGGAGGGCAAAAAGGGGACATGAGATAGCTTTGGCAAATAGAATTAAGGAGAATCTAAAGAGTTTTTACAAATATATTAAGGACAAAAGGGCAACTAGAGAGAGAATAGGGCCCCTCAAAGATCAGCAAGGTGGTCTTTGTATGGAGCCGCAGAAAATGGGTAGTTTGCATCCGTATTTACTGTGGAAAAGGATATGGAAGATATAGACTGCAGGGAAATAGATGGTGACATCTTGCAAGATGTCCATATTACAGAGGAGGAAGTGCTGGATGTTGAAATGCATAAAAGTGGATAAATCCCCAGGATGGGATCAGGTGTACCCTAAAACTCTGTGGGAAGCAAGAGAAGCGATTGCTGGGCCTCTTGCTGAGATATTTGTATCATTGATAGTCACACGTGAGGTGCCAGAAGACTGGAAGGTGGCTAATGTGACGCCACTGTTCAAGAAAGGCGGTAAGGACAAGCCAGGGAACTATAGACCAGTGAGCATGACGTTGGTATTGGGCAAGTTGTTGGAGACAATCCTGAGGGAGAGGATGTACACGTATTTGGAAAGGCAAGGACTGATTAGGGATAGTCAACATGGTTTTGTGTGTGGGAAATCATGACTCACAAACTTGATTGAGTTTTTTGAGGAAGTAACAAAGAGGATTGATGAGGGCAGAGCAGTAGATGTGATCTATATGGACTTCAGTAAGATGTTCGACAAGGCTCCCCATGTGAGACTGATTAGCAAGGTTAGATTCCCGACTCAGGCGACTGACTGTGTGGAGTTTGCATGTTCTCCCCGTGTCTGCGTGGGTTTCCTCCAGGTGCTCCGGTTTCCTCCCACAGTCCAAAGATGTGCAGGTCAGGTGAATTGGCCAAGCTAAATTGCCCGTAGTGTTAGGTAAGGGGTAAATATAGGGTATGGGTGGGTTGCGCTTCGGCGGGTCGGTGTGGACTTGTTGGGCCGAAGGGCCTGTTTCCACACTGTAAGTAATCTAATCTAATCTCACGGAATACAGGGAGAACTAGCCATTTGGATACAGAACTGTGTCAAAGGTAGAAGACAGAGGGTGGTGGTGGAGGGTTGTTTTTCAGACTGGAGGCCTGTGATTAGTGGAGTGCCACACGGATCGGTGCTGGGCCTTCTACTTTTTGTCATTTACATAAATGATTTGGATGTGAGCATAAGAGGTACAGTTAGTAAGTTTGGAGGTGTAGTGGACAACGAAGAGGATTACCTCAGATTACAACAGGATCTTGACCAGATGGACCAATGGGCTGAGAAGTGGCAGTTAGAGTTTAATTCAGATCAATGTGAGGTGCTACATTTTGGGAAAGCAAATCTTAACAGGACTTATACACTTAATGGTAAGGTCCTCGGGAGTGTTGCTAAACAAAGAGACTTTGGTGTGCAAGTTCATACGTCTCTGAAAGTTGAGTTGCAGGTAAATATGATTGTGAAGAAGGCGTTTGGTATGCTTTCCTTTTTGGTCATAGTATTGAGTACAGGAGTTGGGAGGTCATGTTGCGACTGTACAGGACATTGATTAGGCCACTATTGGAATATTGCGTGCAATTGTGGTCTCCTTCCTATGGGAAAGATGTTGTGAAACTTGAAAGGGTTGAGAAAAGATTTACAAGGATGTTGCCAGGGTTGGAGGATTTGAGCTATAGGGAGAGGCTGAACAGGCTGGGGCTGTTTTTCCCTGGAGCATCGGAGGCTGAGGGGTGCCCTTATAGAGGTTTACAAAATAATGAGGGGCATGGATAGGGTAAAATAGGCACAGTCTTTTCCCTGGGGTCGGGGAGTCCAGAACGAGAGGGAATAGGTTTACAGTGAGAAGGGAAAGATATAAAAGAGACCTAAGGGGCAACTTTTTCACACAGAGGGTGGTACGTGTATGGAATGAGCTGCCAGAGGATGTGGTGGAGACTGGTACAATTGCAACATTTAAGAGGCAGTTGGATGGGTATATGAGTAGGAAGGGTTTGGAGGGATATGGGCCAGGTGCTGGCAGGTGGGACTAGATCGAGTTGGGATATCTGGTTGGCATGGGCGTGTTGGACTAAAAGGTCTTTTTCCATGCTGTACATCTCTATGATGCTATGACTCTAATAGCTTCTTCCTCATTGTTATCAGACATTTGAATGTTTTAATGTTAATGTTGATCTCTCTCTCTGCACCTTCTCTGTAGCTGTAAACTGTATCCTGCACGCTGTTCTATTACTCTAAAGCACTTACATGGTACAATCTGTCTGGATAGCAGCAAAACAACACTTTTCACTGTATCTTGGTAGGTGTGACAAAAATAAATCAAAATCAAACTCAGGCAAATATGTAACGACCTTGTGGGGAGCTGACAGCACCGATTCCACTTGCAGAATCAGAGGAGGCCTTACAAAATATTGTTGATCAAGTAAGATCAATGGTCTGGCTGGACAATCATTATTTCAGTATAGATGGGAGTTGCACATGCTAACTCTGAGATGCCCATTGTAGCCGATTCAGAAGGAATTGCCCAGCTAATTGAATTTCTGCTGAGTAATTCCTTTATTCCAGAACTCTTTGAAAATCTCCATTCATGTTTCTCATTTAAATTTCTGATAGAATTAGATAAAGGAATTATTCAGGAAATTTAGCCTATTAAATATATCACTGGTTGCTGTAACAATGGGATTGGTCTCCCTTCCTCTGGCTGTTCTGTGCTATCAAAGCATTGTGAGATTAGAAATATGCTTCCACATTTCTGAGGGAACCCTGAACAGACTCCACCCTAGAAAAACAAAGATTGTTTTTATAGTAAAGAAACAAGAGCCAGAGAAGCAATCTGTATGAGATTGATTTGTCACACATAGGAAAATCTGGTCCTGTATGTTTAGCATACAGACTGAATATTAACAACAAAAATAAATGGTATCTAGAAGAAATATATTAGCAAAAAAAAACTGGACTGGAGACTAAAATTGATGGAGTCTCACTGGAAAAAGTAGATAGTTTATCTGTTTAGAACAAAGGATAACAGGACATCGTGGATGCGATGCTGAAATCAGAGGGATAATAGAGATAACCAGAAGTAATTTTGTGAAGATTAGATTTTTTTTTAAAGATTAGATTCCCTATATTGTGAAACAAGGCCCTTTGGCTCAATCAGTCCACACCGACCCTCCAAAGAGTAACCCACCCAGACCCTCTGACTAATGCACCTAACACTAGGTTAGTAGTTAGGAGAACATTATGGGCACTTTAGCATAGCCAATTCACCTGAGTTACACATCTTTGGACTGTGGGAGGAAACCCACACAGACACAGAATGTGCAAATTCCACACAAATATTTGCCTGAGGCTGGAATCAAACCTGGGAACATGGAGCTGTGAGGCAGTAGTGCTAACCACTGAGCCACCATGCTGCCCCTGAAGCAAATATTAACAACAAGAAACCTCAAGCTTGTAAGAAGGAAAAACTCATAAGATGTTATGTTCTATTTGTTTTCCGTTATGCCTGAGAATTCTGGACAATAGTCTGCGCAAGAAAATAGAGGAGAAGAGGGAGCAGTTGCAATCTTTAGTGGTGCAAATGTAATTCAAAATACATCGACATATTCTATTATATGTGCAATATATCAAAAATGTGCTTGTGCTAAATTTTGGCATGTAAGCACAGTTTTGTGACATTCACAAGTTTCGTCCTATCCATTTGTTACAGTGCATTAAGCTTGCTGTCTGTGGAAGGTGTAATGTGGTGCCCAAGGCTTTTGAGGCATGTAAATCAATCACATTTATACGGCATGATAAACAGTCCCCGTTTCTTGATAAACAGCTGACAACCTCTCCCAATGCCTTGTACAAAACATATTTCTTTTGGAATTACCCAGCCATGAAAAGCTTCTCTTGCCATAATGTAAATATTGAACTTGCATTTTTCTAACTGTATAAACAAAACTCAAAAATATTTACCACATTTCCTTCCTCAGCATATATCTTCTGCTTTTCCTCTTCTGTGAGAAATCACAAAGCAACCATAAAATAAATGTTTATAGTTCAAAATTTTGCATTAAGCTATGGTTAGCACGCAGAAAATAATTGGGATTAATGGGTATTTTTCAGGTCGGAATGATGTAACTGGAGTTGTGCCACAATGACTTGTCCGAGGGTCTCAATTATTTGCTGTCTGCTAATTTTTGGAGGACCGAGCAGGATGTAATATATTCAGATTTCCTGATGATACAAAAATAGGTAAACATCCATCTTGTAATGAGGATATAAGGAATCTATAGGATCATTTGAGTGAGTGGGGAGTTGGCAACTGGAGTTAAATGTTGGAAAATGCGAGGTCATGCACTTTGGCAGGAAGAATCAAAATACAAACTATTATTTAAACAGAGGGATACACAAATTAAAGTTTAGTAGAGATGGATCTGGGTGTTCTTGTGTGCTTGAAACACAAAACTTTAGCATACAGATGCAGTAACTAATTGAGAAGGAATGGAATTTTGACTTTTTTGCTCAGGGATTGAGTCTTATTATAACTCTACAGCATATTGGTGAGGCTGCATTTGGAGTAATGTGTAGAGTTTTGCTCCCTGCATTTTTTAAAAAAAAGTTAAAGTGTCACTTTTATGTAGCTTCAAAGAGATTTGCTAGGCTGATTTCTGGAGCTGACTTATTAGCAACAGCTAAACTAGTTATACCTTTGTTTGTTTGAGTTTAGAAGGGTGATGGGTGACCTTATTGAAACATGCAAGATGTTGACAGCATAGATGTTGAGAAGATATTGCCACGAGTGGGGAATTTTAAATTAGAGGACCTATTTACTG
Organism: Hemiscyllium ocellatum; assembly: GCF_020745735.1. Lineage (NCBI taxonomy): Eukaryota > Metazoa > Chordata > Chondrichthyes > Orectolobiformes > Hemiscylliidae > Hemiscyllium > Hemiscyllium ocellatum. The sequence goes on along the minus strand of NC_083415.1, from coordinate 13,611,658 downwards.
AATAAATTATCACTCAATTAAATTGATGTGCAAGAATGTTTTCTCTTAGAGGGCAGCAAATATCTAGAATTCTCTGCCGCAGAGAGTTGTAGGGGCTAGATCATTGAAAGTATTTTGAGGAGGTGGATAGATTTTTGAAATGTTGAAGAGTTGAGGGCTATGAGAAACTGGGACAAAATAGGAGTTATGACTTCAGGCTGAGCATCCTTAATCTCATAAAATGGTAGGGTCGACTTGAGGGATCAAATAGCCTACTCCTGCTCCTTATGTCAAACTTTTAAAACTAGAAAGAAATAACGTCCCTTCCCATACCCTGACTCCCTTCCCAACTCCTCCCCCTCCCTTTCACTCCTCCCAGCCACCAACCAGATTCATTCCTCCCATTGAACCACCAGGTTGTACTTTCTATGTGTTTTCACCTATCCCCACCTCACCATCCTACCCCCACCCCCCACTTTATCTACAGCACCAGTCCTGAAGAAGGGTTACACCTGAAATGTCGACTTCTCTATTTCCATATGCTGCTTGGCTTGCTGTGTTCTTCCAGACTCCTCTTGCCTATTTTACAACTAGAAAGCAATATTAATTTGAATAGTTCTCAAAGAAAGAACTTCACCTCCCACTTACATCAACTGAAATGGTAAGATTTCTTCTTGTTATTTAAATCAAACACCAGTCAGATAGAAAACCTCTGACCAGCAAGTGAAAAAAACCGCAGTGCTCAGCATGATTTCACATGTGGCCTGGAGCAATAACCCTGATCGTGGCTTGCTTACAGAACAAAAGAAAATAACTTGCATTTATTAACAGCTTTTATGACTTCAGGACATCCCAAAGCATTTCACGGCAGATGAACCACTTTTTCAAGTATGGTCATTATGGTAACATAGGAAACACAGCAGCCAATTTTTGTACAGCAAACTTGCAAAAACAGCAATGAGATAATGAGCACATAATCAGTTTTAGGTTTTGAGGGATGGATTTTGGCTCAGATATTAGGAAGAACTCCCCTGCTCATTAGCAATTAGGACCATGGGATGTTTTGCACCTATTTAAGGTTAAAGTTGTAACTGGAAGCTGACACCTCTGATGGTATAATATTCCATTGTTTTGCACTGAGCCTTGAGTATGTGCTTAAATGTTTGGGGCAGAGCTTGAACCTATAATCACTAATACAAAAGCCAGAGTGCTACCATTGAAGCAAGGCTAACACCTATAAGTCTAAACAGTCCGCCCATACACAATTACAGTAGTTCAATTATCTTATAAGTGAGTTCTCTCGATAGCTAAGTTGGTAAGGTTACTGCTGAGAGCAGCATTTATCCATTCAGACCCAATGGATTCCAGCGTTCCAAACCAGCTTGTACTAATTTAGCTGCTCTCAGCAATTACAATGGTATAGCTGAGAAAATGACTACTCTACTATTTGAAAAGCTTTCCAAAAAATTAGTCAGAAGTTTCTACTCACGATTGCCATCTAGAAATTCCTCTTATACAAAATTGGACAAGGCCATGATTGGTTGTAGCTGTAATAGTCAAATAGTTGACATCACATCTGAATAATGGCCATTTAGACAAGTTACTGAAGGATAATTGTACCCATAGATTCAGGGAGTCAAGGGGACAAAGCTGAGGGGGGAAGAAAAATCGTCCTTGAAACAATCACCTCATCAATAAGTAACTGTAGCTTTCTATTCATTGGAAAATGGCTTTTTTCTGATATTTATTTCAGCAACTTAATTAACAACAGTAATTAATCAAAGCAAAAACACAGCATTTAACAATCCTGCAGGAAAAGTACTGCGTTTTGAATAGTTAAAAAGTAAATGATTGCTACTTTTACTACATATGCTGATGCTTGCAAAACTGCCACCCTGTGACTCAGTGTTAATGTCATACCTGGGTAATGGATGAATAGGGAAAGGGCAAATACATAATAATGGGGCTATATATCTAAACTAAATAGACTGGGATAAATTTAATATTTTAATGAATTGATATCACTTTTCAAAAGTGTAGAAATTAAGCATTTAACAATTATGCTTGCTTAAAGGGGGATTAAAGACTTGGAGGTGTGCTTCCTTTTCAATGTACACTCCATGCCTTTGTGAAAATATTGACTTTCAAATAGTGCTTTGAAAATAAACTATTTTTAATTCAATTTCTGCCCAGTGGAGACCCTTATATTAACTAGATGTACCTCATATCACAGCAGCAATACTCTCATGAAGAGCCAGGTCTCGAACCTTCAGAGTCTGCTGGAGAGGCATACACATCTATATTCAATCATCCCAGCCACTGGTCTTCAGGACCAAAGGGAGCGGAAGCAGGGAAGCTGGAAGCACTAAGTCAGAAGGAGATGGGGAGCTGAACAGCTGGAGAGAAAACCACATCAACCCCCTCAGAGGATTTTATTCAAGACATTGATTTCCACCATGTCTGACTCCGTCTGACTCCTGGAAATTCATTCCATGGAGAATCGACTTGGACCTTGTTATATCTGGCCTGTCCAGTCACAAAGGCATCTGGGGTCTCCTGACCAAACCTTTGGGATCAGAGGTCTTCAATGCCAAACAGGCTGCTGTCACTGCAAGTGCGGAGCTAGACAGTACACTAAGACATAGAAGAAAGTGAGGACTGTAGATGCTGGAGAGTCAGAGTTGATAAAGCATGGGCTAGAAAAGGCACAGCTACCTTTCCCCTAGCCCCACCCCCTCTACCTATTTATTTCTCAGCCCCCTTCCCCTTCCTCAGTCCAGAAGAAGAGTTACGCCTGGAACGTAGACTCTCTTGCTCCTCAGATGTTGCCTGACCTGCAATGCCTTTTTCAGTGCCAAGCCAACAGTACACTAAGACAGAGTGAGAGAGGGGGGAACAAGAAGTCATAGTAGCAACGGGTGACAGCGTAATGTAATTGACTTGGCATTTCCTCGTAAATGTGACTGATTTGACTTTACATCTAATTGTTCGCTGAATAGAATTAGGGTCACAGACCATGTTCCTTGGATGTTTGTCTGTGCTCAGAACCTGCTGCATCAGTTTGAAGCTAAAGGAAAAATGTGTTTTCATGGCGTTGGATCATGCTGACACCTACGACAACAGCCATATTCATTTGTGAGCTTTGTGTTCAAAAGTGGAGCTGTCAATAAGTTGTTAAGCATTGCAGGGAAGTGGCAGATGGAGAGAGTGGGGCGGGGTCATGGGGAATATATTTGAATGTCTGGGGAATAGGGACCCCTACAGGTCCTTGTGCTGTATAGTTCATGTGTCTCTGTGTGATGTACTTTCCCTTTAAAAATCTGAACAATGGATCCTGCAGCTCCCTCCATCACAGGTCAAGCCACTTACCCCATCTACTTTGAGTGTGGTCACATTCATTTTCTTCCCATTGTGCAATTATGATTTCCAAAATAATTGAAGGTGACAATGAGCACTCCTTGGTTCTTGGCTTCTAGCCTCTGTCTGAACATGTTAAGAGAAAGGTGATGAACCTAGATCATGGATCAATATTTGGAGCTATGATGTTGTGGCCATTACAGAGACTCGAATATCACAGGGGGAGGAATGTTTGTTGGATGTTTCAAGGTGTAGATGTTTTGAAAGGAATAGGGGGGGAGGCGAAAGAGGTGGGGGATTGGCATTATTAATCAGGGATAGTATTAGAGCTGCAGAAAGGGAGGTCATTGAGGAGAGTTTGTCTACTGAGTCAGTATGAGTACAAGTCAGAAACAGGAAAGGAGCAGTCACTTTATTGCAGTTTTATATAAACACCCCAATAGCAACAGTGACACAGAGGATCAGATTGGGAGGGAGATTTTGGAACGCTGCAGAAGTAACAGGGGTGTTGTCATGGGTGACTTCAACTTCCCTAATATTGATTGGAATCTCCTTAGTGCAAATAGTTCGGATGGAGCAGATGTTGTTAGGTGCATCCAGGAAAGATTCCTGACTCAGTATGTAGATAGGCTGAGTAGAAGGAATTTGGATGTTGGATTTGATGTTTGGCAACGAACCAGGTCAGATGTCAAATTTTTCTGTGGGGGAGTATTTTGGTGGCAGTGATCACAACTTCCTGGCTTTTACTATAGTCATGAAAAGGGATAGGAGCAGACAGTATGGGAAAGTATTTAGTTGAGGGTGGGAGAATTACAATGCTATTAGGCAGGAACTGTGGAGTATAAATTGGGAGCAGATATTTTCAGGGAAATGTATGACAGAAATGTGGAGGTTGTTTCGGGAGCACTTGCTGCTAGTGCTGGATAGGTTTATCCCACCGCGGTAAGGAAAAGATGGTAGGGTGAAGAAACCTTGGATGACAAGAGATGTGGAATATCTAGTCAAGAGGAGGAAGGAAGCTTACTTAAGCTTGACGAAGCAAGGATCAGACAGGGCTCTAGATGGTTACAAGGTAGACAGGAAGAATTGAAGAATGGATTTCGGAGAGCAGGGGGCATGGAAAAGCCTTGGCAGGTAGGACTAAGGAAAACCCCAAAGTGTTCTACACTTACGTGAGGAATAAGAAAATGGCCTGGGTGAGAGTCGGGCAGATCAGGGATGGTAGAGGGAATTTGTGCCTAGAGTCAGAGGAAGTAGGGGAGTAGGGGATCTTCTCATTAGTAAGGACAGTGTGAAACAGTGCTGGAATTTTAAAAAACCTGAGGAAAGATAAGTTCCCTGGGCCAGAGGGGACATACCCAAGGTTACCGTGGGAAGTGAGGGAAGAGATTGCTGCACCTTTGGTGATGATGTTCATGTCCTCACTGTCCACAGGAGTAGTACCAGATGATTAGAGGGTGACAAATGTTACTCCCTTGTTCAACCCAAGGGACTAGGGAAAACCTTGGGAATTAAAGACCAGTCAGTCTTATGTTGGTGGTGGGCAATTTATTGGAGAGGATTCTGAGAGACAGGATTTATGATTATTTGGAAAAGCATAGCTTGATTAGAGATAAGATGAGTGTATTATGAAGTTGAAGACATGTATTGTACCTTTAAGAGAGAGTGAATGCTGTTCTGAACTGAAAGATTATAACACCTGTATATATGACTAGTTGGCAGTCTCAGAGTGTACTGGAAAATTGAAAAAATGTAACATTTGGTTGTGAAATAGATACCTGAGTTGGTTGCTGTTTTAACAACAATTCAAATTTAACCAATCAATTTAAATATGCCCCAGGACACTAAAACCCAATGAAGTTTAAACTTGTTGTTTTGCCAGCATCGAAACAATGAGATGATCTGATGTAGGGGATATAAAAGTACAGGCATTTTGAAAATTGCAGAGAGCAACTGCCATTGAGAGAGACCTATCAAAATGAAATCACATTAAAATGAAAGAAGATGACCCAGGGAGATCTCTAGCCAGAAGAAGACAGACACCAAAGATGACAGCTGCTGTGTAATTTTGAAATTAAGTTGGTGAAATTTTAATAAGTGTCTTATTGGAACAGCATTTTATTATAGAGTTGGAGGCAGGTAATAAGCAATTAAGAGAAACGGGGGTTAAGAGTTATAAATAGTTGTTGTTTAATGTTCACTTAAAGAATAAATTTATATTATTTTCTTTAAATAGTGGAATTTGGGAGTTTTCTATGACTCATACTTTAACAGATTACAAAGTGAGGTGAGCTTTTCTGGGCGTTTGGTTCAATTAACAGAATGGTTCACTGCTGTGTCATAACAAGGGGAAGGTTATGCCTCACAAGCCGTATTGAATTCTTTGAGGATGTGACAAAACACATGGGTGAAGATAGAGCAGTGGATGTGACGTATGTGAATTTTAGCAAAGTGTTTTCTAAGGTTTCCCGTGGTATGTTTTTTCAGAAAGTAAGGAGACATGGAATACAGGGAAGTTTGACTGTCCAGATACAAAATTGTCTGGTCCTTAGAAGACAGAGGGCGGTAGTGGATGGAAAGTATTCAGCCTGGAGCTGGGTGACCAGTGGTGTTCTGCAGGGATCTGTTCTGGGACCTCTGTACTTTATGATTTTTATAAATGACTTGGATGAGAAGGTGGAAGGGTGGGTTAGTAAGTTTGCCGATGACAAGAAGGTTGTTGGAGATGGTTATTGGTTGCTACATTGTGTAGTGTGGATGTAACTTGCCAAATGTGAATCCAAACCTGGATTTTGTCCAGGTTTGACTACATTTCGATGTAGTTTGGTTCCGTATCTGAAGAATTGCAGATTGGTGCTGACCATTGTGCAGTGGCAGTCCTTAGTAAACATCCCCACTCTGACCTTATGATGGAGGGAAGGTCACTGATGAAGCGAATGAAGATGGTTGCACCTAGGACACTACTCTGAGGAACTCCTGCAGACATATCCAGGGGCTTAGATGACTGACCACCAACAACCACAACCATTTTCCAATGTGCCAGGTGTGACTCCAACCAGCGGAGAGTTTTCCACCGTTTAATCATTGATTCCAGTTTTGCTGGGGCTCCCTATGCCACACTCGGTTGAATGCAGCCTTGATATTAAGGGCAGTTACTTTCACCTCTTTAGTCTATGTTTGTACCAAGGCTGGAATTAGATCAGGCTCTGGTAGAACGCAAAGCAAACATCGGTGTATAGGTAATTGCTTAGCAAGTGCTGCTTGATAGCACTGCTGAGGGCACCTTCCATCTCCTTATTGATAATCGAGAGTACATTGATGAGGTGGGGGTTAGATTTGTCCTTTTTTATGTATGGGACCAGGGCAATTTTTTGTACTTTGGATAGATGCCAGTGTTCTAGCAGTGCTGGAATAGCATGGCTAGAGCCAATGCAAGTACTGGGGCACAAGTTCTTGTTACTGTTGTGGGAATATTATCTTTGCAGAATTCAATGTGTCCAACTAGCATGTATTGAATTGGCTATATAATATGATCTGTGATGTTGGGGACCTCTGGAGGAGACTGAGATGGATAATTGACTCAGCACTTGATTTTTAGGTATGCCTGGTGCTGCTCTTGCATGTCTTCCTGCTTGTTCAATGACCTAGGATTGAATGCACACTCACTTCCCCCAAAACTGAATGTAAAATTCAATCATATTGTGATCACTGCTACCTTAGTGTGCCTTCAGTGTAATCCAAAGATGTGCAGGTTAGGTGAATTGGCCATGTGAATTGCCCATTGTGTTCAGGGATGTGTTGGTTAGGTGCATTAGTCAGGGGTAAATGTAGAGGAATAGGGTAGGGGAATGGGTCTGGGAGGGTTACTCTCAGAGGGTGGTGTATACTTGTTGGGCCAAAGGGCCTGTTTCCACACTGTAGGGATTCTATGATCTTCATAATTGAATGAATCCTTTCTTGTTACACAGTACCAGGTCTAGTATAGCTTGTTTTCTTGTTGGCTGCAGACTCTATTTTTCTAAGTAGCTATGCAAAAAAACATTTCCTCTTTTAGGCTCTTTTTATCCAACTGATCAGAAAACTAGAAGACCATCAAATGTAGGGGCAGAAGAAGGCTATTTGGCTCATCAATTTTGCTCTCCCATTCCCTGAGATTCCTGACCTGATAATAAAAACAGAAATTGCTGGAAAAGCTCAATGGAGAGAAAACAGAGTTAATGTTTCAGGTCCAGAGATCCTACGAAGGAATTCACCTAGCCTGCACATCCATGGACAATTTAGCATGGCCAATCAGCTAACCTGCACATCTTCAGGCTGTGGGAGGAAACTCACACGCATGGGGAGAATGTGCAAACTCCACACAGACAGTTACCTGAGGGTAGAATGGAACCTGGGTCTCTGCCATTGTGAGGCAGCAGTGTTAACCACTGAGCCACCATGCCACGTCAGGGTTGGTCTGGATCTTTCAATGAAGATCAGAGCTACACTGACATTTTGGAAGGGGTGACAGAGGTTGGAATAAGCAGACTATTATTACCCCAACTGCCCCCTCCCCCAGCAAAATGAACTGAGTATTGGGTGGTCTTCACCAATGGACCTCAGGCTCCATGTGCCCCAAACCTGGTTTGAAAAAGGCTTATGCCAGAAACATCAAATCTCCAGCTCCTCAGATGCTGCCTGACCTGCTGTGCTTCTCCAGCACTGCACTCTCGACATGGGGTAGAACATGTGCATACACACACACACACACACACACACACACACACACACACATCTCTATCCCAAACACGCAGCAAAACACTGAATCCTGCGCTAATATCATTCAATCAAATTTGTCATGCATGATTTCATGAAGCCATGCTCATTCTGCTTGATTTTGTAATGGACTTTGAAATGCATTGCTATTGCATCCTTTAAAATAGTCACACACACTTTCTGAATGAGAGATGTTATGTTAACTGGCCTATAGTTACCTCCTTTATTTCTCACCTTTTTGAATAAATGTGTTACATTGGCAGTTTTCCAATCCATTTCTGGAATCAAAAGATTCTTGGAAGATTCCTACCAGTGCATCTATTAGTTTCATAGTTATTTCCTTTAGCCATCTTAGGATGTATTCCATCATTTACCCTTCAATTGTTTTCCCTAATTATAGTTTTTGTGTTTATATCCTCTCCCCCTTTTTCCTCTTGATTATTTAATATCTTTTGGAAGGATATTAGTATTCTCTACTGTGAAAACGATCTTGATTGATTTTTATTTGTTTCTAGAATATTTATTCCACCCATCCACCATTTCCTGGTTCATCATTATTATTTACCCGACTCCAGTGACTCAGGGGCCTGCATTTACTTAGGCTTCCATGTTCCTTTTTTTAATACTGAAAGTAGTCTTTTGTTATTATTTACTGATTTACCCTCACAGTTTATTTTCTCCCTCTTTATTACTTTTAATCACCTTCTCTTGTTTTTGATACTTCTTCAATGACATGGTCTTGCACTTTGGCAAAAAGAATAAAAGCATAGACTACTTTCTAAATGGTGAGAAAATTAGTAAAGCCAAAGTACAAAGGGATCTGGGAGTGCTAGTCGAGGATTCTCTAAAGGTAAACATGCAGGTTGAGTCCGTGATTAAGAAAGCGAATGCAATGTTGTCTCTTATCTCAAGAAGGTTGGAATATAAAAGCAGAGGTGTGCTACTGAGACTTTATAAAGCTCTGGTTAGGCCCCATTTGGAGTACTGTGTCCAGTTTTGGTCCCCACACCTCAGGAAGGACATACTGGCATTGGAACGTGTCCAGCGGAGATTCACGTGGATGATCCCTGGAATGGCAGGTCTAACATATGAGGAACGGCTGAAGATCCTGGGATTATATTCGTTGGAGTTTAGAAGATTAAGGGGAGACTTAATAGAGACGTACAAGATAATACATGGCTTGGAAAGGGTGGACGCTAGGAAATTGTTTTCATTAGGTGAGGAGACTAGGACCCGTGGACACAGCCTTAGAATTAGAGGGGGTCAATTCAGAACAGAAATGCGGAGACATTTCTTCAGCCAGAGGGTGGTGGGCCTGTGGAATTCATTGCCGCGGAGTGCAGTGGAGGCTGGGACGCTAAATGTCTTCAAGGCTGAGATTGATAGATTCTTGTTGTCTCGAGGAATTAAGGGCTACGGGGACAACGCTGGTAAGTGGAGTTGAAATGCCCATCAGCCATGATTGAATGGCGGAGTGGACTCGATGGGCCAAATGGCCTTACTTCCACTCCTATGTCTTATGGTCTTATGGTCTTACCATGAATCTTTCCCATATTGTATTCGTTAAAAAATGTGCAATTTGATTTTATCTTTAACTTCCTTGGTTAACCATGGTTGCTTTACCTCTTTTCTAGAAACATTCATCATCACTGGAATATGAACTTGTTATGATGCTATTTTCTTAAAAGTTTACCTTGTTCATCAATTGCCTTTCCTGGTAAATACTTCTCCTACTTCATTCCAGGCAACTTTGCCCTCATTCTTTTGTAATTATCCTTATGTGAATTTAACATGATTGTTTCTGAATCAATATTTTCATCCTCAAACTGGATGTTGAATTCTTCCATGCTGTGGTCAGAATAGTTTAGGAGATCTTTTACTCTGAGATAATTTAGTAAGTCTGTCTCATTGCACATTTACAAGATCCAAAACAGCCAGATTTTGCCAGTCCACATGTAAATTAAAATCTCCATACTCATTCATTGCCATACCATTCTGAAAATGTCCCATTATTACTTCTTTTTGGTTGCGTTCTATGGTGTGGTTATGGTTTGGTTAGTTATAATTGCTTCCACAAGTGACTTCTTGTCTTTATTATTCCTTATCTCTATCAAAATTGCTTAAATAATAATTTATTAACAGCCATCCCTCCACCTGTAGTTTTAGTTTCCTGTTCTTCTTTAATCTTCCAGATTCGTCAATATTCACGTCCCAGTCTACGTTATTAGACAGCCCTATCTCCGGAATGGCTATTGGATCAATATTATTTATTTTGATTTACATGATTAGTTTATCTGTTTTGTTTCAAATGACATGCATTCAGATAGAGCCTTTTGTTTGTCCTTCTATAATATATGTAACGTCTCATCTTATCTATTGATTTATTCCAAGGAATGTTGGATCAACCATGATTGTAATGAATGTGGAGAAGACTTGAGGGGCTGAGTAGCCGACTCCTGTTCCTATTTCTTATGGTCTGTGGTCTTATTTGTCCTCTCTACCCCCGGATGTCATGGTTTATCATTTATCACATTGGTACTTTTCTCTCCCACTTTATTTCTACTATTTGATTTGCTACATCTTGCCAAATCCCTTGGTCCCTTGGTCCATTGGTCCCAGTATTTAGCTCTCTCTATATTCTTAGTGATGCAGTATTCTGGAACATTGTCCCCACACTCCCAAATGAACAGATCCCACTTGGCCCATTAGAGGTGCACTTCCGCCCTGACACAGAGTTCACTTGTCCCACATCAGTCTTTGAGCCATACGTTCATTTCTCAAATCGTATTTGTCCTATGCCAATTTGCTTGTGGTTCAGATAATAACTCTGAGATTATTATACTTGAGATTCTTTTTAATTTTATGCCTAGCTCCTTATACTAACTATTTAGAATCTCTTTCCTTGTCCTGCCTATGTCATTGGTAACCTGCATTGCCCATGACAACTTGTTCATCTTTGTCCTACCATTGCAAATTTCTTTCCAGCCCAGAGCATATCTCCCAAAAGCTGACACCAAGCAGTCAACATAGCCTGAAACAAAAGCAGAACCTACTAGAGAAACTCATCAGATCTGGCAGCATCTGTGGAGAGAAAGCAGATAACATTTTGGATTCAGCTATCCTTTCTGCTTTCTTTACACAGATACCTGCTGAATTTCTCCAGCAATTGTTTTAGATCATCAGCATTTACAGTTCTTTGTTTTATTTTAGCATGCAACATAGCCTTCTGGACTTCCACTGTTTGCTGCAAGGAACAATGTTAAACCTCCTCACTATCCTGTCCCCTGCTCGGGCTGTATTTGTTTTTATTGCCCTGCTTGAATGACTTCCTGAACAACAATGCCATCATCAGTTGCTTGTCCATATTGTCCACTCTTCATTCTCTTAGTGACATTGTCACTAGACTATTAATCCAGAAACTCAGCTAATGTTCTGGGGACCTGGATTCAAAACCTGGTGATGGTGGAATCTAAATTCAATTTTAAATAATCTGGAAGAGTTAAGAATCATGTTGATCATGAAAGTATTGCTGATGTCGGGAAAAACTCATCTGGCTATGAATGTATGGCTAAGCACTCAAGAAAGACTGTTGAACTTTTACGTTTGTTCCTTTATTTTTCGAGTTTATAAGAAGAAGGATTGCAATGTTTACTATTACTTCATTTCTTTATTTTTCTACTTATTCTATGAAGGTCTGTAATGCTTAACTTTTTAACTTTCTCTCTTTTAAAACTTGTACTTTCTAGCTAAGAGTTTGTACATGAGTACTTTTGTATCTAACATGGAGTCATGTGTGGCAACGTTATACATTTTTCACTGTACTTCTATACTTGAGTACATCTGACAATAAAATTTAAATCTAATCTCCTCAGGAAAGAAAATTTGTCATCCTCACCTGGTCTGGACTACCTGACTCCAGGCTTACAGCAAAGTGATTGATTCTCAACTGCCCTTTGAAATGGCCTAGCAAACCACTCAGTTGGAGGGCAGCTAGGAACAGGCAATAAATGCTGGCCAGCCCATGTCATACAAGTAAACTCCTTTACCTCTAGGTTCAAGTACTTGCCTCACTCATAGAAAATCTTCTTGGCTCTGACTACTGACCAAATCAGAAACCAATATCCTAAAGGGTGTAATCATCTCCTGGAATCAAGTGTCCAGATAACTTACTCATCTGCCCCCAATTCAATCAAGGACCACAGAAGTAAGTTAAATATACCTTGCAGCACCAGCTATGATGTGAGGCTACAATTGTTGTGATCATAGGGAAAATTTATAAGTTTAAAAAGACAGAATCTAACAGAAAAGAATAACAGTCGAGACTGTGAGAGAGCACACGGTTCATAATTTAAACTGTGGTTCAGGCAGGAAGAATTTCAGGCTGTAGGTAATAGGATTTAGGAGAGGTCAATGTTTTAGGCTAAATGGTGGCAGATTTAAAATGAGATGAGGAAGAATTATTTATAGTGTCATAGAATCATAGTCATACAGTACTGGAAACAGACCCTTCAGTCTAACCAGTCCATGTCGAGCATATTCCCAAATTAAGCTAGATCCCCCATGCCTGCTCCTGGCCCATACCCCTGCAAACCTTTCCTATTCATGTATACATCCAAGTGTCTTTTAAATGTTGTAGTTGTATCCACATCCACCAATTTCACAAGAAGTTCATTCCTCACATGAACCATACTCTGTGTAAGAAATTTGCCCCTTGCATCTTTTTAAAATTCTTCTCTTCTCACTTTAAAAATGTTCCCCTTCATCTTAAAATCCCCATCCAAAGGAAAAGACAAAACCATTAACTCTATGTATACCTCTCATTATTTTATAACCTTCTTTCGGATCGTCTCTCAACCTCCTATGTTCCAGTGGAAAAAATATCCCAGCGTATCCAGCCTTTCATTATAACTCAAACCTTCCATACCTGGCCACATTTTGGTAAATCTCTTCTGAACCCTCTCCAGTTTGATAATATCTTTCCTATAACTGGGTGACCAGAACTGGACACAGTATTCCAGAAGAGGTCTCACCAATATCCTATAAAACCTCAACATAATTTGCCAACTCCTATACTCAAAGGACTGAACATTGAAGGCAAGCTACATAAATGCCTTTTTAACCACCCAATCTATATGTGAGCTGAAAATGTGTTGCTGGAAAAGCGCAGCAGGTCAGGCAGCATCCAAGGAACAGGAGATTTGACGTTTCGGGCATAATTCGTTCTTTAGGGCTTATGCCCGAAACGTTGAATCTCCTGTTCCTTGGATGCTGCCTGACCTGCTGCGCTTTTCCAGCAACACATTTTCAGTTCTGATCTCCAGCATCTGCAGACCTCACTTTCTCCTATCTATATGTGACTCAAACTTCAAAGAATTATGTACTTGCATACCTAGGTCTCTCTGTTCTAACACTATCCAAGGCCCTATCATTAATTGTGTAAACCCTACCCTTCTTTGTTGTATCAAAGTGCAACACCTCACATATATCCAGATTGAACTCCATCTGCCATTTTTCAGCCCAGTGACGCATTTGGTCAAGATGTCTTTGTAATCTTATAAAACCTTCTTCACTGTCTTTCAAAAGGATGTGAATCTAAGGATTCACTACCTCAGATGTGTCATGGATGCCATGACGCTGAATATATTTAAGGAGGAGATGGAGAGATTTTTAATTAGCAACAGATTAAAGGATTATGGAAGCGGGCAGGAAAGTGGAGTTGAGGGCAAGATGAGTTCAGCTATGAGTGTATCAAATGACAAAGCAGCCTTGAGGGGCTGAATTGATGACTCCAGCTCTTAGTTCTGATGTTCTTATGTTAAAAACAAGATATATGTTTTAACAGAGAATTCATGAATTATCCTGTTGTCATGGCAATAGTCTAATTACTTGGTTTAGCAAACAACATCCCCAGTGAAAGACACATAAGAGGAAAGGACATGTAAGTGATAACAGGTCCTCAGTTGTAGACAGGTTTTACAAGAACAGGAACCAAATCAAGTGCAACATTCCGCAGATCGAAGTCTGAAGAGAACAGAATATTACAGAAGAAGAGGTGCTGGACATCTTATAATGCATAAAAGTGGATAAGTCCCCAGGACCTGATCATGTGTATCCCAGAACATTGTAAGAAGCTAAAGAAGAGATAGCTGGGCCGCTTGCTGAGATATTTGTATCATTGATAGCCACAGGTGAGGTGCCAGACGACTATTGGTTGGCTAATGTGGTGCCATTACTTCGGAATGGTGGTAAGGAAAATCCAGGGAACTATAGAACAATGGAGAAAGTGAGGTCTGCAGACGCTGGAGATCAGAGCTGAAAATGTGTTGCTGGAAAAGCGCAGCAGGTCAGGCAGCATCCAAGGAACAGGAAATTCGATGTTTCGGGCATAAGCCCTTCATCAGCAATGAGGAAAGTGTGTCCACCAGGCTAAGATAAAAGGTAGGGAGTAGGGACTTGGGAGAGGGGCGATGAAGATGTGATAGGTGGAAGGAGATCAAGGTGAGGGTGATAGGCCGGAGTGGGGTGGGGGCGTAGAGGTCAGGAAGAAGATTGCAGGTTAGGAAGGCGGTGCTGAGTTCGAGGGATTCGACTGGGACAAGGTGGGGGAAGGGAAAATGAGGAAACTGGAGAAATCTGAGTTCATCTCTTGTGTTTGGAGGGTTCCCAGGCGGAAGATGAGGCGTTGTTCTTCCAACCGTCGTGTTGCTATGGTCTGGCGATGGAGGAGTCCATGGACCTGCATGTCCTTGGTGGAGTGGGAGGGGGAGTTAAAGTGATGAGCCACAGGGTGGTTGGGTTGGTTGGTCCGGGCGTCCAGAGGTGTTCTCTGAAGCGTTCCGCAATTAGGTGGCCTGTTCTCCCAATATAGAGGAGGCCACATCGGGTGCAGCAGATGCAATAGATGATGTGTGTGGAGGTGCAGGTGAATTTGTGGGGGATGTACAAGGATCCCTTGGGGCCTTGGAGAGAAGTAAGGGAGGAGGTGTGGGCGCAAGTTTTGCATTTCTTGTGGTTGCAGGGGAAGGTGCTGGGAGTGGAGGTTGGGTTGGTGGAGGGTGTGGACCTGACGAGGGAGTCACGGAGGGAATGGTCTTTTCGGAACGCTGATAGGGGAGGGGAGGGAAATATAACCCTGGTGGTGGGGTCCGTTTGGAGGTGGCGGAAATGACGGCGGATGATACGCTGTATATGGAGGTTGGTGGGGTGGTAGGTGAGAACCAGTGGGGTTCTGTCTTGGTGGCAGTTGGAGGGGCGGGGCTCAAGGGCGGAGGAGTGGGACGTGGAGGAGATGCAGTGGAGGGCATCGTCAATCACGTCTGGGGGGTATCTGCGGTCCTTGAAGAAGGAGGCCATCTGGGCTGTACGGTATTGGAACTGGTCCTCCTGGGAGCAGATGCGGCGGAGACGAAGGAATTGGGAATATTGAATGGCGTTTTTACAGGGGGCAGGGTGGGAGGAGGTGTAGTCTAGGTAGCTGTGGGAGTCAGTCAGTTTATAGTAGATGTCTGTGTTGATTCGGTTGCCCGAGATAGAAATGGAAAGGTCTAGGAAGGGGAGGGAGGAGTCTGAGACGGTCCAGGTGAATTTGAGGTCGGGGTGGAAGGTGTTGGTAAAGTGGATGAACTGTTCAACCTCCTCGTGGGAGCACGAGGCAGCACCGATACAGTCATCGATGTAGCGGAGGAAAAGGTGGGGGGTGGTGCCAGTGTAGTTGCGGAAGATGGACTGTTCCACATATCCTACGAAGAGACAGGCATGACTGAGGCCCATGCGGGTGCCCATGGCAACTCCTTTGGTTTGGAGGAAGTGGGAGGATTGGAAAGAGAAGTTGTTCAGGGTGAGGACCAGTTCAGTCAGTCGAAGGAGGGTGTCAGTGGAAGGGTACTGGTTGGTACGGCGGGAAAGAAAGAAGCGGAGGGCTTTGAGTCCTTCATGATGGGGGATGGACATCCAGTCCCTATACACCTCCATCCCCCATCACGAAGGACTCAAAGCCCTCCGCTTCTTCCTTTCCCGCCGTACCAACCAGTACCCTTCCACTGACACCCTCCTTCGACTGACTGAACTGGTCCTCACCCTGAACAACTTCTCTTTCCAATCCTCCCACTTCCTCCAAACCAAAGGAGTTGCCATGGGCATCCGCATGGGCCCCAGCTATGCCTGTCTCTTCGTAGGATATGTGGAACAGTCCATCTTCCGCAACTACACTGGCACCACCCCCCACCTTTTCCTCCGCTACATCGATGACTGTATCGGCGCTGCCTCGTGCTCCCACGAGGAGGTTGAACAGTTCATCCACTTTACCAACACCTTCCACTCCGACCTCAAATTTACTTAGACCGTCTCAGACTCCTCCCTCCCCTTCCTAGACCTTTCCATTTCTATCTCAGGCGACCGAATCAATACAGGCATCTACTACAAACCGACTGACTCCCACAGCTACCTAGACTACACCTCCTCCCACCCTGCCCCCTGTAAAAACGCCATCCCGTATTCCCAATTCCTTCGTCTCCGCCGCATCTGCTCCCAGGAGGACCAGTTCCAATACCGTACAGCCCAGATGGCCTCCTTTTTCAAGGACCGCAGATTCCCCTCAGACGTGATCGACGATGCCCTCCACAGCATCTCCTCCACTTCCCGCTCCTCCGCCCTTGAGCCCCGCCCCTCCAACTGCCACCAGGACAGAACCCCACTGGTTCTCACCTACCACCCCACCAACCTCCATATAGAGCGTATCATCCGCCGTCATTTCCGCCACCTCAAACGGACCCCACCACCAGGGTTATATTTCCCTCCCCTCCCCTATCAGCGTTCCGAAAAGACCACTCCCTCCGTGACTCCCTCGTCAGGTCCACACCCCCACCAACCCAACCTCCACTCACAGCACCTTCCCCTGCAACCGCAAGAAATGCAAAACTTGCGCCCACACCTCCTCCCTTAATTCTCTCCAAGGCCCCAAGGGATCCTTCCATATCCGCTACAAATTCACCTGCACCTCCATACACATCATCTATTCCATCCGCTACACCCGATGTGGCCTCCTCTATATTGGGGAGACAGGCCGCCTACTTGCGGAATGTTTCAGAGAACACCTCTGGGACACCCGGACCAACCAATCCAACCACCCCGTGGCTCAACACTTTAACTCCCCCTCCCACTCCACCAAAGACATGCAGGTACTTGGACTCCTCCATCGCCAGACCATAACAACATGACGGTTAGAGGAAGAGCGCCTCATCTTCCGCCTAGGAATCCTCCAACTACAAGGGATGAACTCAGATTTCTCCAGTTTCCTCATTTCCCCTCCCCCAACCTTATCTCAGTCAAATCCCTTGAACTCAGCATCGCTTTCCTAACCAGCAATCTTCTTCCTGACCTCTACGCCCCCACCCCACTCCGGCCAATCACCCTCACCTGGATCTCCTTCCACCTATCACATTTCCATCGCCCCTCCCCCAAGTCCCTACTCCCTACCTTTTATCTTAGCCTGGTGGACACACTTTCCTCATTCCTGATGAAGGGCTTATGCCCGAAATGTCGAATTTCCTGTTCCTTGGATGCTGCCTGACCTGCTGCGCTTTTCCAGCAACACATTTTCAACTATAGAACAGTGACCATTTTGTCAGTGGTAGGTAGGTTTGTTGGAAGGAATTCTGAGGGACAAGAGTTTATATGCTTTTGGAAAGGCATAGACTGACCAGGAAAAGTCAGTGCGGCTTTGTGAGTGGGAAATTATGTCTCACCAACACTATTGGGTTTTTTGAAGAAGTGACAAAGAAAATTGATGAAGGCAGACCAATAGATGTTGTGTATATGGAGAAAGTGAGGACTGCAGATGCTGGCGATCAGAGTCGAGAGTGTGGTCCTGGAAAATCATAACAGGTCAGACGGCAGCCAAGGCAGGAGAGTTGATGTTTTCGGCATAAATCCTTCATCAGGAATGAGGCTTCTGAGCCAAGGGCGTTGAGAGATAAAAGGAAGGAGTGTGGGGCTGGGGGCAAGGCAGCTGAGAGTGCAATAGGTATGTGAAGGTGGGGGTAATGATAATAGGCTGGAGAAGAGAGAAGAATGGAGAGGTGGGAAGGAAGATGGACAGGTCTGACAGGTCATGAGGGGGATGCCGAGTTGGAAAGTTGGATCTGGGATACATTGGGGGTGGACGGGAAATTAGGAAGCTAGTGAAATCCACATTAATCCCATATGGTTGGAAGGTCCCAAGGCAGAAGATGAGGCATTCTTCCTCCAGGCATCAGGTGGTTAGGTGGTAGTGGAGGAGGCCCAGCACCTGCACGTTCTTGGCAGTGTGGGAGGGGGAGTTACAGTGTTCGGCCACGGGATGGTGTGGTTGCTTCTATATGGACTTCAGCGAGAAGTTCAGCAAAGATCTGCATGGTAGATTAGTTAACAGGGTTAGACCACATAGAATCCAGAGAGAGCTAACCAACTGAATGCTAAATTGGCTTGACGATAAAAGATAGAGAGTGGTAGTGGACAGTTGTTTTTTGGACTGAGGCCTGTGACCAGTGGTGTGCAGCAAGGATACGTGCTGGGTCCACTGCTTTTGGTCATTTACATAAATGATTTAAATGTGAATGTACGAGATATAGTTATTAAATTTACAGATGACACCAAAATTGGTGGTACAGCAGTGCGAAAAAAAGCTTATCTTGTAGTACATTGGGATCTTGATCAGACGGACTAATGGTCCTAGAAGTGGCAGTTGGAGTTTCATTTAGATAAATGTGAGGTGTTGCATTTTGGCAAGGCAAATCAGAGCAGGACTGTTACACTTAATGGTACGCTCCTGGGGAGTGTTGCTGAAAAAAGAGACCTTGGAGTACAGGTTCATAGTTCCTTGAGAGTGGAGTCACAGGTAGACAGGATTGTGAAAAAGGAGTTGGCACTTCTGCCTTCATTGTTCAGTGCATTGAGTATATAAGTTGAGATGCCATGTTGGGACTGTACAGGACATTGGTTAGGCTACTTTGGAATACTGCATTCAGTTCTGGTCTCCCTGCTATAGGAAAGATGTTAGACTTGAAAGGATTCAGATAAAGATTTACAAGAATGTTGCTGGGTTTGAAGGGTTTAAGCTATTGGAAGAGGTAGAATAGGCCAGGGATCTTTTCCCTGGACCATTGGAGGCTGAGGGGTTTATAAAATAATGAGGGGCATGGATAGCCAAAGTCATTTTCCCAGGGTAAGGGAGTCCAAAACTAAGGCAACAGTGAAAGGATTTAAAAGAAACCTGAGAGGCAACTTTTTCAAGCAGAGGGTGGTGCATGTATGGAAAGTGCTGCCAGAGGAAGTGATGGAGGCTGGTAAAATTACAATATTTAAAAGATATTTAGATGAATATATGAATAGGAAGAGATTAGAGAGATATGAGCCAAGTGCTAGCAAATAGGACTAGATCAGTTTAGGCTATCTGGTCGGCATGGACGAGTTGGACTGAAGGGTCTGTTTCCATGCTAGTAACTCTATGACTCCAAGAGAACACGTTCCAGAAGAAATGTTAAATTTCCAGACCATCTGAACTTGTGATGTCAGTGACTTCGAAGGACATTATGTAATGCTAAATGTTTGTAGCTATGAGTAATTAATTGTTAACTGAGGGAAAAGAAACTTGAATGAATATGTTGTGCAAGGTAATGGTTCTGAAAGAATACATGTTCATTAATGTTTGAGACTGCATTATGGCCCACGCAATCAGATGATGTCATGCAGGCTTGAATGAAGCAAAGTCAGAAGAGCTTAGGATCTTGTAGACTGAAGAGCTACAGCCGAGGTATGCTCCTGATTGCTATCATCTAAGTCTTGTCAAAGACAGAGCCTTTTCTTGGTAAGACTCACTCTTGGTTTTTCTGTATCACTGCAAACCAAGCATGCCCATAGATTTATTCAAGGAATGAGGGTCGGAGCAGCAGACAACCTCAACCACAAGTCGGGATTGATCGGCGTCACAAGATATACAATTTTGTCAAAACCCCTCACATTTCTAAAATTCCATCTCTGATGAAAGGGTTGTGGTTTCCAAAGTGCTAATTGTGTTCTTTCTGTCTAGGTATTGCCTGATCCAGTGCATTTTGCTTCCAGCATTTACTGTTTACATGACAGATTTCTAGCATTTGCAGTACTCTGCTTTTGAATTGAATGGAGCTACTATTGTAATTTCAGTTATATTACTGAGTTATTTACAATCAGAAAGATCATCTTCACTATCCCAAGGTGAGAGGCTATTAGAGTAGGCAACAATGAGGTTTGATATCGGAATCAGATCAACCAGGATCGTATCTTGGTGGAAGAGGCTCAGGACTTAAATGGCCTACTCCTATTCCTGGTTGGTAAGAATGCAGTAAAATGCTTCATTGTCCAGAAAAAAAAAGGCAGCTGCTTTAAAGACTGTTAGAGCAATTAAGAACAGTATGTTTTTATAGGGGGATATGTTTCCTAGGATTGGAGCTTTGATTTGCTCAGCATTCACTGTTAGTCCTGTTGTTTTGTTTCCATTGATTGCTTCTTGGTTAAGCTGCTGCCTCATTTTCTCTTGGTCTCTTTCATTTCCACCTGTGGCTTATTGGCACTTACAATTCCAAATGCGATGAACGGTGGTTACTTTGTATTCTAGGGAAAGAGGAAGTGAAGCTGATCAGTGATGTGAGGCAGTTAATCAAGAAAAGAAGGAAGGAACTTGCATTTGTTAGCAACTTTCCTGAACTCTGAATGTCACAAAGTGCTTCACTTTTTGAAGTCTAATCATTGCTGGAATTAGGAAACACAGTATTCACTTTGCATGCTGCATGTTCTTTTTCGGTTCCTGGATTTCTCACTTGGATAAAGAATGTTCAGGCATGGATTTCATTATCTCCATGAAGCAAACAATGTATGTTATTTGATAACAGCTGCATCTCTTGGGTGGTATTTTCCTGAAGCTCCCTGGTTATGCACCACAGTTCTGTTGAAGTTATATGTTACTTTTTGGTTGCTGGAACTTTATACTTGCTTTCAAAAAAAGGAACAGTGAGATGTGAAAATTATTTTCTGTCCATGAATGACTTGCATTATTTTAAGAATTGATAGCAGATCACAAATCCTGGCAGAGTTAACAAAACAGTCAGTGTTTTGGACCAGTGGTCTAAAACCACCAATTATGTGAATAATTGGAATAAAAATCCAATTATCTCTATCTATTTGCATATTTTCAAGAATTATAGATTTGCACTAGGCCTGAACGAGTAACTGACTAAAAACAGATTTAATTAGACATTTCGACTTTGATTGAAATCAAGATCAAACAGTGTATATGTAAATTTGAAATTATCATTTTAAACTATCCAATTAAGCACACAAAGGTTAAGGAATGCAAAACATACTTGTGTTTGCATGTGATTGGTGCTTGCCATTGGCAGACATGTCCTTTTCTATCTGAGCCTTAAGCACTGTCATTTTCTCACTAAAACTCTCCACCTGTTCTCTTCAGTAAGTTGATGCTCAAACCATAGTTCTTTGCTTAAGCATATGGACATCTGTCTCCTTCTTTAGTTCAGTGTCAGTTGTTTTAGCTCATGACATTCCTGTGAAACCTCTTAAGAAGATTTACTGAGCCAAAGGTACTTTATAAATGGAAATTGTTTGTGTATTCACATTTCATATATTGTGATAATATTCTGAAAAAGTAAAGTTTAAGTATAAAAGTGAAGCTAACGACAGGGTTAATTTATCAAAAATGTCAGGGGGCAAGGGAGAGCTAGAG